>NW_027507764.1:159312468-160512468 GCF_037356315.1 Lithobates pipiens
CCTGCTCGAGCGGTGATTTCTAGTGGTCTCGTGTAATATGTCTCCAGTCTATGACTGTCTCCTGAAGGATGTCCTCAGTCTCCAACTACTACAGCATCTAACCAACCCGTGAACCAGATCTGTAATCTCTGACCATCGCCTGCATCGTGCCCACAGTCTCTGACCATAGCCTGCATCGTATCTAGAGTCTTTGCCCATTTTCCATATCATGCCGGCAGTCTTTGACTATACTCTGTAGCACTTTCTACATTTTTTGTCTTGTCTCAGACACTGAATACTCAGTTTTATGGGTGGCCCTTTAATGTCGAGGGCCGCACTTAAGGCCCCACATGTCAAGAAAGTTGACCACCACTGTCATAGAGGAGCACAAGTTCTCAAAGGGGCTAGGCAATAGATTTTTACAATATTTTAGATCACAGAGCTGAGCATTTAAAGGAGTTGTAAATGCAGGTTTTTTTAATCTTAATGCATTAGGCTGCTTTCACACTGGGGCGGGAGCGGCGTCGGCGGTAAAGCGCCGCTATTTTTAGCGGCGCTTTACCGTCGTTTTAGCGGCGGTCTACGGGCGCTAGCGGGGTGGTTTTAAGCCCCGCTAGCGGCCGAAAAAGGGTTAAACCCGCCCGCAAAGCGCCGGCTTTCACACTGGAGTGAAAGGGGCCGGTTTTTTTCAGGCGCTATTTTTAGCGCTGTAACGCCTGAATACCGCCCCAGTGTGAAAGCAGCCTTAAGATAAAAAAAAAAATCTGTGTTTAGCAGCCTCCCCAGAGAACCCCCCCCCCCCCAATTACTTACCCTGAGCCCAATCTCTTTCCAGCGATGTCCACGAGAGTCTAAGCCATCCAAGACACTCCTCCTGATCAGCTAAAACACACAGCAGAGGTGCCATTGGCTCCAGCGACTGTCAAAGTCAATCGATCAGGGGAGAGAGGGCAGGGCCAGGTTAAGGCTCCGTGTCTGAATGGATACATGGAGCTCCGACTCGGCTTGGATGCCCCTATAAAGAGCTGCTGGCTGAGGGGGCACTTGATAGAAGGGAGGAGCCAGGAGCAGCAAAAGGGGACCCGAGAAGAGGAGGATTCCAGCTGCTCTGTGCAAAACCAACTACACAGGGGAGGCAAGTACAGACGGTCCCTGGGTTATAAACAAGATAGGGTGTGTTCTCAAGTCTAATTTGTTTGTAAGTTGGAACAGGTACATTTTTTAGGCCCCTTTCACACATGCGGACAGTATGTCCGTATTTCATCCATCCGTTTGCGGATGAAATACGGACATACATGCATGAACATCCGCAGACACCCGATATTGTCCGCCTCCGCTACTGTTCGATTCTGCAGACGGAGGAAAATCCTATTTTTCTATCCGTCTGCAGAGCGGATCTGATGAACACGGACAGACGGTCCGTGTTCATCCTATCCCCCATAGAGGAGAGCGGAGAGCTGACAGGGCGGTTTCTGCACAGTGTGCGGAGACCGCCCTGTCCGCCGCCGGCTCAGCGGGGACAACGGAGCGATCCCCGCCGAGCAAGCGGATCATGAAAGGGGCCTTAAGTGTAGCTCCAGCCCAAACAAATTATTTTTTACATTTTTTGGATAGCACAGGGAAAGGATATCATCCCTGTAACATTTGTTTTGCTTTCTGTGGCCCTGCTCAGAAGATTTCACCTCACTTTCTGTACCAATGACAAATGGATTTTGAAGTACACCTTTTCCCACCATAACTCTTATAGGAGCGATTTTCCCTTCCTAGGGGGTAGATTCCCTCTCACTTCCTGTTGTCTCCCTCTGTTGGTAAATCAGATGCTTGTAACCCAGGGACCGCCTGTATAACATGTTATTTTTTTAAGCAAGCCTTTAAATCACTTTAACTGTTTCTAAATCTAAGTGTCTTCTTTATACCTTAATGCATCCTCTGCAATAAAGCGGAGCAATCCAAAAGGAAAAGCTCTGCTTGTCTGCAACCCCCCCCCAACCCAACCCCCGGGTTGTCACATTTGCCACTTTTGAGAGACAGGGGTTACCTGGTTTTTGATAGGTATCTGCTCCCACTTCTGGCTCAATTTGAGTTGAAAAGTCACCCCCCCCCATTCGCAAAGCGCAGTAGAAGCCAGCAGTGAAGCCACAAGGCTTCACTTTCCCTTAGTCAAGATGGAGGGACCAGCACCTGACTGAAAAATGGATTGCTGGACAGGTTAGTGCTCCAATATTAAAGAGGAAGTAAACCCTGATGGGTTTAGTTCCTCTGCCTCCCTGCAAGGGTAAAGCATAATGGGCTACTATGCATCACATAGTAGCCCATTAAGTGTCACTTACCTGACACAGGAGCCAGCGATGTCACTGCTGTCCCCTGTAGCACGGAGCGGCCATCTTCTTCCGGGTATCGCTGCTCCGGCCACTCACAGAGCCGGAGCAGTGATGACTTAACTCCTCCGCATGCGCACGGAGCCGCCACTAACGGCACAGTGCCGTTAGCAGCAGCATGCCGCCAACGGCGATAGATTTTAGTAAATATCTCCTAAGCCGTGTAGGTTTAGGAGATATTTCTTGGACCTACAGGTAAGCCTTAATCTAGGCTTACCTGTAGGTCAAAGTGGTTTGTAAATGTTTACAACCACTTTAAAAGTCAGCAGCTACAGTATTTGTAAATTGAGAGGACTTAAGTGTTTACATTCTCCCCCCCCCCATCCGTAAACACCTAGTCCTCTCACAATCCAATGCTGTCCCCGACTGCAGCCCTGCACTCCTTCTCTCAAAGCAGACAGAGGCAGCCATTGGCTCTTACTGCTGTGGGGAGGGAGCTTACAGCGCTGTGTGCGTCTATGTACGCACACAGACCAGATCAGGCGTGCTCCACCTCAGCATACAGTTTACTGAGGATGCACCCGCAGCGAGGAGGAGCAGAGAGCACAGGTGGGGGGGTCTCCAGTAGAGGAGGTAAGGGACCACTGTGTAAGATCGTTGCACACAGTAGATATATATAATACCCCAAGGCCTTTACAGTCACTATAATGCCACACAGGCCTCCAGCCCCCTGACCCCAAACACAAGCAGCAGAACGGAGGAGATCCCTCCATTGTTCTAGGCTGGTGATGAGGAATACCCCATGCAGACATCTGATGATGCATTCCCTCTTCCCACCACAAGATGGAGCCCTGGCACCCCCCTCCACCATCGGGCATCCCCCATCCCCCCCGGAGCCCAGGCCTGCAACACTTACCACCCAGGTTAGTCCTCCGCTCCCCCCTCCGCCGCCGCCGCCTCCTCCTCCTCCACCACCGCCGCCGCCGCCTCCTCCTCCGCTGGATTTGGACATCTTCCTCCCGGCAGACAATTGCAGTGAAGGCGGATATTAATGAAGGAGAGAGAAGACAAGCTTGTATTGTGCGGGCTCCTCGCCCGGAGATGAGAGGACACCGGGGCCTTCCTTTCTCCTCACCGCGGTGTGCTCGGCCGCCGCCGCTCCGTAGGACGGTCTAATAAATAAGGATAAAAGAGGCCGTGCTAGGGCAGGCCGGCTGAGTACGGCTGGCGGGGGCTCGTCATGTGGAGGGGTCGCATGAATGACGCAAGCCGCCTGTGTAGAGCCTCGGTGTGCGGAGCTGACCCCCCGGTTCCCCCTCCTCTTCCTCCCGCAGACAATACACAGCGCCGCTTCCGCTCTCCGCACTTACACACGGGGGGCCCGGGAACGCCGAGCCACCAATGGCGTGCGGCCCTCCGCCTGACGTCACCGCCTCGCTGGGCAGAGCCAAGCGCCGTACTGTAAGAGAAGGGGCGGGGCTGTGCGGTGACGTCACGGCGGGGGGTAGAGGAGTGCAAGTGCCATAACAGAGCAGGAGGACAGCGGGGACAATAGAGGGAGCACTGCGGGCAACATGGGTAGCAGAGCAACGGGGGGTGTCCCTTCTACAACCTTTCCCAGACCTGGTCCTGCAATGATGAACACATAGCCTGAGCATTCCATCTATAAATAGAAAGGAAATCTCTACATGGAGATAATCAGAGAAATCCGATCAGGCTGGAGCCCCTTTCTTCAGCCTGCATTGGAAAGCCGGATATACACCATGCAATCTCAACCTAAACCATCCAATCAATGTGCATCCCAATAAGCCGCTGTTTCCATTACTTAAAGAGGAATCTGCAGTCTTTTCACATCATTTGTAATAAAACATCTTTGCCATTCTGAAGCTTCCCTCCGACCACTTTACATATTATTTTATATATACTGTGATTCTGTACTTGCCAAATATGCTGCACAAATCTCCCTCCACTAAGTCTGGCTGCCGCCATTTTAACTATGGGCAGCTGAAGCTGTTGCCTGTTCACTTCCTGGATTTACACACCTCCAGTGCTGCAGCCCTGCAGCTCTCATTTGCCCTCTTAGGACTCACCCCCCCCTTCCTGGGAAACTCTCAGGAGAGTGACTAGGAGAGCTGTGCATGATACCATAAGCCTAGGCCAGTGATGGCGAACCTTGGCATCGCAGATGTTTTGGAACTACATTTCCCATGATGCTCACCTACACTACAGAGTGCATAAGCATAATGGGAAATGTAGTTTCCCAAACATCTGGGGTGCCAAGGTTCACCATCACTGGCATAGGCTAATGACCTAACAAGAAAGAGGAAGTGAGCTGGATAAGGAATTTACTGGTTTACTGGCAGAAAAAAAAATGTTTTACTATCCAAAGTTAAAACAACAAGGACAGAGGATTTAATAGATGGAAAGATGAAAAAAATGACTGAAGGTCTGCTTTAGAGTGACCATACATGGGTCCGGTTTTCTTTTCTCATTCAACCAGACCCGCTTCCGCCATCCACAAACCCCATGCAGATGGGGGAATCCACCCCGCTGTGCTATTGGGAGACTTCCCCACCACACAATACACAGATCAGTGCTGCAGTCTATAGCCTGCTGTGCCAATCAAGAGAAAAAATACCAGCAGGGCACTTGAATAAAAGTTGTCTAATAGATCAACTTCTGTTCAATCACAGCGGCCACACATGAATCGAGATTAAACTGGTCCCTGCTGAACCGGGTGACTTTCAATCCATGTACCCGTCAGATAATGAAAGGGAAAGTGACATTGCGTCAGCCACAAATGCGTTTCCACCGCTACCAGGTTTGCTAATCTGACGGAACACCTGCAGTCAGAAAGCGGCAGCGGCCATTTAACTACACCCAGCTACGTCTTGAATTTCAGAGTGATTTTAGCAATAAAGTGAGCGTATATAAATAAATATAGTATGTTGACATCTGTGATGCTGTTTTGACGTTACATTTGAAAGAAGCTGGGCGCCAGCAGTAGGCAGGTGACGGAAGCCATGTTGGAACAACCTCAGACTGCTCAGCGCTAAACCTTTAGCCTTTCAAAATTAAATATCCAAACAGCATCACATATGTTAATATATTATATTTATTTATATACGCTAACTTTATTGCTAAAATTACTCTGAAATTCAAGACGTAGGTTGGGTGTAGTAAAATGTCCGCTGCCGCCTTCTGACTGCAGGTGTTTTGTCAGATTAGAAAACCTAGTAGTGGTGGAACGCATACCCAGCTGATGGAATGTCACTTCTATTACATTATCTGACGGGTTCGCTAATCAGAGCACCGGTTTTAGTTGTTGGTAGATCTAAATAAGACTGTACAATCAGATTGTATGGTTAGCTTTATTTAGTTGTCAGGTTGCTATATAAGTACCTGTAATTGTACAGTAAGTACCTTTAAAGCAGAACTTGACCCAGAACAACTTGGTCAAAAATAATGTTCTTTAGCAAGGAACATACATTCCACATGAATAAGTATGCTATCAAAATTAGTGTGTGCTGTAAATTGCCTCCAGCATGGCTCGTCTCTTCTCACTGGAGGCTGCCATTTTGCTGAAGCCCAGAGCCCCTGAGCAGCAGCAAATATTTAGGCTGTCAGCAGATCAGGCTCTAGTGGCTCTGATTTTCAAACCATCAAATGACTGGTGTCATAACTGATCACATCTGCAGCACCATGGCCGCCGCTGTATTCTGGCTAAGACCAATGAGGGTGAGGCCTAGAGCAACACTTTGCAGGGGGGGCAGCACGGAAAGAGTCCCCGCCAGCCAGTCTTATGGGGTGGACTGGGCTGAGCGGCAAATTAGTCTAGCGCCCCCATAAAGCGCCCATACTGCGGGCACCTGGCATTCCACAACTGTGTGTGTGTGTGTGGGTGGGGTGGGGGGGGGGCGCGTTGGTTATAATTTTGACTGTGGTATCGTCCCGGACCTCAAACCTTACTCACTGTGCTATGTTTTCTGCTCACCATTCACATGGTTATATCTTCTTAGTCCCATAAAATTATCAGAAATTTGTGCTTAAAGTAGAACTATAGGCAACACTTTGTTTTTTTCATTTTGAATAGAGTAAGGGAGGGTTATAGCCCCTGTCAGTTTATTTTTTACCATCCCTGTCTCCCATTGCAGAGATTTTCCTCCTTCACTTCCTGCCCCATAGCAAAACAGGAAGTGAGAGGAAATCTATGCAAATTGAGTAAATTCCCACTCGAAAATTTCAGGGTGGGTCTTAAACAGCAAGGGGTGTGGCCTTGACAGGAAGGGGTGGGTCATATTTAAATTGAGGGGTGCACAAGTTTAGTCATGCCTAGGGCAGCACAAAACCTAAATACACTACTGACCATGGCAATTACAGATCAAACAAAGGCAGCTTCCTTGGCTGTAAAGGATAGGAGGGTTTTATTCCTCTTTAAGGCTGTCAGCAGATTGTTCTATACACACTCAGCAGGGCCTAAAAATGGAGAGCAACTGAGCATGTGCAGAGCGGGAAGAGACAATGTATTGCTGGATTTTAACCACCTCAATACACTTTCGCCCCCTTCCTTCCCAGACCAATTTTCAGCTTTCAGCGTTCTCACACTTTCAATGACATGCTACACTGTACCCAAATGAAATTTTTATCATTTTGTTCGCACAAATAGAGCTTTGTTTTGGGGGTATTTATTCACAACTCTGTTTTTTATTTTTTGCAATATAAGCGGAAAAAAAGTGGAAATTTGGAAAAAAAAACTATATTTTCTATATTCTATTTTAAAAGAAATCCAATAAAATCTAATTTTGTCATAAATTTAAGCCAAAATTTATTCTGCTACATGTTTTTGGTAAAAAAAATAATAAATCCTGTTAAATGTATAATAATTGGTTTGTGTGATCGCAGACATGTACGCAAATGATCATGTACAGATGTGCGCAGGTGATCACAGACATATGTGTGCAAATGATCATTGGGACATGTGATTTTACTATTATATATGTGGGGGACGTGTTTTGGGGATCATTACTATGTGGGGACATGTGTTTTGGGGATCATTACTATGTGGTGATATGTGTTTTGGGGATCATTACTATGTGGTGATATGTGTTTTGGTGATCATTACTATGTGGGGACATGTGTTTTGGTGATCATTACTATGTGGGGACATGTGTTTTGGTGATCATTACTATGTGGGGACATGTGTTTTGGGGCTCATTACTATGTGGGGACATGTGTTTTGGTGATCATTATTATGTGGGGACATGTGTTTTGGGGATCATTACTATGTGGGGACATGTGTTTTGGGGACATGTGTGTTTACTTTGTGTTTACTTTGTGTTCACTGTGTGTTTTACATTGTGGGGACTCTAGGTTGGTGATCAGTTAGTAAAAAGCTGTAAAAAACAGCTCATACTCACTGATCACCAGCCGGCTGCAGAGATCTGCTCTCCTCTCCTCACCGACAACTTCCGTGTGAGGAGCGGAGAGCCGATCATCTAGTAACCGGCTCTCTGTTTACATCACAAGATGGCTGTGATTGGACACGGCTGTCATGTGATCAGGAGGGCCAATCACAGAGCCCTCCTGCCGATCTGACATGCGCCCTGTCCGGATGACAGGAGGGCATCAGGATCGCGCCGCTGCACGGGCCCGCATGCGCGATCCCCTTCCTTCTGAGGGACGTTCCTGAATGTCCACTCAGAAGGAGAGAGCGCCCACCCGGCCGTACATAAGCAGTGGCTGGGTGGGAAGTGGATAAACAGTATCGCCAGGTATTTTTTAATGTTTTACATAGCTATACCTGCAAAAGGGGTAAACTTGAAGTCATCTAGGACTTCATTTTCTGACTAAGGTTCCACTTTAACTCAAAAACACTTACCTCTGTTCCATCAGTTCGACACAAGTGCGGTCCCTCACTGACACCAGCATCTTTTCCCAGGTTCCTTCCTGGTGCTGGTTTTTCGGCCATCTTGATTGGCCACCACGGGGTGACGTCTCCCCCACACCTGAGCAGGAGTACAGTCACCCCGACACATACGTACTTTCTGTGGATGTAAACTGAACTGTGCAGCTCAGTGTATTGTATAGCCAAATAAACGTTCTGTTTTCTCTTCTACAATAAACAGTATGCCTGTTTGCAGTTTTCTTAGTTTAGCTTGAACTGACATCATATGCAGATCTAAACTCATTGCTGTGACAAGTAGATGAATGGAACCAAATGAATAGAAAAGAAAAATGTTACTTTGTATCTCTCTATTTTTAAAGACTCTGTTTGTATCTTTTTTTTATAAACACTGTGTGTGTTGGATGATCCATTTATTGACAGTTGCAACTTCTACAGAAGTATTTAAATTGTAGCTCCCAACTGTCATTTTGAAAGCTGAGAATTGCTGGCAAGTGCAGAGGGAGAGAGTTTGTGAGGCTGAAGAACTGGACGTATTACATACAGTACCCTCTGTGTACCTCCATAAAGGTTTTTGGGGTGACACATGCGCAGTGTCCTCATATAAGTAAACCTAGGTGTATCCTCAAAGTGTTAAAGTGTTTGTTACCTTAAAATACAATTTTGAGTTATTGGTCTCTAAAGTGGACCTTCACCCCGAAAGATAATTTAGGTGTACCTAGCTCTAGCCCCTGCTCTCCCTCTACCACAATTGTATATATACTGTATATACACACATACAGGGCTTTTTTTCAGTGGGAACGCGGGAGAACGCAGTTCCGGCACCTCCAGCACTGAATGTATGTATGGGGCATGGGGTGTGCTGCAGGGTCTCTTTATGTTGGCTGCTGGGGGATCTTTTGTCACTGGTGGGGATCTGATTTTGTGTGAGAGTATATTTTTGCTGATGGGGGATCTATTGTCACTGGTGGGGATCTGATTTTGTGTGGGGGTATATTTTTGCTTATGGGGAATCTATTGTTGCTGGGGGGTCTTATGGTGCTGGAAGGGATCTACTGTTGAGGGAGGAGTCTATTTTTGCTTATGGGGAATCTATTGTTGCTGGGGGGTCTTATGGTGCTGGAAGGGATCTACTGTTGAGGGAGGAGTCTATTTTTACTGGCCGCTGGAGGATCTATTGATGCTGGCTGCTGTGATATCTGTTGTTACTGCTGGGGGGTACTAATGTTGCTTGGGTGGATATTTTGTTACTGGGTGTGATATTTTGTTGTGGGCAGTTCACTGTTGCTGCAGGGAATCTATTGTTGTTGGGGTGGAGTCTATTGTTGCTGGGGGAGTCTATTGTTGTGTGGGGATCTATTGCTGGGATTCTATTGTTGCTGACTGCAGGGGATCTATTTTACTTTTTATTATCAACATGTTCCTTTCAAATGATTTAGACGGCTTTCACACCAAGCCACCCATAGCGCCAGCGGTAAAGCGCCGCTATTTTTAGTGGCGTTTTACCATCGGATTTGCAGAGCATTTCGGCCGCTAGTGGGGAGCTTTTACCCCCCTGCTAGCGGCTGAGAAAGGGTTAAAACCACCCGTAATACGCCACAGTAGCGGCGGTTTGCCAGCAGTATTGCAGCGCTGCCCCATTTATTTAAATGGGGAGCAGCGGTGGAGGAGCAGTAAACACACTGCTCCTTCAACGCTACAAAAAAGCTGCTGGCAGGACTTTTCCTGATGTTCTGCCAGCGCACCGAGGGCTTTCACACTGGAAACAATGGAGCAGCAGTTTAAGGGCGGATTGCAGGCGCTATTTGTAACGCTATCGGTGTGACACCGCAAAACGATACTTGGTTCTGTATTCTCTAAAAGAGGCAGTACTGGTAGGTGGGTATGGGGTGGCATCAAGGGGCGGTGGTCAGAGGTGGGTAGGGGGCAGAGACAAGGGGTGACTCAGATGGAGGGAGTTGCTGCATCTATTCTCTGAGAAAAAAAACCCTGCACACATATATTGCGCGTGTGTGTGTGTGTGGTGTGTGTATATATATATTAGAGCTACACAATTAATCGTCAAGAATATTTAGCGCGATCTTGACTAAAATGTAAATCTCTCTGCTCTTCTGAAGCCACAGCCCCCAAAAGAAAGGAAGATAAAAACTGGGCAGTCTGCCAAGAATCAAAATTTTTTTATCAATTGAACTTAAGTATAAACATTGTAACAATTTGTCAATGGAATAGACTTTGTGTGTAAGTGAATAAATTTTAATCACTTAAACACTAAACCTTTTTCTGACATTTGTTGGTTTCAAGTTAAAAGTAAACCATTTTTTTTTTGCTAGAAAATTACTTAGAACCCCCAAACATTATATATATATATATATATTTTGCTACATGTCTTTGGGAAAAAGGTGTGTATTGATTGGTTTAAGTGAAAGTTATAGCATCTACAAACTATGGTATATATATTGGAATTTTTTTTTCATACTACTAATGGCAATGATCAGTAAATTATAATGGGACTGTGATAGTGCAGCGGACAATCTGATACTAACTGACGCTGGGGGGAACTGCCTAACTGCCACTGACATCAGTGGCACTAATACAGTGATCAGTGATAATACTATACGCTGTCACTGTACTAATGACACTGGCAGGGAAGGGGTTACCATCTATGTGTAATGTGTGTATTATATTCTGCTTTTACTAATTGAACTCCTATTTTTTTTATCCCTGCTTGGCAGGGATAAGAAACAGAACAGAGAGATCCCCCTGTACAGAGCCCTATGTTGATTGTCAAAACAGAGAAACAGGCAGCAATGTACCAGTACGTTGCTTTGTCTGTATGGGCCTGCCATCCTCAGTACATTTCAGGCTGGCGGTGCTTAAAGCATATGTAAAGGTTTGTGGATTAAAAAAAACAAACACTTCATACTTACCTCCTCTGCGCAATTGGTTTTGCAAAAAGTGGCCCCAATCCTCCTCTTCTGGGGTCCCTCAGTGGCGCTCCTGGCTCCTCCTCTTCTTGAGTGCCCCATTGGAGAAGCAATCTCCCTCAGTGCACTTGTGTGTGCATGCCCACATGTCCTGCTACTGTGTCTATTGACACAGACAGCAGGACTTGGCTCCGCCCCCCCAGCTCCCACGTCATTTGATTTGATTGACAGCAGCAGGAGCCATTGGCTGCGCTGCTATCAATCTATCCAATCAGGACCCAAGACACCAGCTGGAGTTGGTGTGCTCGTCCCCGTTGTGGGAAAGACTGGGTTCAGGTAAGTAATAGGGGGCTCTGGGGGGCAGCTGCATTGGAGGAGGTTTTTCACCTTAATGCAGAGAATGCATTAACCGCATGCTGATCGCCCGCCGTCATTTGATGGCAGCAGAATGGCTCCCCTGCGTGAATCGCTGTAGCTGTATGGCGGCCGCTTTAAGGGGTATAGGGGGCATGCGCTGCCGGAGGCACACGTGTCCCCTGCGTCACCGAAGAGCCTATGTGCATGCCCCATGGCTGCAATGTTTGCCGGGCACTCGCGATTGCTTGTAACAGAGTAGGAACGTGGATCTGTGTGTGTAAACACACAAATCCATGTCCTGTCAGGGGAGAGGAGACAGATCGTGTGTTAATAGTATATAGGAACACTGATCGGTCTCTTCCCCCAGTCAGTCCCATCCCCAAAGTTACAACACACAGTGTAGGAACACATTTAACCCCTTGATCGCCCCTAGTGTTAACCCCTTTCCTGCCAGTAATTAATAAAATAAAAAAAATACATACATTTTGTTTGAGTAACAATGTCGCACTACCGCGCAATTATCAGTTAAAGCGAGACAGTGCTGTATCGCAAAAAATGGCCTGGTCAGGAAAGGGGTAAATTCTTCCGGGCCTGAAGTGGTTAAGGTGAAAAACCTTGAAGGTTTACAAGCCCTTTAAGTGCATACACTGTATACAATTTTTTAAAGTGGTTGTATACCTTTTTGTTACATTTTTACCTACAAGTAAACCTATAATAAGGCTTACCTGTAGGTAAAATTAATATCTCCTAAACCTGTACGGTTTAGGAGAATTTCACTAGGCGAACTTCCAGTGACCAGTATGAGAGAGTGAGAGCGATAACACCAAATTTAACACACCTGCTCCCCATTCACACCTGAGACCTTGTAACACTAAGCCCTTGTACACACGGTCGGACATTCCGACAAGAAAATCTGTTGGATTTTGTCCGACACTTGTGTTGCATACACACAGTCTGACAAAGTTGGCAGAAAATCTGATCGTACGTAACGGGATGAGGTTATTTTGTTACGATTGGACTACGTTCAGGCTAATAGCCAATAGCTTTGGTCTAGGAATTTGATCTGAGCATGCGTGGCACTTTGTCCAATCAGAATTCTCTACACACAATCAGACAAAGACTGATTGGATCATGTTGTCAGAAAGTTTTATAGCCCAGCTCTAAAACTTTGTCCATCGGATATTCTGACGGAAACAGTCCGATGGAGCCCACACACAGTCGGATTATCTGACAACACGATCGGACATTTTCAGTCGGAATGTCCGACCATGTGTACAAGGGCTAACAAGTCACATGACACCGGGGAGGGAAAATGGTTAATTGGGCCCAATTTGGACATTTTCACTTAGGGGTGTACTCACTTTTGTTGCCAGCGTTTTAAACATTAATGGCTGTGTGTTGAGTTATTTTGAGGGGACAGCAAATTTACAGTTATACAAGCTGTACACTCACTACTTTACATTGTAGCAAAGTTTCATTTCTTCAGTGTTGTCACATGAAAAGATAGAATATAATATTTACAAAAATGTGAGGGTGTACTCACTTTTGTGAGATACTGTACGTGACAATAACTTTGCACACACATGCATAGATGTGTTTAAGGGCTCTGCCAGGCCGCAGGACCTTACAGAGGCGCATGTGCACACAAGTGGGTTTCCATGCACAAGAACAGCGCAGTAAAGAAGGTGCAGGACTTATTTTCTTGCGCGTGCATGATCACAGCTCAGAGGCATACACTGTCCTGCACCTTCTTCACAGTGCCATCCTCATGCCATTTGCTTGTACATGTAAAGCCACACGTTCACCGACGTGCTGAAGGTCTAGGACTAGATTATCAAAAATGGCAGTGCAAGTAGAGGGGAATGCAGCCATAATCAAAAGCAACCGAAAATTCCTTAACTATGCCATGTTATATTTCTGATATTCTTTAATCCAATCTTTTTCGCTTTTTCTTAGAATACCTGGTTGATCCTGCCAGTCCCCCTTCTTTCTTGTTCTAAACTGACCACAGAAAGTGATTTGTGCTTGTCATCCTGCTGGGACACAGAGGACGCTGTGCCTGTATTTCTGTAGTCTGCTTTAGCACCTCGCAACCCCCACCCCTTCCCACCAAGCCCTGCACTATTGACTGAAACTCTACAAGTCCCCTGGTTAAAACAAAGTGTGGAAACTGCTGAAACTTTAAAAGCAGGAAGAGAGCAGAGAATGTCTCTTTGCAATTAATGAGCCCAGAAGCAATGTGTATTACATTACTTCAAGATTTAGAGCTGTCATTCCCTAGCTACTGTAGTGAGGTACACAGCTAATTAAGCACAATCTGTACTTGATTGGCTGCACTGAAGGGCACAGAGAGGGAACTGGAGAGCTCCATTGTCAGGAACGATGAAACAGACAGAGACAGAAGTACAATCAAATCACACTTGTTTATTAGTAAAAATAAAAAGGTAAATAGGGAAAAGCGTAGTCAAGCAAGCCAGAGTCCAGTAGCCAGATCAGGTAGTCAGCCAGTCCAAAGTTCATAAACCAGATTGGGTAATCAGCCAGTCCAGACGTCAGGGATCCAAGGAGAGCAACTGCAAGCAGGATGGAAGCCAGGAGGGATGTTAGCAAGCCAGTCTTGAAACAACAGCAGGAGATGGTTCCTAGTGATATGACCAGGCAATGAAGAAATGAGCTGGAAGACTTTAAATAGACAGGCCAGACGAGCATCATCGGGAACAGCTGGTAACTGTGGAGAGAGAAGAGAGCTGCCAATTAGCCGACAGCTCAGTGGCCAGCCCAGAGGAGAAAGGGCTAAGCCAGCCCTGACATCCATAAAGAGGGTTTGTCCCCTTCCCCTGCTTCCCTTGCTTGTTAGCCCCCTTGTGATAGCAGTAGAGTTAAACAACGAAAAAAAAATAGTGTTAAAAATAAAACTATAACAAAAAAATAACATACATTTTTTTTTTTAACCACTTGACAACTGGACACTTAAACCCTCCTCGTGACCAGACCAGTTTTCAGCTTTCAGTGCTCTCACACTTTGAAGGACAATTACTCAGTCATGCAATACTGTACCCAAATGCATTTTTTGTCCTTTTTTTCATACAAATAGAGCTTTCTTTTGGTGATATGATCACCTCTGGGTTTTTTATTTTTTGCGCTATAAATGAAAAAAGACCGAAAAATTTGAAAAAAATAAATAAAAAATTCACAGTTTCTCTGATAAAATTTAGCAAATTATTAATTTTTCTTCATAAATTTTGGCCACAATTTATACTGCTACATACCTTTGGTAAAATAACCCAAATTAGTGGATATTATTTGGTCTTTGTGAAAGTTAGAGAGTCTACAAGCTGTGGTGCAAATCATAAAAATTTGATCACACCTGATGGCCTATCTCATTTCTTGCGACCCGAACAAACCAGAAAAGTACAAATACCCCTCAAATGACCCCTTTGTTGAAAGTAGACATTCCAAGGTATTTAGTAAGAGGCATGGTGAGGTTTTTGATGTTGTCATTTTTTCCCACAATTCCTTGCAAAATGATGATTTTTTTTTCCCCACAAAATTGTCATTGTAATAGGTTATTTCTCTCCCATGGCATGTGTATACCACAAATGACACCCCAAAACACAAAACGCAAACACTGCTACTCCTACTGAGTATTATGATACCACATATGTGGGACTTTTTCACAGCCTGGCCACATAGAGAGGCCCAACATGCAGGGAGCACCATCACGTGTTCTAGGAGCATAAATTACACATCTAACTTCTTGACTACCTATTACACATTTGAAGGCCCTGGAGCACCAGGACAATGACACGTGACACTGATGTGACACTGATAACAGATGGCACTGATACGTGGCACTGAAGACACGTGACACTGATGTGGCACTGATGACAGGTGACACTGATGACAGATGGCACTAACATGTGGCACTGATGACAGATGTGGCACTGACATGTGGCACTAATGATTTGTGGCACTAATATGTGACACTGCTGACAGATGGCACTAATACGTGGCATTGATGACAGATGACACTAATATGTGGCATGTATGACAGATGGCACTAATACATGACCCTGATGACACCTGACACTAATGATAGATGGCACTGATGACACTGATAACAGATGGCATGTGACACTGATAGGTGGCACTGATGACATGTGACACTGATGACAGATGGCACTAATAGGTGGAACTGATGACACGTGACACTGATGTGGCACTGATGAAAGATGGCACTAATATGTGGCACTGATGACACGTGACACTGATGTGGCACTAATGAAAGATGGCACTAATATGTGGCACTGATGACAGTGGCACGGCGGCGCGCATTTGGGAAGTAAACAAGAGGACGTCCTCCCGGCAATTGGAGCTCGCGCTGTAGCCGTCTTTCGGCTGTAGCGTGGACGCCTAGTGGTTAAAAGGACTCCTGGTAAATAACCCAATGCAAATGTGCAGCATAGGGCATGCATGTGTATGTAAACATAAATTGTGCCACACGTGAGGTATCTCTGTGAAATTTGAAGTAGGAGTAATAAATCTAGGGCTATTGTCAATGGTTAACCCTGTGTAAACAAATTACTAATACTCCCTGCATCCAGGAAAATAAAAAGTAAGATTCACAGTGAATATAACAAAATATATACCATATAGACCTCCAAAGTGAGTACTGTGAAACCCCCTAGTGTTAAAACTAAATATATTGCAATGAGCAGCACTATGGAAAAGGAATTGAAAATGCACTGTGAAACATTTGCTCATCTCCAACTTTATTTTCTCTAGAACTGAATGGATTGATCAATCCCAATCTCTGTACTATGTTGCTCTGTTGTTTTTCGAATCCCTGATGTTCTGGGTTTAGTTGTTGGTTTGTATCATGTGGAATTCTGTATATCCTGCTGATAGACTCTGTCCCTTCCACAGCCGCTTTCTGCAGCAGCAAGAATCTGTAACACTGCCCTTTGTTTCTTTTAGACTGTACAAATATTGTAACTTCCTTCACAGCTCTGATAGTGGGTGGGATTAAATACATCCAAATTAGCATTCAATCCCACCCAGTCACACCTACAGGAAGAGTCCAAACCTCCCAAGTCCCACCTCACAGATCACAGCATTACTCAAGGAGGAAACTCTTTTATACACAGCCTGTTCTGGAAGCCAGCTGTGCTGCTGCTGGGCAGGATTGAATGGATCACAATTAGAACAGGGAGAGTCCCACCCTTCAGATCCGGCCCTCCAATAGCCCAGCTCTCTGTGAACTGATTAATTTACATATGAAGGAAACACCAGGGGTGGCCCATCCATTAAGGGCGCACGGGCGCGCCCATCCCCCCCCCCCCCCCCCCGTCCATCGCCACATCCCCTATCCATGTGGAATTTTACTAAACTATTTCTTTTTAATAAACTTTTTAAAGGATATATGCATCAGGCCACGCGCTTTCCATATCTATTTCCATTTATTCTTCCTTTCAGGACACCGATGCATGGATTCCAATGCAGGGGAGGGTTGTTTTTTTGAAGCACCAATTAGAGCCAGGAGCTCTTATAGGCTTCAATATAGGGTGGGCTCGGGTCACAGAGCGTGTGCTCCGAGCCCACCCAGGTGTGTTACAACAGCGAGTCACTGTTTGCTGTTGTAACACTGATGTTCCTCTTGGCCAATCAGGAAGTGGGTTTTGACACTGGTCACCCAATTTGCTAAAAGGACAGGCGATCCTATTGGACATCTAGGAGGAAGAGGGGAGGAGCTGGAAGCCGCCATGGAGGAGAGGACTTGGAGCCCAGATGCTGCACCATGCTGCCTGCCACCCACCACAATGGGGTAAGATCCGGACTGACCGGCAAACAGCGAGTGTCCAGGGGGGGGATAAATTCCCATAGTCCTTCCTCTGTAGTCTTGCAGTAAGCCATTATTCTTTGGCAAGACAGGAATGAAATAGGAGGAATAATGACACATTTACACTTTTTACCACATGAAGGCCCAGAAACACCCTGGGTAACCCTAGGACCCAACCACATCAACTCCCAGAACTGCTACAAGTGACTCCCATAGACCGCCCTGAAGCTACAGAGGCTCAAAGGATCATGGAACATGTAGTATCAGGCCTGGAAAAGGAAGGAAACAGGAAGTCAGAGAACCTTGAAATTCAGGCAGGAGGAGGAGTGACATCACAGGCAAAGAAACTTGCTGTATACAGCTAAAGGAGGAAGGTTACACATAGCCCTTGTACACACGGCCGGAGATTTCGACGGAATGTGTCCGATCGGACCGATTTGTCGGATATTCCGTCTGTGTGTGGTCTACATCAGACTGGACCAAGTTTTCCAACTTGTTGGTAAAATTTTCCAACAAAATGCTCCGATCGGACATACTCCGAACATGTGTAGAGAATTCCGATCGGACAAAGTGCCACGCATGCTCAGATCAAATTCCTACACCAAAGCTATTGGCTACTAGCCTGAACGTAGTCCTGTCGTAACGAAATAACGTCATCACGTCGGATTTTCCGACAACTTTGTCCGACCGTGTGTATACAACAGTTTCGGACAAAATCCGACGGATTTGGTTGTCGGAATCTCCGACCGTGTGTACAAGGGCTTAGACTGATATTATGGCTGGGATTCGATTACATACACAATGCATCTGCTGTTTTGGGAAGGAAAAGCTGGAGTTCTTTAAATCACACTCATGAATGCAAAACTAATAAACCATAAAACAATTCATAGCTAACTTAAAAAAAAAAAAAAAATCCATGTGTCACTTATTAAAAAGTGCTTCATAATATAACAAATGTACAAAAGAAAAGTCCCACAGAAGTTGTATAATCAAAATATTCATTAATAAAATTGTTGGAACTTTATATGAGACAATGACAGCTGCAGAGTTTGTATGTCTCCATCCCTGAATCTTATAGAAAAAAGAGGAGAAAGGGGAATGGTGGGACTTTATATGAAGCACAACACCAGAACCAAATGAATCAATTAGTAGATACTATGTAATGGTGCACATGGATGCACGTGGGCCCAGTGGAGTAGCGTGGGGGGTGCCGTGGCCCCAGGCTCGAGATTTAGGGGGGCGCAATTTTGTGTCACAATACTGCCTAATGTCCAGCGCCCTGTGATTGGGCGTATGGGGGTAATGTGCGGCACGGGGCTGGCCTGTCCGTGATCACAGTTGCTCCTGAAGTCCCGCCTCCGCATATGACCACCATGCGCCCAATCACAGTGTGATGGGAAACACTGAACATGGCGGCCGGAGTGGTGTGGGGGACACCGGAAACAAGCACTGTAAAGTGTGAGCCGCCGGGACCGTTGTCTCCTCCTCCTCCTATCCTCCGGAGTCCGGACCGATGCAGGACAATAAGGTGAGGAATGGATGGACTGGGGTGGCACCATATATGTCAGTATAGGAAGGCTATATGCAGGACAAGTATAGTGGTCAGTATTGTGGTCAGTGTAGTGTAGTGGTCAGTATAGTGTAGTGGTCAGTATAGTGCAGTGAACAGTATAGTGCAGTGAACAGTATAGTGTAGTGGACAGTATAGGGTAGTGGTCAGTATAGCATAGTATAGTGACCAGTGTAGTGTAGTGGACAGTATAGTGGTCAGTGTAGTGTAGTGGACAGTATAGTGTAGTCGTCAGTATAGTGTAGTGGACAGTATAGTGGTCAGTGTAGTATAGTGGTCAGTGTAGTGTAGTGGACAGTAGGTTATAGTGGTCATTGTAGTGTAGTGGACAGTATGGTATAGTGGTCAGTGTAGTGTAGTGGTCAATGTAGTATAGTGGTCAGTGTAGTGTAGTGGACAGTATGGTATAGTGGTCAGTGTAGTATAGTGGTCAGTGTAGTATAGTGGTCAGTGTAGTGTAGTGGACAGTATAGTGGTCAGTGTAGTGTAGTGGACAGTATGGTATAGTGGTCAGTGTAGTGGACAATATAGTGGTCAGTGTAGTATAGTGGCAATGTAGTATAGTGGTCAGTATAGTATAGTGGTCAGTGTAGTGGACAATATAGTGGTCAGTGTAGTATAGTGGCAATGTAGTATAGTGGTCAGTATAGTATAGTGGTCAGTGTAGTGTAGTGGACAGTATAGTATAGTGGTCAGTGTAGTGTAGTGGTCAGTGTAGTGGACAATATAGTGGTCAGTGTAGTATAGTGGCAATGTAGTATAGTGGTCAGTATAGTATAGTGGTCAGTGTAGTGTAGTGGACAGTATAGTATAGTGGTCAGTGTAGTGTAGTGGACAGTATAGTGGTCAATGTAGTATAGTGGACAGTATAGTATAGTGGTCAGTGTAGTATAGTGGTCAGTATAGTATAGTGGTCAGTGTAGTGTAGTGGTCAGTATAGTGCAGTGGACAGTATAGTGGTCAGTGTAGTGTAGTGGACAGTATAGTATAGTGGTCAGTGTAGTGTAGTGGACAGTATAGTGGTCAGTGTAGTTCTCAGTGTAGTGGACAGTATAGTGGTCAGTGTAGTTCTCAGTGTAGTGGACAGTATAGTATAGTGGTCAGTGTAGTGTGTAATGGGCAGTAAAGGAATCAGGTTGGTCAGTGTTGAAATCAAGTAAGTTAGTGTAGTGGTCAGTATAGGAATCAGGTAGGTCAGTACTATTGTATTGGAAGGGACTCTGGGAGTGCTAAAAGTCCGCAGGTTAGGGGGCGCAAATTATTTGCCTTGCCCTGGGTACTGACAACCCACGCTACGCCACTGCATGGGACAGTAAATAACATAATAAATACGTATAAAGTCTGCTCCTTGCACCTTGATGACACTATGCACATCTCGGGACTATGAGTCACTCACCTGTTTCTACTTTACACACACGGTCTGGTCTTTGTTTCTTTTCCCTTTGGTATTGGCTCTTTTATCTTCCCCACTCATTTATTGTGTAGTCACTTTGCTGATACACTTTATTTACAATTTTTCCACAGAAGTCCTATGGGTCCCTATTCAGCACTTATTACAACCACAGTTGGGGGACGACATCTCTATTGATTCTCACGTCTTGTTTTCTGTTCACCACTGTGCTGCCGCAGTCACCGCCAAATCAGTTTCCAGCGATGATGTTCCCATAGTGCCTTCAGCTATTAATATGACCTGTTGAATACTGTAGCTTGCATATAGGTAAGAGTGTTGGGATTAAGTTGTTGTCCCCCCTCTTCCTGTTATTTTAGTTACTGTATAATTTGGTATTTATATTTTATTAAAGACATACCTATATCACATTTGCTCCTGGTGAGTGGAAGTTATCCACAAAATGTTTTTTTTACTATGCAGAAACATGTGTATGTATACATTTATATGTATTTATTATATTATTTATTACATGATATATACTGTCCCACATGCATCCATGTGCACCATTAAATACTTAGTATCTACTAATTGATTCATTTGGTTCTGGTGTTGTACTTCATATAAATCCCACCATTCCCCCATTCCCCTTTCCCCTCTTTTTTCCTTATCAAATTATTGTGCAAGGACTCTTGCAGTAATTGTATAACTCAAATCCCTATTGTGCACTTGCTGGTGAACAATAGCACATCAGGTGCTCCAAAACATGCCCGTAACACATGCCCCCCTTCACACCATGTACTCACCTGAATTGTATGACCCAAAAGGTTAGGGTCAAGTACCTGTAGCGCTTAAATTGTTACTAAACCCACAACAGTAATATCCATCTTATATCAGCAAATAGTATCCACAGGTACTTCTATACGTACTAGTATATACTAAAGCACATTAGCTGAGGGAGGCAGGAAGGAGAGGAGAGCGAGTGTACCTGTTCTAATTCAACTTAAGATGTGGATGGCGTATCTCTTGGCATATTAAAGGCTGATTTTATGCTTACATCTGGTGAGTGAGAACCTCTAAGCCCTTGTACACACGGTCGGATATTCCGATGGAAAATGTCTGATAGGAACGTGTTGTCGGATAATCCGACCGTGTGTGGGCTCCATCGGACTGTTTCCATCAGAATATCCGACCGTCAAAGTTTTAGAGCTGGGCTATAAAATTTTCCAACAACATGATCCAATGGGACTTTGTCTGGTCGTTTGTAGAGAATTCTGATCGGACAAAGTGCCACGCATGCTCAGATCAAATTCCTAGACCAAAGCTATTGACCACTAGCCTGAATGTAGTAAATAACATCATCACCTTACGAACGATCGGATTTCCCGACAACTTTGTCTGACCATGTGTATGCAACACCAGTTTCCGACGGATTTTGTTGTCGGAATGTCCGACCGTGTGTACAAGGGCTAAGGGGTGTGTGACGCACGTTTTGGAGGATCTTGGTTTTAGGTGTACTAGTATTATCCAGCATTAGGACCACACCCTGTGTCTTTTGGACTTTTTCTCATCACCATCTGTCATCTATATTTTCTCATGTGCTTATAATCATATGAAAGCTTGTCATATGGGGAAATGACAATAGCGCTGCTTTAGTATATACTAGTATTTATAGAAAATGTGCCTGTGGACTTGATACTATTTGCTGATATAAAACTTTATTTTTAAGCAGCTGCTGATTAATGAAGTATATGTGATACATATGTGCTAGTGCATTGGCAATACAGTAACATCTAAGCTCCTGAGTGCTCATATAGTGGAAGGAGGCCCCGTTTTTCACTTTTTTTAATATAAGTAAAATCCACCTGTATATGCAGTAAAGCATGCTTGTTATGCTGACTGTGGAACCTAAGGGATGAATCCTCCACATTGTGTAAAAAGGCTATTTGATCCTGTCTTCTCTGAACCCCTCCCCCCCTTCTTTTACTGTCCTCAATCCATCTGCTTATAGTACAGGGCCTTGGAGGCACTCTGCACATGCTCAGAATGGTGTGTATTGCTATATATATATATATATATATATATATATATATATATATATATATATATCATTTTTTTTGGAGGGTGCATGTGATCAGCATAGGGCCAATCAGCACTGTCCAGACAGAGGGTCAGGCATCATGCAGCCTCATAGGACAGTCAGAGGAGAATGAAAATTCCTCCTATAAGCTTTACCAGTGCCCAGTCAGACACTGATATAAATCACAAGACTGCTATATACTACTGATGGGAAAAGGTATTTAGCAGTTTATATTTACTAAAATAATTGCATTTCCATGTTTTTGTACTGTGGGAGACCAGATATAGCGAATGCAGGGTCCTGGATTTAGTTACACTTTAATTAAAGATATTATGCCTCCACCACTTAACTTTACTAACTCCAGCCCCTTGGCTCAGCTCCAACCCTCCCAGCCTGAGATGACTCTAATTAGTATATGAAGAAAACACAGGAAGAAACTCATCGTGCTTCACCTTTATTCTCAATTAAAATCTCCCTGCCACATATATCCCCAGACAAATGCTCACTCACATGCATGTGCCCAACCTGGCACTCAGGATTTCCAGCAGTGTGTGGTATGTGGAAATCACTGCTGCTACGATACCCAGAACGAGTGTGCACAGGAAAACCTGAAAGTAACATCACCGGATGTGATGTTGGCGTCCTCGTCCTGCTTGAACGCGTTTCACCCAATAACTTCTTGAGGAAGCTGGAGCAATGCCATATTACTGGTGCTTAAATATAGAGGCTAATTAACCCCTCTAGAACCTGGTCAAATTAATTGAATACCACTGAAAATGCTGTTACACTTGAGAGATAGTATCAAAAAGGAGACCCTTCCAATCGACAATATTAATATCGCCCAAAATATAACATAACCAAAAAAAGATTGGTTGGGGGGAAAAAAAGGAAAAACCTTAAAGAGGAAGTAAACCCTGATGGGTTTACTTCCTCTTTGTCTCCCTGCAAAGGTAAAGCACAATGGACTACTATGCATCGCATAGTAGCCCATTATGTGACACTTACCTGACACAGGAGCCAGCGAAGTCACCGCTGTCCCCTGTAGTTCTGAGCGTCCATCTTCTTGGTGGGTCTCTGTGATTCGCCGGAGCAGCGACGACGTCACTCCCGCGCATGCGCACGGGAGCCGACACTCGCGGCATATCGCCGCGATCTGCGGCTTGCCCAGTGCGCCTGCGCGCCGCTGTCTACGGTGCATGCGCCGTAAATATAAATATCTCCTAAACCGTATAGGTTTAGGAGATATTTCTTGGACCTACAGGTAAGCCTTAAAGGGGAGGGCCACCCTGAAAAAGAAAAAAATGTTAAAAATTACAAAAAATCTAAAAAAAAAAAATGAAAATTTTTTTTTTTTTTTACTTACCAGAAATGCCTGTTGCTAGGCACTTTCTCCTAATCTTCCTCCTCCGCGGAGATCTTCTGTCTTCTCTCTTCGTCGCGGCGTCTTCTGGGTAATGAGTCGCGCTGTGTTCTGGGAACTGTGTGTTCCAGAACACAGCGCGTCCCATTCAGAAAGCGCTGCGGGACTCGCGCATGCGCAGTAGCTGCGGGACTCGCGCATGCGCAGTAGCTGCGGGACTCGCGCATGCGCAGTAGGAAACGGGCAGTGAAGCCATAAGGCTCCGCTGCCTGTTTCCCTTACAAGGGATGGCGGCGCCGGGACCCGAGAGCCGAGGGACGGGTCGGCCTTGGGCGGCCGACATCGCGGGCGCCCTGGACAGGTGAGTGTGTTTATTAAGTCAGCAGCTGCAGTGTTTGCAGCTGCTGACTTTTTTTTTTTTTTTATAACCGGCCCTCCGCTTTAATCTAGGCTTACCTGTAGGTCAAAGTGGTTTGTAAGGGTTTACAACCACTTTAAATCCCAGAAAATATATATTAGGAATATGTAAGGCTTAACTCAACAGCGACATCTTGTGGTTAAAAACCATAATGACCTTGTACATAAACTTACTACAAACATAATGAACAATTAATTATCCTAATACAAAATATAAAATATATCACTAAGAAAAATATTAAAACACAAATGTAAATGATCCTTTAATATTAAATACCATCAATCATAAACTAAAAGGCATTAATAGTTTGATATAAAACAATTCATATCTAATTCTACATTGAAACTCCTGGAGCTGAGGGTATTCATCTCATATATCTACCTGGTTTTCCTTAGCTGTCTCTTTTATGGTTATATCCTCTCCAGTGTTGGGAGACTTTATCTATACCATAAAACATGAGATATTTCGGATCTCTTTGATGCACTAACCTTTTCCTCTCAACCCTATTAGTTGTTCTGCAACATATGCAACATATGCATCTACCATATCTAAAGAAACCAGTGGCATCTAGGAACATTATATTTTTTTTTTTTGGGGGGGGTCCATGACATTATGTACCACTTTATTTCTAAGTCCCAGCCCCTTCTTATAAATAAACTGTGGTCTACCCAGTAAAACTTGCCCTAAAGTGGGGGATATTGTGGTCCTTAATAAAGAAAACTATGATGCAGAAATGTCCTGAATTTTAAGTGATGGAGAAACGTACAAGAAATTAAAAGGGGACCCGAGTATTAAACTGAAAAGACAACTAAAAGGATTATTAGCGAAAAGGGTCCAGAAATCGCTATTAATTGTTTTATATCAAACTATTAATGCCTTGGTCTTTTAGTTAAGTATGATTGATGGTATTTAAAATTAGAGGACATTTTAGATTTGCGTTTTTAATATTTTTCTTAGTGATATATTCAATATATTGGTATTAAGATAAATATTTATTATGTTTGTAGTATGTTTTATGTACAGTAAGGCCATTACATTTTTTTTTATCAAAAGATGTCGCTGTTCAGGTAATCCTTACACGTGCAGGGATGTTTAACCATTTCAATACCGAGCACATTTACCCCCTTCCTGCTCAGGCCAATTTTCAGCATTCAGTGCTGTCGCACTTTGAATGACAATTGTGCTGTCATGCAACCCTGTACCCATAAGAAATGTGTATCCTTTTCTTTCACACAAATAGATATTTTGCCATTTTAACACTGTACCACTCTGGGGAGTTGATCAGGATTTTTTTTTTACATACTATGCTTGTTAGAGCAATGGCTTTCACTGCTATAAGCAAACAATTTTACTGAATTATAGTGTGTAGACACTGTGTATTGTTGTGATTAGGTGTGCTTGGCCACAGGTAATTACAAGATACAGATGGGCTGTGATTGGTCATGTCTGTACATGTGATTACTGTGAGCAATCGCAGCTAGCAACACAATTCTATACAATGAATTGCATGAATAGAAGCCATTAATTATTTACAACTATCATGTGATCTGCTGTAATTGGTCACAGTGATCAGATGGTACCAGCAGCAGGCCGGTACACTGACCAGTCCACCGGACACAGTGGGTGACAGATCATGTCAGAGTGCGGCCTGAAGGGGCCTCTTGGGAGGACGTTGTATGACATCATCCCAGAACAATAGAGTTCCTGCCCGACAGTCATTTTACAATGGCACGTGTGGGAAGCAGTTAATATATTTTTTAAAAATATTTTTCTGAGACCTAAGATTTCTTCTGTTTTCAACCAATCTTTTTGGGTTATTTTACAAATGTGCTCAAAAAATTGCATACCCTGGGAGAAATTGTGAAATTTTGGCATTAGTATTGAAAAGAAGACTGATCATGCAAAAAAAATAAAAGAAAAACAAACTGTCTTTTATTTAAGAATAGTGACCATGTGAAGCCATTTATTATCACATAGTGATTTGGCTCCTTTTTAAATCGTAATGATAACAGAAATCACCCAAATGGCCCTGATAAAAAGTTTACATACCCTGGAATGTTTGGCCTTGGTACAGGCACACAGGTTAAAATGGCAATTAAAAGTTAATTTCCCACATCTCTAGCTATTTAAATTGCAGATAATGTCTGTGTATAGTCAATGGGGTTGATTTACTAAAGGCAAAACCACTGTGCACTACAAGTGCAGTCTCTGTAGATCTTAAGAAAGATCTGAAATGAGGGGAACCTCTGCTGATTTTATCATCCAATCATGCACAAGCAAAAATGCTGTTTTTTTTTCCCTTGCATGTCCCCCTCAGATCTACAGTGACTGCACTTTCAAGTGCACTTGTAGTGCACAGTGGATTCACCTTTAGTAAATAAACCCTAATGAGTTTGTTGGCTCTCATGTGTATGCATTGAGCAGTGTAGATACTGAGCCATGGGGAGCAAAAAGAACAGTCAAAAGATCTGCGTAACAAGGTAATGGAACTTCATAAAGTTGGTAAAGGATACAAAAAGATATCCAAAGCCTGTGGGTGGGATGTTACGCCTTAATTTGTGGAAGATCTGCCTCCCATAACAGCACAAGGACACAATCTATAATGGAAATCTCCTACATGAACTCTCAGCACTGGACAGACCCTGTCCCGGTGGATTAACTATTTTCATTTTACTGGGTTTAGTAACACTTTAATAAGTGGAAAATTCAGGGAACTCTTGATACCAAGCCAGGGTTGGGTAGACCAAGAAAGATTGCAGCCACAACTGAATAAGAAGAATTGTTCAGGATGCAAAGAAAAACCCACAGGTAACCGCAAGGGGGAATACAGGCTAGTCTACAAAAAAAAGACAGTGTGGTTGTTCCAAAGAGCACAATACGACAATACTTGAATAAAAATTTGCTGCATTGTTGAGTTGCCAGAAAGAAGCCTTTACTGTGCTAATGCTACAAAAAAATTATGATTACAATATGCCTGACAACACCTTGACACGCCTCACAGCTTCTGGCAAACAGTAATCTGGAGTCAGGAGACTAAAATAGAGCTTTATGGTCACAACCATAAGTGCTATGTTTGGAGATGGGTCAACAAGGCCTATAGCCACAAGAATATGATCCCCACTGTGAATCATGGTGCTGGCTCACTGATGTTTTGGGGGTGTAAGAGCTCTAAAGGCACAGGGAATCTTGTTAAAAATTATGGTAATATGAATGTAGCATGTTATCAGAAAATACTGGCATACAATTTGCATTCTTCTGCACGAAAGCTGCGCATGGGGCGCTTTTTCCAGCACGACAATGACCCTAAGTACAAGGCCAATACTGTATAATACCAATTCTCCAAGGGTTTTCAACTTTTGAGCGCAAATGTATATTTTGGGTGTTTTTTTTTAATATAGTAGAATGAAAGTCTCTCTTTTTTTGTACCATGTCTTGAGTATAAGAGTGTTTCCAGTGATATTCAATTAATTTGCCTGGGTTCTAGATGGGTATTTAGCCTCTATAGTTAAGCACCATTAATATGCCCTTTCCTCAACTTCCTGAAGATGGCCAATTGGGTGAAATGCATTGAGGTGGGACTTGGATGCCAACGTCACATTCAGTGGCATCACTTCTGGGTTTTGGAGCGCATCCTGGTTTTGGGTATTGGAACGCAGCACTTTCCACATACCACAAACTGCTGGAAATCCTGAGTGCCAGGTTGGGCACATGCATATGTGAGTGAATATTTATGTCTGAGGATATACAGGTGGCAGGGGGTATTTTATTGTGAATAAAGGTGAAGCGCAACGAGTTTCTGTGTATTTTTCATATACTCATTTGAGTCGTCTTGGACTGGGAGGCTTTGAGCCAGGGGGCTGGAGTTGGTGAAGTGGTGGAGGCATAACATCTTAACTTAAGCGATGCTTGACCCTAACCTTATGGGTCATACAGTTCTGGTGAGTACATGGCGTGAAGGAGGGCGTGTGTCACGGGCACGTGTTTGGAGCACCTGATGTACTATTATTCACCATCATGTGCACAATAAGGACTTGAATTATTATTAAAGTGGTTGTAAAGGCTCAAGGTTTTTTACTTTCATGCTTTCTTATGGGTCTCTTTCTCCTCATGAGGTAGCCATTGGCTCCCGCTACTGTCAGTCACAGCCAGTGAGGCAGTATTTGAGATTCTAGGCACATTTGCAAACTTCTCAGGTCTACGGTTAATTGGGAAAAGTCTAAGCCCTTGTACACACGGTCTGAGATTCTGACGGAATGTGTCCTATCGGACCGTTTTATCGGATAATCCGACTGTGTGTGATCTCCATCGGACTGTTTCCGTCGGAGTATCCGACAGACCAAGTTTTCCAACTTGTCCGTAAAATTTTCCGACAAAATGCTCCGATCGGACATACTCCGATCATGTGTAGCCTACTCCGACGGACAAAGTGCCACGCATGCTCAGATCAAATTCCTAGACCAAAGCTATTGGCTAATAGCCTGAACGTAGTCCCGTCATAACGAAATAACGTCATCACATTATGTACAATCGGATTTTCCGACAACTTTGTCTGACCGTGTGTATGCAACAGTTTCGGACAAAATCCGTCGGACAAAATCCAACGGATTTGGTTGTCAGAATGTCCGACCGTGTGTACAAGGGCTAATATCATAGCTATTGATGACGGAGCTCAGGCACGGCCATCACCCTTGGTTCCTATTGCTTGGGTTTCGGAAATGAAATATTTGGGTGTACGTGTATCCCCTAAAGTTACAGACTACTTGACACTTTATCTACTACCACTGCTCGCATAGGTTAAAAAACAATTAAAGTGGGGTGCCCCCTAAAAAAAAAAAATTAAAAGTCAGCAGCTACAAATACTGCAGCTGCTGACTTTTAATAATCGGACACTTACTTGTCCCAGGGTCCATTGATGCGGGGGAACGAAGCCCCCCCTCGTTCCCCGCTCTGCTCGCAGCGCCGGCATTCTTACTATGGCACCTGGCTATGGCTTTACAGCCGAGCACCCACTGCGCATGCGCGAGCGCCGTGATACGCCGCACAGTCATCTGGGACATGTGACAGGCCCCAGATGACTGTGCGGCGCAAAGGGAAGTGATGTCACCAGCCCGGGCATTGAAGAAGGCAGATTACGAGGGACCCCCTAGCAACAGGCATTTAGAGGTGAGTAAAAAAAAATTTTTTCCAATAATTTTTTTTTTTTTGGTGGCAACACCACTTTAAGGCATGGAAACATTTTCCACTCTCCTTAATTGGTAGGGTAAATCTACTTAAAATTAAGATATTACCAATGTTTCTATACTTTCTGTGCAACACCCCCGTCTGGGTATCCTGCTCTTTCTTTCGGCATGTAAACAGCCTGTTCAGCTCATTTTTATGGGGCTGCGGACACCCTAGAGTAGGCCTCCATACATTACAAGAACCCTATGGACAGGGAGGATTGGCCCTACCTGACTTGTTCAAATATTTTATTCCAGGGCAGATGGTGTTTGGGATCCTATGAGAGTCTTTACTTCTTAATGTACAGGGGGCCACAGGTAGCCGCGCTCTTGACTGGCTCCATGCGTGCTACTATTTGCCTGTGAGACAGTTCGAGTGCTAATGTATGCTGATACAGAGGTATGGTCACCAGACGCTCCATTGTGGTTCAATCCCAGACTACCCCATTTTAGCGAAATTCCAGATCCAATAATATGGGCCAGAGTTGGCATCAAACAACTAACAAACTACTAACTACTAACTAAAACTACTAACAAACAAACAAACTAACAAACAAACAAAAGAACATAGTGGGGGGGGGGGGACTGCTCTCCTTTGATCAATTAAAAGATAGACATGACCTCCCAAACTGGTAATTCTTCCGCAATCTGCAACTGCGGCACGCATTTGTCACACAATTTGGCACAAGCACGGTGGTACTTCAGTCCTCACCTCTGGAGCAGTTGCTCTGTGACAAATCCATGCAAAAGACATTGTCAGAAACATATAAAGAGTTATTTGCCAAAAAAATTTTTAAACTGATCAAAGCACTATTTTTGATCCATTAAAAAAAACAGAACGGATGAAAAATGGATGTAAAAGTGCAAACGGTCCACTTTTACCATTGGTAGTGGATATAAAAACTGATGTAAACTTCATCCGTTTTTTTCTCTGAAAAAAAAAAAAACGTGACTGAACTGATAAAATGAACAGTCTGCATGTGTGAAAGGAGCCTAATGTTGTCAAGCAGATCGGCCTCTACAAATTCAGCCGTGCCTAAAAATGGAAAGCAACTGAGCATGTGCAGAGCAGGGTGGGATAGTGTATTACTGGATTTTAAACAGTATTGGCAACCAACCTGAAGTGATCTGGCAGGACTTAATTTTCTGACTAAAGTTCCATTTTAAAAGGATTGTAAACCCTCAAGGTTTTTTCCACCTTAATGCATTCTATGCATTAAGGTGAAAAACCTCCTGTCATGCAGCAGCCCCCTGAGCCCTTCTTTTACATACCTGAACCCCGTAATTCCAGCGACAGGAATGAGCACACCAGCTCCTGCCGGTGTCTCATGTCCTGATTGGACAGATTGATAGCGGCATCTTACTCATCTTATTCTGGATACTTGTGAACTTCTATTTCACCATTACAGGTGCATGATCCAATAGACATTATTTCTATAGATAATTTTACAACCCGTTCTAACAATCTGTGCTCCATCATAATATAATCCAAACTTGAGTACATCCCGTGCGCTGGGGAGTGGAACGAGTAGTCTCTTTCCCATGGGTGTTATACCCTCCATACATCCTCCAATTGACATTGGTATATCTTCCTCTTTACTTTCCTTAGGCCCCTTTCACACTGAGGCGCTTCTAAACTGCCAGTAAAACACTGAGCGCTTTTGAAGAGCTTTTCAGGTGCTATGGAAGAGTTTTTCAGGCGCTTTTGAAGAGCATTCCATTAATTTCAATGGAGATGGGCATTTTTTCACTACCCTGCCAGTGCACTGCCCCAGTGTGAAAGCATTCATTGATTTTAATGGAAATAGGTTTTCATGAGCTTTTTAGGCGATTCTTTTAGCGTGAAAAATCACCTGAAAAGACCCTAGGTGTGAAATGGGTCTTAGTTCATAGTCTCCAGTCCCCACAGTACACGTGACGTACTATCCATCTGTGGAGCCATGCAAAAGTTCAAATCTCCTGCCAGAATCAAATGGCCAGGATTTATTTTAAATAATCTTTTGGATTTCTAGTGGGGCAGTATATATTCTCCAATGTACAATCCATTTTCTGTAACTTTCCTTTCAAGAATATAAACTGTCCTTCTGGGTCCTTCAGAACTTTACTTCTTTTGCTAATCCTATTACAACACCCTCTTCTGGTGGGGGAATCCCTACAATATCATGTTGGGTAGAACTTAGAGTACATCTTTACATTTGAATTGAATGCTAAATGTGTTTCCTGTAGAAATATTATACTTGCTATATACCGTTTCATTTCTTTTAAAACCTCATGTCTTTTTTTCGGGGTGTTTAGCCCTCTTACATTACATGTTAAAAAATGTAATGTTGTAATTTTATCTCTTCCTCTCCTCCCCCACTCCCTGTCCCGCCTTCTCATTGGCTCCGTCTGAAGGTGAGTGTGGAGTTCATGAGGGCTCCTTAAAGTCAGGAGATGGAGACCTAAACCTAGGACCAGAGTAAGAGACAAGAAAAAAAGAGCATTCCATCTATTTGGCACAATATATTCTCCTCCCCTATCCACCCCCCCCCCCCCCCATGATCTTATAAATTAGGGCCTTGACCTATCCCTGGTCTTGAGTAGATTGTTACTTTCTCCGGGGGTCTTCCTACCCGTCTACTCCTTCTGAATTTGGGGTGGTGCTCTAATTAGTACCCCTGCTATATCCCCTTCCCCCTGAGCTCAGGGTATAGGGTTTGAAGCTCCCCAGGTGCCCGTGTGCCCATCTCTTTCTTTAGTATTATCTTCTCCCCCTGTCCGATCTTTATATGTCACTGTCTTTATTAAATATCTCCTCTCTATTCCCCTATATCCCTGCCCTATTGTCTCTTCGGGGACTTATTCTTCTTAGGAATCAATTGCCATTGGTCTTCTTCCAGTATCAGTCTTTTTTTCTTAGCTTCCAACCATCTGGGTAAATCTGGAACAGGGATCTCAAGTTTTTTACAAAAGTCTTGTAACTCTACTTGGGAATCTCAGTTTTGCTGAACTACCTTCCTTCCGGCTTATTAAGCAGGCAGGGAAACCCCAGTTATACAGTATATTTTGCTTACACATCTGCTCCAGGGGTTTTAAGTGCCTCCTTCTCCTTAACCTTTCTTGTGATAGATACGCAAAAATCTGCACGTTCGGACTCTCATATTGTAATGGTGACACACTTCAGCTTTCGCCATATTTGTGCTTTTTCTTCATAATGATGGAACCTGATTATGTCTCTTGGGGTTTCCAGCAGTACTCCATTCTGGAGTAGGTCTACCCAACAAAGGATTAAAGATTCTTCTCATTATTTATATTAAGTCCTCTCCTTCTTTCACTTCTGGTAGGCCACGGATTCTTAGATTTTTTAGGGGAGGGGAGACATATAGTTTGTTCCTAGTAAGTAGGAACAATAATATGTCTCCCTCAGTCAGTCCTATCCCCATACAGTTAGAACACACTGAGGGAATGTACATGTAACCCCTTGATCACCCCTAGTGTTAACCCCTTCCCTGCCAGTGACATTTACACAGTAATCAGTGCATATTTATAGCACTGATCACTGTATAAATGTCAATGGTCCCAAAAATGTGTCAAAGGTGTCCGATCTGTCTGTCGCAATACCGCTAAAAACCACAGATCACCACCATTACTAGTAAAAAATAAAAATGCCATAAACCTTTCCCATAGTTTGTAGATGCTATAACTTTTGCGCAAACCAATCAATATAAAAATATTGCAATTTTTTTTTACCAAAAATATGTAGAGTATATATTGGCCTAAACTGATGGAAGAAATTTGTTTTTTAACCACTTCAGCCCCAGAAGAATTTACCCCCTTCCTGACCAGAGCACTTTTTGCGATTCGGCACTGCGTCGCTTTAACTGACAATTGCGTGGTCGTGCGACGTGGCTCCCAAATAAAATTGACGTCCTCTTTTTTCCCACAAATAAAGCTTTCTTTTGGTGGTATTTGGTCACCTCTGCAGTTTTTATTTTTTACACTATAAACAATAAATAAATAAATATCCCCCAAAGATATATATAAAAAACATTTTTTCCTCAGTTTAGGCCGATACGTATTCTACATAATTTTGGTAAAAAAAATCGCAATAAGCGATTATTGATTGGTTTACGGAAAAGTTATAGCGTTTACAAAATAGGGGATAGTTTTATGGCATTTTTTTTTAAATGGCGGCGATCAGCGATTTTTATCGTGACTGCGACATTATGGCGGACATATCTTTGGGACCATCTAACACATTTTTGGGACCATTGTCATTTATACAGCAATCGGTGCTATACAAATGCACTGATTCCTGTGTAAATGACACTGGCAGTTAAGGGGTTAACGACTAGGTGGCAGTGTAGGGGTTAAGTGTGTCCTAGGGGCATGTTGCTAACTCTGGGGGGGGCGTGGCTGTGTTTTACACATTACTGATCTCTGCTCCAATCACAGGGGAGCAGAGATCAGTGTCACTGTTGCTAGGCAGAACAGGGTCTACTTTAGCATCTCCCCGTTCTTCCTCTCTGTGAGGTGATCGCGGGTATGCCCGGGGCGATCAAGTCCAAGGTTCCCGCAACCCGACTCACAGAGCTTCCCGTGGGCACGTGCGCTCCCCCGCCGCCTTTTAAAGGTCAATGTACAGGTACTTGATTCTGCCTGTTCGTGTCCTTGTGCCGACGTATATCGGTGTGAGGCGGTAGGGAAGCGGTTAAAAACATTTTTGGGAAATTATAGCAAAAAGTAAAAAAAAAATTTTTTTTTTTCAAAATTGTCGCACTTTTTTTTTATTTATAGTGCAAAAAATAAAAACCACAGGAGATGATCAAATAGCACCAAAAGAAAGCTCTATTTGTGGGGAAAAAAAAATCCACAAATTTAGTTTTGTTAAAGCAGCGCAGTGCCAAATTGTAAAAAGTGGTCAGGAAGGGGGTAAAATTTTCCAGGGCTGAAGTGGTTAAAGAATTTTCCAATTTTGCAAACATATCCACCATTTCTGTGTTTGTGGGCAATTGGGCCTTTAATCTTTGTATTTCCGATTGTCCGATTTCGATATCGCTTTAAATATCTAGATCTATTCTCGACTGGCAGAGCATGCTGGTACCTGTTAATGGCAAACTTTGTCCATTGTTACCGCTTCCTGTCCCCGATTTCCCCCAGGTTCCCAGCTGTTCATTATCGCTATTCCCCTCCTGTGATATATATATTTTTTATTGTTCCTGGGCTCATTTATTTTAGGTGGTTTCACACTTCCACTTCCTTTAGCTGTTCTCTCCCCTTCATGGTTGTTTACTTTTGTCAATCTTTATGTCCTCCTTCAGCCAATACACCTTTGTATCTTTGTCCAATTGCTTTTATTGTCTCCTTACTTGAAGAAGGAACCAATTAGCTGTTCCGAAACGCGTCACATGTTGATATCACTTCTGGTTTGCTGTCCACGCTGGTTGCTGGTCCCTTCCCGCTAACATCATTTCCTGTCTTCCCAGTATCCAGAATTGTGGCTTCCATCTGCTGGCCACTTCAGAATATGCTGCCATAGAATTACAACTCCAGATATCCCTGAGACTACTTGGGACTATCAGAACGCCGAACCACCTGCCATATTACTAATATGATGTGCTCCTACCCATCCACCCTTTTGTAAGTGTTTTTAACCCTTTGTGGAAATATAAAATTTTACTTCTGCACTTAAAGGCGCCTTTTTTTTAATTTTCATTCAGAGTATGAACAGCAATCTCTTCTCTTCACAGTCCCCATCCCCCTTCAGGTAGAACACAAACTAGGACACACTTAACCTCTTCACTGCCCCCTAGTGTTAACCCCTTCACTGCCAGTGAAATTTTTACAGTAATCAATGCCTTTTTAATCGCTGTATTAATGCCAATGGTCTCAAAAATGTGTCAAAATTGTCCGATGTGTCCGTCGTAATGCCGCCATTACTAGTACAAAAAAAATTAATAATAAAAATGCTATAAATGTATCCCCTATTTTGTAGACGCTATAACTTTTGCGCAAACCAATCAATATACGCTTATTGCGATTTTTTTTTTACCAAAAATATGTAGAAAAATACATATCGGCCTAAACTGAGGAACAAAAACATTTTTTTTATATATTTTTGGGGAAAATTTATTATGGCAAAAAGTAAAAAAATAGCATTTATTTCAAAATTGTCGCTTTTTTTTGTTTATAGTGTAAAAAATTAAAACTGCAGAAATGATCAAATACCACCAAAAGAAAGCTCTATTTTTGGGAAAAAAAGGACGTCAAATTAGTTTGGGTGCAATGTCGCACAACTGTGCAATTGTGAGTTAAAGTGACGCAGTGCCAAATCGCAAAAAGTGCTCTGGTCAGGAAGGGGGTAGAATCTTCTGGGGCTGAAGCGGTTAACCACTTCTCCCTGCCATATAGCAATATGAAGTGCGCAAAGTGGTTGTGTTATCCTGACCGGACGTCATATGATTTGATCAGGACAACAAGGGGGCACGCAGCACAGTGATGTGTGTCAGTGTGACAAACCGCAACACTGATCTCGGTAAAGAGTCTCTGATGTATGCTATTTACCACGTTATGAGCTGTGTTCAATTGCAGCTGATCACGGTGTAAACAGGGAAAGCCATGTATCGGCTTTTCCTCACTCGCGTCTGACAGACACAAATAGAGGAGAGCCAATCAGTGGCTCTCCTGATGGGGGGGGGGGGCTGCGCTGATTATCAGCACAGCCCCCCCCAGGATGCCCACCACTGATGACCAACAGGTATGCCACCCATGGATGCCAATCAGTGCCCACATGCCATTCAGTGTCCACCAGCAATGTCTCCATATCAGTGATGCCCATCAGTGTCATCTATAAGTACCCAGTGCAGCTTTTCAGTGCCCATCAGTGCTACCTATGAGTGCCCATCTGTGTTGTCTGAGTGCTTATCAGTGCCATCATTAATGCCACCTCATCAGTGCCCACATCAGTGGAGAAAAACATACTTATTTACAAAATTTTATAAAAGAAACAGAATTTTTTTTTTTACCAAAATGGCTTACCAAGAGGTGATCAAATACCACCAAAAGAAAGCTCTATTTGTGGGAACAAAATGCTGTTTGGCTACAATGCAGCATGACCACGCAAAGTGTCATTTGAAAAGCGCCAGTGCTGAAAGTGGAAAATTGGCTTGGGCAGGAAGGGGGGGGGAAGTGCCCCGTATTGAAGTGGTTAAATATAGACCAATTTGCAGTGAAGAAAAGAAAGGCAGGTGGCAATTCCAAAATTTGTACTTGAATATTTATATGACAAAAAGGAGACAGATAATTGTAGAACTAATAACCCCCCAATCAGGAGAGATGCGGGTTAGACAGGATTTTTTTTTCCCCACGTAAGTCTCCTAGCCGATGTCCCAGGGTTCCTCTGTGTTTATTTACATTTTTAAGTTATTAGGGGTTGCTGTTGCGTTTCTTCTTAACTGTTCAATTCCTCTTCATGCGTGGCTTCATTATTTTGAGCTCTATGAGTTCTCTTCGTTCTTAGCTCTCAGTGTCTTCCTAGAAGCAGGGATGCTCGGCTCTCGCCAAACACTGGCCATCCACCACCTCCTCCACATGTTCCGCACACCAAACCGCGGGCACCAAGGGCAGGGTAAGGGCCACAGACTGTCCGTTTTTGGCGGGGATAAATCTACTCACTTCATGGCTTAGATGAGAATCTCACTGAGCTCCTAGCAGATACCATCCCCGACATATGGTTTTCTAAGTGAATATTCACTATTCTATGGATCCATCCAAATTTATTCGCTGTGCTAATGTGGATAATGCACCACATATTGCATTGTGGTGCCATTTACATGCACTATCATGCATTGTGGTGGGCTGTTAATCAAAATAATGCATGCTGATTTTCGGGTGCATTCTGGTACATTGGCAGGCCTTTCAAAAGATTGTGCTGCCTAAAGTGCAATCAAAGCTTTTGTATTTAGAACTAGTAATAAATAAGCTGATCTATTTTTTTTTCCTTTTCCAAGTGCTGCAGCAAAGTTTAAAATACCCTGTGTTGGTGGTAACTTGGAGAATCAAGTGTGCCCACCAAGCCCCCTTGCACATTAAATCAAACTGAGGCTGGCCATACATCAAGCAATTTTCTTTCCTTCAACCACGGTTTAAAAAAAAAAAAAAAAAAAAAAAGAAGCTGGTTTTACTAATAGATCAACTTCAGTATAACCAGCCTGCCTATAGATTGATTGAAATTTCGATTGGTCTAGGGTCGATTTTACTGACCAAAGCTGTTGACTGGGGCAGTGTGGAAGAGGGTATGTTGGGCTTTTGGACAGCCAGGCCATTGCTTGGGTGCAAGAGCTCTCCAAGGTGCTGGCAACTTTGCCCACCCTTTCTAACATGTCCAACTGTGCCGCCTAAAAGTTTCTGCCCGTATTGTCTGCTGGTACATGATTGCATAGATCTGTTCACTCATGCACTTTGCCTTGATAATGAAGACCAGTCGCTGATGCTGATTTTCACCTTTGAAAGGGTGCTTGATCTTGTATATGCACCCACACTCTTCCCTATAGTTTTCTGCTAGCAAAGTAATATCTGGATTTGCAAAGACATTTGGTGCATACAGCATGTATTTATATCCTTTGTTGTTATTAAAGGGTCTTTATATGCAGAATAGCATGCTTGTTATACTCACTGTGGAACTTAAGGGGTTATTACTCTATAAAAAAGGCCCTTTGATCCTGTATGGTCAGATCCTCCCCCTTCTGTAGGGTCTCTTTTGGCAAGGCCAGATAAGACACAGCGAGGGTAGTCTTGCTGCACATGCTGTTTGGTCTCTATTGCTGGAGAGAACATTTCCTTGTTGAACAGCTGAGCTTTTCAGGTCACATAGTATGACATCACACATATGGGTGTGTATACAGATCCTAAATGACAGCCCAGTCAGTCCCTCCCTCCTCCATGCCCAGTAACTAAAAAAAGAACACAGTGGGTGAGATGTTACATCTTAATTCATTGAAGATCTGCCTCCCATAAGAGCACATGTACACAGACTATAGCGAAAATCTCCTCCTACCTGGACACTCAGGCAGACCTCACAGTTTATCACGTGACCGTGGTAAACAGATCAGCCAAAACATTTATATAGTGGCAGTATTTTAATGTAAAAAGATTTATAAGCTGTGGTCACTGTGGATGAACTATTTTCATAATACTGGGTTTAGTAACACTAAGTTTTTAGTTCTTAGAGTTCAGCTTTAAAATGTGTAAAGAGGGGAATGAATGTGAACCCCTGCTTTGCTATACATAGGCAAAGGACAGGTTCACAAAGGTTTTATTCAACCAAAACTGGAGCAGCACCTCAGAGTAATTAGTACCCATGCCTTGCAGTGCCCACATTGGGCAAATAAAGAAGAAATTTTACACTCTGTAGAAATATAGACATTTATTTAAAATATACAAGACAGAACTATGTGCATATTCATCCAATTTATTGTGATATTGCAGTCTCTATCCTATAACTCCAGGCTGGAACCTAAATTATGGCTCTGAAAAACAGATTAAAGACAGTGACTGAGTCTGTATTTTCTTAGTTAAACTTTTTCCCTGTGGACATTATTTACAAAATCCTTCAGTAATTATTACTTTGTACATTAAAATACAAATTACAGATCAAATGGGCGACTTCTTTCTGTCCAGAACTTCCAGCATGATTCTTCAGTCACAGTTAGAATGGCCATACGTTAAGCAATTTTCATTAGATTCACCCCCCCCCCCCCCCCCATGGAAGTTTTCCCGCCATTAGAATATAATGGATTTTTGCCACTGGCTATAATCTCATGAAAAAACTCAACAGGCTAGTTGTACTAAAGACAGACTTTCGTACAACCAGCCTGCCCATAGATTGATCAAAGTTTGGCCAGTTCATGCCGAATTTCAATCCATCTGTGGCTGGCTATACTTGGAGTTTAGCAAACACAGACAGGATGAAAAGGAAATTCTATCTCAGACACAATGCAAAACCAAGACCGACAAACAATATATGTCTCTCAAAAATCAAATGGGATAAAAACAGTAAAATATGGTTTTGCTTAACCATTTTAAGACCAGCCGCCACAGTTATACTGCGGCAGGTTGGGTCTCCTGGGCAATCAACGTCGGCCGCTTTAAGAGCTCTAGGCCACCAGAGCTGATTCTTGTGACCGGCGACCTCGATGTCCGCCGGCCGTGATCGCCCTACAAAGAACCAGAATGGGGATCTGTCAATTTAAACAGACAGATCCCGTTCTGTCAGGGGAGGAGAGACAGAACTGCTGTTCCTAGTGATTGGGAACAGCGATCTCTCTCTTCCTCCAGTCACTACACTCCCCCCCCAGTTAGAAACACCTCCCTAGGGAACACTTAACCCCCTGAGCATCCCCTAGTCTTAACCCATTCCCTGCCAGTGACATTTATACAGTAATCAGTGGCTATTTTTAGCACTTATCGCTGTATAAATGTCACTAGTCCCACAAAAAAAAAAAAAAAAATGTCCAAACTGTCCGATCTGTTCGCCACAATATCACAGTCCCACAAAAAAAAAAAAAAATCACTGATCACCACCATTACTAGTAAAAAAAAAATGTAAAAATTGTGATTTTTTTTTTTTTACCAAAAATGTGTAGAAGACTACATATTGCCCTAAACTAATTAAATGTTTTTTTTTAGATTTTTTTGGGATATTATAGCAAAAAAGTAAAAAATGTTTTTTATTTTCAAAATTGTTTAGAGCGCAATAAAAAAAAAAAAAAAAAAAGTGATAAAATACCATCAAAAGAAAGCTCTATTTGTGGGGACAAAAAGGACATAAATTTTGTTTAGGTACAGCGTTGCATGACCGCACAATTGTCAGTTAAAGCGACGCAGTGCTGTATCTCAAAAAATTGCCTGGTCATTAAAGGGTCAAATCCTTCCGGGTCCTTAACCACTTCTGGACCGCCGCACGCCGATATACCTCCAAACTTTGAAGCTGGCTGCCTTAACCCCGGCATCCTCATCTTCGGCCGGAGGTCCGGTTTCCAATAATAGTGGTCTCTGCGGCGGATTTGCCACAAGATTACTTTTATCGGCGGCGGGAGAGGCCCCCCGTGCCATGCTCCAGTGCCCTCCGCCGCTTACCTGAGCCATCGGCAGAGGCAATCGGATCCTTCTGCTGGCTGGGTATGGAGACAAGTGAGGAGAAGATGGCCCCCACCCATCTCCATACCATTGCAGGGCGGAAGCAACCTCAAAACATTACTGCAGCCATAGCTCTTAAAGGGCCATTTTTTATTGCATTTTACTGTAAATATGAGATCTGAGGACTTTTTGACCCCAGATCTCATATTTAATAGGTCCTGTCATGCTTTTTTTTCTATTACAAGGGATGTTTACATTCCTTGTAAAGGAATAAAAGTGAACACTTTTTTTTTTTTAAAGAACAGTGTAAAAATAAAAAGTAAAATAAAGAAAAAATACTTTTTTTTAAATGCGCCCGTCCTGCCGAGCTTGAATGCAGAAGCAAACGCATAGGCGAGTAGCACCCGCATATGAAAACGGTGTTCAAACCACACATGTGAGGTATCGCCACGATCGGTAGAGCGAGAGCAATAATTCCAGCCCTAGACCTCCTCTGTAACTCAAATCATGCAACCTGTAGAATTTTTTAAACGTCGTCTATGGAGATTTTTAAGGGTAAAAGTTTGTCGCCATTCCACGAGCGGGTACAATTTTGAAGCCACAACTCTTTTGCATATGGCCGGATTGAGATTGGGCTCAGGGAAGTATAAATGGGGGAGCGGGGCTGAGGGTAAAGCTATGAAGCTACATGCAGATGTTTGTTTACCAACGTACATAGAATGCATTAAAGTGGTTCAAAAGGCTAAACATTTTTTACCCTAATGCATTCCTTGTATTAAGATAAAAAACCTTTAGGCATCGAATTTGCCCCCTCCCCTTAAACTTACCCGAGCTCTCATTCGATCCAGTGCTGTGTGCGTCTGCCGCTCTTCTCTTCCCTCACTTCTGTGTCTCACTGGCTGTACTGGGGCAATCAAAGCCAGTAACAAGGGATGCAGGTGGAGCATGTATGAGTGCCCTCATGGTAAGCATTTTTCCCATAGGGGCACTGGACAGAGGAGGAACCAGGAGCACTGGCTGGGGACCTGAAAAAAGGGGAGGTTCGGGGCTGCTCTGAGCAATGAAATTGCACAGAGCAAGAAAGTATAGAGAGGTTTATTTTTGCTTTTTTAATTCTTCCTTTAAATCACTTTAAGGTAAAAATCCTTCTGACTTTAGAACCACTTTAAAATAAATCATTGCCAGATTTGTATTAAAAAAAGTAATAAAATGCAAGAGAAATGACATGTATATCTTGGTATTTTGTCAGTAAAATCTACCTGAACTCCCATGTGAAACACTGAATGGATTCCAGGTGCAGTAGAACATTCGTTAATAACAGTCTTACCATTTGTTTAGCTACTAGTTACAACCATAGTAAAATCGCCAATCTTGCTGCAGAGAAGGACCACTGCTAGCCGTCCCCAAAACACCCAATGTAGTCAGAGCTAAAGCTCTCCATAGAGCAGGGAGTGTGAGGATACCTTAGAGCTCTAAACTAACTTTGATTAAAGAGTGTTAGACTGCTACAGAGAGGCCACTGCTTCCACACACAGGACAGCACTCCTTCTCTTCTCGCTGTTTAATTTTGGGTGTTGCTTATTTACCAGCTAAATTAATGCCAAAATAGAATAGGTGTTATGTCTGCGCTTAGTGGTATAAACAGCCACATGCAATTGGTGCAGGACCGGTTTGGTGGTGTGTCAATGATGGTCTGGGGAGACATAGCCATGGAAGGACACACAGACCTCTACAGCCTAGACAATGGCACCCTGACTGCCATTAGTATAAAATGTATGCGTGTGTGTGTGAAACGGCTCTAGAGGTTTATCTACTACCTGAGGCCGGCTGTGTTTACTAACAATTCATACACGATGTTTGATGCCCCGAGGTCCTGCCGCCATTTTCCTTTGTTCGATTGGCAGCTTTTTATGCAAGTGTATCTAGCAGCAATTGTTTTTTATACATGTTTTTATGTGCTCGTTCGCCAATACTGCACCGTTGGAAGCTATGAAAAAGGAAAACCTACTTATGATCTTGATCCTGTAATATGCAAAATTTGCTGTTCTAGATCTTAGACAGCAATAACATCTGGCAAGTACGATTTTCTGCTTTTGGTGGAGGCGACACTGGGTGAATGAATCACTTAAGGTGGGGGACTACCCTGGGCACATTACCTTATTCATTTGCAGAGACTCACGTTGGACTTTTTCATTATTTGTAACTTGAATGTTTTTTAAGAACACTATATGTGTTTATATATTTTTAGCGCTGCAATTCTTCCATAAATGAATGCCAAGACTTTCTGTGATTACTCACCATTTCGCTATTCTATTGCAGCATTTTAAAGGGGAGTTCAACTAGGCTTTAAAGGAAACCCGATCTGACTGCTTACTAATAAATTTAAGTCACTGACCCAGAACCAGGTTACAATTCAGGAGAGTCATCAGAATATACTGAAGTCACTGCATCAAAATGACAAATGCAACTCAGAGGTCAGGCATAGCGGTACAGTACAAGTTTGCTTTAAACTTCAATAGCCTTCATATGTACAACAAGTGAACACAATAAATATATCAGCCTATTTGGATTGTAGAATTCAGTGAAACTCAAGCCGTCATTTTTTTAATGAAAACAAAATAAAAAAATAAAAAATGAATCTTATTGGTTGTGATGGACAACACAGGCACTTTCCAAATGAGAGGCCCAATGGATTACATATATACATCAAGAGGATATCAACAGTGGAGGCATTTGCCCATAACTAATCAGATTTTTTTGTATAAACTGCAGTAGAGGAATGACAGTAGATAACTGGTTGATACAGGCAACCCAGACCTCTTCTTTCAGTTTCATGCATGAAGCCACAGTTTGTAATCATTTAAGACAAGGCAGACGTAGAAGACATAATCTGATGATAGAAAAGTACATTTTAGAACATGTCAATGTAACATAATATGCGCTTCTTGGGGAAAGTAAATTTGGAAAGATAATTTGCATATGTTGAACCTATAAAACCTCAAACATCTCTCATACTTAAAATTTCAAAAATTAAAATTTTTTCAACCAGTCCCTTAATTAAAAACAAATGCTAACTAAAAATTCCTAGGTGTCTTTAAAAGTCACAATAATTTCCATCATATTTTCTTTGTCAGTCAGGCTCTCCCGAAACAGCTGTGTATGTTGCCATGCACAACTTCCTTCTCCGCCATATAATTCAGCTTCCAATACAACTTCTGACGCATTTAAAAACTCTGGGTAAGAACGGAGGTTTTTATCTGAAAAAAAAAAATAAAATAAAATAAAAAAAATTACAGAGTCATCTAGTTGATTAAGAAATTGTAAAGATTAAGCTAGGCATCCTCAGTGAACAATCTTTAAAGTGTATTTGTTTTGCTGCCTCCCATAGATCATTTTTGGCCCTTGTATGACTTAATGATGTAGTTTCCAGACTGACATCAAATCAAATGATATTTCTGTCACTGCATGGTCAATGTTTTCTAGCAAGTATTATATGCCTGTATGCAGGTTGGCTTAATGGTGCTAGATTTCTATCTAGAACTCTACTAGTAACTGCAGCTGTCCATAGAGCCATAAAAGGAATGATCTGCTTGTGTGCATCTAATAGAAGATAGAGCTCTAGGCAAATATCATAATCTTGGAATCTACATCATACGACTCACATATATGTCCTAAAAGAAACTGATTAGTTGTGCATTGCACATTGGGCTGCAAACATCCCTATGTGCACAGTCCCAACAGCCTTCTCCTCTGAAATTGTGGTAATTGATAGGTGACTAAAGTTAAAAATTGCGGCAGAAGATCTCATTCTTTAGTCACCTGTTATCCTTCAGCCTGCTGATTGGACATTACAGGAGCAGCAGCACACTGATAGGTTTAACCCTGTTCTCTTTATTCTGTAAGCAGATGTTGCCAGTAATAATATTTATTGATATATTACATATAGTACAGGTCCAGCATTACAGAATACATTGAACAATCATGAAAATGGCCCCTGCGGTATCAACAATTAGGAAATATAGCAAGATAGTCGCACAAGTTTTGTCTACATTCAAAAAAAGGAGAGAGGGGGAGAGGGGGAGGAGGTGAAAAGAATAAAACGATGGGGGGGAGTGAAAGCAAAAGACAACATCCAATAATATCACACGATACCACAATAAGTCATTCCAAGCCATGGACCCAAAGGACTAGTGTTGGGCTAGGAATGGGTATTATCAGTGATTCCTTCTGCATCTATTCAATTGGACCAGTCTTTGTTAAATTTTCTAGGGCAGTTGCGACTAGTATAGGTCAATTATATAGTATAGTATAGTATAGGGCTTCCCCTTCCGCTACAGTGGGGGGCTGAAGAACCATCTATTTGACCAAAAGGGTCCACCTCCCATAGAATGATGAAATATATATATAATTTTATATATACACACACACACATATACTATATTACCAAAAGTTTTCCACACTTTGCAGCTTCAGCTCTTCTGGGAAGGCTGTCCACAAGATTCAGGAGTGTGTCTATGGCAGTGATGGCGAACCTTGGCACCCCAGATGTTTTGGAACTACATTTCCCATGATGCTCATGCACTCTGCAGTGTAGCTGAGCATCATGGGAAATTTCGTTCCAAAACTTCTGGGGTGCCAAGGTTTGCCATCACTAGTCTATGGGAATGTGTGACCATACTTCCAGAAGTGCATTTGTGAGGTCAGACACTGATGTGGATGAGATGGCCTGGGCCGCACTCTCCGGTCTAATTCATCCCAAAGGTGGTTCTATTGAGTTGAGGTCAGGACTCTGTGTAGGCTAGTCAAGTTCCTCAGGTTTCACACCAAACTCGCTCATCCATGTCTTTATGAACCTTGCTTTGTGCACTGGCACAGTCATGTTGGAACAGGGTATGCCGACACCTTAAGAGTTCCCTTCACTGGCCAAGTCCAACTCTTGAAAAACAACCCCACACCATAACCCCCCTTCCAACAAATGATTTGGACTGGTGCACAAAGCAAGTTTCATAAAGACATGGATGAACGAGTTTGAGGTGAAGGAACTTGACTGGCCTGCACAGAGTCCTGACCTCAACCTGATAGAACACCTTTGGGATGAATTAGAGCGGAGTCAGGCCTTCTCATCCACATCAGTGCCTGACCTCACAAATGCACTTCTGGAAGAATGGTCAAACAGACACGCTCCTAAACCTTGTAGACAGCCTTCCCAGAAGAGTTGAAGCGGTTATATCTGCAAAGGGTGGGCCAACTCAATATTGAACTCTACAGACTAAGACTGGGATGCCATTAAAGTTAATGTGCTTGTAAAGGCAGCAATCCCAATACTTTTGGTGATATAGTGTATACAGTGCCTTGAAAAAGTATTCATACCCCTTGGAATTTTCCACATTTTGTCATGTTACAACCAAAAACGTAAATGTATTTTATTGGTATTTTCTGTGATAAACCAACACAAAGTGGCACATAATTGTGAAGTGGAAGGAAAATGATAAATGGTTTTCAAAATATTTTACAAATAAATTTGTGAAAAAAGTGTGGTGTGCATTTGTATTCAGCCCCCTGAGTCAATATTTTGTAGAACCACCTTTTGCTGCAATTACAGCTGCAAGTCTTTGGGGATGTCTCTACCAGCTTTGCACATCTAGAGAGTGACATTTTTGCCCATTCTTCTTTGAATGGAGAGCATCCGTTAACAGCAATTTTCAACTCTTGCCACAGATTCTCAATTGCATTAAGGTCTGGACTTTGACTGGGCCATTCTAACACATTAATATACTTTGATCTAAACCAGTCAATCCATTGTAGCTCTGGCTGTATGTTTAGGATCTTGGTCCTGCTGGAAGGTGAACCTCCACCACAGTCTCAAGTCTATTGCAGACTAACAGGTTTTCTTCTAAGATTGTCCTGTATTTGGCTCCATCCATCTTCCCATCAACTCTGACCAGCTTCCCTGACCCACTGTATAAAAGCATTCCCACAACATTATGCTGCTTCCACCATGTTTCACGATGGGGATAGTGCGTTTAGGGTGATGTGCAGTGTTAGGTTTCTGCCACACGTGGCGTTTTGCTTTTAGGTCAAAAAATTTAATTTTTGACTTAGCGTAAAATCCATTTCTCTGACTTCATTGACAGACGCAGCGCTCCATTATTCAGAACCATAGGGTTATATCGCCCCATACAGAAGTAGGACACTAGGCAGAAAAAAGACTTGGCTATGGCTATGGGCAGTCCTAGGTGATATACACCCCCCCCCCCCCCTCTCTGTTATAGGCCTTCAGTTTAGTAACAAGCAGTGTCAGAAGCATCAAAACTCCTTAGAGTGGTGGATGCGGTGTGTCAAACTCAGAGAAATGGATTTTACGATAAGTCAAAAATCCAATTTTCTCTTTCGTTCATTGACAGACACAGCTCTCCATTATTCAGAACCTTAGGGACCTCCCAAAACAGTGCCAAACATGAGGGATGGGACAACGAAAAATCCCAAGGCTAACACAAGAGCCAACCAGATAACAGGAGCTCAACACAGAAACAAACTGGAGCCCAACCTGAACAATACCCCTTCAAGAAGGAATAGACCCTCTAAACAGCAGCCTGCAACACCTTGTGGCCAAAAGAAGCATCCTCAGATGCCAGCATAGCCACATTGTAGAATTTTGTGAAAGTGTACACTGCCAACCAAGTGGCCGCCTTGCAAACCAGCGCAGCTGACGCATGATAAAAGAAAGGCCCAAGAAGCAATAAGTAGCCAAGTAGAATGCACCATAACAGGGAAAGGAGGAACCTAACCCCTGAAAGAATAGACAAGAGTCATCATCTGTCTGAGCCATCTAGAAAGGTCGTAGAAGAAGCAGACAGGCCCCTTTTTCAGCCCGTCCGTGATCGGAAACAGTGAGTCTGATCTCCGGAAAGGCCCTTTGACTGCCAAATACACCCGAATTGCCCGAATACATCCAGGGCATGCAAGGTAAATCCCTTAGGACATCTTGACCTGGGACACGGAAGGCAATACAACGTCCTTAATCAAAAGGAATCAGAGGAGGGAACCACGGACAAGAGCAAAGAACCACTTCATCTTTATGGATCACCAGGTAAGGAGTATGGCATGGTAACGCCTACAGTTCCGACACTCTGGGAGCAGGGGTGATAGCAACCAAAAAAGCCACCTTCTGGACAGAGCAAGCAGCAGCACATCCCACATATTTTCAAAGGGAGGCTCCTGTAGAACCGAACGCACCAAGAGTAGATCCAACAGCGGTAGAAGCGACTGCACCGGTAAAGGCAGATGTCGAACCCCTTGATTAAGAGTACGCACCAGGGAGTGCAACACCAGGGGACGCCAAAGTATACTGCTAAGGCCGACACCTGGCCCTTGATGGTACTCAAGGCCAAGTTCTGCTCAACCTCCCCTGTGAAGGAAGGTCGAAATCCGATCCGCGAGAAAGAATGAGGGTAAATGGCAAGCACTTCACACCAGGACATGTATGCTGTCCATGTCCGGTGGTAAATCTTCCCAGAGGAAGGCTTCCTAGCCGTCAGCACCTGGCTTATAACAGCCAGGACTTCAAAAACCAGCGACTGAAGCAGAATGCAAGATCGGCCCTTGGGACAGTAGAACCTCCCTGAAAAGGTAGTCACCAAGGCACATCAGTGACCAAGCTCACTAGGTGGACTTACCAAGACCAACAAGACCATCCGGGCCCACTGGAATGACCGTAATCCCTTCGGCCTCGATCCTGTGCAAAAGCCGGCAGAATCTTGAGAGGATAGGCGTAGATCCTACTATACCAGCCCCATTGGGCCACCAGAGCGTCTGCAGTGTCCACCAGAGGAGCCCGTGACCTTGCCAGAAACCTCAGTATCATTCCATTAAGCCGGGACGCCAACAGGTCTACCTCGGGAGTGCCCCATCGCAGACATATCCAATGCCTCACTAGCTGACTGGGGCAACCGCCTGCCATTTTTCTACTCCTAGAACACATACGGCGGAGAGGGCTGGAACAAGGCGTTCTGCCCACCGGAGCATGCTTGCTACTGTCTGGGCTGCCAACACACTCTTTGTTCTGCCCTGGTGAATGACATAGCCCCCCACCGTGTCTTTGTCTGACTGGATCCATGATCCATACATAGTCTGATCGCTCGAAGTCCCAGGATATCAATCGACAGTCCGGATTCCTCTAGCGTCTAACGCAACGACCCTGAGCAGTACCCAGTACCAGGACACCTCCCCACCTGGACAGACTGGCATTGGTGGTGACCACTGTCAAATACAAGGGGAGAAAGGATGTGCCCTGCCAAAATTCCGGAGAGCAAAGCCACCAGACCAGAGACCCCTGGTTTTCTGGCTCAGCCAAATCTGATAGCCCAGAGACCTTGGGCACTTTACGCTAGGATCTCACTTGAAAGGAGCTTGTATGGAACTGCGCAAATAGAACCGCCTCAAAAGGTAGATACCATCAGGCCCACAACCCACATTACAGGACCTCAGGGAGGCCCACCTGCGAGACAGTAGTTCAAACGCAGCATGCAAATTCTTGAGTTTGTCCATCGGAAGAAACACTCTGGCCAGAGATAAAACCAGAGTCAGCCCAGATAATCCAATTTTCTGGAAGGAGCCGGAGCAGACTTCAGGTAGTATACTGAGGTCTGTATAGCGAGCTACTTCACCCCTCACAGTAGCTGAGGACTCTGCTCACAGAAGAATATCGTCCAAGCAGCCCAGGACCGCAATCCCCCGCTTGCATAACCACACCAGAAATGGGGCTAACACCTTTGTGAGCATGCGACAGTAAAAATGTGGTGTTGGGCAAAGATTGGAGTGCGTAAATAAGCATCCATGATGCCAACAGAGGCTCAAAAGTCCCCATGATGAAGGGACGCCACCACTGGGCAGATGGACCCCATTCTATACCCACTGGAACCAGGACAAGCACACCCTGAAGCCACAGGACTTGCACAACCCCAAGGAAAACTGCCTACAGTTCAGTGACAGAAGCCAATTGGCCTTTTCGGGCTTAAAGGCCGGAACACTAGAACATGGCCTTGTCTTTTGGTCTAGGGAGCCCTGCTTTCGGCTCACCAGACCAGGTCCATTGCATGCCGAGATGAAGGAACGCATCCGCTACGAGGCCCTTTTGTCCATTTCAGACTGTGGAAGACATTTACACTTCCCTCCTGTAAGACTTGTAATAATGTCATCCAGGGTAGTCCCAGACAATTGCCTTGAAATGGTAACCCAGTCAGAGCGTTTTTAGAAGCCAGACCAACACTTAAGCCCTGATACATGTGTAAGCACCACTGCAGAAACAGAGAGCTTAGGCTGCTTTCACACTGGGGCGGTATTCAGGCGTTACAGCGCTAAAAATAGCGCCTGTGTAACGCCTGAAAAAAACCGGCCCCTTTAACTCCAGTGTGAAAGCCGGAGGGCTTTCACACTGGAGCGATGCGCTGGCAGGACGGTGAAAAAAGTCCTGCTAGCCGCATCTTTGCAGCGGTGAAGGAGCGGTGTATTCACCGCTCCTAAACCGCTCCTACCCATTGAAATCAATGGGACACCGCGGCAATGCGCCGCTGCAGCGGCGCTTTGCGGGCGGGTTTAACCCCTTTTCGGCCGCTAGCGGGGGTTAAAACCACCCCGCTAGCGCCCGCACACCGCCGCTAAAACGACGGTAAAGCGCCGCTAAAAATAGCGGCGCTTTACCGCCGACGCTGCTCCCGCCCCAGTGTGAAAGCAGCCTTAGCAACCAAGGGAACTGCGTCCAAGAGGCATAAGCATACAAACTGCAGCAGCGAAAGCAGAGGGAATCTGCACCCCCCCCTTCAGGTATGTCACCCGGTTCCTTAAAAGCCAGAGACTCCTCTGCCAGAATCTCAGTCGCCTTGCGCAACCTAGAGACAGGAGGATCCACTACCGGTGGAACAGTCAGCTCTTTAAGGAGGGACCCCACAAAGGTTTACCTCACAGGGAAGCGTCTTTGGAACCATAAAGGGACGCTTTGGACACTCCCAGTCTTTACGAACAAATATTCCAAAATAGGCAGAAGGGAACGCTTTTGCCATGCGAGATAGTTTAGTGCCAAGGGGACAGGCACCTTGGCCGCAGGAACAACCTCATTAACTGACAGGACAGGGAGTGTGGCTGTGGCCACCAACCCCGCAAGGTGGTTTATGGCAAAGCTGCAGCCTAAATTAGTGGAGGGCCGCCGCAGGGGGCACGGATCTGTGGATGCCTGGTCACCCACCAAACCATCAGGTGCCAAGGTGTACCCCCCATAGTGAAAACCCTGGAGGGGAGGGGGGTGGACAGAGTGTCTGATGCACCTAAGCCAGAGGCCTGGGCATCACCCAGGGAAGGGGGGATGTAGAAGAGAACCCCAGAGGGACCGACCACTCCAGGGGAGTACCTACGCCCCACACCACTCCAGGGAAGGAGAGGAAGGGGCCCCTTACCGCTCCAGCGAGTGCGCAGGTAACGCTTCCAGACAGATCCTCCTTGCCTTTCGAATTGGGGGGGGCTGTCTGCCATGAGGAACGCTACGACATAGGCCGAGACACAGTCGTATGCGACCTTGCGAGATGTTTAACTCGCAGGGCCAGGCACCGTCCAGTGGGGCTATGTCGCGGCAGACCTAGTGCGTAGTTGCGGTCTGCACGCACTCGCTGGCCAGACTGGGGAGACCACTTGATCTTAGTGTCCAGTTTGTCTCCCAGTCTGGCAGTTGATTTTAGATCTCACAGGGAAAAATCCAAGCAAAAAAAAAAAAAAGTAGCTTAAAAAGCAAAAACAAAAAATTCCCACGACCAGAGATGCCAGCAGGGAACTAGGTGCTTACTCCTGACTAGGCAGAAGAAAACCAAAGGCCTATAGCATAGAGGGGGGTGTATATCACCATAAGCATAGCCAAGTCTTTTTTTCTGCCTAGTGTCCTATTCCTGTAGGGAGCGATATAACTCTAGGGTTCTGAATAATGGAGAGCTGTGTCTGTCAATGAACGAAAGAGGAAGTACAATTTTGGTCTTATCTGACCAGAGCACCTTCTTCCACATGTTTTCTGTGTTTCCCACATGGCTTCTTGCAAACTACAAACAGGACTTCTTATGGCTTTCTTTCAACAATGGCTTTCTTTTTGCCACTCTTCCATAAAGGCCAGATTTGTGGAATGCATGATTAAATAGTTGTCCTGTGGATTTCAGCAGCTCCTCCAGAGTTACCATGGGCCTCTTGGCTACGTCTCCGATTAATGCTCTCCTTGCCCGGTCTGTCAGTTTAGGTGGACATCTAGATGTGTTTGCAGTTGTGCCATACTATTTCCATTTTCAGATGATGGATTGAAGTGATCCGTGAGGTGTTCAAGCTTGGAATATTTTTTTATAACCTAACCCCACTTTAAACTTCTCCACAACTTTATCCAACCTGTCTGGTGTGTACCTTGGCCCTCATGATGCCGTTTGTTCACTAAGGTTCTCTAACAAACCTCATCACAGAACAGCCGTATTTATACTAAGATAAAATTACACACAGGTGGACTCTACTTTACTAATTAAGTGAGTTCTGAAGGCAATTGGTTCCACAAGATTTTAGTTAGGGGTATCAGAGTAAATGGGGCTGAATACAAATGCACGTCACACTTTTCACATATTTGTAAAAACATTTGAAACCATTTATCATTTTCCTTCCACTTCACAATTGTGCCACTTTGTGTTGGTCTATCACATAAAATAACAATAAAATACATTTATATTTTTGGTTGTAACATGACAAAATGTCAAGGGGTACGAATACATTTTCAAGGAATTGTAGATGAATGTTTTTTATACCTGTATTGTGAATGTTGGACTTATGAAATAGTGTATGTCCTGCTACACATCCAGAGTGTTTATTGCATCTCCCAGGGCTTTTTTGGTAAAAATGAAACTAAAATGTGATACCCATCGCCTAATAGTTAAGCATTTGTTTTTTTGCTATAACAGAATCATAGGGAAAGTTACCAGGATTAACATCCACTTGTGTTTCTGCAGAATACAGCTTCCAGTTTATTGTACCACTTTCGAAAGTCTGGCTGCTTGTCCGGACACTTATACTCTCAACTTTTAGTCCAGCTGATGCACACTCGACCTTCCAACCAATTTTGGCTAATGTAGTACCTTCTTTGCGAGCTAAATATACCTGAAAAATATCAAGCACTGTTAAATAGTAACTGCTCTGCAATGAACAATTTTACAGCTATAGTCAATATTCTTACATATGTAACCCTACGCAATTCTCAGAAACAAGCCTGTGTAGACTGGTGCACCAAACATAGATTTCTCCTTAATATGAAGGATAAATAGTAATGGTATTTACTGGCCAAATAAGCAACATATTTTAAACCCTTCCTATCTGCAATTTGTAGATTGTTTTCCTGCATAAAAACCCATGCTGAGATTAATTTTATATTATCCCTTTAACAAGTACCAGCTGACACTTTGCACATCTGTTAGATGTCAAACCCAACTGTCACTAACATATTGGTCCACACTGATGATAGTTACCCAATCTGAATTGTAGACAATCATGTGATCACTATGTCAACTTGGTACCAGATCCCAAATAGTGTTGTCAGCCCCAGTCAAGTTTGTTCCAGCTGGACTATAGAACCTCTCTGCTTGGGGGCTGTTCCATTGTCCATCAAGAAAGTCAAGCAGGACTGAAACACTGCTTGGGATTTCAGTGCAGGAAAGGCTGTGGCAGCTCACTACAGAAATTATACACGCTGGATTTCTAGCCAAATCAAAAGGAATTTCTGTACATGCAGTGTTTATAAAGAGACAAAACTTGAGGAAATTTGCATGAATGTCAGATTAAAAAAAAAAAAAAATTTTGTATGATGTATACTCGAACCACTTGAAGACCAGACCGTTTCACCCCCTCCCAGTCCAGGGCATTTTTCAGCGCTGTCACACTTTGAATGGCAATTACTCCGTCGTGCCACACTGTACCCAAATTAATTTTTTTGAGACCGAAAGAGCTTTCTATTAGTCGTATTTAAAGTAGAGGTTCACACAAAAATTGAACCTCCACTTTCGGAATCCACCCCCCCTCCGGTGTCACATTTGACACCTTTCAGGGGGGAGGGGAGTGCAGATACCTGTCTAAGACAGGTATTTGCACCCACTTCCGGGCAGACTCCCAGGAGAGTCTATGCCTCTTCCTGCCATGCCGCTCTGTCTGCTGGGGGACACACGGGTCCCAGAGACAGCGCGGACCATTTGGCTTGCGCTGCCCGACTCGCGCATGCGCAGTCGGGAACTGGGAAGTGAAGCCGCAAGGCTTAATTTCCTGAATCCCTTACCGAAGATGGCGACGGCAGCATCCGCGGACCGAGCGAGGGTTCGGCCTCCGGTGCCGACATCGCTGAACCCTGGAACGGGTGAGTGTCTTTATTTTAAAAGTCAGCAGCTGCAGTATTTGTAGCTGCTGACTTTTAAAAAAAATTTTTTTTTTGCAGGACTCGCAACAGGATTTTATTTTTTACTATATTTATATATATATATATATAAAAGGACAGAAAATAAAATGTAAATAGATACAAAAAAATTGCAGGGCTGAAACCAAATTGAATGACAATGAAGTGTAAACCTCTAAAGTTAAAAAAAAAAAAGAAAAAAATTAAGTGATGACACGTGATGTGAAATAAAAAAGAAAAAAAAGAAACCATAATCCAAAAAATTATCAGAGTCCACAATTGAAAATAAAAACTAAACAGGAGAAGATGCTTCTGCCACACACTGTGATGAGAAACACCTGGTGAAAAGTCAGTGAGGACTATTTAAAAAGGTAAAGTGCAGTGCTCCCCAACCAAAAGTGTATTGCAGCTTCTTACCAGAAAGTATTGACCTCTGTACTACAGAGGTCAATGCAGCGCATAGGGGGTTAAGGTCTCCCTCCAACCATTCCATCTCCTCAGTCTGAGCCAGTCACTAGTTTCTCCAAAGCGCTCAGAAATAAAATGAGACAGGCACTCTCAGTGTAAAACTGTATACTACCGTACATGCTTTTATAAAATCATAAAAATGCGCACTCACATAGTTAAAGGGACAAAACAGCTCAGCAAATGAGTAATGGCAAGTGGCATTCCTAAGGGCTGCCCCAAACTCAATCCCAACCATCCAAAAGAATCAATGGGCATGGTAACATCACTTTTTAGGTCCCACCCTATACGTTTCATCATAGATGACATTGTCTGGGGGGGGGAATCTGTCAAAACGTGGCTGACCACGCACTGAGGTTATAAATAGAGTGGCGGCACCGCAGTGCCTATAATAGGTAAACAGCCTTACAAAAAAACAGAACAGCACCACCATAGGATGGAGGGCTAACTACATGTGTGTTCTTCATTAAAGTGGTAGTATGGTCAATTTTTTAACTTTTACCTACAGGAAAGCCTATAATAAGGCTTACCTGTAGGTAAAAATAATATCTCCTAAACCTGTACGGTTTAGGAGATATTCCCCTCGGTATGCGCCGCTGACTGCAGCGGCGCATGCGCACAAGGGAGTTCTCTCCGTGAAAATCCGCCAGTGCTCGTGCGGCCGGACTGAAATCTCCCGCGCGCATGCGCGGGAGTGACGATATCGCGGCTCCGGCCACTCACAGCGCCGGAGCCGCGATACCCGGAAGAGACGCCGAGGGAGCATGTCGGCTCCCTCGGCGTGGATCGGGCCAGATGTCGGGGCCTCGTTCTAAGGTAAGTATTTCATAATGAGCTAGTATGCGGTGCATACTAGCTCATTATGCATTTTGCTTTGCAGGTTTAAAAAAAAAAAAAAAAAAAAAAAAATTGCGGGTTTACTACCGCTTTAAAGCCCGCAGGTAATGGATAATAGAAAATCTACATGAATGCCACCTAGTGTCAAAACCATATTAAGGCACAAATACTATAATCCCTTCACCAAAGAAAGGATTTATAGAATAAAAATTAGAAATTGTGTTAAAAACCACTGAAAATTCCCAATCAATAGAAGAGAAAATTAAAATGATATAAAAAGGGATACTATTAAAAAATTAACACTAGCCTAGAAAATAAAAATGTATTTGCTTAGCTTATGTTTTAAAAGTTTGCAAATAATCTTTCTTCATAAATTTGGGGAAAAATCTACTCTGTTATGTTTCTTTGGAGGGGAAAAAAAATATCAGTATTTAGTCTACAAAAAATAAATTTATATATATATATATATATATATATATATATATATACACACATATATATATATATATATATATATATATATATACACACACACACACACACACACACACCCCTTAAACTTCTGTAGCAATGCTGGCAGTACTCATACGTCTTTTTCCCAAAGACAACCTCTGGATATGACGCTGAGCACGTGCACTCAACTTCTTTGGTTGACCATGGCGAGGCCTGTTCTGAGTGGAACCTGTCCTGTTAAACCGCTGTATGGTCTTGGCCACTATGCTGCAGCTCAGTATCAGTGTTTTCACATGAAAAGGTATAATAAAATATTTACAAAAATGTGAGACGTGCACTCACTTTTGTGAGATTGTGTAATTATATATATATATATTTGAAAATTGATCAGTTCTAATTTACTGACTGCCACTCATTCTTGAGGCCCTAAAAATCCAGGAAAGTACAAATATCCCCAAAATTACCGCTCTTTGGAAAGTAGACAGTGCAAGGTATTTAGTAAAAGACATGGTTAGAAAGTTTTCTTTGAGGTTGTAATTTTTTGAAAAATAAAGAAAATTAAATAAAATGTGTTTTTTCATAAAGGTGTCATTTTAAAATAGTTCCAACCCCCCCCCTCCCCCCCCCCCACACACACAAAGCATAGGCGTACTTAGAATTACGTCACAAAACACATTCTGCTGCTCCTCCCAATTATACCGCAAACTTTTTTTTACAGCCTAGCCACAAAGGCCCAAAATCCAAGGAGCACCTTCAAGCTGTCTAGGGGCATAAATTACATCTACCGTATATACTCGAGTATAGGCCGACCCGAATATAAGCCGAGGCCCCCAATTTACCCCCAAAAAAACTGGCAAACTTATTGACTCGTGTATAAGCCGAGGGTGAGACATGCCTGTCCATCCCTGTGTGTGTGTCCGTCCATCCCTGTGTGTGTGTCCGTCCATCCCTGTGTGTCCGTCCATCCCTGTGTGTCCGTCCATCCATCCCTGTGTGTGTGTGTGTCCATCCAACCATCCATCCCTGTGTGTGTGTGTCTCCATCCATCCATCCATCCATCCCTGTGTGTGTGTGTCTCCATCCATCCATCCATCCCTGTGTGTGTGTGTATCCATCCATCCGTGTGTGTGTGTATCCATCCGTGTGTGTGTGTGTGTGTGTGTGTGTGTGTGTGTGTGTGTGTGTGTGTGTGTGTGTGTGTCCAGCCTACCTGTGTCCCGAGCCTTTGTCCCGAGCCTCCGTCCCGTGCCTTGCCTCCTTGCCTCCGTCCCGTGCCGTGCCTTGCCGCCGTGCCTTGCCTCCGTCCCGTCCCGTCCCGTGCCGTGCCTTGCCTTGCCTCCGTCCCGTGCCCTCTTCGTCGGCGCCTCGGCGGCCATTGTAAAATTCAAAAGCTGCGCCGCCGCCTTCGCCTGTGATAGGCGGAACACTGAATTTCCCAGCAGCCTGTGTTCCGCCTATCACGGACATCGTATCATCCTCGTCCGTAGTACGAGGATGATACGATGTCCGTGATAGGCGGAACACAGGCTGCTGGGAAATTCAGTGTTCCGCCTATCACAGGCGAAGGCGGAGCCGGAGGCGCGGCTTTTGAATTATAGAATGGCCGCTGTCTGTCTGCTCGACACGCTGATCGAGCGGGCAGACAGCGATGACTCGAGTATAAGCCGAGGGGGGCACTTTCAGCCTCAAAAAAGAGGCTGAAAATCTCGGCTTATACTCGAGTATATACGGTATCTAATTCCTGACTATCATATTTTTGGACATTGACTGGTGTTGTGGTGATCGGAGAAATTGTGACTGGCTGCACTAATAAGGCTTGTTCACATGTGAGATTGGGAGCCAGTAAAACCTTGAGGTTCAGTTGTGGTTTTATGTGATCAATTCCATGGCAGCACAATGCAACTATAGTGACACTACTTGCTCTGGTGTCAGAATTTTATTTTTTACACACTGCCACTAGAACAGTGCAGTGTGACTCTGGTGACTGCTGTGGCTTTTGAACAGAGACATTGGCTGTTGCATTGGAATAGTGTCATCAGTGCAGCAGTCCATGTCTCTGATCAGCAGACAAAGCAGTACAATGTCACCATAGTGACAAGGTAGTGTTTGTAAAAAAAAAAAAAAAAGTGACAAACTGAATGGCAACACTTGTGTATGTGGTAAAGACTTACCATTTTCCAGTCATTTTCTACTTTTCTGTGCAGGGACTCGTTTACCCAGGCTCCATTTTCCCAGCCAGCAATCACTTCGTTGCCATTTGAGACTCGTGTGTACTGATCATCCACAATGTTGTACTGTAGATGAAACCGTTTAGCAGCTTTTTCTTTTTCAGTGGGAACAAATGTCACGCTCTTGGTCTAGTAACAAGACAAGGAAATCATAGTATTTACAACTTACAAATTGCTGACAACATCCATCTGAACTTTTATTAAACTCCTAAGAACTGATGATCCTTTCACACACTTTCTTGTTGCAGTGTCTGAAACCATTTATTCCTTTTTTTTTATACTTCTGTATGGCTTACATCTTTAACAAAATCATCTTCAACCAAAAGCTACATCTTGTATGATTCAGTGTTATGTTTCATCTATTTCTTCGTGTGGGAGGTAGAGATGAGCTTCAAGTTCGAGTCGAACTCATGTTCAGCGAACAGTGAACAATTTGGGCTGTTCGTGGCAAATTCGAAAAGCTGGAACACCCTGTACAAGTCTATGGGAGAAATCTAAAGTGCTAATTTTAAAGGGTAATATGCAAGTTACTGTCCTAAAAAAGTGTTTGGGGACCTGGGTCCTGCCCCAGGGGACATGGATCAATGCAAAAAAAAGTTTTAAAAAACTAACGTTTTTTAAGGAGCAGTGATTTTAATAATGATTAAAGTGAAACAATAAAAGTGTAATATTCCTTTAAATTTCGTACCTGGGGGGTGTCTATAGTATGCCTGTGAAGGGGCGCATGTTTCCCGTGCTTAGAACTGTCCCTGCACAAAGTGTCATTTCGTAAGGAAAAAAAGTATTTTAAAATCACTTTCCATTGTCGGCTCCCGTAATACAGAGAACACTCAATGAGTGTTCTCTGTATTAGCCGACAATTTATTCATTGATAAAAAATAAAAAAATAAAGCGTCCTTCAGGTCTGGTATGGATATTAAGGGGAACAATCAGGGTCCGATCGCATGCAGCAGCAGATCGTCCAGCTGCTAATCAAGCAGGATGACATGGAGAACAGACTCCGGAGGTGTAACCTATGCTTTATTGGGCTCAGAAGGTAAAGACCCGACCATGGTCCTAGAACAGTTACTTGTCACCTCCTATGGCAGAGAGGCCTTCACCCCCACGCCGACGACTGAGAGGGCGCACCACACGCACGCCAGCCAGGCCCCCCCCCCCCCGCACATTCATAGATAAATTCCTTTATTATAAGGATCTGGATGCAGCCTTGAGACTTGCCAGAGAAAAGGGCAACATTCCCTTCGGGAATGTCAAAGTGGCCATCTCTCCTGATTTCTCGGCGGAATTCCAGGCGCCGCCCAGGGCTTCATGGAAGCTAAATGCCGACTAAGAAACCATCACCTCAAGCATTCCATGCTGTTCCCTGTCTCAGGGTGATGGGGGACGGCTGAGTTTTCTTTTTCGAAGACCCTGAGGAAGTTATCACCTGGCTGGAACATCTAGAAGTCCATGAGAGAGTGGAATAACCGTTTACAATGCAAATCTTGACCTCCGGCCTACTCATATTCATAATTGGTCTATTACAACACCTCACCAGGATGTCGCTCAGCCTTTAAACTACGGAACCACATCCTAAGTTCAGTTAGCTCCCTCCGTCACTCGCTTTGGAGTCGCCTGTAATCTACATCCTGGCCAAGTACATTTTCACAATTCTTTTTACTTTTCTATCTCGGGGGCCTTTTCTTACGTGTCTAGAGGTTTGCCGACTACACATGCAGGAGATCTCCAGGAGTCCTACTATTTTTGTCCACACGAGTCCAGTTCCTGTACTTTATTACTCCCCTTTTTTACATTTTTTTGCATTATGTTTGACACTGTGGCTCCAGGTACATTGTAGTCCTACAGAACGCATGTAAAGTGCAGCAAAACTTTGCCCCAACTACCACTAGGAAAAGCAGCTATGCAGGCAGGTTAGGCTGCTGGGACTCATTCACTATTATGGATGACTTTTTGCTGAGGCCATAGTTAACAGATGACCAAGTGACCATCCTGGAGGCACTTCTCACCACAACGAAATAGCGACTGCAATAGCTAGCTTTGCAGTCGCTATTTTTAAATGCCTGGGTTCGGATGGTTTTCCCATTGAATTCTATTCACAATACGGTGAGATACTTATCCCAAAACTTTTAGCTTTTTACAATCACCTCTTCGAGACCTTTGCACTGCCCCCTTCCATAAGAGAAGCAATAATATTTTTTATACCTAAGCCAGGAAAGGACCCAGGTTACCCCGAATCCTATCGACCTATCTCTCTACTACAAGTAGATATTAAAATATTAGCCAAGGTACTGGCCATACATTTTAACCTGGTTATTCTGACCTTGATACATGCGGATCAAGCATGCTTCATGCTCGGTCATAATACCTCATTTAATCTGAGGAAACTATACATTAAATTTACAGGCTACACACGCTGATGTCGGCACACGGGTTGTGGTAACTTTGGAGACAGCAAAAGGATTTTATTCGTTAAAGTGGAAGTATCTTTGGAGATGCTTGGAGGGATATGGCTTTGGGCCCAAGTTTACCAAATGGACTATTGTACCTGATTCCAACAAAGTGGTAGCTAATGGCTGCCCGTTGTCCCCACTGCTATATGCCCTGGCTGCTGAGCCCCTTGTCATATCTATGCGAGAAAATCCATAGATCCGAGGGCTGTGCTTGGGATCCCTAACCAAAAAAAATGTATGTATGCGCATGATACATTGTTATACTCGGCTGACTTGGGTCCCTCTCTCCAAACTGCACTCCAGACGATTGAACAATTTGGGTCGCTCTCTGGACTCAAGATCAATTAGGAAAAGTCCCAAATCTAGACAGCAGGGACCATCCGTATTGTGCAGCCTGACTCGCGCATGCGCAGTAGGGAACCGGGAAGTGAAGCCGCAAGGCTTCATTTCCTGATCCCCATACCGAAGATGGCGGCGGCAGAACCCGAGAGCCGAGCGATAGATCGGCTTCGGGTTCCAACATTGCGGGCGCACTGGACAGGTGAGTGTCCATATTTTAAAAGTCAGTAGCTGCAGTATATGTAGCTGCTGACTTAAAAAAAACGGCAGAACTCCCGCTTTATGTAAACATTTTTTTTTTATATATATTAAAACACAAGCAGGACCTTAATGACCTTGTGTTGAGCAATTCATTCTCAAATTTTACAGCAGAGGTGATTAGGTAATTCACACCGTTGCTCATTGCACTTTGCTCCCCCTCCCAGCAAGTGACTCAACAACCTTCTAATTTCTAATAGGAACACACCATAGGTACTCTGGTATGGGGGAACTGAGGGAATAATTTGAATGACCTCAGTGTCTCTGCTCTGAACTTAAAGGATTCATTTCCAGCAATGCTGGCAGCTACACGGGTTAGTTAGGGCTTGCTTCAAAGTGATTTACTGCTTACTGTATAGGTAAACATTTGAATGTCCAATGTCTGGCCACATGTTCACTTTACGTTTGACATTCACAAAGACTATTTGATGCATAGCCTATAAATCCCCCTATTGTTGCAAAAATGCGATTCAGTTAGGCTGCCTAAAAGCAGCCCAATTCCTTCAGTAAGGTTTTCGTTTATCTATGTTTATCAATGAACTTTGGAGATAAAAACAAGAGTTTCTGACACTGCAAGCAATCATTTTTGTTAGCAAATATCTTGAAACTGTGAAAGGCCTGTCCCATATATCCTCCTCATTAAAGGGGTTGTAAAGCTTTGTGTTTTTTCACCTTAATGCATCCTATGCAACAACACCTTGCACTCTCTGGCCCCCCGTTTTACTTACCTGAGCCTTGAATCTCCGTGGATTGCTTTCCCCCACCTCTTGTGGGCTCTTTACTGGATGATTGATAGCAGCATGGCCATTGGCTCCTGCTGCTGCCAATCAAATCAATGACGTGGCTCCCTGGGGGACAGGGCCGAGCGATGGCCGCCAAGTGTATCACAAGCTAACCTCCTTGGGAGAGCGCTTCCCGGACCCCGGAGAGTACTAGTACCCAGTATGGAAGGGTCTCACACCTTTCATCATTTCTCAGGGAGACATCCCTCTATGGTCAGCTGTAATGTGCAATTTCTAAATTAATTTGAATGAAAGAAAACATTTCACAAGTACCTGCACACCAACTTCTCCTCGTGCCACCCTCCAGGCTACAGATCCTGATATTCTGCCACCAAGCTCTCCAGGGTTTGGGGTCTTCGGAGACATAAACTCTACAATCTCCACTATTTGTCTCTTGAGGAGCTCTTCCTTCCTGGGTTCTGGTAGGGACTGCTGCCTCTACAGTTTCAACACAATGAATTATTTCATCTTGAAATAAATTTGATACAAATGTTTGGCATCAATGGCATTGTAAATATTAAATGTAATTTCAGTTTTTCAGTTCAAGTATTAACAATGTAATGAATAAGGCCATAAAAATGAATATATTATTCTATTATTTAGTTTGTTCAAGCAAATCTATAGTTTAACCACTTCAATATCGGGCACTACCCCCCCCCCCCCCCCCCCCCCCCAGGCCAATTTTTTAGCTTTCAGCGCTGTCACATTTTGAATGGCAATTGCGTGGTCATGCAACATTGTGCAAAAAAAAAAAAAAAAAAACATTTTTATCATTTTTTCACACAAATAGAGCTTTATTTTGGTGGTATTTAAAGTGGTTCTGCACCTTTAAAAAAAATATTAAAAGCCAGCAGCTACAAATATTGCAGCTGCTGACTTTTAATAAATTCACTTACCTGTCCCAGGGTCCAGCGATATCGGCGGCAGATGACGAGCGATCGCTCGTCTCTCTGCTGCCCCTTCCGCCATCCTCTGTCAGGGAATCAGGAAGTGAAGCATTGCGGCTTCACTGCCCGGTTCCCTACTGCGCATGCGCGAGGCATCTGCGGCGGTCTTGACCCGGAAGTTGGTGCAGATACCTGGATTATCCAGGTAACTGCACCCCCCACCCCCCTGAAAGGTGACGATTGTGGCACCGGAGAGGGGGAGGGATCAGATGAGCGGAACTTCCACTTCAGGGTGGAGGACCGCTTTAATCACTACTAAGGTTTTTATTTTTTGCTAAACGAATAAAAAAATAAAAAACCCAAAATGTTTTTTTTTTCAAAAAGTTTTAGTTTTAGAATCACAGAGCTTGCCTGATGTGTCAAAGGGGTGTAATCTGTATGGTCTTAAATGCTGTCCACATGTTGAAGCTGAACTTCAAATAGATATTTAAAAGAAAAAAAAAGGCTCTTTTAATTTGAACAATGCTGTCAGTCTCATATCATCAACATGGTTATAGGAGCGAACAGAGAATACTTTAAATTGCTGCTAATTCCTCATAGTCTAATTACAGGCTGGGCTGGGATGGGATGGGATGGGTTCTGAATCTCTCTGTACAACTTAAAGCTGTTCTTCATCCTGAAAATACATTTTCCTCCTCTCTAAACATCCCCTACTCAGCAACATAAATATATTTTTTCCCAGTGTACAGGTTTTGCCCCCCCCCCCCCCCCCACTCTCACCTAGATGAATGATGTGCAGTGCTCCTGAATGGAAAACGATGCCTCCAGGGATATGCAACATGCATATACCAAGAAGCATAGTTTTCCATTCATAAAAGGAAGAGGGGGGGGGGGGGTAGCTGCCTGAACCCCAAAGAGATGGCAGCCTTCCAAAGGCATTAAGAAAATGGCAGTGCCGGACCTTAGCGGTATCAGGTAAGCAAAACTTTTGGATGAAAAAGAAATGGGCTAACTTTACTGTTTTATGTTCTATGTTAAATGAGGAATTAAACAGCATTTTTTGACCATTCCTTTGGGAGGGTCAAATCATTATAGTAAGAGGCAGGGTGAAAGTGATGGGTCAAGTTTTTAATATTTTGCAAGGACTCTTGATGGACTTTTCCCTCTTTTCTGTAATCTGTACAATTTTCTGCCTGGAAAATATTTTATATGAATTTTAGCACTACACTGTTTATGTTATATTTCTGCTTCATAATATTTTCCTGCAATATTGTGCTAGCAGCTCTTTTATTAGTCATTTGACTTTTTGGCGCCCAAGTGCGATTATATACATTTTTTTTTTGTATTTCGTGGCATCATAATGACAACAAAGTAGCAATTCATAACACAAGGTTTATTTATCTTTATTTTGTAATCAATAATTTGCTTGCAATATTCAACTGATCTATAATTACTTACGGTAAAGAAGCTAGATTTTTTAAAAATTTATTACCATCTTGCTGAGAGCAGTTGTTGTTTCCAGTAACCAACTTTCTCGAATCTCCTTCCTCCGCAAGATGACTTCTTCATGTTTACACGAATACCTCCAAGTGACATCAACCACCTGCAATGATTACAGAGCAATCAGACTGTTTTTATGTCTCTGGGTACAAATCATCTTGAACGTCTTCATGTCACAAATATATAACATGAACTGCATCTAAAGCATTTAGCTCTCTATCACACGTACACATTTCTTCGGGGGGGGGGGGGGTCTCAATGGTTACCATGGCAATACTGAGTTCAATCAGTTCCTGGTAGGATAGTTCTAGGCATCACATCCCATCATTGAAAAGGATTTGGAAATAATATAAGAATTTCAAGTACATATCATACATCAATGGTTACCATGGCAATACTGAGTTCAATCAGTTCTTGGTAGGATAGTTCTAGGCATCACATCCCATCATTGAAAAGGATTTGGAAATAATATAAGAATTTCAAGTACATATCATACATGCATACAAATGAACATGTATATTATGTTTATCACTATTATTATTTATTTACATTTATATATTCCCATTTGATCTGAAGAAGCAGACTGTCTGTGAAACCTGTAATCTAAGCATGCAACTTGATATATCCTGTGGCGTAGCTTTCAAAATTAAAAGTTAACCTTTCATAACATGTTACACCCATATTCGGGATGTAACATGTAACAGGTTATGAATGCACCAGCCCCCACACCTCCCACTCACCCCGCTGTGACAGCTAGCAAGGAATATTCTCCACCCCGCTAGCTGTTAAAAAAAAAAAAACACCCACCCAGCCACATCACTCATTCACAGCTTTCTGTGACTGGAGAACTTCAAGATTCATCAGCCTTTGTGGCCGTCTGCTTGTAGTTTTCCATGAACTACCATGGTGCTGTGAGCGCTGTGGTAGTTCATTCATCATTCCTGTCAGCAAGGATCGGCAACCTCGTACGAGGAAGACAACACAGCAACAGATCTATGGGAGACCTGCATGGCACATTGTGAATGGTCCCGCAGTCTTCTGGGGCCTGTGCCATGTCCCATATAACTGCCGGGAAGGAGGCAGAGAGAACTTCTGCTCGGAGGCAACACCAGGTACATGCTCGACCCCCCCTAAAGAAGTGCCATTAGGAGAAGAGTAGGGGGGAGGCCTTAAAGCAGAACATCCCTTTTGGGTGGAGCTCCGCTTTAAATAGTGATATTTCCTCCCAAGTTTATTAACACATGAATTAAACACTTCTTTTTGTAAGAACAGCGACTGCATAAGCAACTGATTAACATGGCATAAAATACTGCAGTACAAACCTCATCTTTGGAGAATGCAATGATGTAAGACAGCTTCTTTCCCCATCCAATCTCATACAAGAGAGGCTTGTCACAAGCATTTTCACACGGGTCACAGTGGAGCCATCTGTTTTGAGATGAAGAGAACATCTCAGTCCAGACATGATCTGCAGGATGTGAAAAATATGCACTTACTTGTCTTATTCCACTGGATTTAAAAAAATAAAAAATAAAAAAAAAACACACACACACACGGTAACAGTACTGTAAGTATAAACATTGGCTTACATTGGATACAAATAAAACAGAATTTTCAAATGCAAATACGATATTTACGTGGAAGTGTGATCTGTGGTAAGTCAATAAGGCGCATTTCCACTTAGCAGCAAAATTGGAACACCATACACTTTATACTGGTTACATTTTAATATTTTGTTAAAAGTTCTTAGCAAACCTTTTAAAAAACAGTTAATGTAAGTTTTTAAAAATTTGTTTTAGGTATGCTTTGTGAATGGGAGCTTCTAAAATTTGAATGCAAAAGAAGAAATACATATTAAACACTTAACACCCACGGGCCCTATGCAATAAAAAAACCACAGGACTTCAATGGTGTGTGCCTTTGGTAATGTATTCCAAAATGTTAACCATCAACTGGTTTATTTAATTGTTAAAGCACAGATTCTTTGTAAATACTGACTTCTTTCCTTTACATCATACTATGTAACAGTTAGACCCCTTTCGCACTGTGTTGTTTTGCAGGCACTATTGTGCTAAAAATAGTGCCAGCAAACCGACCTGAAACATCCGCTGCTGCCTCTCCAATGTGAAAGCCCTGAGGGAGTTCACACTGGAGCGGTGCGCTAGCAGGACAGTAAAAAAAGTCCTGTTAGCAGCATCTTTGGAGCGGTGAAGGAGCGGTGTGTATACCGCTCCTGCCCATTGAAATCAATGGGGCAGCGCGGCTATACCGCTGGCAAAATGCCTCTGCGGAGACGCTTTGCTTTGGTTTTTAACCCTTTCTCGGCCGCTAGCAGGGTGTTAATCTGCCCCGCTAGCAGCCGAATAGCGCCACAAATCCGACGGTAAAGCGTCCCTAAAAATAGCAATGCTTTACCGCCTACGAACCTCCTGCCCCAGTGTGAAAGAGGCATTACAGTACTAAAAAAATTAAGGGTTATGTACTACCAGCACTCACCTGTACTGTCCCATACATATCTTGCTTCTAGTCCCATTGCTCTGCAGCACAGTGTAAAGCAGTTGGCCCACTCTCCACAGCGACCCCGCCTGGTCTCCAAGAGCTTCTCTGGGTTATTGTATCTGAAAATTGGATACACATTAGTAGATTTATTTTAACAAAGCTTAAAAATTATTTTAAAAAAAACTGGGTCTGGCACTAGAATTTTAGCACTGATTGCTGGGAATCCCTGCACTGAAAAAAATGTACAGAGTATAGGCTGAGCATGCAGTAAACAGGGATTATTTGGTGTTGAGGCTTAAGTTTAGAGTTAAGGTAATGTTAGACTTAGAGGTTCAGTGTGAAGATGAAGTTAAGGACACATGTTCAGACCTAATTGTTTGGGCTGGGTGGGTTAAGTGACAAATGGTGTAGGAACAACTTAGAGACACGCTCATCTTGCGTACACAGTATAAACCCTTTCCTGTTCTCTCTCCCATGCAACCATTTTATACCTCTCACATGTTCTATCATCATCCTTTGCTCCATGACCAGCATTACAGTGCCTTAAAAAAGTATTCATACCCCTTGAAATCCCACTTTTGTTCATGTTACAACCAAAAACATCAATGTATTTTATTGGTTTATTTATGTGATAGACCAACACAAAGTGGCACATAATCGTGAAGTGGAAGGAAAATGATAAATGATTTTCCAAATCTTTTACAAATAAATATGTGAACAGTGTGGTGTGCATTTGTATTCAGCCCCTTTTACTCTGATACCCCTAACTAAAATCCAGTGTAAACAATTGCCTTCAGACACCATCTTATTAGCAAAGTCTACCTGTGTGTAATTTAATCTCAGTACACCTTTATCTCAACACTGAACCTCTAAGTGTAACATTACCTTAATCCTAAACTTAAGCCTAAACACCAATTAACCCGTTTACTGCATGCTCAGCCTATACTCTGCTGGGAAACCCTGCACTGAAAATGGCATGTACATTCAGTGCTAAGATTCTGGTGCCAGAAGACACTTTTTTATAATTTTTTTTATAAACTTTTTCAAAGGCACTGTACAAAATCTTTAGTGCTTCAGGATATGCGGTGAGGGAGGGCAGGAGAGGCCCCCTGGTCACAGGGTGGTTATTGGGTGCGCTTTACAAAAATGCAGTCAATTTACCTTTAATAGGCATGGAGGCTCTAGCTTTGATTTACTAAAGGCAAATAGACTGTGCACTTTAGAAGTGTAGTTGCACTAATTTCCCTAGAATTAGTGAATGTGGTTAAGCTGTGTTGATTTTCATCATCCAATCATGCGCAAGCAAAAAAAGAGCTGTTTTGCACCTCATGGGTATTCTTTACAAAGTTGAGCTTTACCACATTCACTAAGCTCTGGGGAAAAAGAGTGCAACTGCACAGTCTGTCTGCCTTTAGTAAATTAACCCATCTCTCTTTATCCTGTTCCTACCAACTTAACCCACTCAACCTGGGTGACAGCAAGGCGGCAGTGTTTATTTACAGCCTAAGGCCTCTTCCACACGATGCAGGTCTGCTCAGCGGAGTCCGCCAGTTCAGCAGGAGATCGCTCCGTTGATCTCCGCTGAGCTGGTGGATGACAGGTCCGTCTCTGCTCACTGAGCAGGGAGGGGCCTGTCAGAGCGCTACTGATTCCTATGAAGAGATCAGATGAAAATGGACAGCAACATCCGTCTCCTCATAGGAGTCAATGAATGGCCCACTCGGATCCGCCTGAAAAACGGACAGGCGGATCCTAGCGGGCTCGCCATGTGAAAGAAGCCTAACTCCAGGCAGAGTTCCAGTCTCTAAAAAAAAAAAAAAAAGAAATACAATTTTTAAAAGTCAGCAGCTACAAATATGTAGTTGCTGACTTTTAATATAAGGACACGTCCCTGTCCAGGGAGCCCACAATGCCCCCCCCCCCCCCCCAAGCCATTTCGGCTCGAGTGCAGGCGCCGGCATTGCAACAAAGGAAAACTGGCAGTGAAGCCTGAGGGTTTCACTGCCAGTTTCCTACTGAGCATGCACACAATTCACGCTGCACTTTCTGAATAGCCCTGTCGTCTTCTGGAACACACACAGGTCCCAGAAGGCAGCAGGGGGGAAATACAAGAAAAGGTACAAAATGTCAATTCATAAAGCAGACAGTATGAATTCAGGGACATACACCCAGACCCACACAGATGTAAAATTGTGAGCAATGGCTGTGTTTGTGCAGATGCTACATCCCAGATTAAATCAATGGTACTGCCTGCACAGGGATGCATGCAACAAGTAAATTAGCAGTGAAAGGGGACAAAAAAAAATATAAATAAATAAAAGTACATAAACAGTAGTGGGAGGTGAACAGGCTGGAGACACAGGGAAGCAGTGGCATTGGTGGCTCACATTTTAGGTGAATAGCTCTGATCAGCGGCTTGCCAACCGCTAATCAGAGCCATCTGTTCAGCAGAGTATGCTGAACAGTTTTGTTTTAAGTTCAAGGACCATGAGATTATAGCAGGAGGACAGAAAAGAAATTATTCTGCTGTATTCTAGATAGATTAATCATACACAAACACTGTAACCCTCACCTAGGAAACCTGTTGATGTAATTACACTTCTTACAGTAATGATTTTCCACCCTTGATGCCCCCCATCGAAGATCATCTGTTGATGGGGCGAGTGACTCTTTAGTCTCAGTCTGTCCATTACATTGGCTACAGGGCAGACTGTTTACCCAATGGAAGAAGTCTTCTTTAAACCAGCGTAATAATTCTAATATGAGGAAATCGTCTTCATTGATGGTAGCCTCTACAAAATAAAACAAAAACATTTCTTAATTTTGTCCTTGGAGACCAACATACCTTTAACAGTTTCATGCTATGAAACATCAAAACAGATTTAAAGCGGAGTTCCACCCAAAAGTGGAACTTCCACTCATTTTACCCCCCCCCCCCCCCTCATGCCACATTTGGCACCTTTTGCGAGGAGGGGGGGACCGGATACCTGTCTTATACAGGTATCCTGTTCCCACTTCCGGGAGCCTTAGCTACGGGTATTGACGTCACTGCCCGGGCTCCCTCCTCCTTCCCTAGCCGCTGGGTCAGTAGAAGAGAGGAGCAGAGCCTCGCACATGCACAGTAGGGTTTCCGGCGTAAGCCGTAAGGTTTTACTGCCGGGTTCCCTTACTCGCAATGGAGGCAGCATGCACCCTGTCCAGGGAGATGTGGAAACATCAGCTGCGGTGCTGACATCACTGGACTCCAGGACAGGTAAGTGTCCGATTATTAAAAGTCAGCAGCTGCAGTATGTGCAGCTACTGGCTTTTAATTTTTGAGGCGGTGGGTGGACCTCCACTTTAATTTTTATAAATATATATTGATATGAACATTTACATGTATTACCAGAGTCAAGACATCTCGCTTGCAGCAGTTTTTCCTGAGCTCTTGCTTGCAGTTCTGATACAGGCATCTGGTCTCGAGCTTTTTGTTGAAGTTCAGGTCGCTCATAAACAAGCACGTGTTGTGCATTTGACTGTAGTGTCTTCAAAAATTGCATCTCAGAAGTCTAGGATTAAAAACAAAAAAAAATCATTGCAAACTGGACAGCCATAAAAATTCAAGGTCTAATCAGATTTGTTGTGCAGAAATACTAGTTTTCTGCGTTTTAGACCCCATGTACACTGCTGCTGCTAAAGACGTTCAGAGGCAGTTGGACACTTTTTTCAACTGCCCCTAAACTCATTCAATGTTATCTTATGTGTACATGTACACAGGTTCGTTTGCTGTCGTTTTTAGGTAGTCGCTTTTATAGGCCTTTTTTGAAGGCAAAAAAAATGAGTTCAGATGCTGAAGTTTCCGACGTTTCAGACGTCAAACACATCTAATCGTGTCTAAACGCGGTAACCCGTGTTTAGCCACGTTTTGTTTTTGAGCGTTTTTTTTGTTATTGGCCAAAAGAAACGCTTCTAAATGCAAACAAACACAGTTAAATGTGGCAAAGTGGACATTTTAAAGGTGTTTAATCAGTCAAGTTAAATCATTCAGGAGAGGTTGTAAAAACGTCCCATGTACATGAAGCCTTAAAGTGGAAGTAAACCCATGGATTTAAACAGTTAAAAAAAAAGGCATGCCAGGAATGCTAACTGCACATTGGCTGTGCTCTCAGCCAAACTATCAAACCATCCAATGGCTGGTGTCATAACGAATCACATGTGCAGCACCATAGCAGTTGAAGATTAAACAGAGGCAAAGATGGCAGCTTCCTTGGCTGAAAACGATAGGGGAGTTTACTTCCACTTTAAAATGCTCAGATGTAAACTGGCATAAACATAATACTTTACTATGGACACATACCAACCCAAATTGGGAGCTTTGTTGTTCAGCATAGCGATTCCACATTGGATTGTCACCTAGCTTGGATGAAGATGAGGATTCCCAAACATATACAACACCTCTGGTTTCAGGGCTACTCCTGGATGCATAGGCAATAAATTTGCTCCCAAATAAAAGCCAAGCACCTTGTAGTGCCGGGGTAGGCAACCTTGGCCCTCCAGCTGTGGTGAAACTACAAATCCTATCATGCACCTGGAGTCATGCCTGTGATTGTTAGGGTCTTGCAATGTCTCATGGGACTTGTAGTTGCAAAACAGCTAGAGGACCGAGGTTGCCTACCCCTATCAGAGCGCACAGCCATTTTTTTTTTGTTTGTGCAAAAAAGTCACTTCACAGTCTACAGATATTTCAGCAGTTAACCACCCCAGATCTGGAAAGTTTTTACCCCCTTCAAAATGGCAATTTTTTGCTATTTAGCGCTGGGCTACTTTAACCACTTCCCGACCAGCGCACGACGATGTACGTCGACAGAATGGCACGGGCAGGCATATTGGCGTACAGGTACGTCCAATATTCAATGCCGCCCTGCCATCGGGAGCGCGCCGCCGCCGGTGCGCTCCCGCGCTGGTCGGGACCCTCGTGAGTCCGGTCGCGGGACCCGCGGACTCGATCGCCGCGGGCATCCCCGCGATCGTCTCACGGAGCGGCCGAATGGAGGAAATGCCGAGTAAACAGCATTTCTCCATTCTGCCTAGCAACTAGTGATGCTGATCTCTGCTCCATGTGATTGGAGCAGAGATCAGTGTTCACTAAATGAAAGCCCAACCCCCCCACAGTTAGTAACACACCCCTAGGAACACTTAACCCCTACACTGCCACCCACTGGTTAACCCCTTCACTGCCAGTGTCATTTACACAGGAATCACTGCATTTATATAGCAGTGATTACTGTATAAATGACAATGGTCCCAAAAATGTGTCAAAAATGTCCGATGGGTCCCCCACAATGTCGCAGTCACAATAAAAATCGCTGATCGCCGCCATTACTAGTAAAAAAATAATAAAAAATTATTAATAAAAATGCTATAAAACTATCCCCATTTTGTAAACGCTATAACTTTTGCGCAAACCAATCAATAATCGCTTATTGCGATTTTTTTTACCAAAAATATGTAGAAGAATACGTATCGGCCTAAACTGAGGGAAAAAAATGTTTTTTTATATATTTTTGGGGGATATTTATTATAACTAAAAGTAAAAAATAATGCGTTTTTTTCAAAATTGTCGCTCTATTTTTGTTTATAGCGCAAAAAATAAAAACCACAGGGGTGATCAAATACCACCAAAAGAAAGCTCTATTTGTGGGAAAAAAAGGACGTCAATTTTGTTTGGGAGCCACGTCGCACGACCGCGCAATTGTCAGTTAAAGTGACGCAGTGCCGAATCGCAAAAAGTGGTCTGGTCTTTGACCATCAAATTGGTCCGGTCTGAAATGGTTAACTGGTAGTTGCGCAATCACTATATACGGTTAGGTCCACATATATACACATTTGAACACAGGCACAGTTTTCATACTTTTGACTCTGTAGCCACCAGAATAAGATTAAAATGAAACAATACAATGAATTTGAAGAATTGCAGACTTTCAGCTTTACTTCAAGAGGTTCAACATAAATATCAAGTACAAATTTTAGAAACTGCAACCATTTTTATACACAGTCCACCCATTTTCAGGGGCTCAAATGTAACTGGACAAATTCTTGGGTTGCTTTTGCAGTGTGTTTTGGATCATTGTCCATCTGTACTGTGAAATGCCGTCCAATCAACTTTACTGCATTTGACTGAATCTGGGCTTATAGTATAGTTCTAAACATGACAGAATTCATCCAGCTGCTTCTCATCATCAATAAACACCAATGACCCAGTGCCACTGCAAGCCATGCATGCCCATGACATCACACTGCCTCCACCATGTTTTACAGGGGACGTTGTGTGCTTTGGATCATGAGCTGTTCCAAGCTTTCTCCACATTTTTTTCTCCCCGTCATTCTGGCACAGATTAATTTTAGTTTCATTCATCTAAAGAATGCTTTTCCAGAACTGGTCTGGCTTTTTTTTTTTTTTTTTTAGGTATTTTTTGGCAAAGTCTAATCTGGCTTTTCTATTGTTCAGGCTTATGAATGGTTTGCACCTTGTGGTGAACCCTCTGTATTTGCTCTCGTGAAGTCTTCTCTTTATGGTAGACTTTGACAATGATACACCCACCTCCTGGAGAGTGTCCTTTACTTGTCTGGATGTTGTGAATGGGGTTTTCTTTACCATAGAGAGGAAGCTGCGATCATCCACCACTGTTGCCTTCCGTGGACGTCCAGGCCTTTTTATGTTGCAGAGCTCACGAGTGCGTTCCTTTTCCTCAGAATGTACCAAATTGTTGATTTGGCCACTCCTAATGTTGCTGCTGTCGCTCCGATTTTACTAACCTAACCTGAACCCCATAGAGAATCTATGAGGCATTGCCAAGAGAAAGATGAGAGACATGAGACCGAACAATGTAGAAGAGCTGAAGGCCGCTATTGAAGCATCCTGGTCTTCCATAACACCTCAGCAGTGCCACAGGCTGATAGCTTCCATGCCACACCATGAGTCAGTAATTGCTGCAAAAGGGGCCCAAACCAAGTACTGAGTACATATGCATGCATACACTTTTCAGAGGCCTGATATTGTTCTATGTCCAAGCCTAGTTTTATTGATTGCATGTAATATTCTAATTTTCTGATTTTGTGGATTTGGGGTTTTCATGAGCTGCAAGCCATAATCATCACAATTAGGACCAATCACAGCTTGCACTATCTTGCTTTGCATGTAATGAGTCCATCTCATGTATTAATTTCACCTTTTAAGTTGCATTAGTGAAATAAATTAACTTTGGCACGGTATTCTAATTTTTCGAATATCACCTGTAAATATAACTTCAATATGTTTTTGTAAATACCGGGAAAAAAATCTTAAATTGTGCCCGTGTCCAAATATATATGGACCTAATTGTATAAGTAAGTAACTCCTGCTCTACCAAGTGATAATCCTCAAATTATAAACATAAACCTAATAAATGAATCAAATAATCTGTAGGTTGCTGCATGAACAAAATTCATGAATAAAATATAGTAAATGTGTGCCACGCTGCCAATCTCAAAATTATAAATGTGAAATATCATGAAAAACAACTAAGTACCAACTTAATAATAATAATGTACTTCATACACACCAAGTGTTAGTAATAAATCAGTTCATAAAAATAACAGTTCATCAAAAGTGCATAATGTGAGATTCACATCCAAAAATCTTCATATGCGTCTAAAACACCTCTTCCCAATCACCTCTGTGCTCTCAGTGCCCTTACCTTAATGGTGTGATATACAATATCTGTAAAATCACATCCAGCTTGGTTCTATCCAGTCAATATCATGTACCAGGGTCCTCCGTGAACCTGTACTGTGGCCTTCTACTCACTAGAGCGCTCGTATCCAGACAGGTGTTCCTCCAGGGTAATAGGGTGCTGGGTTCTTTAAGGTGTCTTACCCATGAGATGGTTACTTTCATGCCATGTTAAAATAAACAGGATGTCCCCTATAGTGTAGCATTGTAAAATGAATGCTTTATTACCATTAAAATACTGCTTACATTAATAAATACTATGCAATCACAAGGGTACCATTCTTCCCCTGATGAAGTCATGTGGTGCATGATATAATGTGTAGGACGGAGCCTGAGGGATCACGGAACAAAATGATAAAAAAACAGGAAGAATGGCACCATTATGGTTGCATATAGTATTTATATTAATATAAGCAGTATTTTAATTTATCGTACCACTAAATTAATATTACCTCCATGACTGGGGGAAGGTGCATTTTTTTTTAAACTCCCCAAACATGCTCCGAAATTGTTGCAAGCAGGATTTATTTTCCCCACAATGGAATCACAACTCCCCAGTGTGAATACATTTATTGATTTTAAAGGGAAGCATTTTACTTTAGCTTTTAAAGGCACTGTTTTTAAATGCTTAAAAACTCCTTAGTGTGAAAGCAGCCTAAAGTTGGTTTAGGTCTACAAACATATCTATTATGTAGTATCTATTTACATATACACTCACGCACATACTGGATTTTAGTTTTTTTTTCACACTAGCAATGGCGGTGGTCAGCGACTTATAATAGGTCTGTGATAATGTGGCGGAAAATCTGACACTAACTGACACTGGGAGGGAAATGACATCACCATTGAAACACTAATCAGTGATAATACTGCACACGGTCACTGTACTAATGACACTGGCTGGGAAGGGGTTAACTTATATAGGATGATAAAAGGAGTTAAATATGTGTGCTGCTTTTTACAAAAAAATGTTTGTTTCTTATCCCTGCTTTATGGTATTTGTAGTAGTATTTATATTTTTTATCACTAGAAAGGTTTAACCAGCCAGGGTTATAGTAAGGAACCACAAAGCCAGTGCAAAGAACATGAGCGCCTATGAAAACAAAGTTTTCTTATAACTTATTTCTTCGCATACAGCTTCTAAGGGGAAGAGTTTGGGGAGCAATCAGAATAACCAGGTTATAGTGAGGTAGGCTGAAATGGCACTAAAACCCTTAACGGGACCAGCATGAAGCTCAGTACAGCCTTCTGAAAATTGAAGATGTCTACTAGAGCTGCACGATTCTGGCTAAAATGAGAATCACTATTTTTTTTTGCTTAGAATAAAGATCACGATTTTCTCATGATTCTTGTGGCATAACATCATGTTTCACATTATACCAAAAAAATTGGGCTTTACTGTTTATTTTTTTTTGTTTTTTTAATTAATTGAAGTGCATTTTTTCCCAAAAAATTGCATTTGAAAGACTGCTAAATATTGCAACAACCATTTTATTCACAACCATCACAACCATATTCACAACCATTTATTAACAACCATTTTATTCTCTGCTAAAAACAGAATATATAACGTTTGGGGGTACCAAGTAATTTTCTAGCAAAAAATATTGATATTAACCACTTCCCGACTGGCGCACGCTGATGTACGTCGCTAGAATGGCACGGGCAGGCATATTGGCGTACAGGTACATCCATTTTTAAATGCTGCCCTGCCATCGCGTGCGTGCCACCGGCGGTGCGCTCGTGTGCCGGTCAGGACCCCCGTGAATCCGGTCGCAGGTCCCGCGGACTCGATCGCCGTGGGGATACCCGCGATCGTCTCACGGGGCGGCTGAACGAGGAGATGCCGTTGTAAACGGCATCTCCCCGTTCTGCCTAGCAACAAGTGACGATCTCTGCTCCATGTGATTGGAGCAGAGATCAGTGTTCACCAACACAAAGCCCAGCCCCCCACAGTTAGTAACACGCCCCTAGGAACACTTAACCCCTACACTGCCACCCACTGGTTAACCCCTTCACTGCCAGTGTCATTTACACAGGAATCACTGCATTTGTATAGCAGAGATTGCTGTATAAATGACAATGGTCCCAAAAATGTGTCAAAAATGTCCGATGTGTCCGCCATAATGTCGCAGTCACAATAAAAAAAAACGCTGATCGCCGCCATTACTATTAAAAAAAATTATTATTATTATTATTATTATTAATAAAAATGCCATCGGTTCCGGCGCCGCATGGAGTGACTGCTCTCCTCCTCAGCTCCCGCAGCACGACCCTAAAATCTGCTTCTAAATTCTGCTGAGCGGCTGGGAACCCACCGGATCACCTTCAGGCTGAGCTCCCCATAGCCATGGACAGATTTGTGGAGAAAACCGGCTCGCGAGCGAATACGGCGCCGCCCGCGACCGCAAATCGAGGCCCCGGCTTCGGCCTACTCGGCTCCCTTCTCCTCGCAGCGCGCAGCGGACATGGAGGTGAGCTGTGACCCTTCCTCCCCTCTCTCTGCACAACCCCTGCCGGCATCTCAAGCTCCTCCATCCCAGGGCACTCTCCCCACAATGCCTGCCGGGGACTCCACTACGGAGCGCATTGCCCAGGCCGTGGCTGCTCTATTATCCCCCATGATAACTGCGTCTGTGGAAAAGGCTGTAAATGCAGGCATGCAACAGCTCAAGGCCCAAATAGGCGAACATCACACCAGACTAAATGACCTGGAACACCGCTTATCGGATATGGAAGAGGAACTTTACCAGGCCCAAGCCACAGAGCGCTCCCAGGACAGGACAAATCAATACATCCTACAGAAGCTCGATGACTTGGAAAATAGGGCCAGACGGAGCAACTTGCGATTCGTTGGCATTCCTGAGTCGCTTCAGACCTCCGAGCTTTCTGACTTTTGTGCAGTGCGCATCCCAGAAGCCCTGGGCCTCCCGGGCCCCTGCATGGTAGAGAGGGCCTACCGTATGGGTCCCGCCACACCTGAACGCAAATCCCCTAGACCCATAATCGCAAAGTACCTCAACTACTCTGACAAGGCCCTGATCCTGCAGAAGTTCAGACAATCTCGCTCTCTCCAATTGGACGGAATCAAGGTCCTAATCTTCGCTGATTACTCTATCGAGGTCTCCAAGAAAAGGAAAGCATTCCAGCAGGTGTGCTCGGAACTTTTCAAAATGCAACTCAAGTTCTCCCTGGCCTTTCCGGCTGTCCTTCGCCTTAAGGCTCCAAATGGCGACCAACTGACCTTCCAAGATCCCTCTGAAGCGGAGGCATTCCTTCGTACTCTTCACTCGGATTCGCACCCCCATACCCCATCCAAGTCATCATCGCTCAATCGCTCCCTGGACCAAAGGAGCCCCCGGAAGGACTCGCCCAAACGTTTCAGGCCTTCTGCCCCGGACCACCATCACCGTGGTACCCCTCGGTGATGACATGGCGGTCCCCCCGGATCCTCCTCTCCTCACCTCTCCGGTGACCCTTTCGCCAGGACCACCAGCCTGACTCAGCTTTGTAAGTTGCTTTACTATTTACTGTTCCTGATCAGGCACGGCTACTGTTATGCCTGTTGTTCCTAGTTTTCATAGGCCTCAAGCTCTGCTCTCATATAGCAGACGCACCACCGTTGATCCTGGCCACCTCTGTCTCGACTGACATCTTGTCTTCGTTTAGACGTGGTCCCGCCGCTTCTGCAGCCACTTTATACTTATACTTCTGTAATTTGGACTTTTATATTTTATACTTTCTATTCTATACTTTATAGTTCATATTTCTGTATGTTATACCTGTGGTTTAATCCACTCTCATGGGTCCTTTATACTGAAAATGTTTAAGTTGCACGTATGTATGAAGCTCGTTGCTCACGTGTCTTATGATTGTATTGTACCCCCCCTGGACTCACTGTGCATGACTAATGCCGCACCATGGCACGTGTCCTCTTTGGCTCTTAAATTACAGCCACACCCTTGCTCCTGCTCACCGCCTGGATGCTCTTGCTCTATATCTTGGGTCGTGCACTGGGGGCTGGCCTACACAGTGACTCCATGCGGAAAAAAGCGAAGTTCGCTCCAATGTTTATGTTTATGTATGTGTTTAAGTTTGCTCCCCACCTCCCTTGCCCCCCCCCCCCCTTCTGTCGGAGACAACGTCTCCCTTCTGACCATCATGCTCCACGGGTTCCATGGCCCCACCAGGTCCCTCTTACTTAGTCCAAAGCTGCTACTGCCCTGCCCACCGGCTGGCGACAAATTTGTAACATCTGCCCAATTCCTTTTCTCGGCCCCCCTGACATGAGAATAGTATCCTGGAACGTGAAAGGCCTCAGGTCACCTAATAAGAGAATGAAAGTCCTCCGGCACCTAAAAAGATTGAAAACGGATATTGCCCTATTGCAGGAAACCCATTTATCCGCTCCAGATTTTCATCGCATGAGGAAACTCTGGGTCGGCAAAGTCCTAGGCTCTGATGCCGTTAACCGTAAAGCGGGTGTTCTCCTGCTGATACACAAAAACCTCCCCTGTGAGATACTGTCCACGCACTCAGACTCTCAGGGAAGACTCCTATCATTGCATGCCCGCCTGGGAACCAAAGAACTAGTGATCACTAACGTCTACGCTCCCAATAGCCCTGGCAAGTCCTTTTATAGTGACCTGACCTCCTGGCTCCTCCGCTTCACCCAAACCCCCCATTTAGTTGGCGGTGACTTTAATGACATCCTGCACCACACGGATGACAGATCCCCTCCCCCACACCACAGGTTGAAAAGTGCTCCCTCTACTCCCTCCCACTTTGCCTCCACCATGGAATCCCTTCATCTTCGCGATCTGTGGCGCCTGACTCACCCAGCGGACAGGGAATATACCTTTTACTCACACCCCCATAATATGTTCTCGAGAATCGACTATTTTTTTGGCTCTGACGATCTCATCCCCAATTTGTCTGAAGCAGAAGTGCTTGACATAGCTATTTCTGACCATGCCCCGATCATAGTTAGACTTGACAATTTAGATCTCCCACCTCATCCAAGACTATGGCGCTTCCCCTCATATCTCCATAATAACCCTGACTTTCAACACTTTATGGCGGACTCCCGGCGTGAATACTCGGAGGCAAACTCCCCCATTCGGACTCCCCGAACCTCTTCTGGGATGCAGGTAAGGCGTTCCTCAGGGGCCGGATCATCTCTTATGCATCCTCCTTTAAGAGAAACGCCCTGTCCCATTATCAACGGGCCAGCGCGCGACTACATCTAGCCCAAAGATCCCTCTCCACTAATGATTCCCTCAACAATAGAACCGAATGGCAGGCAGCCAAGAAAGGCTTTGATACTTGGGCGGATACACTCGAACAAACTAAAAGATCCCAACTCGACGCAACGCTCCACAAGTTTGGTAATAAGGCGGGCAAGCTCCTAGCGAGGCTGTGCAAGGGCCCGTTTCATCCGACGCACATCACTTCCCTTAAAGATACGAAGGGTGTTATGCACTCCACCCCACAAGCAATTAACAAGGTGATGTTAGACTATTACACGGCCCTCTATGCCCCAGACCCCATAGATACCGCCGCTGCGCGCTCCTTCTTAGATAGTGTGCTCCTATCTAAAGTTACCCCTGAGCAACTAGAAGCTCTCAATGCCCCCATCTCCCTTGATGAAATCTCCTCCACGATCCGCAAACTAACCCCGTCCAAAGCACCAGGCCCCGACGGGTTCACCAGTGAATTCTACAAAACCCTCTCCTCCATCACAGAGCCCACTCTTCATAAAGTGTATAATGGCATCTGGTCAGGTGGCCCATATCTCCCCTCTGGAAACCAGGCCGTTATCAAACTCCTTTCCAAGAAAGGGAAGGACCCCCTTGATCCAGGCTCATATAGGCCGATTTCCCTCCTCAACCTGGATGTCAAGATCCTGTCCAAAATCATAGCCACAAGACTAGCTGCCATCATACCCTCCCTAATCCATCCTGCCCAATCTGGCTTTGTAAAAGGCAGGACTGCCACCTTGAATATCCGTAAGGTTATGCTCGCTCTGGAACATGCAAAAAATAACCCTGATGGGGATTTTGCCATTATAACGTTAGACGCTGAGAAAGCCTTTGACAATGTCAGTTTTGAATGGCTCTCTGACTATATCCGAAATGGGCTTCTCGGGGCACTTCTGTCACCTTATCAAAGCCATGTACTCTTCCCCAGCAGCTAAATTAGTTGCAGCTGGAGTTCTCTCAGATGAATTCCACCTGCACAAAGGCACGCGCCAGGGCTGCCCACTCTCCCCGCTCCTCTTTAATATCGCCCTAGAACCCCTATCCAGATATTTGACCCAAAAAGCCCCTCTTCATGGTATCCACATAGGCCAACATGACCTACGCACCTCCCTTTTTGCTGATGATGTGCTCATTTTCTCGTCGGACCCCGCTTCCGACATGTACACCATTAAAGAGGTTTTTGACGTCTTCAGATCCTGCTCAGGGCTTCGTATAAATTACGGAAAAAGCGAAATTCTCCCGATAGGGTCCTCCCGCAAACCCCCCTGGACGCAACACTCTATCTTTTCGACCGCCAGCTCCCACATCACCTACCTAGGTATTAAAATTGGAAAGTTGCCTTCCTCCCTTTACCACCTCAACTATCCCCCCCTGATCACGAAAATCTCTCAGGAAATGGTGAACTGGATGGATCTGCCTCTCTCGCTTCTGGGAAGATGCCACCAGCTAAAAATGGTCAGCTTTGCCAGGCTACTGTACCCGCTTCAAACCATCCCTTTGCTCCTTCGTCACAAGGACATTAAGACTCTGGAATCAGCTTTTTCTTCCTTTCTATGGCAGGGCAAACGCCCACGTAAAAGTTGCATCTTCCCAGACACGAGGGGGGTATTAGCCTGCCTAATATAAGACTGTATAATCTGTCATGTCTATTGCGCACTGGCCTGGACTGGATCTCCCAATCCTCCAGATACTCCAACTACTCCATGGAAGACGCCATGGTCTCCCCACTCTCGTTGACAGCTCTCCTCCACTGCAGGTGGAAATCGGTACCATCACTGCTTCAACACAATCTCTTACTCAGGGACACTGCCATAGCCTGGAGGGAAACCAGGAAGTGCCTCAAGCTCCCCCCTTTTGTTTCCAGGCACCTCCCGATACAGGGGAACCCTACTTTCTCCCCTGGCCTACTCCACAAGCCATTCCACATCTGGAAAGAGAAGGGCATCACCAGTTTTGCTGCACTCTGTGACCTGGACTCTGGCCACCCCCTGCCCTTTGCACTCCTAGCAGAAAGGTTCTCCCTTCCACCAGCTCACGCCTTTCACTATAGGCAATGTATCAGCTACTTAAAAGACATCTGCAGCGATGAACGTAAACGCTTCCCCACTAACCTTCTTGGATCGACTGCTCAGGGACGATACCTATAAAATATCAGACATCTACAAACCCTTGCTCCAGCGGTATTCTTCCCCACTGACATCCTCATCTGTCGCCAACTGGAAGAAAGACTTTCCTGACCCGGATTTAGTAGAAATTTTTTTGCAAGGACTTAACAAAGTCTACCGCCTAACCCCCAACGAACTATGGAGAGAATCGCAACTAAAAATTGCCCACAGGGCATACCTTCCCTTCCTTCCATCTACCACCGATCAGGACAGCACCAAGTGCCCCCACTGTCTCCAGAACAGGCCCTCGCTGGCTCACCGCTTCTGGTCCTGTTCCTTCATTTCATCTTTCTGGGACCGGATCCTTGCCTACATCTTCAAAGTAACCCTGCTGAAATTGCCAAAGGACCCCCTCCTCCTCATCTTTGGTTACTGGGACCCTCTCCTACTTCCATGGTCTTCCATCAGAAGCTGCGTGCCCACAAGCTGCACGCGGTACAAACCCTCCCACAGAGACTGGGCCCTGCTATGCTTACTACTAGCTAGGAAATCTATTCTAAAGAGCTGGACTTCATCTCTTCCCCCCTCCGTCGCTCAGACGCAGAAAGAACTCCTTTCACTCCTCTACAAGGACCGATGTAACGCAAATTTCCGGGACGAAAAGGCGAAGTCACGCTTCTATGCGCTGTGGCTTCCCTTCATATCTGCCACTCTCCCTCCGGTGGACATCACCAACTTGGACCACTTCACCTTCTTCTATTACGGCGCTCGACAACTGAACTCGGGGACAGATCCCCCCTCATCTACTGTCTAATTTTGCGCCCAGCAACCTACTGCCTTCCGGGGCTGCCCTTTGGAACCTCCCACCTCTGAGACTTTACACGAGAACCTCATGCCCCCTCCCCCCCCCTTCACCCCCTTTTATTTCTTTATGTATGTGTCCCCCTCCTCCCCTCCCCCCTTTCTTTTTCTCTTTTCTACATTCAGTAGCTACCTTTGACCCTATGATAGGTTTCTTTACTTAATCTTGGGAAATGGCATTATCCTGGTATCTATACATTACTTTCGCAACTAGCTCTTGACTCAGGATCCATCCAGTTACTGTCGGATTGCTACTCTGTTTTACTAGTTTCACTACCTTCTGTTTGGTTCAAGTATTTCAGTATATGGTATACGTTCATTATGATACAGCTACAATCCGCTCTCATTTTTGTGCACCTCATCTGCGATGTTGGTCCTACTATACCGTACTTGTCTCTGTTGCATCTGTACTGTTATATTTATTGTATTTCTCAATAAATACTCTTTAAAAAAAAAAAAATGCCATAAATCTCCTATTTTGTAAACGCTATAACTTTTGCGCAAACCAATCAATAATCGCTTATTGCGATTTTTTTTACCAAAAATATGTAGAAGAATACGTATCGGCCTAAACTGAGGGAAAACATTTTTTTTTTTGATATTTTTGGGGGATATTAATTATAACAAAAAGTAAAAAATAATGTGTTTTTTTCAAAATTGTCGCTCTATTTTTGTTTATAGCGCAAAAAATAAAAGCCGCAGGGGTGATCAAATACCACCAAAAGAAAGCTCTATTTGTGGGGAAAAAAAAGGACGTCAATTTTGTTTGGGAGCCACGTCGCACGACCGCGCAACTGTCAGTTAAAACGACGCAGTGCCGAATCGCAAAAAGCGGTCTGGTCTTAAAGCGGGATTCCACTCTTTTTTTATTTTTTTATTACCTGTCTCACTGGTGGGCGAGTGCTACCTTCGATTGGCATCCACGTCCGGCGTTTATTTGACCCCCGGCGCGACGAATCTTTTCCTCAGGATGACTTATAAAAACCTGCTCTGGCGTTTTCCATTTTAACTGTGGGCGTCTGAAGCCCACAGGCATTTACTTCCTGGTATATGATGACGTCTGGCTCCCAGCATGCTCCGCTCCATCTTGCACATGCTCAGTGAGAGCAGTGACAAGGAAAGAAAAAACTTTCATTGTCCCCCATGGATTCTTGGGAAATTTCCCAGGGACCATTGCAAGGACGATAGCCACGCCTACTCCCATGGGAGGACAACCCGGAAGTCAGCTGAAACATCAGAAATAAAAGGTAAGTAAATAATATTTTTTTTTTTCAGGGTTCGTTTAGGTAAGTATGCTATCTGTTGATTTTAATAACATGAACTTTCATTTTTAGGTACCAAACCACTTTAAGCCAGCAAAATGGTCCGGTCTGAAAGTGTTTAACTTGTAAGCAGCAAGCGTCAAAAAAAGGTTTAGTCTTTAAACAATAATCATGGCTCTTGATCCACGATACCGTGGTCAGATTACATACCTCTGTCTTCACGCTGTCTGCTCTCTCCTCTCAGCCTCACCTCTTCCCTTCCAGATGCCTGTGTATGAGGGCAGTGCCATCCAGCCCCTCCCTCCTACTGCTCTTCACCAGCACTTGAAATACCTTTGAAAAATAACTTGCATTCCCTGCTTTATCAAGACCTTTACTACTAAGTGTCAGTTCTTTTAAAACTCTAATTGTAAATTCCTTATCTCACAGCGGTCACATGACATTCCTCTGCTGGCCGGCTAATGTCAGTGGGTTATCTTAGCCCCTCCCTTTGCATTCCTTACAATCGGAATGACCTAGCAGAGGAAAGACACTGACAACAAGTTATGCTGTGAGGTAATGTACTTATAATTTGAATAAAAAAAATAAATAAAAAAAAAACGGACACATAGTGCTATAGCTCTTGATAAAACAGGGAATGGCAGTGTTTTATCATCCTGACTTTACAACCACTTTAAGTGGTTAACTGCCCTCATTTACAGACCAAATTTCATCCCTTTGATCTCTAAAAGAACTAAATGATACTTATTTTTATAGTTATCTCCCAGTGCTGACAATACTGTAAAAGAATTTGACATCTGAGAGTGAGCAGAGAACTCTGCCCTTGTTACATGAATGAAATCAGGGAAATGCTGCCTATAGATCGTGAGGGGGGTTGAATCGAGATCGCTATTTGTTAACGATTAATCATGCAGCTCTAATGTCCACATGTCCCACTTCCATCCAAAACCCTCATTTTATGATAGGCAGAGAACACAATCCATTCTTTTATGCCACTAGGCCAAATGTACCTCCAAAACTGTTCTTATCCAATTATAGAGCCTGAAACAGCCTTTAATTACACACACACACCTTCATTTACCACACAGTATAGTAGCTATAAAACTAGACTTCAGCACACCCTTTAAACTCAATACCGTGTAGTTGGAGAGAGTCTCTTCTGTATGCTGGGGCCTGCTTGCCAGGTTGGGGCTGGGGTTGGATGGTTGTGGTGTACTTGAAGCAGCTGGTGAAGTCGGCTCGGACCCCGCCATCCGCCTGTTCCTCTCTGATGCTATACAGTCTCTGACTTTCTGCAGTTTGTCAACCGATGCCTTTTTGGGAAACACAAGATGTGTCTCCCCCTGCAAAATCAACAAATACTACATTAGTTACAAGCTAAGATAACAGGGACTAGCCATTTCACTGGTAAGACTTCAAAGCCATATTAAACCCAAAACCAAAAAAATTTAACAGATTGCAGCTTAACAATCATTAGATGTGGTGTCTGCAATGATCTTTTTAGGCTTTTTTCACCTGGTGATCTGGCTAGTAACACACCTCTTGTATTAACGTTCCTCTACTCTGGATGAATGGGCACAGGGGCACCTTTGGACAGCAGCACTGTAATCTAGTGGGAGGGGAGTGTTAGATGCACTAGCAGATTTAGATACACTAAACAAATTGAATTCACACTTCAGCTAATGTTTTTTAAGCAGTTACCCCGAACATTTTCTCCCCTTGTGGGATAAGTTTTACATGAAGAAATAAAAGCTGATCATTTTAAAACTGGAAGTTCACCCATAACAGTTTGATAACAATTAAAGCGGAGTTCCACCCAAAAATGGAACTTCCGCTGTCTGGATTCCATCCCCTCTCCGGTGTCTAATACAGGCATTTGCTCCCACTTCCGGCGAAAGATCGCTGCAGTATATCTGAATAAAATGAAAGCTAGTGTCAGTCATCTTTGACCCTACCTACACCATATTAATGTACACAAAAAAAAAAAAAAAATACACATTTGAGGTTTAATAAAGATTTACTGTGAGCTGTAAAAAAAAAAAAGTTTTCGGATATTTAGGCCTCATACACACGCACGTTTAAAAAAAATAAAAAACGGGCTGTAAAGCTAGTACCAATACCAGGAAAAAAGCGGCGTTAAAAACGTGATGCTATGAGCGGTTTGCATCGGCGTCCATGCGCGTTAATCTGAGTTTAAGTGTTATCGCTAAGGCGCTTTACAAAAAAAAAAAAAACACCCCTCTGCTATTTTCCACTCTCAAATTACCCACAATGCCAAGGGGAAAAAAAAATGTTCCATGTGATGGTGCCATTTTGGTTGGAAAGAAAGGAGAGTCTCTGTGTGAGTTGGTTTAAGTTTTTTGTGGAGTTTTTGTGATTTTGCATTTTTTCATTATGGATCCTATTGTGCAAAAGATTGATGAAGCAATCCTGCTTATTATCTTACAGAGGACTCGTAGAAGGAGACAGTTGGAGGATAAGAGAAGCAACAGATAATGTCACTTCTGGACCCATTCACTGATCTCCCAGCGGCTGCCAGTGGGGTACTTCACCCAGATGTATGCAGAACTGCGCATACATCTGGAAAAATGTTGCAACTTTACCAGTTTGTCCGTGACGCGCTTTGATGAGCTATTGGAGAGACTCCGGACAAGATTGACCAGGATGGACACGGTCATGTGTCACCAGAGGAACAGCTGTTAGTGACACTGAGATAAGTGAAATCATAAGTGGAACCAGTTTTGGGCCTGTTTAGACTGGGGAGTGTGATACCTGTCTGTGCGGCCATTTCACCGCGAGTACAATCTGGGTGGAAGGTGCTTCCTTGTAAGCTTATCGCACTATTGGATCGATTGTAGGATTCCTTCCTAGCTGCTTTTCCTGAATCTGGCTTGATTGGTTTCTACTAAGCGCAGAAGGTTAAGCGCTGTTAAGCCCATATGACACACCGCCGTATGGTTGATGTGTCCAACAAATCTGGTAAGCGTTTGATCTCTTCATTTGAATATCAACTGTGAAGCTTTTAAACCCACTGAGATCCTGTGGAGGTCATATAAGCAACCTCAGATATTCATTGGACACTGTTATACTGTTACAATATCAGGATTTCATTATTATCTTGTTATAGGATAATGCCACTTTGTTCCAATCACTTTATTTGTGTGTTTATTTATGTACATTCACATATTATGAGTATACACTTTCAAGAGTGATATATTCTATTAATTTTTCTGTGATTATCACTTTTTTGGTTACACATTACCATAGCGTGCACAGATTGAAGCACTACACTATTTTCTTGTATTGTGTAAGTGAAATCATATAAATATGTACTCGTAAGGGTTAGTGCTAGGGGCTAGGGTTTAGAGAATAGGAACAGTGGTAGGGTTTAGGGAATAGTGGGTGGGCTTTAGGAAATAGGTGGTTGGGTTTAGGGAATAGGGGTTAGTGGATAGTGTTAGGCTTAGGGGTAGGACTTTTTTTTTGTATGCCGTTTTAATGCAATATTTTATAGTTGTTATGTTAGGTTCCTTGCTACTGGACAAAGTTTTGTGTCCCTTCACCATTATTTCCTCCTTGATGTCGCAATGGTCTCTGCATTAACGAGGTCAACATGTGTGTCAATTTGGGAGGAGCTACAAGAGTCAGTCATGCCGGAGCAGAACGAAGAAATCTGGGAATCTGTTGTGGATGGATTCTGGTAAAAAAAACTATTTCCTAATTGCGTGCTGCCCAGGATGGAAAACACATCAGGGTGAAGAAGCCACCCCACAATAACACATTTTATTTTAATTATAAAATATATTTTTCCGTGGTGCTCCTGGTGCCCATCTAAAATTCCTTGCTGTGGATGTGGGAGTTTACGGCAGCCACGGGGACACCCGCATATTCAGAGAGTTTGCATTCGGACGTTGTCTACATGAGGGACGCCTCAACATACCAGCCAGTAGACCTCTATCCTGCACTGATGAACCAAGTTTGCTGTTGGTAATGGTTGTGGATAAGGCTTTTGGATTAGCCCAAAACCTTATGAGGCTATTTGGTGGAAATGGTCTCAGCCATGAAAAAATTATTTTAAAATTATAGGCTTAGCCGTGCAGTTGAGTGCACGCTTGGTGTCTTAACTGCCAAATGGAGAGTTTTGCTGTCCTCCATGCAACTGGATGTGGAGAATGCAATCAAGGTGGTCCTGGCATGCTGCATCCCTCAGAATTTTATAAGCAAGGAGAGAAGCAATGTGTAACCGGAGCCCAGAAACCCAACACATCGTGTTCAATGTATGGGACTTGCGGTCAATGGCACTGGTCATGACAATCTGCAACCAATTTGCCCAATATTTTGTATCGCCTGATAGAGAGGTGCTGATGGGAAGATGATCATATTTAAAAAAAACAATGTTGACATTGAATAAATCAGCTCAGATTTTGGTCTTTATTTTTTCATTTAATAAAACATGTCATATTTAAGTTACTTCTTTTTGTGTCCATGTGTCTTCTTTTGTTCCTCGAGTCCATTACATTCTGCGTGAAGTAAACGCATGCTAGCCCTATTCGGGCTTAGCATGCCTTTGTCCCAAGCAGAGTGCAAAATGGTCTTTTCATTCTGCTTGGGACAAACGTATGCTAACTATTCAGACTTAGCATAAGTTTGTCTCAACCAGAGTGCAAATGAGTGCTGCTGTGCATCCTATAAAAAATGAAAACAATCAGACGAAATATGTTAATCTAAGTATTTTTTATTTATTGTGAATAAAATCACAACTGGTGATATGTGTGCTGGGATGCCTGGTCACCTTGGGGATTGGGAACGGGGGAAGGAATGGGGCTGGCACCTATGCATATAAGAATGGGCAGATGACGGTGCACATTCTTCGTAGGAGTGTGGGGGGTATATTGGGGTCTGAGGTATGGTGTGTGGCGGCTGGCGGAGAGGAGGGCTTGCACGGCTGAGGTCCCGGGGCCATTAGGGGATCCCAAAAAACAGTATATGGATCGACTGAAGGTAGAGGTGGCATACCACTATATTTTGCCTGTTTGTGTTGCACACAGATGTTGTTCTATCCATCCATACACTGAATCTCCAGGTCTCCACCCATGTCCTCCAGAATGTTGTACATGTGGCGGCAGCAGAAGCAGGTGCCCTTGTTGCTTGGGTCAAGGAAAGCATTAAAGCTGTGCCTCTCCTGCCGCACTTCCTGCAGCAGTGCAAGCACCCTGCTCTCAGTTTCTGGTTACACCCATGGACACCTCCACAACAATGCACCTCCCCGTGTTGTTGGCTGATGCTGGATTCCTGCAAAACAAAAAAAAAAGTTACAGATTGACATATAGGTAGATAGACAGACATTGAGATAGACAGGCAGACATAACGGATGGACAATTACCTTGTGTTGTTTCTTCGGCATGGCTTTCAACACTGCTGTCATTGGCAGATGTGTGGGTTGAGCTGTCCATGACACTGGTGGTGGGTCTGTCCACCGCCGGCACTTCCCCTGCCTCCTCTCTTCTCTCTGCAATATTGAATACCATCCTACAAAGAATAGAATTTAAATAGTTGACATTATACATAGAAAATTCATATCGCCTGCAAATAAATGCACAGGGGGTAATTACATGATGTAAAAAAGAAGAGAAAAAAAAAAATAAAATAAAAAAAAAAAGAAGGGTACTCTGGTGCTGTTATTAATCGCTTGCCTTCCGGAGGCCAGGTTCTGGTGGTAAATGTGCGGCTTCTTTTTGGGTGCTGGCGCTCCAGACCGAGCTGACTTTTCCTCTTTGGTGAGGTCCCTCCTCACGTGATCACGGAGGGATTTCCACCACCGTTGATGGACTTTGCCTAAGAATAGTGGACAAGAAGAGAAAAGTGGAAAGGAAGAGGTTAATAAGGGTTATGCATTCTACAATTATTACATTACAGAACAAACAGATCATGCATTCCATGAACATAGACTTACTTGTTTCTTTTTGGATACCGTGTGACATATCTTCCCACCCCGGGTGATCGAAGAGCATATCTCCATCCACACTTGATTTTTTCAAATGTGGTCTCCATGCTGGGGGTGCACAAGGTCCCCAAAGCTTGGGATGGGCCCCCACAGCTGAAATAAGAGCTGGCTGTGACACAGAGCTGCCCATGTCTCGTTCCTCCTCTCTCACTTTCCCACAATCCCCCAGGTGTGCAAAGGACTTTTGGGTAACTACAAACAGGAATTTCCTGTTTTTTTCTTACATACATTCCAACACATTTACATGTTTTCCCTTAAACCACTGAAGTGTTGCTTTAGCAGTGTGTTTGGGGTCATTTTCCTGCTGTAAGATGAACCTCTGTCCTAGCCTCAAATAACACACAGAGTGGTGCAGGTTTTGCTCAAGAATATCCCTGTATTTTGCACCATCCATCTTTCCCTCAACTTTGACCAGTTTCCCAGCCCCATGTTTCACTGTGGGGGTGGTGTTCTTTGGGTGATGTGAGGTGTTGGGTTTGCGCCAGACATAGCGTTTCCTTTGATGGCCAAAAAGTTCAATTTTTGTCTCATCAGACCAGAGCACCTTCCTCCATAACATTTTGGGAGTCTCCCACATGCCTTTTCTCAAACTCAAAAACATGCCATTTTGTTTTTTGCTGAAAGTAATGGCTTTCTTCTGCCCACTTTGCCACCAAGCCCAACTCTACGGAGTGTATGGCTTATTGTCGTCCTATGTACAGATACTCCAGTCTCTGCTGTGGAACTCTGCAACTTCTCCAGGGTAATCTTAGGTCTCTGTGCTGCCTCTCTGATTAATGCCCTCCTTGACCGGTCAGTTAGTTTTGGTGTGCGGCTGTCTCTTGGCAGGTTTGCTGTTGTGCCATGTTCTTTCCATTTGGTTATGATAGATTTGATGGTGCTCCTAGGGATCATCCAAGATTTGGAATGTTTTTTTTTTTTTATAACTTAACCCTGACTTGTACTTCTCAACATTGCCCCTTACTTGTTTGGTGAGTTCCTTGGTCTTCATGGCAGTGTTTGGTTAGTGGTGCCTCTTGCTTAGGTTTTGCAGCCTCTGGTGCCTTTCAAAAAGGTGTTTATATGTAACGACAGATCATGTGACACTTCGATTACACACAAGTGGACATAATTTCACCAATTATGTGTGACTTCTGAAGGTAATTGGTTGCACCAGAGCTTTTTATGGGCTTCTTAAAGGGGGTGAAGACATACGCACATGCAAATTTTCAGTTTATTTCTGAAAAATTGTTTTATGTATATAGTTTTCTAATTCTACTTCACCAACTTAGACTATTTTGTTCTGATCCATCACATATAATTCAGATTAAAAAAACATTTGTAAAAAAACAGGTAAAAAGCCATGGGGGGGGGGGGGGGGGGGGGGGGAGAATACTTTTGCAAGGCCCTGTATACCTGCAAAAAAAGAACAGTCTGCAGCAATTTATAAGAATTTTCTGACTAAAGTTCCACTTTCAGAAATGCTGTCAGTGGTAAATTGTTTGTTTCAACCCTGTAACTACTACATCTGCAGAAAAAATTGTTCTGTTCAAAATTCAGGAAAGAAGGCCTAAAAATGAAAACTAATACAGCCATCACATCTAAGAATTGGTAAGCTGCAACATAATAATACCTCTTTAACCGGTTCGTTTTCTATTGCTATAAGCTTGTGAAACTCAAAGCTCCCAACACAACAAACCAATAATTTCATTCAATGTAGAAGGCACACAGGGGCTGATTTACTAATACTGAAGTTTTTTAAAATTTGGTGCAGCTCCGCATAGAAACCAATCGACTTCCAGATTTTGTCAAAGCTGATTGGCTACCATGAACAGCTGCACCATATTTTGCACTGTATAGTTTTAGTAAATCAACCTCACAGTCTCTCAGAATCAAGAAAACTGTCCCAGCTCATGAAGTTTCAGAATACAAAATTGTACTTGCAATGCCAATGTCTGCTAAATTTTGGTACTGTAGTTTCACAATGCAGTAAACATTTCCTGAGAGATATACTGGGGCTGATGAACTGAAAATGCTAAGCTGTTACACTGAAGAACAAGGGTGTAGATTTGGAAAAAATAAAATAAAAATCAGAGAAAATTCACAATTCCCTATCTGCATACTTGTTCTGACCCAAAAGAGAGTCAACATGGCAACCAGATAACTAGCAGCTTTTATATCTCAGTCATAACAGATTTTGCACTGGAATCGTTTTGGCAGTTGTTTGTATGCAATGACAAGGGGAAAGCTCAATTGCATGCTTAATTGGCAATTAGCAACAAGAAGGCTGTGTTTTTACATAATTTCTAGGACACTGCAAGTCACAAAGGTATTGGGTTATCGGACCATGGCTGTATAATGAACAGTCTTTGTATGTGATTTTATGTCTCATCAAATATTTATACTAGAGCAAGTCTTTAAAAACTGACTTGTTAAAGGCTGAAGAACACAGGAAAATAACTATCCAAGGATAAACTATCGTGACAAAAATATGTAGCCTGCCATTGTGGGCCTCTTCAAAATTCTAACTGCCTGGCTGTCATACTAATCCTCAAGTGTCAATATATTGAACCATTGACCAATTACAAGTATGCAATCCAGGAGATAATAAGGATTACCTATAGGTAAAATGAATATCTGATGCCAGTGGCACGTGCTCTCTGAAGTCCCAGTGGATCTTGCCAGAACGGAGGAGTGAAGTCATCACGGCTCTGGCCACTCACAGCGCCCAAGCCCGTAAACCCGGAAGAAAAAACGCAGAGGGAACATGCCAGCCCCCTCAGCGCTGACTGGGCGAGCTGCAGGAGCTTCATTCTAAGATAAGAATTTCATATTGGGCTAGTATGCGATGCATAATAGCCTATTATGCTACTGCCTTGCAGGGTTTTTTGACGTCTTTAATTGGCTGTATACTTGTTCTAGACTAGTGACTTCGAATTTAAAGCAGGGCTCGACAAACCCCGGGTGCCAGGTCGCATTTGCGACTAGAATTAGCGACCTGGAACCTGGGGCAGCACAGCTGGGGGGGTATCCTGTCTCTGTTCAAACCCCCACCCCCCGGCGTGATTGCGTTGGGCCGCGCTGCCACCGGCCGGTAATTGAGGCTGTGGATTTGAGGCCTTCTGCGGTCCTATGCTTCCTTCTGGAATCTGTCGCCGTCTTGTGGTGGCCGTTGGTATGACAACCAGCAATGCCAATGGAGCTTCCCCTGCTTGTTTTCACTGCCCACCCATCTCCTTCCCTTTACTTAGAAACCCTAAACATTACATATATTTTTTATTCTAACACCCTAGAGAATATGGTGGTCGAGAATGGCAGTCGTTGCAACCGTATTTGCACAGCGGACTTACAAGTGAACTTTTTTTGGGAAAAATAATTTAATTAAAAAATAAGACAACAGTAAAGTTAGCCCAATTTTTTTTATATTGTGAAAGATATTACACCGAGTAAATTGATACCCAACATGTCAGGCTTCAAAATTGCGCCCGCTCATGTAATGGCGACAAACTTTTACCCTTTAAAATCTCCATAGGCGACGTTTAAAAAAAATTCTACAGGTTGCATGTTTTGAGTTATTTTAACTTTTTTTATTTAAAATTTTTTCACTGTCCTTAAAAAAAAAAAAAAAAAAAAAAAAATGTTGTCACTTTTATTCCTATTACAAGGAATGCAAAAATCCCTTGTAATAGAAAAAAGCATGACAGGTCCTCTTAAATATGAGATCTGGGGACCTCAGATCTCATATTTACACCAAAATGCAATTAAAAAAAAAAAAAAAATGTCCCTCTAAAAGCTACGGGCAATGACTTTGGAGACAGGTGGGGGGTATCCATGTCAGGCCAGGGACAGGTCCGGATCGCCGCAAAATTTCCGGTAAACCAGAGTCTGTTATAAATGTCATATTCTTTGTTGTGATCTTTGAGGATTACTCACTTCAGAGTACTTGCGGCTACAGGAGGTCAGTGGACAGTTTGTTTACTTTACTGCTTTAACAAATTCCCATTAACCAGGAAAACATTGCCCAGTACATTATATTGTTCATATTTGTGCCACAGAACTTACAATTTTCATTATCTACTGGCTCAGAGTCCAGATTCCTCAGTGTAGCTTCCCTGAATTTCTGGTCAGGGATCATGCTAACAAAGGACATGCAACTCTAGAACTGCCTGTGAGCGTGCATGCCAGGGTGACTTCCATAGGACCCTAAAGGGGAAATAAGCCACCCTGAAACCATAAAAAGCAGTGTTCTAGCGGTTTGGGCCAGTTGGGAGAAGGAAATAATATTTTTTTTTTTTTTACTCATCAGGAGGCAGTACTTAGCAGGTGAAAAGAAATAAAATAAAAGCAAGGCTTCAATATCAGCTTTGTGAAAAAAGAAAAAAACACTAAAACAAAACAGAATTAGGCATCTGGTAATTCATTTTGTAGGCATTTCCAGGCAGCATCGAGAAAAGGCACCTCCCATCTAGCAACAGGAACCATATCATCCACCATTGCAAAAAAAGTGCAGCATACCCCTGAGTATCAATAATATAACTATCGAAAGAACAACACATAAGCAGTCATATAACCAAAATATGCAGGGATGTAAAGCTATGCTGTCCTGGAGGATTCCTAGAAAATGAGGTACCGGGTACCCAACTCTTCTTTTTCTTCAATCATCTTCCAGTGCAGCCTTAAGAGGATTAGGAAGAAATAACCTCTTGGTGGGATTGTACTGCTTGCAGGACCTATTCCATAAGGCTTATTCTTGACAGGAGAGTAGGACCAACTGATGTGTCAAAACACCATATGAAAATTGGACAAGGGGGCAGCTCTGTAGAGCAGTTGAGGCAAACCCCTTCCTCTGGCCATACTAAGGCCAAAGACGTGTGAAAAGACCTCTAAATCCACTGAGAGGTTATACTTGCGGGTACCCCCAGACTTGAGAACTTATACTGCTGCCTGCAGTACACTGCGCCCGAAGGCGATATCCTACCACCTTACATCCACCTGATAACATTTTGTGAATGTATGCACTGAAGACCAACCTTGTGGCCTTACAGATCTGAGCCATAGAGGCCTGGTGACGCACTGCCCAAGAAGCACTAACCACCCTGGTAGAGTGTGCCTTAACTTGAAAAGGGGGAATCTTACCCCTTAAATGATAAGTTTGAATTATAGCTTACCAAATCCACTTAGCGACAGTGGGTTTCAATGCTGCCTGCCTTTTCTTAGGACCCTCTGGCAGAATAAATAAGACATAAGTCTTATGAATCTGAGCAGTTGACTTTAGATTGTCACTGCTCTCACCACATCAAGACAATGTAGTGACTTCTCTTCCCTGGAACATGGTTTTGGAAAAAAACTATGGCAGGACACTATCTTGGTTTAGGTGAAAACCTGAGACCACTTTTGGAAAAATGTCTGGACGAGGGCGCAACACCACTCTGTCTTCATGAATAATCAAGTATGGCTCTGTACAAGAAAGAGCAGCCAATTCGAAAACCCTCCTTGCTGAGAATATAGCAACCAAGAACACCAGCTTCCTTGTCAGAAGGACTAAGGGAATATGCTGTATCGGTTCTAATGGTTGTTTTTGTAGCACTGATAAAATTAAGTTCAAGTCCCCAGGGCTCAAAGGTGATTTAACTGGTGGATTAATCTGCATCACCCCTAGCATAAAACCCCAGACTAAAGAATGCTTAGCAAGTGGTCTTTGAAATAAGATCGATAAGGCCAAGACTTGGCCCTTAATAGTACTCAAGGCCAATTTTATCTCTTAACCTAACTGTAGAAAGGCAAGAATTCTGCCTATGATATATCTCCGAGGGTGCCAACCCTTGGATTCACACTAGCAAACATAAGCTCTCCAGATTTTAAAATATATAGTTCTAGAAGCTGGCTTCCTTGCATTAATCAAAGTAGAGATAACTGACCTGGAAAGCCCACGTCTCTTCAGAGCGTGGGTTTCAATAGTCAGGCCGTTAAATTTAGCTATTGTAAAGTAGGATGGAATATCGGCCCCTGTGAGAGCAGGTCTGGCCTTAGTGGAAGTGCCACCAGAATTACCGGCTTTCTTTCCAGCTTAATCCTGCAAAGAAGTCGTGGCAGCAACAGAGTAGGGGGGGAATGCATAGATCAATGAGAACTGATCTCACGGGGTCAACAACGCATCTGTTCCACATGCGAGTGGATCCCTTGTCCTGGACACAAAGTTGACTAACTTAATGTTGAATCTGGACGCTAGAAGATCTACATCCGGAGTCCCCCATCTTTGGCAAACAGCCCGAAAAATGTCAGGGTGAAGAGACCATTCCCCCAGGAATAACTGCTGGCGACTTAAGTAGTCCACCTACCAATTCTCTACTCCCAGAATGAAGACTGATAGGAATGTTCCATGCCTTTCTGCCCAAGTTAGAACATAGTTCACTTCTCTCTGCGATGAGAGACTCTTGGTGTCCTCTTGGTGCCCCCTTGGTGATTGATATAGGCCACAGCTGTGGCATTGTCAGATTGGATCCTGACCGGACAATCCCTTAACCCGGAAGCCCAGGCCTTCAGAGCCAGGCGCACGGCCCAAATCTCTAGAATGTTGATGGGCAAGGCTCTGTAGGTTCTTGACCAATGTCCCTGGACAGTCTTCTTCTCTAGTACTGTTCCCCAGCCTGAAAGGCATCTGTCGTTACTACTTTCCAGATAATTGGTCTGAAGGATTTTCCTTTCAGCAGATTCTGGGTTAGTAACCACCAGTTGAGGCTTTGGGACACCCTTGGGGACAGCCGCATTGGCAAGTCCAATTCTTGGATCATTTTGTTCCAAGCAGACAGGATACTGTTTTTGTTTTGCAACAGTCTTGAATGGAACTGGGAATAGGGGACTGCTTTGAACAAAGCCACCATCTTTCCTAACAACCTCATGCAAAGGCGAATTGAGTGATTGCCTTTTGACCTGATCATCTGCACCAACTCTCGTATAGAGTTGATTTTTGCAAGAACACCTTTCTCTGGGCTTTGTCTATGATCAAGCCCAAATACTCCAGCTTTTTTAGAGGTTTTAAGGAAGACTCCTCTAGGTTGAGAATCCAACTTTCCAGGTAACTGGTTGTAATGTGTACACTTTGCTCCAAGCGAGCTACTGACTGGTCTATTAGCAATAGATGGTCTTGGTACATCAAGACTGTTATGCTCTGTGCCCTTGACCTGGTTAGAGGTGGGACCAGCACTTTTGTGAACACCCGGGGTGCCGTAGCTAGCCCGAAGGGCAAGGCTACAAACTAAAAGTGCTGCTGTTCTACTTCGAATCGCATAAACCTTTGGTGAGCGGCAAATAGAGGGACATGCAGATATGCATCCCTGATGTCAATGGACGCCTGAAGTTCTCTTCCTTGTAGGATAGAAACTACTGACCTGACCGACTCCATGGGAAAGGAGTGGATTTTCAGGAACTGATTTTGATTCTTTAGCTCTAGAATGGGTATGACATCTCCATTTGGTTTTGGTACCATAAACGGGTTTTAATAAAACCCCAAACCTTGCTCTTCTGTATGATCACCCCCTGAGCCAGTAATCAGTCTAATGCTTGAAACAGGGATTGCTTTTTCCCTGGATCTTTGGGAACGTTTGATCTCAGAAAACGAGATTGTGGAAACGAAATTATAGTTTGTATCCTAGAGACACTGTGGAGATGACCCATCTGTCCTGAATTTCCTTTTGCCAGACTTCTGAGTATTACAGAAGTCTTCCCCCCACTCTGGTGAGGGGGGGGGGATGTGCGCCTCGATGAGGGACTTTGCAGATTTCTGGCCCCAGATCTTCTTTTGAGCCTGGGCTTGACCCTGGGGTTTTCCTCTAGAGTCTGACGGCGGAGGCCGTGACCACTAACTGGACACAGAGCTGCTGAGAAGCAACGTACCAAGGTATGCATTTTTACTCCCTCTAGTGGAGATTTTAAAGCATTACAATGTTTTTCACATGGAAGGAAAAAGCATAGGTGGACTTTACAGTTCCTAGGCTTCTTCCCTTACTTTTTCCTTGTTGCAGGATACTTCTGAAAACAGACAGATCCAAACTTCACTCATCACGGTGGGCTGCGTTATTAAACCTTCAAAGACCAGGTCCCTATTATAGGAGTTCCACTCCTTTGGTCCTGTATAGCACCCCTCAGGATCAACTTTAGGTAATGTAGCATGACCAAAGAGTCCTGGGGTCCAGCCCTCAAAAGAGGCTTACAGGCAAAACCTTGTTCTTCTGTGCAAGGCGCGGGTACCATCCTGTGGCCTCAGAGGCTTGGATGGATCTGGTCTGTAGAGGTTATTTAAATCCAGCATGGATCCCTCCAGTGGAGCTCCTCAGAGCACATCTTCACTTGTGACCAACACCTTAGACACTGGCGAAAAAACTGGTGAGCTCCTGGAATACCAGTGTTCATCACTTGAAGGTGGCCCATAACCATTAAGTAATTACTTAAGGCTCTGTGTCCCATGATGTACGATAAAGAAAAAAGGATTTTTTTGATTTTTATCCAATTTTTTTAATAAAATGCTTTTGGAGTAAAAATCGAAAAAAATATAGTTTTCTATTTAAGATATAATAATTTAATTTATTCAGGATGAAACAAAGCTTAATTATGTAGCATGAGGCTGTATATTCTGCAATATTTACATTTTTGGTAAACACACTCAATGAATCCAAGCTCTGCAAGCTGAGATAGCATGCGCTGCATTGATGCATTCACACAATTTTATAGTAACCATTAGATAAAACAAAGTTCAGGAATATTCCTTTATCCCATTGTTTTGCAAATCTTAGTGTACAAAGAACTGTATGATTGAATCGGTTCTGATATTGCTGTTTTACTAACCTGACAGATTATTATTCTAAATGGGAAACCTTCACTTTGTTTGCCACTATTAAAGCGAGAGTCCGCAGGGACTCCGCGTTTTTTTTTTTTTTTTTTTTAAAGCCAGCAGCTACAAATACTGCAGCTGCTGACTTTAAAAATAGTGACACTTACCTGTCCAGCGCGCCCGCGATGTCGGCACCCGAAGCCGATCTCTCGATCGTCTCTCAGGTGCTGCTGCCGCCATCTTGCGTATGGGAATCAGGAAGTGGAGCCTTTCGGCTTCATTTCCCGGTTCCCTACTGCGTATGCGCGAGCCGCGCTGTGCAATGAGGATGGACCCGCTGCCTCTGGGATCTGTGTGTTTCCCAGCAGGCAGCGGGGGACTTTCGGAAAGGGGCGTAATCTACGCCCCTTTCCGCAGAGCTCTATCCAGGAAGTGGGTGCAGATACCTGTACTGTACAGGTAACTGCACCCCCCTCCCCCCTGAAAGGTGCCAATTGTGGCGCCGGAGGGGGGGGGAGGATTCCAATCAGCGGAAGGTCCACTTTAGGGTGGATCTCCGCTTTAAAAGATTATACCAGCTATTAAATATTAAAAAACTACCAGCAAAAATAAGTCCTTACATTTAAAAAAGGATCCGTCATGTTAGATCCATCATGACAGCGCCTGTTAGCGGACATCCACTCACCCGCTGCCACCACATACCTCACCTTGTTGTGTCACTGCCACCTCAGCAGTCGTCCCATTAAAGAGAATGAGACTGTTGGTGAGTCAACAGCTGGTCAGAGGATGAGCCTCTGTGGGACAAAGACAACAGTTTAAAAAAAAAAAAGATTTAAAAATCGAGTGGATTTAAATCAAGCTTTTTACTAGCGATTTAAATCGACTTGATTTAAATCAAATCCACCCTGGTAGAGGAGCCTCTCAAAGTTATAAACTCCTAAAGAAAAATGTAAAGTATTGGGAACTCTATAACAATATCAATTTATCTTTGGGCAATGACAAATATGCTGGAAGTCAGTAGGAACAATCAAACCCCTACAGCGGAGGTCAGAATGCCACCCTTATTAAGATCATTGCTGTAACGCAGCTTGGCTCTCCAAGTGTCCTTGGTCCTGGCACCACTCAGGCACCATTCAACAGGAAGCCAAACAGGCACAAGCAGCATGGAGATATTGCATTTCTATCCTTGGATGTGTTTGAGAATAGGGAATAAAAAAAAACACAAATTCCTAAGCCCTGACCTGGCATGAACTACTGTAATAAATATAGGAACTGGGGTAAAAAAATAAAAACACATTGTAGGATGCCACGATAGCTAAACCATGACTTCCACTACAACTACTTATGTGTGCAAATAGCTACTTGGAGCATGGCCTAAACCAATAACACTATTGGGCATCAGGGTACAAAAATGGTGAAAAGATGAGCCCTCTGAACACTATAGAGAAAAAAAAAAAACTTAAATTGCAAAAAGGAAATGCTAGCCACCCCCCTCCCCACAGACCCTCAAGTCGGTACAGGAAGTAATGGGGAATTCAGGAAAATCCTGCACCCAAAACAAAAAAGTTCCAGGTTGTTGAATGTGCTTGGCCCTGGCCAATGTCTTTTCTAATAGGGAGCACAGTTTTTGGACTTTCGCCATTTTCTTCCTAGCTAGTATCAAACAGCAACATAACTCTGTCCCAACATCTGAATTCAAATGTCAGGTGCCCTGCATGGTGAGAAGACTGAGCCCCCTCCAGAACCCTGGGACTTGGTGGTGGTGTACACTTACTGGTGTAAGCGGAGTTGCATAGATCACTACTTAAAGCAGAGCTCCACCCAAAAGGGAAAGTTTCACTATTAATGCCTCCTCCACTGTGCCCATTTGCGAAATGGCATTTTTTTTTTGGGGGGGGGGGGGGCGCACCCGATTTTGACACGATATGTATTAACTATTTTTTAAAGGGGTTGTAAACCCTCATGGTTTTTCACCTTCGTGCAAAAACCTTTTTTAGTGCTGCAGCCCCTCAGCCCCCCCGTTTTACTTACCAGGACGCTGTCATCCTCTGTCTGGGAACGAGCACACTATCTGTAGTTGATGTCTTGATTGGATAGATTTATAGCAGCTCTCACTGCTGTCAATAAAATCCAATGATGCAGTGCCGGGGCCGAGTCCTGCATTCTGGGTTAATGGACACAGATGCAGGACTCTGGAGAACGCCCACACGGGTGTCCACCAGGGAGAGCGCTTCTCCAATGTGGACACTCGATGTGGGGAGGAGCCACCAGTCCCACCGAGGGACCCCAGAAGGGGAGGTTCGGGGCCACTCTGTGCAAAATGAACTCCATAGTGGAGGTAAGTATAACAACATGTTTACTATTTAAAAAAAAAACAAAAAAAAAAAAAAAAAAATAACACAAACACACACACACACACACGGGTTTACAACCCTTTTAATATAGCGCAATAACAAACCAAGTCAGGTATAAGGTACAGAGTGTGAACAGTGCAAAACCCTGTACTACCAAATATGCTGTGCTCCTATGGTAGATGACTGGAACCTTATCCTTTCAACCTACTGGTTTCAGGCCCACGTTGTGCATCTGGTAATAACTGAGATATGTGCTTTTCTGCTGGATGTAGCCTCAGAAGCTAGGCCACCTGGGCCATCGATGTACATATGTAAGGACAAAATACAACTTGCATATAATCAAAGTAATACATGTATAAGGAATTGACTAGTGTCAATCATAACAAATACATAAAGTTAAAGTATTCTGTATAATGCACAAATCTTGCAAAACCTTCTGCAACAAAGCCAAATTTTTTGAAGACTATTAGAAACATCACATATACAGTAGAGTAATAGGTTGTGAATTTGATATAGAAAGCATGGGACATCCCATAAAGATACCCTGGCCAGGCCTCTGCCCAGCAGTTTTATCTCTAAACCATTAACTCATACGTTGTCTATGTAGTGTACATTTATGCATAAAGACAACCATATTGCCAAATGCTCAGAGACAGCGTTTAGGTAATATACAAACGTTCCCAAATCAAGGGGTCACTTATGCAATAAGGCGAAAGCAGACCTTTAGAAAGGCCACATATACAGAGTGATAAATACTGAATGTCACATGTAAGCATTAATCCACAACAAACAGAAAACCTAGTTGAACATCAGCCACTAGAAGTTCTATTCCTAATTTATGTGAAGGATCATGATAGACAAGACAGAGACATAGTATACTGCAGAATCATGAGGTACATACATATGAGGTTACATTAGGGTTGATCCCCTGATGAAGTCATGTGACAGTGATGAACACAAGGCACTGGAAGTGACGTGGGCGAGCTTGCAGCTCGTTTGTTATATGCCTGTTTGATACTTCTTATTGATGTCAGAACATTTGGGGTTAAAAGAATGTATATTCATAATATTCATATATATAGGCCTTTATATTATGTATATTTTCATTGAGGCTTTGAGCAAACCCAAAGCCATCTTGTATCTCTTTTTAAAAGGTGAAATCAGAGTTCATAGCCCATGAATAAGACATTGTTTTTCTGTCTTATAATGAGAGTCTAAGTCTTGTCTGTACCGCCTTCCCAGACCATGATTTAAAGGTTTAGACATTTATAGATAAGGGGGGATTTCTAGAGACAGTGAATCGTTTAGAGAATCGTATTTCAAGTGAGCTTACAGACCTAACTGATATTTCTAGAATCAGTCACAGAAACCAGAGGGCTTATTCACAATTCCTATCATGTTGTATTTTAAATGATGCTTTCTTTCATAATATGTTTATAGTATATATGTATTATTCATTTATAAACCTGTCCACATATATACTCTTATAAGGTTGCAAGTGTGGGTTCCTATGAAGAGTTTGTTCATGAAACTTATGTTTATCGTTAGAATAATGACTTCAGGTTCTAGGAATGTAACAACCCATTAACTAGATGTGGGGTAACTTTTTCATACCCACATATTTTAAGAAGTACCAGGACGGCTGGGGATAGTGACACTTGATTGTCAACCATTAGACAAATTAATGGTGTTTTGCTAAGCCATGGTCAGAAGGTCATGTCAATCACATTAGAAGTAATTTCTGATGCAACACTGCCCGCTAGAGGGGAAAATAGTAAGACTCTAAGATGGGTGCGCATGCATGTTGTCATGGTGATGTGGATGCTCCATCATCATATGACATCATGAAGTTATAATAAAATTACATACACACCCACTTTTAGGGTGAGATAAAAAGTAGCTACAGATCACAGATCAAGGTCTGATGGGAAAATGAGCCATAGGAAGTCTAGAGAGATCTATAGGGAGCAGTCTATAGTTCACTAAAAGACGGATAAATGTAGGGAGGTTGGAAGAGGTCCGTCTGGGGGGACTCATCATCATAACTGCCATCCACAACTCTGCCCCCAGCTACATCACTAGCTTAGTCTCTAAATACCAACCTACTCGTTCTCTTCCTTCCTCTCAAGACCTCCTTCTCTCTAGCTCCCTCATCACCTCCTCCCATACTCGCCTCCAGGACTTTTCCAAAGCCTCTCCAATCCTATGGAATGCCCTACCCCAATCTGTCCGCCTATCTCCTACTTTATTAGCTTTAAGACAATCCCTGAAAACACTTCTCTTCAGAGAAGCCTACCCCACCCACACCTAACTGCATTTTCATTTTCTCCATCAGCTCATCCCCCCACAGTTATTACCTTTTGTTTCAACTTGACCCTCCCTTCTAGATTGTAAGCTCTAACGAGCAGGGCCCTCTGATCCCTCCTGTATTGATTTGTATTTTAAGTGTACTGTCTGCCCTCATATTGTAAAGCACTGCGCAAACTGTTGGCGCTATATAAATCCTGAATAATAATAAAAACTGAATCTTCTCAAACTGAGAGACTTCTTAAAATTTTGGTAAAGTATTGATCTTTCCATATTCTACCTTTTTAGGTAATTGAATTGTTTTTGCATATAAATTACTAAAACTATTTAAATATATGGCAGAGCAAATTGGAGTATTATTTTTAACTGCAGTATCAAATAATTATATTCCAAATATTAAGAAGACATACATAGTTTTGTTTGTCTTTAAAAATCTAACAGCCAGATCTTGTACAATGGTTTTATTATGAGATATGTGTAAAAATATATAAACTCTAAATTTAACAGAAGCTTTGATCAAATTATCAAGCGGTGCACAATATAACAATTTTGTTTGTGCATTCAAGAGTATAAGGAAGTCTGTTGGTTTGAGAGAGAAGGATCATATCGTTTAAAGTAAACAAAAATTGTTTACATAAATCCATAGTCACGGAAGATATTTCACAAGTTACCAAGTGTTAAATACATAAGCATCATTTAAGTATTGAAATGTGATATTTTGTAATAAGAAATGTGAATATCATCTGAACCATCATTTACTGTATCTCTGATATGTAGAAGTATACATTTATATATCCATTTATTTGTTTTAATCACAAAATATACCAGATATTATTTTGCGCTGTATTTTAGTTAATAAATATATAATTTTTAAGCAATATTATTTGTATCACTTGTCTTCAAAATATCACGGATAAACTAACTTGAATTTCTTGTTTGTATTGTTAGAGAATTGTAAATCTCCCAAATCAAAGATTTGCATATTTTCAGAATTGCAATACATTTTTAAAAATTTCAATATAAACATTCTGACATTGTGGTTCTTTGGATGTGGACACACCAGGGACAATAGGGGGACTCTGATTCCAGACTAGGGACACACACCAGTGGAGCAGGATACGCTATACTGGGAGGCTGCCAAGAAACACATTGAGATATACCCACATGCTGTTACCTTACATAATATATAGCCACTTACCTACATTGCACCTTATATGGACACTACTTATCTTTTTTGCTTTCACCTATAAGAACATTTGCAGCATATACCTATATGGAGGAAACCTTTTTGTATGCTTTTATATGCCATTTAGGATTTTACCTATTCCTTTAGGATTTATTGCAATTGTAGTGCACCTTCTTTTTGAGCATCATTTTTTCACTTCATGTGCACACCATATGGATATATTTCCCATCACTGTTCTACGAAGAATCATTTGCGTGTTTGAAATACTTTTATTATCTTATTGATAGACTTCTGTTGTTTTATCCAAAGAAATCTCAGGGCATGCAACACGTTTTTATACTGCCTAGGACTGGATATATATTGACCTTTGAACATTGCCAACTATGAAGGAATCCAATGTACATAATGATAATCAGAAAATGTCTGTTTGCTTATGTGTATACATGTTTCTATGCAACTCCTTACTTATTATGTAGTGTACAGATTGGCTCTCTGTTTGGAAAGATGGCGGGTACCCCCTGCTTTCCACACATTAGAAGAATGCATATGAGATAAGAGAACTAGCTTCAACCAAACTTCAAGCATTAAGTTTCTCCAATTCTCTTGTATTTTAACCAATGAGATGTACCAATTATTAGACTGACATAGCAATGACGTATCTTTCTGTATAAAATTTTAACACTGCCCAGAAATAAATCAGAAGTTAGAAGTAACCGAGCTGAACGTGTCTCAGAGAGTGTTTATTTCTAATGTGCACGCACATTTATACTTTTTAATTAGAAACAGCAGCCGACAACCTTGAACTAGTTTGTAGTTCTTATCCATTTCACAACCATATATTTCATTGAGCACCTTTTCACTTTATTACGCACAGTATTTAGGTTCATAGCGCCGCGTTACCTTCACTTTATCCACTAGGGTTGCCACCCCATCCCTTTAAAGTGGTTGTAAACACTTACAACCAACTTTGACCTACAGGTAAGCCTAGATTAAGGCTTACCTGTAGGTCCAAGAAATATCTCCTAAACCTACATGGCGATATGCCGCGAGTGGCGGCTCCCGTGTGCATGCGTGGGAGTGACGTCATCGCAGCTTCGCCGAATGACAGCGGCGAAGCCGACCGAGAAGATGGATGCGCCGTACTACAGGGGACAGCGGTGACTTCGCTGGCTCCTGTGTCAGGTAAGTGACACATAATGGACTACTATGCGATGCACAGTAGTCCCTTGTGCTTTACCTTTGCAGGGAATGAAAGAGGAAGTAAACCCATCAGGGTTTACTTCCTCTTTAAACCCGAACATATATGAATTACACAGGTTCTGGGGCTAATTGAATGCAGATAAGGCAGCGAGTTTATTTACCACCTTAATCACCCACAGAACCTGTGTAATTAATATGTATTTGGGTTTAAAGGGATGAGGTGGCAACCCTAGATTCCATACATATGGAAGTGATGCTTATGCCATCAAGCAGACCATTAGCATTAGCACAGTACCTAGGTACAACCTACTCAGGGAGTTCAAGGTGAAAGAAATCAAAAGTTGAGCACGCTAACTGGTGTGTATAGTACATACTGTTAGCTCACAATATGTAAAGCCTTCACCCCAAGAACTGCATAACCATTTAGTAGGAATGGAAGCATGCATCACCTGAATACTACATATTTAATAACACTGCACATACACAGTGATTATGCTAATATAGTTACATAGAATGGAAAAAAAAAAACAACAACAACAACAACACACACACATCCTAATATATATATATATATATATATATATATATATATATATATATATATATATATATATATATATATATAGATGTAAACCAGAGTGTCTTTTTATATACAGTGCCTTGAAAAAGTATTCCTACCCCTTGACATTTTACACATTTTGTCACGTTACAACCAAAAACGTAAATGTATTTTATTGGGCTTTTATGCGATAGACAAACACAGGCACATAATTGTGAAGTGGAAGGAAAACGATAAATGGTTTTCAACATTTTTTGCAAATAAATATCTGAAACGTATGGAATGCATTTGTATTCAGCCCCCTTTACTATTAGTATAAATACAGCTGTTCTGCGAAGTCCTCAGAGGTTGGTTAGAGTACCTTAGTGAGCAAACAGCATCATGAAGGTCAAAAAACACACCAGACAGGTCAGGGATAAACATTGTGGAAAAGTTTAATGCAGAGTTAGGTTATTAAAAAAAAAAAATCCCAAGCTTTGAACATCTTACAGAGCACTGTTTGATGCATCATCCGAAAATACAGAGTATGGCACAACAGCAAACCTACCAAGACACGACCATCCACCTAAACTGACAGGAGACCATTAATCAGGAGCAGCCAAGAGGCCCATGGTAACTGGAGAAGATGCAGAGATCCACTGCTCAGGTGGGTGATTCTGTCCACAGAACAACTATCAGTCATGCACTCCACTAATCTGGCCTTTATCAAAGAGTGGCAAGAAGAAAGCCATGAGAAGTCCTGTTTGCAGCTTGCGAGACGCCATGTGGGGGACACAGCAAACATGTGGAAGAAGGTGCTCTGGTCAGATGAGACCAGAATTTAACTTTTTGGCATAAAAGTAAAACACTATGTGTGGCGGAAAACTAACACTGCACATCACCCTGAACACACCATCCCCCCGTGAAACATGGTGGTGGCAGCATGTTGCAGGGATGCTTTTCTTCATCGGGGACAGGGAATCTGGTCAGAGTTTATAGGAAGATGGATGGAGTCAAATAGAAAACCTGTGTGCAAAAGACTTAAGACTGGGGCAGAGGTTCACCTTCCAGCAAGACAACGACCCTAAACATACAGCCAGAGCAACAGTGGAATGGTTTGGATCAAAGCCCATTCATGTGTTAGAATGGCCCAGTCAAATTCCAGACCTATAGCCAATTAAGAGTCTGTGGCAAGACCTGAAAATGGCTGTTCACAGGCGCGCTCCATACAATCTGACAGAGCTTGAGCTATTTTGCAAAGAATGGGCAAAAATGTCACTCTGTAGATGTGCAAAACTGGTAAAGACATCCCCAAAGACTTGCAGCTGTAATTGTAGCGAAAGGGGGTGACTCAGGGGGGCGCAATACAAATGCGCGCCACACTTTTCCAATTTTATTTTTTATTTTTTTATTTTACACATAAATTTGTGAAAACCATTTATTATTTTCCTTCCACTTCACGATTATGTGCCTCTGTGTGGTGTTGTGTTGGTCTATCACAGTGATGGCGAACCTTTGCACCCCAGATGTTGTGAAACTATGTTTCCCATGATGGCGAACCTTGGCACCCCAGATGTTTTATATCTATGTTTCCCATGATGCTCATGCACTCTGCAGTGTAGTGGAGCATCATAGGAAATTTAGTTCCAAAACATCTGGGGTGCCAAGGTTCGCCATCACTGGTCTATCACATAAAATCCCAATAAAATGCATTTATGTTTTTGGTTGTAACATGACAAAATGTGGAAAATTTCAAGGGGTATGAATACTTTTTCAAGGCACTGTAGTCCACTCGCGTCACAGTCTTTCAACTCCTTAGGTCTTAAATCCAGAACCAGTAGTGAACTCACACCAGAATATGGTGCAGGAAAACCTGCGTTATGTGCAAGTTTGCTACACCGCATTTAAAACAAACTGCATTTTAAATCTGTGGCAGGTGGCAATGCATGCTAATGACAAATGTGATGTGTTTGCCTGCATCGTACTATGCAATCTGGCTGCAGTGCGCTTTTTAAAGTAGTGCACTACTTTTGGTTCGGTGCAAATTCAATTTAATTTCAGATGAATAAGCTGAAAACACATTGCACCAAAATCGCAAGCGCGTTCCTCTGATATTCCTTGTGTGAACTGGTCCTAAAGCTGCTAAGGATGGGCTCAGGCGCGTTCGCAACACCAATTGCCTGCTCCTGCCAGGAAGCTTACACTGCGTATCGCTAATCACAGGCAGCGAGACATTTCCCTATTCGCAGCTGCACAGATCGGGAAATGTCTCACTGCCTGTGATTAGTGATGCACCGTGCAAGCTTCCTGGTGGGCGTGGGCACATGGAGTTGCGAACATGCCTGAGCCCATACGTACTGCTGACACTAAGCCTGGAAGTGTAACCAGAAGTCCAAAACCTGCATGAGTAAATGAGCAATCATTAAATACAGATTTGTGTATGTAGCCCTTGGATAGCAAATTAGCCTAGGAGCTTGTCAGTTGAATATTGCAGAATCCACAATTTATGTTTCTAGCTCAGCTTAGGAGTGGGCGATTGACCAAGATCAGGCAAAGAGTGAAATACTGTCACTTAGACCTAATCTGGCCAATACCTGGGCTCCTCAGTCTCCTTTAGCTATAGCGACTCACAGTATCACCTATCTGGGAATACGTATTGGCCGAACACCCTCAACCTTCTACTCGCTTAATTTTCCACCGGTAGTATCAAAAATTGTAAAGGAGCTGGAAGCTTGGGCAGCTCTTCCTCTCTCGCTCTTTGGGAGATGTCATCTCTTTAAAATGGTCTCATTTGCACGTTTGCTCTACCCCATGCAAACTATTCCTCTTCTGATTAAACACTCTGATATCAAATTGATTCATTCTGCATTGACAAAATTTTTGTGGGTTGGGAAAAAACCAAGGATTGCTTTGAATAAGTTATGCCTCCCGAAGGCAGAGGGGGGAGCGAGCTTGCCCAATATACGTTTCTATAACTTAGCGTGCTTACTTAGGCAAGGCCTTGACTGGTTATCAGGCAAGTCCAGATACTCGAACCATCTTCTAGAAACTGCAGCTGCTACGCCGTTTGCCCTTTCAGCTAGCCTCCACTCGAACCCAAACAAATTGCCTATCCATCTCAAATCAAATCTACTTATCAGAGACACGGTGGTAGCTTGGAGGGAGACCCGGAGACTGCTAGGGTTGCCTTCCAATATCTCCCGCTATTTGCCTATCCAAGCTAATCCCATGTTCCTTCCGTCCACAATGCATGGAGTGTTTGCCTGTTGGTCGACGAAAGGTCTCACTAAGGTACACGACGTTTACCTACACAGTTCGGGTAAACCTTTCCAGATGCTGGCTAGGGAATTCTCTCTACCAGTGACTCATTTCTTCTACTACCACCAATTACTCAGCTATCTGAAGAACTGCCATGGACACACTACGAACCCCTTTCAAAAATCTTTTATAGATACGATATTGCAAAGTGGAGACTACTCTATTTCCACCATTTATACCTATCTAATCTCCCACCAATCTGCCAAATACCATCTTCAACCATTTCAAAAGTGGGCAGACATATTTGATGATATTGACCTTCCCATGAAGTTATTGGAGGGCTACAATCGAGTCCGACATGTCACTGTCTCCGAAACATGGAGGGAGACTCAATTCAAAATTCTGCACAGAGCCTATTACCCCTTCCGTATTAACCGTACCGACCCCGAACAAGAACGTTGTACATGGTGCTCGGCACCACGCCCCACGCTTCTGCATCGCTTATGGGAATGCCCACAAGTTACAAACTTCTGGAACTCAATATTACGGTTCATTCGAGATGTCGCTAACCTTGACCTACCCAGAGACTGCCTATTATGCCTGTTTGGATGTACTCCACCTGTCATAACACCCCTTGAGGGTAACACTGTCCGTGTACCTCAGTGGGTGCATCTATGCCTACTGGTGGCACGGAGAACTATCTTGACGCAATGGATCAAAGTATCACCACCTTCGTTACAAGCTGCGAAAAAGGCCCTGACTACTCTTTTACCTTGAACGGCTGGATACCATCCTGTTAAGCTTTAACTCTACCACACGCTTTTTCTCGAGATGGCGCAAATTTATGGAGCATGTCTTCTCTCAGGAAGAAATACATACCAATATGCAGCCATTTAGGTACACAGACTGGTATCTCAAAAGAGATCTCACAAACTCTTTGGGTGCCCTGAAGATACCCAACAGGGCAACAAGAGAGCGACCCCCCTAAGTAGTGGGTACACCACCATGACTAGTTTATGGTATAGCTTTAGCTACATGTGAGGTTTCCGTGCTTCCGCTCCTGAACGCACTATTCTGTTTGTTGGCATGATAACATAATGTAGAGATATATATATGCTTGATGTATCACCTTTTGTTTTCTTTTTATGACATGTACATGTTTGTGGATGAAAATCTGAATAAATATTTTTTCAAAAAATAAAAAAATAAAAAAAGATCAGGCAAAGAAACTGATTATACCCTAGCAGGCTCTCCTAAATCATCATCTCACCTTTCTACAAAAAAAAAAAAAAAAAAAAGGAGTGTAATCAATGGTAAAAATGGAGTAAGCTCACAGACCCCAGTAGCTCTGTGACTAGTGTAACATAAATGTAGGAAAGAGTTAACATGTTGCAGGTTCTGCTTAACTCTCAGCTGCTGGCACTCTGCTCTGCAGCTTCTGCTTCCAACTTGCCAGGAACACAAAGCACATTCATCCTGCGCTTGCAATAGGCATGTAAACATCCAAAGAGAGGACCTCCTCCCAAAGGCACCCCCACACTGTGCCCCCCCCCCCCCCAGTAAAGGTATAGTAGGAAGGGAAGGAGAGCTAAAAGGAATAAACTCCAGTCAACCTACTTTGGAGCCATCTGCCAGATTCGTAGCAGATGTCATGAAGGAATCAATCTGCATGGCGTAGCATTGTTAACAGGATGAATTCTGCTGTAATGCTCCTGGTCCACCTTCTCCAGCCCTCATCCCCTTGCTCCCAACCTGGTGTCTGGATGCCACCAGGTTATACTCACACGTCTACCATTTTGCGGTCTGTTCAGGGGGACCTAATGTGAGTAAGGGAGGGCTCCACTAGAGAGTCTGAGACCATGAGGATTGTGGCTTCTCCTCCAGCAGAGAAGGATCCATGGATAACACCAAAATGGTGATTGGGGGGGTCCTACAACTAGGATACTAACAAAAGTAACCAAAAAAAAAAAACACACACAAAAAACAAAAAACAATATGCAACCCCTCCAAGTCCATTGTCCCTGGAATCACAGGGGAGCACATACTGGACAACCCCTGCAACTAGCACGATGGCCCCTAAAGCATAGATAAAATAAACTAGTGGCGCCCCTGTTTGGCCAGAGGAAACACAAGTAACTGAGGCTCAGGGGTATGTTGCTCTTTTTTATAATGGTGGATGGTGCATGTCTTGTTTCTAGATAGGAGGACTCGGATCCTTTCCTCAATGCTGCCCTGGAAGATGACTTGAGATAATACCATCCATAATGTGGGGGCAAGTACATTTTAAGCCACAGGCTTAGTATGGCAGCCAAGCAGCTGATATATTATTCTTATACAAGGTTCCTGGAAATGATTCTATTTAAAAAGTTAAAAGACAGGCATCCTAATACTTAACCCACTGCTTGTGCCACCAAACTTTACTGCATTGAAAAGCTAATCTCACAGCATCTGACTAATTTCCGGGTGTATTAGATACCGAGTGCCCTTCACACCAAACATCCTACAAATGTCAATATCAGAGCTGAAGCGGTTTTGAAAAGAGGAATGGTCAAAAAGTAAGGAGGGTTGACAGGGGGTTCACTTAAAGACATGAGCACTTAGAATGGTTTGCGTGTTATCAGCTTAAGCACACTGTGACTTAGATGAGGATCAGATCACATTTTATGGCAAATGACTAGTTAATTGCAATGGATTCACATACTTTTTCTTGACACTGTAGCAGACAAGTCCTGTCACTTTAAATTAATGCTGTAAACTCTACAACTAAGAATTACCTCTTCAAATCCCATTTCAAATAAACATTCAACAGCCCCTGGGACCGGCAAAAGTCTGGTAGAAAATGCTGTATTCCCAATTCTTATGGATCTGTATTTTTCCTCATTTGGACTCCTGTTAGAATAAAAGAAAACAAAAAAAAAAAAATAACACTTTTGGTAGAAAACTTGAAGACGGCAGAATTTATAGTTTTCAACGGATGAAGTAATCTAGACACTGAATATAAATTAAAATTTGTGTCTACTCTAAATAAATACTACAAAATCAAAGAGGTAAACCAAAATTTCAGAAAATTAAAATACAGGATGTTTACTTGATGCATAGGGGGTTGATTTACTAAAACTGGAGAGTGCAAAATCTGGTGCAGCTTTGCATAGAAACCAATCAGGATCCAGGTTTTTTTTTTTGTCGAAGTTTAATTGAAGAAGCTAAAGTTACAAGCCGATTGGCTACCATACACAGCTGCACCAGATTTTGCACTCTCCAGTTTTAGTAAATCAACCATGTCAGGACGCAGCTATGACTTCAACGCAGCAGGGACACAATCAACGCTTTTCCTCCTTATAACTGCAGTGCTTGGTGTAGAGTATTCAAGCAGTCCTCTCACATTCCTTCAAAGGGAAAGTCCAACCAAAGCTGCCTAACTGGTAGCATGCAAGTTGTATGCATTAAAAGGAAAGTGAATGATGTCAGCAGAGTTAAAACGTGATATTAAAGTAATGCTAAACGTAAACCATGTTTTCCATTTTCTATAGCGTAGCCACTGATATGATACATTGCTCTGCCAACTGACAACAATGTGGCACTATTCCTCCCAATGGTACCAGCGCTATTAAGTAACTAGGGGTGACCCCGTACAGAACCCCAGTAGAAAGAGTAATGGACGATCTTAAAAATATATACATTCTATTTGTACAAAATTGTTAAAAGACATAGATGCACAATGTGTGATAAAACAGAAAATTCATGATAACCTCAGACAGTAAGGCCGCGTACACACGCGCGGACTGTTTGCCCAACCTTGTTCGTCAAACAGTTTCGGCAAACAGTCCGCTCAAAATTTGCATGAGCGGACTTGCCCACACACGAGCGGACTGTTTGACGAACAAGGTTGGGCAAACAGTTCGCGCAACTTTTGAAATGAACGGACTCGCCCACGTAAGGAGGAGGCAAATCCGCCCATTTCGAGCGCGTGTACAGGTAGGCGGGGCCCGCGAAGGAGACGTCGCGGGCTCCGCCGCCTGGAATGGGCTTAAAGGGGAACCCCAACGCCGAAAAAAATCGGCGTGGGGGTTCCCCCAAAGTCCACACCAGACCCTTGTCCGAGCACGCTACCCGGCCGGCCAGGAAAGGGGGGCGAGCGAGCGCGCCCCCCCTCCTGAGCCGTACCAGGCCGCGTGCCCTCAACATGGGGGGTGCCTTGGGGAAGGGGGGGCCGCGCGGCCCCCCCACCCCAAAGCACCTTGTCCCCATGTTGATGAGGACAAGGGCCTCTTCCCGACAACCCTGGCCGTTGGTTGTCGGGGTCTGCGGGCGGGGGGCTTATCGGAATCCGGGAGCCCCCTTTAAGAAGGGGGCCCCCGGATACCGGCCCCCCACCCTATGTGAATGAGTATGGGGTACAATGTACCCCTACCCATTCACCTGTGAAATAAAGTACAAAAAAAAACACAACACATGGAAAAAGTATTTTATTGCACAGCTCCGGGGGTCTTCCGTCTTCGGGGGTCTTCTCGCCGGACTCCTCCGCTATGTGTGTGTAGCTCTTTTACTAGCGGAGGAGTCCGGCTTTCTTCCTCCCCGCCGCCGGCCTCTTCTCCCGACTTCGGGGGTCTTGTCCCCCTCTTCGGTTCTTCTGCCGGGCCACCGCGCCTGGTCCGGTGGCCCGGTCTTCTGTCGCCGTCTTCCGTTCTTCTGTCACCGCCTTCGGTTCTTCTGCCGGGCCACCGCGCCTTCTTGTAGCTCTTTTACAGGCGGTGGCCCGGTCTTCTGTCGCCGCTGTCGTCGTCGTCGCCGCCGCCGCCGCCTTCCGTTCTTGTTCTTCTTCTTGTTCTTCTTCTTCTCCTGGAGATGTTGACTCGACGAGCTCTCCGGCCGGAATGCCAGAGCTGCGCTGTGCGGTCACTTATATAGTGACAATGGGGCGGTGTCACATGGTATATGTCACATGGGTTGGTCACATGGTGACCCCGCCCCCTTACGATGTCATAGTCCCCATGTGACATCAACCCATGTGACCAACCCATGTGACATATACCATGTGACACCGCCCCATTGTCACTATATAAGTGGCAGCGGAGCGTGTCCCTGGCATTCCGGCCGGAGAGCTCGTCGAGTCAACATCTCCAGGAGAAGAAGAAGAAGAACAAGAAGAAGAAGAACAAGAACGGAAGGCGGCGGCGGCGGCGACAGCGGCGACAGAAGACCGGGCCACCGCCTGTAAAAGAGCTACAAGAAGGCGCGGTGGCCCGGCAGAAGAACCGAAGGCGGCGACAGAAGAACGGAAGACGGCGACAGAAGACCGGGCCACCGGACCAGGCGCGGTGGCCCGGCAGAAGAACCGAAGAGGGGGACAAGACCCCCGAAGTCGGGAGAAGAGGCCGGCGGCGGGGAGGAAGAAAGCCGGACTCCTCCGCTAGTAAAAGAGCTACACACACATAGCGGAGGAGTCCGGCGAGAAGACCCCCGAAGACGGAAGACCCCCGGAGCTGTGCAATAAAATACTTTTTCCATGTGTTGTGTTTTTTTTGTACTTTATTTCACAGGTGAATGGGTAGGGGTACATTGTACCCCATACTCATTCACATAGGGTGGGGGGCCGGTATCCGGGGGCCCCCTTCTTAAAGGGGGCTCCCGGATTCCGATAAGCCCCCCGCCCGCAGACCCCGACAACCAACGGCCAGGGTTGTCGGGAAGAGGCCCTTGTCCTCATCAACATGGGGACAAGGTGCTTTGGGGTGGGGGGGCCGCGCGGCCCCCCCCTTCCCCAAGGCACCCCCCATGTTGAGGGCACGCGGCCTGGTACGGCTCAGGAGGGGGGGCGCGCTCGCTCGCCCCCCTTTCCTGGCCGGCCGGGTAGCGTGCTCGGACAAGGGTCTGGTGTGGACTTGGGGGGAACCCCCACGCCGATTTTTTTCGGCGTTGGGGTTCCCCTTTAAGCCCATTCCAGGCGGCGGAGCCCGCGACGTCTCCTTCGCGGGCCCCGCCTACCTGTACACGCGCTCGAAATGGGCGGACTTTCCGAGCGGGAACAGTCCGCTCATTTCGAAAGTACAGCGGACAGGCCCACACACGGGCGGACTGTTCGCTCAAACACAGTTTCAGCGGACAGTTTTTCGGAATTTCCGAAAGACTTTGTCCGTCCAACTGTCCGCTGAAACTGTCCGCTGAAAGCCCACACACGAGCGGACTGTCCGCCCAAACACTGTTCAGCGGACAAGGTTGGGCGAACAGTCCGCCCGTGTGTACGCGGCCTAAGTTATACAAACATGTCTAAATGGTCACATAGTAGCCTATGGGAAGTGGCGTGGGACGATCCCCCATTCCCCTCTATGGGAAGTGATGTGGGACGATCCTCCATTCCCCTCTATGGGAAGTGATGTGGGACGATCCCCCATTCCCCTCTATGGGAAGTGATGTGGGACGATCCCCCATTCCCCTCTATGGGAAGTGATGTGGGACGATCCCCCATTCTTCTCTATGGGAAGTGGCGTGGGACGATCCCCCACTCTCCTCTATGGGAAGTGATGTGGGACGATCCCCCATTCCCCTCTATGGGAAGTGATGTGGGACGATCCCCCATTTCCCTCTATGGGAAGTGATGTGGGACGATCCCCCATTTCCCTCTATGGGAAGTGATGTGGGACGATCCCCCATTTCCCTCTATGGGAAGTGATGTGGGACGATCACCCACTCTCCTCTATGGGAAGTGGCGTGGGACGATCCTCCATTCCCCTCAAAGGGAAGTGATGTGGGACGATCACCCACTCTCCTCTATGGGCAGTGGCGTGGGACGATCCTCCATTCCCCTCTATGGGAAGTGATGTGGGACGATCCCCCATTCCTCTCTATGGGAAGTGATGTGGGACGATCCCCCATTCCTCTCTATGGGAAGTGATGTGGGACGATCCCCCATTCCTCTCTATGGGAAGTGATGTGGGACGATCCCCCATTCTTCTCTATGGGAAGTGATGTGGGACGATCCCCCATTCTTCTCTTTTGGAAGTGATGTGGGACGATCCCCCATTCTTCTCTTTTGGAAGTGATGTGGGACGATCCCCCATTCCTCTCTATGGGAAGTGATGTGGGACGATCCCCCATTCCCCTCTATGGGAAGTGATGTGGGACGATCACCCACTCTCCTCTATGGGAAGTGGTGTGGGACGATCCTCCATTCCCCTCTATGGGAAGTGATGTGAGACGATCCCCCATTCCTCTCTATGGGAAGTGATGTGGGACGATCCCCCATTCTTCTCTATGGGAAGTGATGTGGGACGATCCCCCATTCTCCTCTATGGGAAGTGATGTGGGACGATCCCCCATTCTCCTCTATGGGAAGTGATGTGGGACGATCCCCCATTCTCCTCTATGGGAAGTGATGTGGGACGATCCCCCATTCTCCTCTATGGGAAGTGATGTGGGACGATCCCCCATTCTCCTCTATGGGAAGTGATGTGGGACGAGCCCTCATTCCCCTCTATGGGAAGTGATGTGGGACGAGCCCTCATTCCCCTCTATGGGAAGTGATGTGGGACGAGCCCTCATTCCCCTCTATGGGAAGTGATGTGGGACGATCCCCCATTCCCCTCTATGGGAAGTGATGTGGGACTATCCCCCATTCTCCTCTATGGGAAGTGATGTGGGACGAGCCCTCATTCCCCTCTATGGGAAGTGATGTGGGACGAGCCCTCATTCCCCTCTATGGGAAGTGATGTGGGACGAGCCCTCATTCCCCTCTATGGGAAGTGATGATCCCCCATTCTCCTCTATGGGAAGTGATGTGGGACGAGCCCTCATTCCCCTCTATGGGAAGTGATGTGGGACGATCCCCCATTCTCCTCTATGGGAAGTGATGTGGGACGATCCCCCATTCTCCTCTATGGGAAGTGATGTGGGACGATCCCCCATTCTCCTCTATGGGAAGTGATGTGGGACGAGCCCTCATTCCCCTCTATGGGAAGTGATGTGGGACGAGCCCTCATTCCCCTCTATGGAAAGTGATGTGGGACGAGCCCTCATTCCCCTCTATGGGAAGTGATGTGGGACGAGCCCTCATTCCCCTTTATGGGAAGTGATGTGGGACGAGCCCTCATTCCCCTCTATGGGAAGTGATGTGGGACGAGCCCCCATTCCCCTCTATGGGAAGTGATGTGGGACGAGCCCCCATTCCCCTCTATGGGAAGTGATGTGGGACGAGCCCCCATTCCCCTCTATGGGAAGTGATGTGGGACGAGCCCCCATTCCCCTCTATGGGAAGTGATGTGGGACGAGCCCCCATTCCCCTCTATGGGAAGTGATGTGGGACGAGCCCCCATTCCCCTCTATGGGAAGTGATGTGGGACGAGCCCCCATTCCCCTCTATGGGAAGTGATGTGGGACGAGCCCCCATTCCCCTCTATGGGAAGTGATGTGGGACGAGCCCCCATTCCCCTCTATGGGAAGTGATGTGGGACGATCCCCCACTCTCCTCTATGGGAAGTGATGTGGGACGATCCCCCATTCCCCTCTATGGGATGTGATGTGGGACGATCCCCCCAGTCCCCTCTATGGGAAGTGATGATCCCCCATTCCCCTCTATGGGAAGTGATGTGGGACGAGCCCCCATTCCCCTCTATGGGAAGTGATGTGGGACGATCCCCCACTCTCCTCTATGGGAAGTGATGTGGGACGATCCCCCATTCCCCTCTATGGGAAGTGATGTGGGACGATCCCCCCAGTCCCCTCTATGGGAAGTGATGATCCCCCATTCCCCTCTATGGGAAGTGATGTGGGACGAGCCCCCATTCCCCTCTATGGGAAGTGATGTGGGACGAGCCCCCATTCCCCTCTATGGGAAGTGATGTGGGACGAGCCCCCATTCCCCTCTATGGGAAGTGATGTGGGACGAGCCCCCATTCCCCTCTATGGGAAGTGATGTGGGACGAGCCCCCATTCCCCTCTATGGGAAGTGATGTGGGACGAGCCCCCATTCCCCTCTATGGGAAGTGATGTGGGACGAGCCCCCATTCCCCTCTATGGGAAGTGATGTGGGACGATCCCCCATTCCCCTCTATGGGAAGTGATGTGGGACGATCCCCCATTCCCCTCTATGGGAAGTGATGTGGGACGATTCCCCATTCCCCTCTATGGGAAGTGATGTGGGACGATCCCCCATTCCCCTCTATGGGAAGTGATGTGGGACGATCCCCCATTCCCCTCTATGGGAAGTGATGTGGGACGATCCCCCATTCTTCTCTATGGGAAGTGGCGTGGGACGATCCCCCACTCTCCTCTATGGGAAGTGATGTGGGACGATCCCCCATTCCCCTCTATGGGAAGTGATGTGGGACGATCCCCCATTTCCCTCTATGGGAAGTGATGTGGGACGATCCCCCATTTCCCTCTATGGGAAGTGATGTGGGACGATCCCCCATTTCCCTCTATGGGAAGTGATGTGGGACGATCCCCCATTTCCCTCTATGGGAAGTGATGTGGGACGATCCCCCATTTCCCTCTATGGGAAGTGATGTGGGACGATCACCCACTCTCCTCTATGGGAAGTGGCGTGGGACGATCCTCCATTCCCCTCAAAGGGAAGTGATGTGGGACGATCACCCACTCTCCTCTATGGGCAGTGGCGTGGGACGATCCTCCATTCCCCTCTATGGGAAGTGATGTGGGACGATCCCCCATTCCTCTCTATGGGAAGTGATGTGGGACGATCCCCCATTCCTCTCTATGGGAAGTGATGTGGGACGATCCCCCATTCCTCTCTATGGGAAGTGATGTGGGACGATCCCCCATTCTTCTCTATGGGAAGTGATGTGGGACGATCCCCCATTCTTCTCTTTTGGAAGTGATGTGGGACGATCCCCCATTCTTCTCTTTTGGAAGTGATGTGGGACGATCCCCCATTCCTCTCTATGGGAAGTGATGTGGGACGATCCCCCATTCCCCTCTATGGGAAGTGATGTGGGACGATCACCCACTCTCCTCTATGGGAAGTGGCGTGGGACGATCCTCCATTCCCCTCTATGGGAAGTGATGTGAGACGATCCCCCATTCCTCTCTATGGGAAGTGATGTGGGACGATCCCCCATTCTTCTCTATGGGAAGTGATGTGGGACGATCCCCCATTCTCCTCTATGGGAAGTGATGTGGGACGATCCCCCATTCTCCTCTATGGGAAGTGATGTGGGACGATCCCCCATTCTCCTCTATGGGAAGTGATGTGGGACGATCCCCCATTCTCCTCTATGGGAAGTGATGTGGGACGAGCCCTCATTCCCCTCTATGGGAAGTGATGTGGGACGAGCCCTCATTCCCCTCTATGGGAAGTGATGTGGGACGATCCCCCATTCTCCTCTATGGGAAGTGATGTGGGACGATCCCCCATTCTCCTCTATGGGAAGTGATGTGGGACGATCCCCCATTCTCCTCTATGGGAAGTGATGTGGGACGAGCCCTCATTCCCCTCTATGGGAAGTGATGTGGGACGAGCCCTCATTCCCCTCTATGGGAAGTGATGTGGGACGAGCCCTCATTCCCCTCTATGGGAAGTGATGTGGGACGATCCCCCATTCCCCTCTATGGGAAGTGATGTGGGACGATCCCCCATTCTCCTCTATGGGAAGTGATGTGGGACGATCCCCCATTCTCCTCTATGGGAAGTGATGTGGGACGATCCCCCATTCTCCTCTATGGGAAGTGATGTGGGACGATCCCCCATTCTCCTCTATGGGAAGTGATGTGGGATGATCCCCCATTCTCCTCTATGGGAAGTGATGTGGGACGATCCCCCATTCTCCTCTATGGGAAGTGATGTGGGACGATCCCCCATTCTCCTCTATGGGAAGTGATGTGGGACGAGCCCTCATTCCCCTCTATGGGAAGTGATGTGGGACGAGCCCTCATTCCCCTCTATGGGAAGTGATGTGGGACGAGCCCTCATTCCCCTCTATGGGAAGTGATGATCCCCCATTCTCCTCTATGGGAAGTGATGTGGGACGAGCCCTCATTCCCCTCTATGGGAAGTGATGTGGGACGATCCCCCATTCTCCTCTATGGGAAGTGATGTGGGACGATCCCCCATTCTCCTCTATGGGAAGTGATGTGGGACGATCCCCCATTCTCCTCTATGGGAAGTGATGTGGGACGAGCCCTCATTCCCCTCTATGGGAAGTGATGTGGGACGAGCCCCCATTCCCCTCTATGGGAAGTGATGTGGGACGATCCCCCATTCCCCTCTATGGGAAGTGATGTGGGACGATCCCCCATTCCCCTCTATGGGAAGTGATGTGGGACGAGCCCTCATTCCCCTCTATGGGAAGTGATGTGGGACGAGCCCTCATTCCCCTCTATGGGAAGTGATGTGGGACGAGCCCTCATTCCCCTCTATGGGAAGTGATGTGGGACGATCCCCCATTCCCCTCTATGGGAAGTGATGTGGGACGAGCCCTCATTCCCCTCTATGGGAAGTGATGTGGGACGAGCCCTCATTCCCCTCTATGGGAAGTGATGTGGGACGAGCCCCCATTCCCCTCTATGGGAAGTGATGTGGGACGAGCCCCCATTCCCCTCTATGGGAAGTGATGTGGGACGAGCCCCCATTCCCCTCTATGGGAAGTGATGTGGGACGAGCCCCCATTCCCCTCTATGGGAAGTGATGTGGGACGAGCCCCCATTCCCCTCTATGGGAAGTGATGTGGGACGAGCCCCCATTCCCCTCTATGGGAAGTGATGTGGGACGATCCCCCATTCCCCTCTATGGGAAGTGATGTGGGACGATCCCCCATTCCCCTCTATGGGAAGTGATGTGGGACGAGCCCCCATTCCCCTCTATGGGAAGTGATGTGGGACGAGCCCCCATTCCCCTCTATGGGAAGTGATGTGGGACGAGCCCCCATTCCCCTCTATGGGAAGTGATGTGGGACGAGCCCCCATTCCCCTCTATGGGAAGTGATGTGGGACGAGCCCCCATTCCCCTCTATGGGAAGTGATGTGGGACGAACCCCCATTCCCCTCTATGGGAAGTGATGTATATCTATACTCCAGGTGATGATCTGTATCTATTGATCAGTATTGATTAGCTCTGTAGCAGTGGACTGCGGACATTCCCCGTATCGTATTATTGTGAATGAGAAGAGTGACACGTTCATTAGAGGTGAAACTCCTCCCCCCGGTCAGGGCACACTGCACGCCCAGTAGCCGGTAGATGACCGGAGCACACAGCCCGGGGGTAAGTCCGCCTCACCTCAGTATATTGTCGGCATAGGTGAGGAGGAGCTGAGAGGCGTCCAGGAAGACCTGCCGTCCGTTCTGGCAGAGCTCGGTGACGGCGGAGGATTTAGAGGAAGCCATCCTGGGCTTAAGGAGAGGAGCTGACTGAGTCCGGGACAGGAAGAGCCGACACACCGGCCACTGCGCAGGAGCGGAAGTGATGAGAGAGCGGAACACGCCTTCCTCTTCCTCCTCCAGGTAAACACACATGATATCTCTGTATCCTTCTCCTCTATACAGGGACTGACTTCTCCTCTATTCACCATTGCTGGGCTACCTTACAGGAGATGAAAGTCCGAACCTCACGACATCCTCATCCTTTTATTTATGGCTCTGTCTATCACACACAAGTCACCTGCTGTTATAACTAATCACACTCTTCTCCTGTTTTACTTCAGTATCCCTTACAGCTTCTTTGCCGCCACTTCCTGTCTACTGGTACACATGGCATAGTTACATGCAGTTTCTCAAACTGTTCAAGTTCGATGAAGAAGTGGAGGTGGCAGCTCTAGATGTCACTTCTACCCCTAACAGTCGGGAGAGTGGCCTGTCTAGTATGGGTGGTAAAGGGTAGTGCAGGAAGGGCCAGACAGTTGGTGGTAATAGAATTCTATAATCTGGAGGATTGATTGAATAATTGCTAATTTGCCACCAGATTCACTTCAACTGAATAGTTTGCTGTCTGCCTTAGGCTCCATTCACATCTGATCATCGCTGCAATTTCAAATCACTACAGGACGCATTTGCGATGCCATTATTTGCTAATGGTACCCCAATTGTGCTGTGATTTTGCGGCGATTGTCATGTGGTAAATTGCGCTGCATGTCACTCAAAAAGGAACATGAGCTTCTTTTGGGTGACAGTGTTGCGATTTGTCACAGTTGCAGTGCAACAATCGCAGCAAAATCATGGTGCGATTGGGGTGCTATTAGAAGTAATGACATCACAAACACACATTTTGCACAATTTGAAATCCCAGCGATTAGGTGTAAATGGAGCCTTAAAGACTATTTTCACATTGGGGTGGGGAGGCGTTAGCGGTAAAGGGCCGCAAATTGTAGCGGCATTTTACCGTTGTTTTAGTGGTGCTTTTTCGGCCGCTAGCTTGGTGTTTTTTTTATCCCCTGCTAGCAGCTGAAAAAGTGTTAAAAGCACTGCTGCTGAAGTGCTTTGCAGGCGCTTCGGCAGCACTGGCCGTTGATTTCAATGGCAGGGGTGTTTTAGGAGTGCTGTATTCACTGCTGCCGCAACGTCTCAAAGATGCTGCTTGCAGAACTTTTTTTCCCTTCCGTAAGTGCACCGCCCCAGTGTGAAAGCACTTGGGCTCTTACACTGGGGCTGCAGGGGAGGCATTTTTAGGCGCTATTTTTTATTTTTTTTTTAGCCCAAAAGTGCTTGGAAAAGGCCCCAGTGTGAAAGTGGCCTAAGGGAAACTTACACTGGACCCCATTCCCCCCCCCCCCTCCGGTTCCGTTGTACCACAATCCCCCACTCAGTCACAGGGATGGCGCGATATGAAATCCCCACGGCTTAATCTCCTATCCGTACTTCTCAGCGTGTACTGATAGGAGGCATTCTAATAACCATCACATGGATGGCGCAGCGGTGTGGAGCGCCGTGATAGTTCATAGATTCTTCCCCTCAGATTGTATTTGCCTGCCTGTACGGGCATACAGATACACTTACAGATCTGAAGGAGCCCTGCACGGCACCAGCGATCCGCTAATTGCGGGTGTAATGCTTTAGAGGCTCCAAAATAAATAAATCAATACATCTACATTTTTATTTTTTTTACCTGCAAAAGTGAACAAATGAACTTATCCTATTAAACGTATAAAATAGAAGGAACACTGTCATCATTTAAATGTTACAAGGAATATAGCACAACATGTAAAAAGGAAATCAAGGTCGCAAAAATGGAATGGCAGATTGCAAAAGATAGGACAAGCCCAAAGAAATTCTTCAAATATATTTAAAGTAAAAAGGTCAGGTCTGAGCATGTAGGCCCTTTACAAAATAATCTAGCTTTGGAAACTGGGGACAAAGAAGGGAAATTTATTTAACACTTTCTTCAGTTCTGTGTATACAAAACAGCATGAGGGAGCTCAAATCCATAATAAAGATAGTATTGACATAGTCCCAAATGAACCACTCAAAATTGATATGGCCCAGAAATATTTAGACAGAGTAAAGGTGAATAAAGGAGGAGGCATCCACACCTCCGGCTCCACCCACCATCTCTGGCTGCATCAGGAGATACTGAAGATCCCTGAGGGATAGCCTGACCTGATTTTGCTGACTGAGGAGATGGGTAGCTGCCCTCCCCTGTAACGCTGGACGCCCTGCCGACCTGATGAATGTTTACAAAGCTGAGAGTGCACTGCACCTGCTCATTAAGATGGCCCTGCTGCAATCTCTTCTCCAGGTCATCCCACACTCCGCACCCTGGCCTGACACCCCCCCCAAAGTGTGGCACCCGGGGCGGACTGCCCCCACCCCCTGTTGGAACACCACTGGCTACAGACCTGTCTAACTTCTACAGTGCGGCCGGAAAGTATTCACATCACTTCCCTTTTTCCACATCTTATGTTACAGCCTCATTCCAAAATTGATTACATTTATTATTTTCCTCAAAATTCTAAAAAACAAATCCCCATAATGACATTGTGAAAGAACTTTGGTTGAAATCTTTGTAAATGTATTAAAAATAAACAAGGAAAAAAAAATTGCATGTACATAAGTATTCGCAGCCTTTGCTCAATACTTTGTGGGAAGTACGTTTGGCACCAATTCTAACCTCAAGTCTTTTTGAGTATGATGCTACAAGTTTGGCATGCCTATTTTTGGGCAGTTTCTCCCATTATTGTTTGCAGGACCTCTCAAGCTCCATCAGGTTGGATGGGGAGTGTCGGTGCACAGCCATTTTAGATCTCTCCAGAGATGTTCAAGTTTGGGCACTGGCTGGGTCACTCAAGGACATCCATAGAGTTGTCCTGTAGCCATTTCTTTGTTATCTTGGCTGTGTGCTTAGGTTCGTTGTCCTGTTGGAAGATTAACTTTTGCCCCAGTCTGAGGTCCAGAGCACCCTGGAGCAGGTTTTCATTAAGGATGTCTCTGTACATTGCTGCATTCATCTTTCCCTTGATCCTGACTAGTCTCCCAGTTCCTGCCACTGAAAAATATCCCCACAGCATGATGCTGCCACCACCATGCTTCACTGTAGGGATGGTATTGACCAGGTGATGAGCGGTGCCTGGTTTCCTCCAGACATGATGCTTAGAGTTCAATATTTGTTGAATCAGACCAGAGAATTTTGTTTCTCATGGTCTGAGTGTCCTTCAAGTGCCTTTTGGGAAACTCCAGGCAGGCTGTCATGTGCCTTTTATACTGAGGAGTGTCTTTCCGGCAAACCACTCTACCATACAGGCCAGATTGGTAGAGTGCTACATAGATGGTTGTTCTTCTGGAAGGTTCTCCTATCTCCACAAAGAAACGCTGGAGCTCTGTCTGTGTGACTATCAGGTTTTTGGTCACCTTCCTGACTAAGGCCCCTCTTCCACAATCGCTCAGTTTGGCCAGGCGGCCTGCTTTAGGAAGAGTCCTGGTGGTTCCAAACTTCTTCCATTTATGAATGATTGAAGCCACTGTGCTCATTGGGACCTTCAATGCTGCAGACATTTTTATGTATCCTTCCCTAGATCTCTTCCTCAATGCAATCCTGTTTCTGAGGTCTACAGACAATTCCTTGGACTTCATTGCTTGGTTTGTGCTCTGACATGCACTGTTAACTGTCAGACCTTATATAAACAGGTGTGTGCCTTTCCAAAGGATCTCCAATCAACTGAATTTACCACAGGTGGACTCCAATCAAGTTGTAGAAACATCTCAAGGATGATCAATGGAAACAGGATGCACCTGAGCACAATTTTGAGTGTCATGGCATAGGCTGTGCATACTTATGTACATGGGATAATTTTTTTTTTTTTTTTATAAATTTGCAAAGATTTCAAATAAACTTCTTTCACATTGTCATTATGGGGTATTGTTTGTAGAATTTTGAGGAAAATAATTTAATCAATCAATTTTGGAATAAGGCTGTAACATAACAAAATCTGATGCACTGTATCTGTATTGTATACAATGGTTTTTCCTAGATAATTGTGTTGTTTTTTTTGTGTTTTTTTTTTTTTCCAGGCATATGTGTAAAGCTCAAGACCACTCATGGCTTCTCATCTGAGAAGCAGAATAAGAACCTGTCAGTGTTACTCATTGCTACGTAATGCTTATAGATGTGTTCTTTTGGAGAAAAGAGGCCTGAGTAATGATACATCAAGAAAATGTCATCGTCGAGTTGTTGTGACAGGTATTGGAATAGTGTCCCCTCTTGGCGTTGGCACACACCTGACATGGGATCGACTCTTATTAGGAGAAAGTGGTATGGTCGCGCTTCAAGGGGATGAATATAAAAATATCCCTTGCAGAGTAGCTGCTCGTGTCCCCAGAGGTTATGCAGAAGGGGATTTTAGTGAAGAAAAATATGTTTCCCGGTCAGATACAAAGGCAATGTCATCTGCAACGATTATGGCCTTAGCAGCCGCAGAGGAAGCAATGATCGATGCAAATTGGAGTCCAAACTCTGAAGAAGAACAAGAGTCTACTGGGGTGGCGATAGGCATGGGAATGGTACCTCTCGATGACATCACAGAGACTGCTATGTTGTTTCAAGCAAAGGGATATAACAAAGTCAGTCCCTTTTTTGTTCCAAGGATATTAATCAATATGGCTGCTGGGCACATCAGTATTAAATACAAACTTAAAGGACCAAATCATGCCGTTTCAACCGCTTGCACCACAGGAGCTCATGCTATTGGAGACTCCTTTAGATTTATCACCCATGGGGATGCTGATGTTATGGTTGCTGGTGGAACAGAGTCTTGCATTAGCCCATTGTCACTTGCTGGATTTGCAAGGGCTCGAGCACTCAGTACTAGCTTTAATGTAACTCCTGTCAAGGCTTGTCGACCTTTCCATCCTGAAAGAGAAGGATTTGTTATGGGAGAGGGAGCAGCTGTGCTGGTACTAGAAGAATATCAACATGCACTGTCGAGGAATGCTAAGATCTATGCTGAAGTTCTGGGTTATGGATTGTCAGGCGATGCTTGCCACATAACTGCTCCTAATTCAGAGGGCGATGGTGCATTCAGGTAAATGTGGGATGTCGGGCATGCTTTATGCTGCGTACACATGGTTGGATTTTCCGACAGAAAATGTCTGGGAGATTTTTGTCAGAAATTCCGACCGTGTGTAGGCTCCATCAGACATTTTCCATCGGAATTTCTGACAACAAAATCCGGAGATTTCGATCTTGTATACACAATTCTGACGCACAAAGTTCCATGCATGCTCGGAATCAAGCAGAAGAGCCGCACTGGCTATTGAACTTCATTTTTCTCGGCTTGTCATACGTGTTGTACATCACCTCGTTCTTGCTGTTCGCAATTTCTGACCAACTTTGTGTGACCGTGTGTATGCCAGACAAGTTTGAGCTAGAGCTGTACAGTTAATCGTCAAGAATTGTTATCGCGATCTTTACTAAAGTGTTTCACAATTCTTTCTTTACAAAGAATTATCTCTGCTCTGCTGAAGCCACAGCCCTTTAAAAGAAAGAAAGAGAAAAACTGGGCAGTCTGCCCAGAATCAAAGCATTCTTTTTCAATTGAACTTATGTATAAACATTGTAACAATTTGTCAATGGAATAGACTTTGTGTGTAAGTGAAAAAAGTTTACCCACTTAAAGCGGAGTTCCACCCAAAAGTGGAACTCCCGCTCATCAGATTCCTCCCCCCCCCCCCCCCGCTGTCTTCTGGGAAGCATACAGGTCCCAGGAGATAGCGGGGACCACTCATGCCGCCCAGCGCGACTCGCGCATGCGCAGTAGGGAACCGCAGCGCTTCACTTCCTGATTCCCTCAATGAGAATGGCGACGGCAGGAGCCGAGAACCGAGCGATTGCTTGGCTTCCGCTGCCGACATCGCTGGACCCTGGAACAGGCAAGTGTCCATTTATTAAGTCAGCAGCTGCAGTATTTGTAGCTGCTGGCTTTTAATAATTTTTTTTTGTAGGTGGACTCCCTCTTTAAACACTAAACCCTTTTCTGACATTTGTTGGTTTCGAGGTAAAGTCCATTTTTTTTATTTTTTTTTGCCAGAAAATGACTTTGAAACCCCAAAATATATATATATTTTTAGTAGACGCCCTAGAGAGAATAAAATGGTGGTTGTTACAATATTTTAGGTCACACTGTATTTGCGCAGCGGTCTTTCAAATGCAATAAAAAAAATAAAAAAAAACTACTTTAATGAATTAAAAAAAAAAACGAAACCAGTAAAGTTAGCCCACTTTTTTTTTTGTTGTTGGTATAATGTGAAAGATTTCACGTCACGAGAATCGTGATATTTTTATTCTAAGCAAAAAAAATTGTGATTCTCATTTTGGCCAGAATCGTGCAGCTCTAGTTTTAGCTAATATCCGTCATGGATTTTGTTGTCGGAATGTCCAATCGCGTGTACAGGGCATTAGTCTTTTACTTTCTTGAAGCTTTGTATCAGTAGTCTAAGGCCTCATGTACTCTGCTTCTGCTAAACAGACGTTTAGGAGCAGTTTGGCATTTTTTTTTCAACTGCTCCTGAACTCTCCTCTGTTATCTTATCAGTACGTGTACATAGGTTCGTTTATAGTCGTTTCTAGGCAGTTGCATTTAGAGGCTGTGTTTAGAGGCCCTAAGGGTCAGTTCACACCAGATACAGTTCCATGCAGTTCAGTTTTTTTTCTGCACCTATACAGTCAGTTCCGGTCAGTTTCTGCACCGGAAACTGACCAGAAACTGACTGCATGGTGTGAGCTAGAGCCATTGAAATACGTGGAAAACACTGTGCATGCATTTTTAATGCAGAAAAAAAGCACACGGAACTGCGTCTGTTATGAACTGGCCCTAAATGCGGAAACTCGCGTTTAGCCACATTTTGTTTACAGGCATTTTTCATTTTTGGCTATTTTGAAAGAAAATAATATTTATTTTTAAGCGCTTCTAGATGCAAATGCGACTAAATGCAGCATGTAAACTCGGCTAAATGGCCATTTTTAGACACTGGTTTCTAGCTGTCATGTTAAATCGTTCAGGAGGGGTTGAACAATGTCCTGTGTACACGAAACTTAAAGCTAAAAGCTTACGGCTACAGCTAAAATGTAATCTGCTTATTTTTTGTGTTTCCTGGTTCCTCCTTTGCCCTCTCATCAACATGGTAAAGAAATGTATCTGGTACAATAAATTCTATGGAAAGATTATTGATAACAAAACTGGTCACCCATGCAGGGGGATCAAAATAAGAAGGCAAAAAAAAAGTAACATAGGTTAACCTCCTTGGCGGTATGATTAGTTCTGATTTTAGGTGCTGAAAGCGGTACAATTATTTTGCATGGAAATTTGGCGTTTTATATTGTAGTCCTGCAATTCTTATGAATAACTCTCTTAAATCTGTTCAAACCAGAGTCTAGCAGACATCCCGGGTATGATAAAATTTATAATATAATAAATAATAATAAAAATTATTCAATAATGTAATCAAATGCAAAAACACTGAAATTTGCTCATTTGCAGAATTGTCGCTGTCATTAGATTTAGTGTTTGACGAATTTCCCCACAAATCGCTATCGCTCAATTCTGCAAGTGATTATAATTTATCATTGCTGTTTTCTAGCTGGTCTAAAATCACTTTTGACATAAAGGGACAGTTTTTGGTTGCTATGGACAATCTCCAAATTTCAGGCAGAAAAAACAGTATTTATAATATAAAAGTGCATGCAGGGCACTGGACAGACCACTAGGGACAAAGGGGGTGTGTATTTTTTTTTTTATACAGTACTGTAATCTGTAAGCTTACAGTACTGTATGTGTTTTGTGCGTTTTTTTTACTTTTTTGAATTTGGCGCCGATCTCCGCTCCCGTGCGTCGTAACGTCGCAGTGAACGGAGCTCGGTGGCACTCGGGCACTGTGTGAATTGAGCGGAGGACAGCTCGATCACACAGCACGGAGGACATCGCTGGATCCAGGGGACAAGGTAAGTAACTCTCCCTGTATCCTGCGATGCGATCCCGAGTCTGGCTTGGGGTTACCGCTTATGGTACTGAAATCCCAACCCGAGCCAGACTCGGGATTACCGCCAAGGATGTTAATACACAGATAATGTAACAATTTCAGGGTAGATGGTTATATGTTGACCTCACAGCACAGGCTGTGGGTCTGCAAAGGTGAGTCTGGGGATTAGGAGAGTACCATAGGGAGACAGGATGGGGCAGGCGTAAGCCAAGTGCCAAAAAATAAAAAATTAAGAAATAGAAAAGAAAAAAAAAAAGGAAGGGGGTAGGAAGGATGAGGAGGAGGTGGTAAAGGGAGGGGGTGGAGTGAAGGGCTTCCCACAGGCTTGGGTTTTAGATAAAGCCAATTATAGGATGCCCAGACTGGTCGAATGCAGGGTGGGGAGAGCATAAGACCAGCCGGGACCCAATACCTTCTTAGGAGCGATAGGAGCAAGGAAAAAAAAAATGGAATTATTAATAAAAGAAATCCCATGAATTAGAACAAGAACATAAAAAAAATAAAAAGAGATGTTGAGCTGTACCAGGCACTAGTAAGAAAAAGGAGTGAATTAAAATATCTAATGGAACAGGAGACGAGAAAGGTCTTTAATAGAATTACAAAAGAGAGATATTAATGGGGAAATGGGAAATTATCTGGGAAGAATGCTGAAGAAGAAAAAAATCTGTAAAAAAAAAATACAAAATAGTGCTGGGGAGACGGTATTTTCAACAACAGAAATAGCGAAAGTGTTCCATAACTATTACGGGGCATTATATTCGGTTGAACAAAAGGGACAACGGGAAATGGAAATAATAGAAAAAGATAAGAGTTCCTAAAAAGAGCCAGATTACCCCAAGTAACAGAGAATAAGCTACCCGCCTTAGAAAAATCCATAACAGAAGAAGAGATTAATATAGCTTTAAAAGACTCGGCATCGGTAAAAAGTCGAGGTCCAGATGAGTTCAGGACCTATTATTTTAAACAGTTTAAAGAAATTCTATCACCAAAATGATAATCGTACATGAACGGATTTGGAACAAATTACGAGATGAGAAGAGAAGCCCTGTTGGCTTGATTACAATTATTCCAGAAGAGGGAAATTATAGTACTTTATGCTCAAGATATAGACCATTATCCCGGTTGAACACAGACACAAAACTATTTACAAAAGTGTTAGCCCCAAGGATGAAAGACCTAATGATCGATTTGGTGCATGCGGACCAAGTGGGGTTCATCGAAGGAAGAGACCATGCGGTGAGAACATTGCTCTTGCTTCAGACAATTAGAGGGGGAAATACCCCAGGTCTACTCCTGTCGATAGATGCGGAAAAAGCATTCGACAGGGTGGACTGGGGATTTATGATGAACACCTTGGAAGTCATGGGAATAGGTCCAAGGATGATCCGATGGATCAAAGTATTATATAGTCATCCCACAGCAACTGTGAAGGTTAACAGGGATTTACGCTAATGATGTACTATTTTACATTTCTAATCCAAGGATTACAATGCCCAACTTAACCACTTGCCGACCAGCCGCCGTTATTGTACTGCGGCAGGTCGGCACGATCCCACAAACTCTCGTAGCTATAAATCAGTCCCTTTAAGCGGGATAGCAGGTGCACAGCGGGGGTGCCGATGCTTGCGATGACTGCTGACCACGAGCAGCAGAACAGGCTCTGTGAGGGGAGAGAGAGATCGTGAGTTCCTAGGCGCTAGGAACCACAATCTCTCATCTCCTATAGTCAGAATACACACACATAGGGAACACAGTTAACCCCTTGATCACCCCCTAGTGTTAACCCTTTCCCTGCCAGTGACATTTATACAGTAATCAGTGCATTTTTATAGCACTGATCGCTGTGTAACTGTCAATCGACCCAACAATGTGTCAAAAGTGTCCTATGTGTCCGCCATAATGTCGCAGTCTCGATTAAAAATCGCAGATCGACCCCATTACTAGTAAAAAAAAAAAAATGCCATAAATCTATCCCCTATTTTGTAGACACTATAACTTTCGTGCAAACCAATCAGTATATGCTTTTTTTTTTTTTTTTTTTTTTAAATGGGGCTATTTATTGCAGTAAAAAGTACAAAATATTGTATGTTTTTTTTTCTTCTTTTTTTGTCGCTTTTTTTTGTTTATAGCGCAAAAAAAAAAAACGCAGAGATGATCGAAAACCACCAAAAGAAACATCTATTTGTGGGAAAAAAAGGATGTCTATTCTGTTTGGGTACAGCATTGCACGACCGAGAAATTGTCAGTTCGTATCGCATAAAATGGCTCGGTCATTGAGCATCCAATTCTTACGGGGCTGAAGTGGTTAATGAAGATACTAAAAAAGAAGGAAAACCATTTTTTTTCTTTTTCTTTTTTTTTAACCCCATTATGACAGGTGATACAAAAAAAAAGCAGCATGCTGCTGCTACTAAACATCTTAGGCCTGGTTCACACCTATGCGTTTTTTGCGGTAGGCAAGCGGTTAAGCACGATTTTTATAACAGCTCTTTTTAAGGCTTGGTTCACACATGCGTTTTTAGTGCTTTTTTGCAGAAACGCACTACAGTTCAGTTTACTTGGTTTCCTATGGGATACGTTTACATCTAGGTTTTTTTTTTTTCAGCTGTTGCGTTTTTGGAAAGGGTCAGGGACTTTTTTTAAATGCAAAACAGTGCATTTTTGGTTCAATGGACTTCAATGGAGAAGCTGCAGAAAATCCTGTAGTGCTTTGTTGTCACAATTTGCAGTTTTTCATCTGCCCAACAACAAATTGGCAAAACAAAAATCACAGCAAAATCGTGTGCACAAAAACGCACAGAAAAAAGTACTTCAGACACGGATCAAAAGCAAACTGCATAGGTGTGAACTGAGCCTTATGCTGGCCATACACAATCGATTTTCAGATGAGAATATTTATTACGAACAATATTTGTACATGAATGGATGTGGTTTGAAAATTTCTCTTGCTTTTAACATTCAGTTTTAAATTGAATGTATTTTTCTGAACAAAAACCACATACACTGTCTGAAAATTCCTTTGACCAAAGCCCCATACACACGATCCGTTTTTCTGCTGAGGTTTCCTTCAGATTTACCAAAACCATGTAATATGAGGTCAAACCTTAGGAGTTTCAATTTGTATGCAATCAGGCCGGGCATTGAACTACATGGTTTTGGTAAACCCGAAGGAAAAACTCAGCAGAAAATCTGATGGTGTGTATGGGGCACAAGAAGTTTTCTATTCTGATAATTTTCCCATCACGGTAGCGACGGGGAAAAAAAAGAACACGTTGAAAACAAACGTCGATTTAACCCCACTAACTATTAGAAAATCAACAAACGTTCTTTAAATTACGTTTTTTTTTTTTTTGAAGGAAGACATTGTTTTTGTATAGCCAGCATAAGTGACAGCAGGCACAAGGAGCTTTTATCAAGCCACCTGCCTATGACAAAGGAGTCTGTCATAAATAATATATTACAGTTCTGTCTGGAAATCTGCAAAACAGTCATTTATTTCAAAAATGCAAAAAAAAAAATGGGGATGTCACCTTTAAGAGCTATGGGCAGAAGGGATGTTTTTGACGTTGCTTCCGCCCTGCATTGTCATCACTTGTCTCCATGCACAGCCCTGAGAAGGACCGGATCGCCTCCACCACTGTCGACGGGTACAGTAAGCGGTGGAGGGCACTGGACCGCGGCGGGAGGGGGGGGGGGGTGAATCTGCGACAGAGACCACTTTTATCTTGTACCCTACCGCCGGCTGAACATGGGGATACCGGGGTTATGGCAGGTAGCTGCTGCCATAACGATATCCGTCCTCAAAGTGAGGAAGTACATCGGCGTGCAGAAGTGGTTAAACTTTACACATTATTTTCATAATCAATTATATATAATTTAATTGTTGCAGTCCTACTTTCTTCTCTACTGAATCTTGAAGGAGAAGTCCAGCCAAAGCTCTGCTATGGATCACAGGAGTGCAGTTCGTTTTGCACTCCTGTGACCGTTTTCAGCAGAGAGCGCTCTGCTGCGTTGCAGAAGTCAGTCCAGGCACTGCGTCATCGCAACAATAAAATCTGGATCCGCCAGGTACCTGGACTGACACCTGGGTCAGCCTTTCAGCGAGCCACAGCAGAACACTCAAGGTTTTTTACCTGAGGGGGGGGGGGGGGGGGACCTTCACCCTTTAGAACCACTTCTCCACTGCTCCAAAATGAAAATGGGCAGACAGCATATAATGCAGAAGAGATGTGCTTTCTCGCATTAAAGCTGCCTGTTCAGCCCTGTATAGTGAGCTGTTCAAGCGCAGCTCACTGCACACATTTAGCAATGCTGAATCTGAATCTGATGGAACTCCCGCACATGCAGACGGCGAAGGAGACCTGGAAGCCAGCCACCCGAAGATGTCAGAGACCCGCGGGGCATTCCGGGGACGGTGCATCGCTGGATTCAACGTGAGTATAGTTCTGTTTTAAATGGCTACCAGGCAGCAGCAGCAGCAAGGGGATGAAGAGGCACAAAAAGCTGCTCTTGGAAAACGCAGACACGTTCTATAGCTAGCAAAACTGACCCTTAAATGAGATTATGCGACAATGACTTTGCCGAAAAGTGCCCCGTGTCCCGTTATAGTTTCATCCTCCGGGCATCTGATTCCACCTGCTCTTACAGTTCTTCCTTATGCCCTGTAGTCTTGGTGGAATCCATATTCTATAGCTTAGTCTTGCGTGTTAGCCACTGCATACAAATATCCGCTGTTTCCATGGAAACAAAACTTTCATTCACCTTTTTTAAGTTTCTTGTGTGGTGTTTTAATTGGCCCTGTTCCTTTTCATGTTTAATCGAGCCTTCCCTCTGAACCACAGCAGAATACAAAATGCAGTTCTCAAAAAGCAGCAATTTCTTGGAAAAGATTGTAATCTTTCACCCAGGAATAAATCTATAATGCTGAGAATAGTCCAGGAATCAAAGCTTTCAGGCTAATGAAAACCTCCAGCAGCTATGGTTTTATTGAAAGAACGGCTACTTCTGAAACTCCTTGTTATGTGTTTCACTGCAGGCCCAGGCCTAACTTTAACCACTTCAGCCCCGGAAGGTTTTACCCCCCCTCCTGACCAGAGCACTCTTTACAATTTGGGACTGCGTTGCTTTAACTGGTAATTGCGCAGTCATGCAATGCTGTACCCAAACAAAATTTTCATCCTTTTTTTCCCCACAAATCGAGCTTTATTTTGGTGCTATTTTATCACCTCTGCAGTTTTTATTTTTTGCGCTATAAACAAAAAAGTGACAATTTTGAAAAAAATATATATATATTTTTTACTTCTTGCTATAATAAATATCACCAAAAATGTTTTTTAAAAAACAAATGTCTTCATCAGTTTAGGCCATATATATTCTGCTACATATTTTTGGTTAAAAAAAAACAACGCAATAAGCGTATATTGGTTGGTTTGCACAAAAGTTATAGCATCTACAAACTATGGGAAAGATTTTTAGCATTCTTATTTCTTTTTTTTAACAAGAAGATTCTTATTTTTTATTTATTTTTTATTGGTAATGGCGGTAATCTGCAATTTTTTTTTTTTTTTTCGGCGACATTGTGGCGGACAGATCAGACACATTTTTGGGACCATTGACATTTTATACAGCAATCAGTGCTATAAAAATGCACTGATTACTGTGTAAAGCCTCATACACACACGATCAGACTTTAAACAAACTTTCCTGTGGATTTCTGTACAAAGGGCGTTAGCCGTGAACTTGTTAAGCATACACACGGCAGGACTTCACCAAATCACATGGTTTTTCTACTCTTTACCGCCACCCTTTGGTCAACTTCTGTATTGTTGTCTGATCTTTTGGATTGGTTCTGAGCATGCGTGTTTGTACTTTGAACTAAAGTCCTATGGTTTTCTGTACACATGATCGGACTTTGCTCCATCTGACTTTTGTTGTTGAAAAGATTGTCTGTTTGCAGAGTGAACTTTTGTTTGTCCGATGGAGCATACGCACAGGCGGATGTCGCCTTAAAACAGCTAATTTGCATGTTTGTTGTCAAAAAGTCTGATCGTATGGGCAGGGAAGGGGTTGACACTAATGGGCGATCAAGTTAAATGTGTGTTCTAATTGTAATAGGGATAGGACTGAGTAGGAGAGGAGACATTTCGCAGTTCCTACTCACTAGCAACAAACAACATGTCTCCTCTCCTCTGACAGCACAGGGATTTGTGCGTTTACACACACAAATCCCCGTGCTGGCGCTCTTGTATGCGCTCGCCAGCCATACGCATCGGGTTCCCTGCCGTGCAGTGGGCGCCCGTGTGCCCTCTGGTGGCTCTTAAAGGAGATATATATATATATATATATATATATATATATATATATATAGGGTTTTGAGCAGTGGTGCCATTGTGCCGCAGTATATGTCCGCGAGCTGGTCGGGAATCGGTTAAAAGGTTTCATGTGTAGATGTGCAAAGATCAATCTTTGATCATTAGAATCATTATCTACAATTGTACACATCAAATATTAGTTATGGATAGTAATGAATATGATAGGAATGGTAAAGCAATACATTCTTGTCCTAGCTGCACATCAATTGAAACTCAAAATGTAGTTTATTCATCACCAAGATGACATCAAAGAACACCAACGCACAGGTCTTGTAGACGCATTTCACACATTACAGTTGTGCTTAATCATTTTGATTAATTAACACAGTGACTTATCATAAAAAATGGCCTGGTCATTAAGGGGTTAAAACCTTCCGGGGCTGAAGTGGTTAAGCTTTAGCAATACAACCTGGAAGCTGGTTGGTTTTGCTGCAGACTTGTGACTAATTTTGCCCCCTCAAGCTTTTGTAGATAAACCCCCAAACTGTCTGTCTTGGGCTGGTCAGAGGCCATAATGACATATAAGCAGTAGAGGCACCACTCGTTGATTCCTACAGGGTACCATGCTGTTTCTGGCCATTGCCATTTGCACAAAGAGCATGTGTCACAGGTTTCTCCATCAGAAAGAATTCCACACTCTTGCCAGCAGCCACCTGTGTGAATAGCTCATCTACAGTATATATCCTATGGAATCCATGGTTAAGTTTAACAGAGGTGGACACAGACTGCATTTAAGTCCTTGAGCAAAACAATCACATAAAAGTTGATCTTTGCATGAGTTTTCTTGTTACATTGTTCAGCTGAGATGCTGATTGCACTGGTGTACAGATAGCACACAAAGGGCTTTCACATGGGCAGCAGTATCTACTGTAATTTGAAATGCAATCTGTGGTGGGTCACTTTTCAGAGGGCGATAGAGTAGCAACTGCCAGGTGTTCAGAAGGGGATCCTCCTGAATGTCTTTTTTTTTTTTTTTTTTATTAAAAAATTCCGCCACAAACCAAATTGAAGTTGGAATGTACTCCTACGTTTTGTAGGCTGGGCTACCCATCAGATTCTGCAAGCCAAATGAAAGTAGTATTAAAGGCTCAAAAGTCATACTTAGTCATACTTCGCTGCTCTTTGTAATAGTTTTGCACAGAGCAGCCCTGATCCTCTTCTTCTTGGGTCCCCAGCCGACGCTCCTGGCTCCTCCTTGACCAGTGCCCCCCATAGCAAGCAGCTTACTATGGGGGCACTGGTGCATGCTCACTCCCAAGTCCTGCTCTATGCCTCCATAAGACACAGAGCCATGGTTCTGCACCACTCCCTGCTCTCTCCTCATTGGCTCACTGGCTGGGATTGGCAGCAGTGGGAGTCAATGGCTCCTGTTACTGTCTCAGCCAGTGAGCAGCGGTAGTCCCAGGACAGCCGAGGCTCTCATGCACACCGCTGGGGAGGGGGGCTCAGGTGAGTATTAGGGGGACAGGGGGGGGACAGCATACAGAAGATTTTTTACCTTCATGCATAGAATGCATGAAGGTAAAAATCCTTCAGCCTTTACAACTGCTTTAAATTTGCCGGGGTGACGAAGCAAAGCATGGCGGCTGCAGCATGTGTACAAACCCATCTGGCTGCAACTGTAGAATTAAGCTGGGAAGCTTAACTACCCGTTTTTACCACCCTTTGACCACCCATGTGAAATAGCCCAAAGGGTTCATCTACAAATCTTATGTGTAATTAAGGCATGAAAGTATGGCACAGAAAAATAAACATGGTAAAAAAATTGGCAGCAAATTTTACAGTGCAGACTAAAAAATGCAATTTTGTATTTCAAGAGTCCCTGTCCTAACTTTTTTGTGTTTGTTTGTTTTTTTAGGTGCATGAAAGCAGCCATTGCGGATTCAGGGCTACATTTCAAAGATATATCCTACATTAATGCTCATGCCACCTCTACGCTTCTTGGGGATGCAGCTGAAAACAGGGCTATCAAAAGACTTTTTGGAGAACATGCATATTCATTAGCAATATCTGCAACCAAAGGAGCCACAGGTCATTTGCTGGGCGCAGCAGGTGCTATTGAAGCATCTTTTACGGTTCTGTCTTGTTATCATAGAATTTTACCACCCACTCTAAACCTCGATAGGACAGAACCAGAGTTCGACCTTAATTATATTCCTTTGAAAGCCCAACAGTGGAAGCCTGGAAAGAGATGTGTAGCATTAAGCAATTCATTTGGTTTTGGGGGAACCAATGCCACACTTTGTTTTGGCAGTTTGTAAAAATGTAGCTTTAATTATTTTTCCAGATAAACTTCAGAAGTTAAAGCGGTTGTATACACGCACAAATTATTTATTTAATTTTTTTTTTTTAAAACCTGTAAGGCAAAAGGCATAATGAGCTAGTATGCACCGCATACTAGCTCATTATGAAAGACTTACCTTAGAACGAGGCGTCGGCAGCTGATCCTGATCACTGCCGAGGGAGCTGACATTTCCCCTGGGCATGTCTTCTGGGATCGCGGCTCTGGCCACTCACAGCACACGTCGTCACCCCCGAACATGCGCGCAGGAGACTTCTTTTCGGCAAGGTCCAGCAGCATCTGCCGGACCTTCACAGCGCATGTGCCTCTGACGCCAGCGGTTGCATGCAAACTGAATATCTCCTAAACCGTACAGGTTTAGGCGATATTCCTTTTACCTACAGGTAAGCCTATAATAAGATTATAAGGTTAAAAAAAGGGGTATACAACCACTTCAAACTCGGTTTTGGGATTATTGTTCTCAGATGACATCTAAGGTTACGTAGAATAAAATGTGCTTTGCTACATAGGTGATACGTTGATTGTTACAATGTGACTCTAGTGAGTGATCTTGAGTTTTACAGGACCAGATTGTAATGATTTGCTCCTCTTAGCCAATTTAAAGGGTTACCCTGTCTCAAAATAAAGAAAACCTGTCACAGGAAAATGTCATAGCTGACTGTCTTCTGAATATGTTAACGTTAATATTTGTAATACCTGTATCTCTAGAAAAGATGGTAGGAATCTGTTCTAAAGTATACCAAAATCATATTATATTTAGTAATTGCAGATGGAAGGTTATTTTTACAAAGCTGAAGTTAATTTAGAAATGAATCTCCTGCTTCTGGTGAATTAAATTACCTACTGCCAGCTACCTTATGGGGGAAAATGCTCGACAACAACTGTGGATTTGTGAAATCCTTCTTAGGCTCCCATGGCTCAGTGCTTTGGTGCTCTATCTTCTCCCCCACAGCAGCCACTCACTAACACAGGGGAGCCGGAGCTACACAGGATCACATAACGAGACTAGAGCTAAAAGCTGGTAAGTACACAGGGTATACAGAAGGAAGGGGGAAGAAATGTTTTTAAGAATAGTTGGTGTTGAGGTTTTCTTCCATCATAATGAGCATAACCCACCAAACCTGGTAAGAGGGATTTGGGGAAAAAACATTTTTTTGGAGGGCGAAGATCCTCTTTAACCACTTAAGGACAGAGCCTATATTTTTTATATATATAAAAAAATAAATTATATAATAATTTCACCCTTGAGAATAACATGGCGGTCGTTTCAATACTTTCTGTGACACCGTATTTGCACAGAGGTCTTACAAGTGCACTTTTTTTTTTTTTGGGGGGGGGGGGAAAATACACTTTTTTTTTTATTTAAAAATAAGACCGCAGTAAAGTTGTCCCCCAAGATCAAATTTTTACACAAAAATATGAGACAAAAAAAAAAATGTCCTTTGAATAAAAACAAAAATGTCCTTTTAAGAGCTATGGGCGGAAGTGACGTTTTGACGTTGCTTCTGCCTGCAATGGTATGGAGCCGGGTGTAGGCCATCTTCCCCTCACTCAGCTCCATACCACACAGGGGACAGAATCCGATCGCCTTTGCCGCTGCCGGCAGCTCTGGTAAGCGCTGGAGGGCACCAGAGTGTGACGGGAGGGGGGGCCTCCCAAATCTGCCGCTGAGATCACTTTTAGCTGGAAGTGGACCACCCACTGAATAAGCGTATACCGGGGTTATGTCAGCTAGCTGCTGCCATAACAACAAAATTCCACTTCAAACAGTTGACGTATATCGACGGCGGGCAGTCAGCAAGTCGTTAAATAAAGCATTTAATATGAACAGCTAAAACAATGATAGTCATCAGTCAGATGGTGGGCACACAGTACTGCCAGAAAACGCAAGGCAAATCCTAGTGCAGCATTAATTTAATACACATTGTTGACAGTATAAGGTGCACTTACATAGTGCTAGTGAGGGTAGGTGCTTTCAAGATCCAGGACAAGAGTAAAAAAAAGAGAGTGCACTGGCACTAGTGTTACACTGTTTATTAAAAAAGATATAGACAAATGAATGTAGTACATTGTGTAGATAAAAACAAGCGCATCCATAGAGGCTGTGGTTGCTCTTCTGAGTCCAGAAATCCAAGCTGGATGTAAAGCAAACTGACAGTCTCTGTCTAATAGTCTACGAGCAGCCGCCGGCAAACTGCACGAGAGCTGCCCGCTCTCAGCGAGGATCCTGGAAAGCAGAGAGACTCCACACAAGAACACGGACATGTCTTCTGAGGATAAATGACACTTGGTGGTTGCTATGAGGGGTAGAGGTTCCAGATTAATTTTCTTCTTCATGCTCCCCCTACTGACTGCTGAGGTCCGAGGGTTTTGTTACAGATTATTAGTTATTATGGTGTTGATATTTCCTGGACCTTTTCCTGGTCTAAATCACGGTTTACACAGACGGTCCGGTTCAGCAGGAACTGGACAACTTTTCCATCTGTGTGAACTGCTGTCAGTTGAACGGTCATGCTGGAAAACCATCATTCAATCACTGCTTGCAGCCAATCTATCTATTTTGCCGGGGTGGGGAAGTCCCCCTTCTCAGATCACATTGTTTCTGTTGATGTGGGAATTTGCTAGTTTTTTCTTTTCATTCAATCTTCTAGTTGAATGAAAAAAGCTGCATGTGCTCAGTATATGCAACTTTTATTCAGGTTCTTGGTTTTAAATACTCCAGTGCTGTACCTTTGGCTGTGTACTTGGGGGTTAATGTCCTGCTGGAATTTGAATCACCACCCAAAGCCTAGGTCTCTTACCGGTTTTTCTCAACAATTTCCCTTTTTTTTTTTATTTCATCCATTGTACCATGAATCTTGTCCAGTTTCTCCATTACAGCCAGTGAAAAGCGTTCGGACAACAGGAGGCCACCACCACCATGCTTCACCGGAAGGATGTTGGTCTCGGAAAAAAGAAGTGTTAGCATACATACCTTTGGTCAATGGAGTATTCTCTCACATTGACATCGGTGGTATTCCTATGCTTTGGTGGGGTTGTAATACTTCTGGTTAAGGCTGGGTTCTGACATGGAGCTTTCTCTATACGCTATGCATAATCCATGTTTCCTGCGCTAATAAGCGCCCTTTTGGTATAATGCATCTGTGTACGCCCGTATCTTTCCAAGTAACACAGACATAACCACCGTCCTCACATCCTTAGCTTCACAGGCAGACTTGTCTCAAAAGCCTGTGTTTTGTTTATTATAGTACTTAACAATAGAGCTTGGTAGCTTCACAATCGGCCAATCAAGCACAGGCATTCCTTCAAACAGGAGGAGTTATACAAATATCAACCAATGAACAATGACTAGGGCATTGTATGGGCATGTCTGTGCAAGGGCAGTGTATATGATTTCCCACCCACTGCCCTCTTAAGTCATGCTCTCTAGTAAGATAAAGAAAGCCACATGGCTGGCCTTGAAATCATGAATGCTGTCCCTGACCATAACACACGCAAAGACTCCCGTTTTTGCCATTGGTGTGAATCCTTATTCTGCATTGTTCAGAGAACAACGCATACCCGGATTATTCTACCATTCCTGTGGATGGGAGATTATCTGCAGGGAAACACCACAGCCCCTCCATGTGCTGATCAGACACACAGAAAGAAAAGAGCATGCATCCCCCCATAACCGATAACATCTACAGAGTGAACACATCCCCCCCCCCCCCCCAGAAGATTGTCTGCGTATTGCACAGGGGCCCTTTGCTAGCTGGCATATCCCCACTCTGCAAACACTTCTCTGCAATTTACAGGGAGCTTTTCACTACCAAAATGGGTCTCAACTGGTGTCAGTCTGCCCCGGTCCGCTCTTTAGAGCGGGCTGCAGGAGAACTGACACTGGGAGACACTGTGACAAAACATATTAAATGCATCTTCGTAAAATTTCCACAACAGTTCACACCTATGGGAATTGGATGCGCAGAACAATTTTAAAACTATTAGTTTCAATCAGTCTGGTTCCAAAAAAGTGTGTGTTTTTTAGGCAGTGTGGTGTGAATTGCAGGTACATATTCTTCTATGGGAACGCATTTAAATCGCAGATGTGTTTCGTTGTGAACAGGCATTCTCTGCCCCCTCCTCACTACACCTCCCCCTTCTTCCTGCTTAGCTGATCCGCAGATACAACGGAGAACCGCTGAACAGCTGCTTTTTCTCTTTGCAGAGAGAAAGGAGCTGGAATTTGCGCCGCACATGTGTGAACCCAGCCTAAGGGCCAGTTTACACCACATGCAGTCCAGTGCGGTTTTATTTTCTGCATCAAAAACGCACGTAAAGTAGGTTATATGGTTTTCAATAGCATAGTTCACACCAGTGCTTGCAGTTCCAGTTCCAGAAAAAAAAGTAGAACATGCTGCATTTTTTTCTGCACTGGACTGTACTGGAACGCTGTAAAATTGCATCAAAAATGCACTGGAACACACCTAAATGCACCAAAAACACACTGCAACACACTTGTCTTTATTTAAGGTTAAGAAAAAGAGGGGGGGGGAAGCACTGGACTGCATCAAAAACGCACTGGAATGCATCAGGTTTTCAAACAATCCTCTTTGATGTGTTGCAATCTCTCTCCCCCCTCCCCCCCCACATGCACACACTACCATCATACCCAGTATATAACTTCTGCATATTTCCATTTTTAGCTCATGGTTCCATTTTTTTTTTTTAAACCAACCTAAAATATTTTTATTTCACATTCTTCACTAAATCAAGTTTGTTCTCTGTTCACTATTAGTAAGCTAGACAAAATTTGTTTGATCGTTTAGCAGACCACCTGCCTGTGTATTGTTCGGTGCTGTCAGTCATTTCTGTTCCACTCTCATCTAAAAATACTTTACCCAGAATTGTCACAGTGTCATTTGTGCACCATCTGGAAGCAATGTTTACAACTAGGAGGACATCGAATCTCTTATGTTCCTCATCTCCGGGTAGCATTTAACCTCTAAAGTCCTTTTAATGATCCATTTCTTGGGAACTACAGCAATGTAAATTGATTTAAAATGTAATGCCATCATTCTCAAACTGCAATTAGGCAGCGGTAAATGCAAATGGCTGCTACTCCTAAATAGTTGTAATCATCAGACTGCAATTACTGTATGCATGTCATCGTGACCACATTTCCTAATATTTCTTTACATATAAATGGACAAGAGCAATCAAAACCCACTGTTTATCATAAAGCAGTTTTACGCCGCATACACACGGCCGGACTTTTCGTCAGCAGAGGTCCGACGGAACTAATCCGCCGGACAATTTGACCGTGTGTAGGCTTCATCGGACCTTTGCTGTCAAAAAATCTGAAGGACTTTAGATTTAGAACATGTTTCAAATCTTTCCGATGGACTCGAGTCCGGTCGAAAAATCAGTTCGTCTGTATGCTAGTCCGACGGACAAAAACAGACGCTGGGGCAGATATTGGCTACTGGCTATGAACTTCCTTATTCTAGTCCGGTCGTATGTCATCACGTTCGAATCCGTCTGACTTTGGTGTAATTGTGTGTGGCCAAGTCCGTTCGGTCGGAACTCCGCTGAAAGGCTGTCGGGAAGACCGTTGGACCTAGTCCGTCGAAAAGTCCGGTCGTGTGTACGCCGCATTAGTGTTCACCTCCACCATCACAGGAGCAAGCTCTTTCTCTGATTCTCACAGCTTGGAGTCTCTTAGCCCTTGTACACACGGTCGGAGAATCTGTCGGAATGTGTCCTATCGCACTGTGTCGTCAGATAATCCGACTGTGTGTGGTATGCTTCGGACTGATTCCGTCGGAATATCCGTCGGACCCAATTTTCCAACTTGTTGGAAATATTTTCTGACAAACTGGTCCGATCGGACATACTCCGATCATGTGTAGAGAATTCCGATCGGACAAAGTGCCACGCATGCTCAGATCAAATTCCTACATCAAAGCTATTGGCTACTAGCCTGAACGTAGTCCCGTCGTAACGAAATAACGTCATCACGTTCTGAATGATCAGATTTTCCGACAACTTGGTCCGACCGTGTGTATGCAACAGTGTCGGACAAAATCCGTCGGACAAAATCCAACGGATTTGGTTGGCAGAATGTCCAACCGTGTGTACAAGGGCTTAGAAGCCTTTCACATTGGGGCACTTTGAAGGCTCTACAGTGCTAAAAATAGCACCTGCAAAGCGCCTTGAAACAGCCGCTGCTGTACACTGCTGGACCGGTGCGCTGGCAGGATGCTCAAAAAAGTCCTGCTAGCAGCATCTTTGGAGCAGTGTATACACCGCTCCTTCACCGCTCCTTCACCGCTCCTGCCCATTGAAATCAATGGGGCAGCGCAGCTATACCGCCGGCATAGCGCTGCTGTAGCTTTGCGGTGGTTTTTAACCCTTTCTCGGCCACTAGCGAGGGTTAAAACTACCCGCTAGCAGCTGAATAGCGCTGCTAAAATGATGGTAAAAATAGTAACGATTTACCGCCAACACCGCCCCCGCGTGATAGGGGCCTCAGTGATATCCTAGCAACAATATGTAACCCAAAAAAATACAGCGCTATTCTTCAATGAAATATTGATAAATAAAATTATGTGAAAATATTCTACCGTGAGTGCAGCAGCAACTTTATAAGTGAGATACCCACAAAACAAATCCTAGTTAATTTTCAAAAAGCTGCGCTAAAAATGATCCAAAAATTATTTGTGAAAAATAAAGTAAAGAGAAACAATATCAAACAATATTATACCAAACTCTAATTAGAAGAATGTGTATATTCAAAAAATAGTCCATATCACCATCTACACACAAAAAAATTCATTTCATATAGAAAAATAGATTCTTTTTTATTGTAGTCTCCACCGTGAAACACACCACACCGGTAAAGGAAAAAGGTGTCCTCAAAGATGCAGAAACAGATTTCCACCACCAATATTACTGCCGCTTACCAGCTAGACTGGTCCCATCACAGAGACCAGATATGGCCACAATAAGAAAGCACTCCTTCTGCGCATGGACCACCAGGAGGATAAAGCTCTGTTCAGACGTTTGGACAGGTCCTACGGCCACACCACTCATTGCCCGGCACATACAGAAACAAGAAGGGTCGCCATAGTGTAGTAAATTCTTACGTTTAATAAATAAATAAAAGGTTGCACTTACATCAAGCTGAGAAAACAGTTCGCTGTGTTACAAACAACAATATTGCCGGCCGGCTTCGTAAACGCTGCCCGTTGCTTCCGGGTTCAACGTGGAACGCGGTGACGTCAATACGCCACTCCTCCCTACGCCGTTTCGTCACAACTGACGTCTTCCAGGGGCACGTGAACGGATTTTTTGAAAATTATCCTAGCAACAAAGCAGGATAGAAATATTATGTCCAAATAAAAAACAGGTTTCTTTCTTCAGGGACACCTGTGATGCTTGTCTTGACGGCCATGCATGGTGCAAATTTGTTGCAAGTTACAACACTTCTGGCTCTCCAGCGCACACTATGTCTGCCGGGATCCGCCGATCGTTTCTATCAGAGGTGGAACAGCAATCTATGTAAACAAGACAGATCGCCATTCTGATAGTAGTGAAGACAAAGATCCTGTGTTGTACTAAGCAGGAACACAGACCTTTGTCTTCCCACAGCACCCCCCACACAGTTAGCAATCACCCCCTAGACACACATTTAACCAATTGATCACCCCTGATATTAACCTCTTCTCAGTCAGTGTCATTAGTACAGTGACAGTGCATATTGTTAGCACCGATCACTGTATTGGTGTCACTGGTCCCCCAAAAAAGTATCAAAAGTGTCACTTTGGCTACTTTCACATTGGGACGGGTGGGCGTCGGTGGTAAAGCGCCGCTATTTTTAGTGGTGTTTTACCGTTGTTTAGTGGCACTAGTCGGCCGATAGCGGGGTGCTTTTAACTCCTGCTAGCGGCCGAAAAAGAGTTAAAACGGGTGGCAAAGCGCCACTGTAGCAGCCCTTTGCTGGCGATTGTGGCGGCGCTACCCCATTGATTTGGGGTTTCACACTGGAGAGACAGGAGAGGCTCTTTACAGGCGCTATTCTTAGCACTGTAGCGCCTGTAAAGTGCCTCAGTGTGAAAGTAACCTGTGTGTCTGATTTGTCTGCCGCAATGTCTATCCCATAGTTTGTAGACAGGATAACTTTTACTCAAACCAATTAGTATACACTTATTGGGAATGTTTTAAAAAATAAATAAATATGTAGCAAAATACATATTGCAATAAATTGATGAAGAAATTCTATTTTTTTACTTTTATTTTTGGATGTTTTATAGCAAAAAGTAAGAAATATATATATTTTTTTTAAAATGGTCGTCTATTTTTGTTTAAAGCGCAAAAACTAAAAACTGCAGAGGTGAACAAATCCCACCAAAAGAAAGTTTTATTTGTGGGAAAAAAATGACTCCATTTTATTTGTGTACAGCGTCGTATGACCGTGCAATTGTCAGTTAAAGTAACGCAGTGCCGTATCGCAAAAAATGGCCTGGTCATGTAGGGAATGAAACCTTCCAGCTGAAGAAGTTAAACCCCAATGATGGCGATAATCACTTTGATAAATTATCAATTTATTTTCTAATTGATCTGCTTCAGTAGGAATAATCGATCTATAGATGACAACCCATTCAATCAATATGCCATGGATTTCAATGGAAAGGATACAATCATAATGGATAATAAATGTATTTCTGTTTCCATGGTGTAATCCCAGAATCTGATTGGTCACAATAGTAGAGTGGTCGGTTTATTTATTTTTTTATTTCAGGCTTCCCAGCCTAGTGGTGAGATGTGGGGTCTTATTGACCCCATATCTCACTATAAAGAGGACCTGTAATTTCATATTCCTATTACATGAGATGTTTACATTCCTTGTAATAGGAATAAAAGTGATCAAACATTTTTTTTTTCAAATAAGTGTAAAAAGAAAAAGTATAATTAACAATATATATATATTTTTTTTAAAGCGCCCCTGTCACCGCATGCTTGCACGCAGGAGCGAACGCATACGTATGAAAAAGGTGTTCAAACCATACATGTGAGGTATTGACGCAAACGTTGGCGCGAGAGCAATCATTTTGTCCCTAGACCTCCTCTGTAACTCAAAACATGTAACCAGTAAAAAAAATTTCAAGCGTGGCATATGGGGATTTTTAAGTACCGAACTTTGGCGCCATTCCAAGAGCGAGTGTGCAATTTTGAAGCGTGACATGTTAGGTATCTATTTACTCGGCGTAACTTAATCTTTCACAATATGCAAAAACATTGGGCTAACTTTACTGTTTTTTTAAGCACAAAACCGTTTCTTTGCCAAAAAAAAACACATTAAAAAAATTGCTGCGCAAATACTGTGTGAGATAAAAAGTTAATAAATAGCAAATATGGATGCGGCGCTAATTAATAATTATGTGAGAAAATCATGATAACCCAAAATCATTAATAATATGCTATAAGAGCGGAAATGATGCCACTAATTAACAATACATACAAAGAAATTAAAAAATAAAAATGTATATAAAATTAATCTGTAAAGAAGTAATGGTGAAAAAACTCTAGTGAAGAAAACAAAGGCAGTCACCAAATACTCTCACCGAACAACTCTCTCACCTAACTGTGTTAGGAGTTAGGAGGCGGGAGGAAGTGAGAGGAGATACCATGCTTTACTCGGAAGAATAATCCTGTAAGTGCAATTCATTTTACTATTAAAACTTTTTAAAGAAATACTACACTATGGGAGCCATCTCTGTTTCTGTCTTATGAGTTCTACAGTATATCCGCGGTGGTGAGAGTCGCTATAGGTTGTGGGGAGACCTGAATTTACAGATTCATTTTATATACATTTTTTTATTTTTATTTTTTATTATTTTTTTGTATGTATTGTTAATTAGTGCCATCATTTCCGCTCTTATAGCATATTATTAATGATTTTGGGTTATCGTGATTTTCTCACATAATTATTAATTAGCGCCGCATCCATATTTGCTATTTAGTCTGTTTAAATTTTGTATCTGACTTTTTGGTGCTGGCAGCTTCTTACTACTATATTGTCTCTATCTAGCGCAGTGTTTACCTTTTTTTTTTTTTTTTTTTATTTTTACTTTGAGATAGAAAGTTGCAACAACCGCCACTGTATTCTTTAGGGTCTTTGCTAAAAAAAAATATATAATGTTTGGGGGTTCTATGCAATTTTCTAGCAAAAAAATTATGATTTTTACATGTAGGAGAGAAATGTCAGAATTGGCCTGGGTGGCAAGTGGTTAACATATGTGTAAGAAATGTGTTGGTACAGCCGTACCTGGTCCGTGGGAGGGTTCCTCTGACATTTTGTTGAGTCTTCTTCTAGGAAAAAGCCAATTATCTTCTTTGTCCAACTACATTGATAGTTGGTGATACAGAAAGGGAAATATAGAGCTGATGGGAAGACCCTCCGGTTACTCAAGTGGCAGCCGCCACCAGTCTAGGGACCTGTGTTGGTACAGCTGTACCTGGTCTCCGGGAAGGTTCCTCAGACTTTTTCTTGAGTCTTCTTTTAAGAACAGCCAATTGTCTTGTTTGTCCAACTGCATTGATAGTTGGTGCTTCAGACTTTTGACATAACACACACATAACATGCACCTGGGAGATACTATTGATTTAATATGTCCGCATTAATCATGACTTCATGAAATTACTCCTTCATCACTGGAAGAAATAGTTCCAGATTGGTCTGTTGCTACCCTCTACATCCCCCCCCCCCCCAGCAGGAATATTATACCCATACTCCCCCCCCCCAGCAGGAATATTACACCAATACTCCCCCCCAGCAGGAATATTACACCCGTACTCCCTCCAGCAGGAAAATTACACCCATACCCCCCTAGCAGGAATAATACACACATATTCCCACCAGCAGGAATAATACACTGGTACTCCCCCCCCCCCCCCCAGCAGGAATATTACACCCATACTCCCCCAGCAGGAATATTACACCCCCCCAGCAGGAATATTACACCCATACTCCCCCCAGCAGGAATATTAAACCCATACCCATATATAGAGATATATAGGACAGTGGATACATAGTATATACAGAGAGTACACACATCACACCTCTATATCTGGGTATATATATATATGGGGATATAGTATATAGTGATATATAGGACAGTGGATATATAGTATATACAGAGAGTACACATGTCACACCTCTGTATCTGGGTATATAGTATATAGTGGATATATAGTATATACAGAGAGTACACATGTCACACCTCTATATCTGGGTATATAGTATATAGTGGATATATAGTATATACAGAGAGTACACATGTCGCACCTCTATTTCTGGGTATATACGGTGGGGATATGGTATATAGAGATATATAGGACAGTGGATACATAGCATATAGAGAGAGTACACACATCACACCTCTATATCTGGGTATATAGTATATAGTGGATATATAGTATATACAGAGAGTACACACATCATACCTCTATATATGGGTATATACGGGGTATATAGTATATTCCTGTTTTAACTTCCAAACTGCATTATTATTATCTGCATTTTTTCAATGGTCAACACAGTACAGTACAAAAAACGAAATAAAACTGAAATCCTAACTCGTATCAAAAACCCATTTCACCAGTCAGGTTATAGACTACATCTCTGATACACATCACCCTTTCAGAGTGTCATAGAAAAGACTTACTTCTAGCCAAAAACTGTTTTTGGAAGTAAGACCCCTTTCACACTGGGTCCGCAGCTGTGTTTAAGCAGAACTTTTCAGGCGCTAGCGGGGTGCTTTTAACCCCAAGGAAGGGGTTAAAAACTCCCATGTTGCGGCGCTTCCGAAACGCTTTTCAGGTTCAGCTCTTCATTCCAATGGGCAGGGCGTTTTGGGAGCGTTTAATACAGCTCTCCCAACCCACCCCAAAGATGCTGCTTGCAGGACTTAATTGGAACATCCCTCAAGCGCACTGCCTGAGTGTGAAAAGTCACACTTGAATGTATGGGGGCGGTTTTCAGGTGCTTAGCAGAGGCTATTTCCAGTGCTAAAGCGCCTAAAAACCACCCCAGTGTGAAAGGGGTCTTAGGTTTGTCAGCATAGTTTTGCATCCAAACTCTTACTCCTCAACTTCACATGAGGCTAAAGATATATTGGTTAATTAACCACTTAAGGACTGCCTCACGCCGATATACATCGGCAGAATGGCACGGCTGGGCACAAGCACGTACAGGTACGTTGCCCTTTAAGAGCCCAGCCATGTCCTGAGCTCCGAGACCGTGTCCGCGGGGGACCCACGGACCCGATCGCCGCCGGTGTCCCGCGATCAGTTCACAGAGCTGAAAAATGGGGAGAGGTAAGTGTAAACAAACCTCTCCCCGTGCTTCCTAGTTGCCTGTCACTGATCATCTGTTCCCTGTCATAGGGAACGATGATCAGTGATGTTTCACACGCCAAGCCACGCCCCCTACAGTAAGAAACACATATTAGGTCACACTTAACCCCTTCACTGCTCCCTAGTGTTAACATCTTCACCGTCAGTGAAATTTTTAGAGTAATCAATGTATTTTAAATCACACTGATTGCTGTATTAATGCCAATGGTCCCAAAAATGTGTAAATATTTTCTGACGTGTCGCCATAATGTCGCAATCACAATAAAAATCGCTGATCGCCACCATTGCTAGTAAAAAAAAAAAAAAATGATTAATAAAAATGGCATAAAACTATCCCCTATTTTGTAGACGCTATAACTTTTGCGCAAACCAATAAATAAATGTTTATTGTGATTTTTTTTTTTACCAAAAACATGAATACGTATCGGCTGAAACTGAGGAAAATTTTTTTTAAAAATATTTTTGGGGGATATTTATTATAGCAAAAAGTTAAAAATATTGCATTTTTTTCAAAATTGTCGCTCTATTTTTGTTTATAGCGCAAAAAATAAAAACCACAGAGGTGATCAAATACCACCAAAAGAAAGCTCTATTTGTGTGCACCAATTTTGTTTGGGAGCCACGTCGCATGACTGCTCAATTGTCAGTTAAAATGACGCAGTGGCGAATCGCAAAAAGGGGCCTGGTCCTTTAGCTGCAAAATGGTCTGGGGCTTAAGTGGTTAAACAAACTTATAAAACTGTTAAATCCATAACGTTTAATTTTTTATGCCATTGTTTTTGTTGGACTCATAACAGGGCAGCTTCCCACTTACAGGATAGAATTTAGGCTGTTTCCACTATTGCAACCCCAAAGTCGTACGATTTATAGTGCGACTTTGCAATGCGATTTTTGATGTGATGTAATGCGATCGGTGAAAACCATGTGAGAACAAGTCGCACCGAAGTCGGAATAAGGTAGTGCAAAAAAACATAAATACATGGGTTTTGACTTGTCATGCGGCTTCACATGTGTCAAGTCGCACAACAACTCGCAGTAGTGGAAACAGAGCCTTAACCAGAAATCGTGTGGTCTTCAAAGGGCCCTCAAGAAGGTTGGAGATCATTACTGATATAGAGTTATTCTTAACACCAACATGCAAATATCAGGTATAACATTTACACATTGGACCCTGATGTTGAGTCTGTTGCATTACGGAAACAAACACTCCAAGGGTCCTCTAAGGGGTTTAGGTGTCTTATCAATTGTTGAATAAATTAGATTAAACTTGAGGTACTGCACTTAAAACTTTTCCATCTTCATATACAGGTAGGTAGTAAATCTTGTCAATTGGATGTCTTGAAAGACAGGAAGGGAGGGAACAGTCCCACCAAATGGGAAATGTCTGACTTAAAGCGGGGTTCCACCCTAAAGTGGAACTTCCGCTGATCGGAACCCCCCCCCCCCCTCCGGTGTCACAATTGGCACCTTACAGGGGGGAGGGGGGTGGAAATACCTGTCAGACAGGTATTTACACCCACTTCCGGGCATAGACTCCCGTGGGAGTCTATGTCATTTCCTGTCCTGCTGCGCTGTCTGCTGGGACACACACGAGTCCCAGTGCCAGCGCGGAAAAATTCCTATTGCGCTGCGCGACTCGCGCATGCGCAGTAGGGAACCGGGAGGTGAAGCCGATTCGCTTCACTTCCTGATTCCCTCACCTAGAATGGTGACGGCAGCAGCCAAGAGCCGAGCGATTGATCGGGCCTTGGCTGCCGGCATCGCTGGAACCCGGGACAGGTGAGTGTCCATTTATTAAAAGTCAGCAGCTGTAGTATTTATAGCTGCTGGCTTTTAATATTTTTTTAGGTGGAATCCCTCTTTAAAAGGTTTAAATGAACAAAAGAAACAAAACACCAGATGATCAGCTCAAAAGTCTGTGTAACTTTTATGCCGCGTACACACAACCAAACTTTTAGGCCGCGTACACACGGGCGGACTGTTCGCCCAACCTTGTCCGCTGAACAGTGTTTGGGCGGACAGTCCGCTCGTGTGTGGGCTTTCAGCGGACAGTTTCAGCGGACAGTTGGACGGACAAAGTCTTTCGGAAATTCCGAAAAACTGTCCGCTGAAACTGTGTTTGAGCGAACAGTCCGCCCGTGTGTGGGCCTGTCCGCTGTACTTTCGAAATGAGCGGACTGTTCCCGCTCGGAAAGTCCGCCCATTTCGAGCGCGTGTACAGGTAGGCGGGGCCCGCGAAGGAGACGTCGCGGGCTCCGCCGCCTGGAATGGGCTTAAAGGGGAACCCCAACGCCGAAAAAAATCGGCGTGGGGGTTCCCCCCAAGTCCACACCAGACCCTTGTCCGAGCACGCTACCCGGCCGGCCAGGAAAGGGGGGCGAGCGAGCGCGCCCCCCCCCCCCTCCTGAGCCGTACCAGGCCGCGTGCCCTCAACATGGGGGGGTGCCTTGGGGAAGGGGGGGGCCGCGCGGCCCCCCCACCCCAAAGCACCTTGTCCCCATGTTGATGAGGACAAGGGCCTCTTCCCGACAACCCTGGCCGTTGGTTGTCGGGGTCTGCGGGCGGGGGGCTTATCGGAATCCGGGAGCCCCCTTTAAGAAGGGGGCCCCCGGATACCGGCCCCCCACCCTATGTGAGTGAGTATGGGGTACAATGTACCCCTACCCATTCACCTGTGAAATAAAGTACAAATAAAAACACAACACAGGGGGAAAAAATATTTTATTGCACAGCCGGGGGTCTTCCGTCTTCGGGGGTCTTCTCGCCGGACTCCTCCGCTATGTGTGTGTAGCTCTTTTGCCAGCGGAGGAGTCCGGCTTTCTTCCTCCCCGCCGCCGGCCTCTTCTCCCGACTTCGGGGGTCTTGTCCCCCTCTTCGGTTCTTCTGCCGGGCCACCGCGCCTGGTCCGGTGGCCCGGTCTTCTGTCGCCGTCTTCCGTTCTTCTGTCGCCGCCTTCGGTTCTTCTGCCGGGCCACCGCGCCTTCTTGTAGCTCTTTTACAGGCGGTGGCCCGGTCTTCTGTCGCCGTCGCCGCCTTCCGTTCTTGTTCTTCTTCTTGTTCTTCTTGTTCTTCTCCAGGCGATGTTGACTCGACGAGCTCTCCGGCCGGAATGCCGGGGACGCGCTGTGCGGTCACTTATATAGTGACAATGGGGCGGGGTCACATGGTATATGTCACATGGGTTGGTCACATGGGTTGATGTCACATGGGGACTATGACATCGTAAGGGGGCGGGGTCACCATGTGACATCAACCCATGTGACATATACCATGTGACCCCGCCCCATTGTCACTATATAAGTGACCGCACAGCGCGTCCCCGGCATTCCGGCCGGAGAGCTCGTCGAGTCAACATCGCCTGGAGAAGAACAAGAAGAACAAGAAGAAGAACAAGAACGGAAGGCGGCGACGGCGACAGAAGACCGGGCCACCGCCTGTAAAAGAGCTACAAGAAGGCGCGGTGGCCCGGCAGAAGAACCGAAGGCGGCGACAGAAGAACGGAAGACGGCGACAGAAGACCGGGCCACCGGACCAGGCGCGGTGGCCCGGCAGAAGAACCGAAGAGGGGGACAAGACCCCCGAAGTCGGGAGAAGAGGCCGGCGGCGGGGAGGAAGAAAGCCGGACTCCTCCGCTGGCAAAAGAGCTACACACACATAGCGGAGGAGTCCGGCGAGAAGACCCCCGAAGACGGAAGACCCCCGGCTGTGCAATAAAATATTTTTTCCCCCTGTGTTGTGTTTTTATTTGTACTTTATTTCACAGGTGAATGGGTAGGGGTACATTGTACCCCATACTCATTCACATAGGGTGGGGGGCCGGTATCCGGGGGCCCCCTTCTTAAAGGGGGCTCCCGGATTCCGATAAGCCCCCCGCCCGCAGACCCCGACAACCAACGGCCAGGGTTGTCGGGAAGAGGCCCTTGTCCTCATCAACATGGGGACAAGGTGCTTTGGGGTGGGGGGGCCGCGCGGCCCCCCCTTCCCCAAGGCACCCCCCCATGTTGAGGGCACGCGGCCTGGTACGGCTCAGGAGGGGGGGGGCGCGCTCGCTCGCCCCCCTTTCCTGGCCGGCCGGGTAGCGTGCTCGGACAAGGGTCTGGTGTGGACTTGGGGGGAACCCCCACGCCGATTTTTTTCGGCGTTGGGGTTCCCCTTTAAGCCCATTCCAGGCGGCGGAGCCCGCGACGTCTCCTTCGCGGGCCCCGCCTACCTGTACACGCGCTCGAAATGGGCGGATTTGCCTCCTCCTTACGTGGGCGAGTCCGTTCATTTCAAAAGTTGAGCGAACTGTTTGCCCAACCTTGTTCGTCAAACAGTCCGCTCGTGTGTGGGCAAGTCCGCTCATGCAAATTTTGAGCGGACTGTTTGACAAACTGTTTGCCGAACAAGGTTGGGCGAACAGTCCGCGCGTGTGTACGCGGCCTTAGACGGACTAGGTCTGACGGTCTTCCCAACGGACTTTCGGCGGAGGTTTGACAGACTTTCTGAACTAAACGGACTTGGCCACACATGACCGGACTAAAAAGTCAGTTAGTTTTGAACGTGATGACGTACACGGGACTAAACAAGGAAGTTCAATAGCCAGTAGCCAATAACTGCCCTTGCGTCGTATTTGGTCCATCGGACTAGCACACAGATGAACGTTTTTCCCATTTTTTAGTTCGTCGGATAGATTTGAACTATTTATTTCTAGGTGCGTCTTACTTTTGGGGAAAAATAGTCCACTGGAGCCCACACACGATCGAATTGTCCGACAGATTCCGGTCCGCTGGACCAAGTCTGCCTGAAAGTCCGATCGTGTGTACGCGGCATGAGTCTTGACAGTGACAACCAGTGGAAAAACGGTATCCTGTGCATTTAGGGGACAAAAGCATCAGGCTTGGGCTAGGTTGCTAAAATTCCAATATGGACTATGATCAAACCTCCTAGATAGATATCTTAAACTATAAAAAATGCACAGAGCTTATTGGCTGCATAATGGTATGGTATGGCGGGTACCTGCAGGTAAACCACCAAGTTATTATGTGCTCGGTGCAAGAGATTAATGCTGCACACTAATGTTCCAGATACGGGGGGGGGGGGAGTGCGCAAAACCTCTCACCATAAAAATCACAATGAAATGAAACAATAAAGTGATACAAATAATATCAGCATCAATACATAAAATCACCAATAAAGTGGAAAAATAAAGGCATATTCATTATAAATCAAACAATGATATAATATAAATTAAAGTCCACTCCCAAAGGGATATTCAGGGTTCCACTAAGAGGCCAATGTAGAATCTTGTGTGAAAATGAAATGCTACAGTTCCACGTGTTTAAAGAGAGGTTCCCACTTAAAAAATAAAAATAAAAGTCAGCAGCTACAAATACTTTTAATAATTGGACACTTACCTGTCTCAGGGTCCAGCGATGCGGGGGATCGAAGCCCCACTCGTCTCCCCCTCGGCGGCGCTGGCATTGTAACTATGGGCACTGCGCGCCGTGATTGGCCACGCAATCATTTGGGACCTGTCACATGTCCCAGATGATTGACAAGAGGGAGGGAGCCAAGCTAAGCCCTACCTGTGCCGAGGGGAAGTGATGTAAAGAGCCCAGGCACTGAAGGAGGCAGACTACGAGGGACCCCCCCTAGCAACAGCCATTTAGAAGTAAAAAAGAGTAAAAAAAATTTTTTTTAGGCACAGTCATGATTTTTTTTTTGGGGGTGTAACACCACTTTAAGGCCCCTTTCACACTTGTAGGACTTGTCCCACGATTTGGGGCTGAAAAGTAGCACAAGTCATTCCCCATGATTTCCAATGACAACCATTCATATTAGTAGGACTTCAAGTCATGCCGACTTCAAAGTAGTCCCTGTACTACTTTGATGCGAGTTACACAGGCATTCCTTGAAGTCACCAAGAATCGCAGTAAAATTGTGCGACTTTAAAGTCACAGTGGTGTGAAAGGGGCCTAAGGCTCAGTTTCCACTATTGCGACCCCAAAGTCGCGCGATTTACAGTGCAACTCTGCAATGTTATTTTTAATGCAATGTCATACGACTAGCGAGAACCATGAGAGAACAAGTTGCACCGAAGTCGGAACAAAGTAGTACAAAAACCTTTTTTGGAGTAGCTGCGACTTGAGTCACACCAATTAGAACAGGGACCATTGAAATACATGGATTTTGACTTGTCATGCAACTTCAAATGTGTCAATTCGCACAACTCGCAGTAATGGAAACAGAGCCTTATACCTCATACACACGATAGGATTTTCTGACGGAAAATTTTTGATAGGAGCTTGTTGTCAGAAATTCCAGCCATGTGTAAGCTCCATCAGACATTTTCCATCGGCTTTTCCAAATTTGAAAGCTGGTTCTCAAATTTTCAGACAACAAAATCGTGTATACACAATTCCGACACACAAAGTTCCACGCAATACACAGAATCAAGCAGAAGAGCAGCACTGGCTATTGAACTTAATTTTTCCCAGCTCGTCATATGTGTTGTATGTCACCGCGTTCTTGACATTCAGAAGATCCGACCAACTTTGTGTGACCGTGTGTATGCAAGACAATTTTGAGCCAATACCTGTTGGAAAAAAAAACATGTATTTTGTTGTTGGAAAATCCTATCGTGTGTACGGGGCATTAGTCTCAACCACCTTGGACGTAGACATATGAATTTCCTTACCGGATAACTAGGATCTCCAGTTAAAAAGAGATCAACAGCGCGGGATACACCAAATACAAATCACACCAGGGTATGGTAACAACCTTCAAACCTATTAGGTACTGGTGGCAATACAGAAAGCACAATTCTCTGCAGTAAGATTTAAAATAAAAAGGACCATAGAGTAATATTGCTAAAAACAACAACATAACAAATGTCCTTCTCTGCTCCTCTGAGCCGGTTCACACTATGTGGTGCGGGAACTGCATGCGAGTTTGAACAGGAATCACACCGCATTCCTGTTCAAACCACATGCGATTCTTCAGCAGTGCGAATTGAGCCATTCATTCTGTATGGCTCAAATCGCACCAAATCTGTACCAAAGTGGCTGCCTCTGAATCATTTCTGCAAATCACATTCCTGCAAATCACACTGCTTTTGTCAACCGATTTTACCTTAACATACACACCTGCAGCGGTTCGCATGAACGAGGTGCGATTTGGATGTGGTGTGGAATTTGCACAGAATTTGTTGCGAATTCACAGTGCAAAAGTGTGAACTGGCACTTAGGCTGCTTTCACACTGAGGAGCTTTACAGGTGCTATAGCGCCAAAAATAGCACCTGCATAGCATAGCTTTGTCTCTCCAGAGCGGTGCGCTTACAGGACAGTAAAAAAAGTCCTGCATCTTTGCAGCGCTATAGGAGCGGTGTTGAAATCAATGGGCAGCACTACCGCTGCAGTGGTGCTCTGTGGGCGCTTTTAACAATTTTTTGCCTGCTAGCGGGGGTTAAAAGCATGCCGCTAAAACGACGGTAAAGTGCCGCTAAAAATAGCGACGCTTTACCGGCAACACCCCCGATGCCTCAGTGTGAAAGCAGCCTTAGTCTCTTAAAGTCTGGAAGTGTAGCACACACGCCGCTCTCAATCCACTCCCACTGTGATTGGACACAGGAGGAGCCAATCAGAAGATCGCTCGGGACACTAACAGAACAGCAGTCTGCCTATGTAATCAAGATAGACTGCTGTTCTGTCAGTAGGGAAGGTATTGATCCTGTGTTCCTGCAAAACAGGAGCATGGATCAATGCCTTCCCCTAGTAAAAGCACTTCCCACACAGTAACCAAGCACAGGCTAGGCACACAGTTCGCAAGCACTCCCTAGATACACAGTTAACCCCCGGGTATCATTAGTACAGTGACAGTGAATGTTTCTAGCACTAATCACTGTATTGGTGTCTATCTATTGGTGTCTATCAATAATTTTATACTTTGATTTTATACTTTGAGTAGGTGTGTAAATTGGGGAAGGCTTGTAGGGGCCCCAGTGCATTACTTTGCCCAGGGGCCCATGATGCTATTAAGATGGCCCTGTTGCCAGGTGGGTATTGACTCACAGAAGGGAACCTGACTAGCCAGTGAGTGTTCCTCCCACCCCGGGAGCGTTGTGCTGCAGGGGCAGTGTTTGTGTGAACAGACATGCAGGGAGTATGCGTCTAGGCCTGATAGATAGGCACTTTGACCAGACCAATGTCTGATGAAAAGAGTGTGGGTTGCAGTTGTGCACATTGAAAGACAGTGTTTCAACAGGCAGGGAGCCTGTACAGACCCAACTGGGCAACTAAATAGCCAGGTTTCTGAGCAATGACAAACCTATGGGTTTCAGCGAACCAAGTTTGTCAGGTGGCTAACAGCATTGGCTTGTGTTGTGCTCTATGTGATGGTGGGAACCCCTGCAAGGGAACCAGAACCTTCTGTACCAGAACTTAAAAAAAAAACTAAGAACACAAGTTGGCGAGTGGACTGAGTCTTCGAAAGCTCAATGCTTGAAGCTAAACTCCCACAGCCCTTTGAAATATCTAAAAAGTTAAGTTCACCTTTTTTTTTTCCAAAATCCAGCTCCTCTATGTACCAATATACCATTAATGTACCTGGGTTGCAGAAAAATATAAGCTTTCTTTGATTTTGAGAACAAGACCTTACTTTAGCCCTTGCTCTATTTCTTAGAACGCATCATCACTTGCTGGTTTGAAGATTTGGGACGGAGAAACACCCTTCACACACCCTTCACCCATCAACTATGTTTGCACAGCATCCCTGGCATCTCTCCACGCGTGCATTTGCCTGACTGCCTTAGCTTCCTCCCAGATGGGCTCAGGCCATATACTAAACTCCCTGGGGCTGGATGCAGCCCATGGGACACCACTGATGTAGTCCAAGGGCCTGCCTGACGGGATGCAGAGTGATTGGATGGATGGTGTGTCCTCCTACTATATAGTTTTGGAAAATCTAAAGGACTTGTACAATCAGATTGTATAATGTATGGCCACATTTATACGCCTAAAATTATCTAACTACACTTTCAGTGTCATTAATAGGGATGAGCCCAGTTGAACATAAGTTTGACTTGAACATTGGGTGTTCGCTTGTACGCCGAATAGCGAACAATTTGGGGTGTTCACAGCAAATTCGAAAGCTGTGGAACACCCTTTAAAAGTGTATGGGAGGGTGGAGGCACGGCCAGCTCGTCACGGGGATGTGCGTCGAGAGGGCGTAGCATTCGCCGAGGGGGAGGGGCCGCTCGCGCTAAGCACGCCGCTCCGACGAACAAGAAGCAGGACATGGCGTGGAGCGGGGAGGTGAGAGATCCCAGCCCAGCCATGCCGGAGCCCACGGGGTGGTAGTTCGGAGCGGCGCTGCAAGATTCCACAGCCTCCGGACCAGAGCTCCTCCTGGCCCCCCACAACGCTTTGGCGGCCCCCTCCCCAGTCTTTCATCTACAGCTGACTCTCCCCTCTAGCATCAGAGACTACAGAGGCATACGGAGGTGACGTTTATGCCCAGAACTACCAGGATTCAGCAGGAGACACAGCAGTGAAGAGGACGGTAACCTTCCTATTATCCTAATGATGTGGCTATGTAGCATATATGGTTTAAGAGGAAGAATCAATGTGACTATGGAAAGAGTATATGTTGGAGAAGGCTATCCTGTATATACATAGATGGCTGAAGTCTCTGATGCTGGATGTGCACTCATATGGCTGGGTGTCCCCGCTGAATAGATTAGAGCCTAGTGTCCTATAGAGAAGGTGCACGGATATACCATAAAAAGGACTATAGTTACACCATCCATCCCCATGTTGAACGCTGTTTGGTTCCTGTGAGTCGAGATCTCAGAAGGCACCCTCCTAAAATAGTGGCAGATTCGTGGGGGAAGCTGCATTTCTATCCATGCAAACAATTAAAATAAGTTAGTACAGGCTACCCAAAACTGTCCATAATAACTGTATTCTAAAACACATGCTGGAAAAAGTCGCATAGCACTAAAATTTATAGAGTCAGATACATATTGATAAGTCGCTGAGGGCTCAGCTTGATTCGGTCGATACTGTATTTGCTAAAAGAAGTGTTTTTATGTGTGAACACCATAGACTGCAGAATCAGTGGATATATTTTAGAACATAGACATATTGGTTTGAGATAGAAAGTGCTTGTCTCCCTGCCTTCCCTCTTCCTCTGGCATGTGTGGAACTGAGCAGACATGTCAATCGGATTTAATCTGACCAGGTAAACCGGAGAAGAAGATTGGCAGAGATGAATAAACGGTAACGGGATGGTAGGGGCTAATATATATCCGTAGGCCTAAGCACATGGCTGGAAATACCTGGAGGGGGAATTCTGAGGATACCGCCACAGGATGTTGATAGACCGGAGGGATGGATATGTATTATAGCCGTAGCAGACAATCTGAATAATATAAGACGGATTACCGCAAATATATAAGACACTGTGCACAATTAATAGCGCGGTGGAAATTCGTATGAGTTGCCCCCGTGTGTGGCCCCCAGCTCAGCGCATTTTTTTTTTTTTTTTTTTCTAGACTCCGTGCTACATTTCCTTCTTTCTCCCTTTTTATTAGCCCGTTTTCTCGTTTCGTCTCTTTTTTTTTGCCTCTTTCCCCTGTGCGGTGAATGTCTGAACAAGGCCTCCAGGCCAATTTCTACAGCCGACCCCGTAGCCCTCCTTGTTTTGGGTATGGCACACTAGTGTGGCACACTAATATGGCATATTGATATGGCACGTTGATGTGGTGCGGTGGTGATGTTACGCGACAACACAATGGTGTGACACGGTGGTCCCCAGAGTTATCCAGGCTCCCGCTTAGGGGAGGAGGGGCGTACCTAGAGACGTAAAGAGAGCAGTAGAATCAGTTTGCCACACAAAGTAAGTTGTAGGAGGCAACGACTTTGTCGAGGTCACAGGACCAAAGGGAAAGAGTTATTGGGGCGTTTGGCTCCATAGGAGTCTGAAATAGACTGACGATGAGTAAATCAGCGAACAAAATGGCGAAAAGTGGAGCTTCAAGAAATTTAAAGGATAAGAGCCACGATACGACCATTCAACAATACATGACACAAGGAGCAAGCCCCAAAGAATCGGGAGCGGATAAAAGGCAATCCGCCATTTCAGACCACAAAAAGGGATCTGGTAAACACAAGGGTGGAGGCATACAGCTAGACAGCGAAGACATAACATCACTCAGTGAGTGGGAGAGTAGCAAAGTAGAAGAATTAAGGACAGTTGATCTCCCCCCCTCGAAAGGAGAAATGGCAGAGATGCTACTAAAACTAGAGAATGCAATTAAAACAGACATTAGGGGACTTCGAGAGGATTTGGGTGGACTATTGGAAAGAGTAGAAGCTACAGAAAATCGCCTGGATCTCCAAGCCCTAGAGTTAAACAAAGTTTCAGATCAATTAAAAAGGCTACAACAAACACAAAGGAATATACTATATAAACTGGAAGATCAGGAGAACAGAAGCAGAAGGCAAAACCTGAAGCTCCGCTTGATACCGGAAACAAAAGGCGAAGATTTAAGATCAATATTAAATAGCATTTTATCCCCATGCTGGGGAAATGAGACCAGAGCACCTTTAAGGATCGACAGATTCCATAGAATCGGTAAAGCAAGACCAGGAGATATGGACAGACCAAGAGATATAATAGTGCGGTTCACATTTTTTGAGGATAGGGAGACAATCTGGAAAAAATTAAGGGGAAAAACCCCACTGGAATATGCAGGTAGGGAAATACAGATATTTCCGGATGTTGCACCCGAGACGCTCCAAAGGAAAAAGTTCCTGAAACCACTTTTAGTGGAACTGCACACCCAGAATATTAAGTACCGGTGGGGTTTCCCTGCTTGCTTGATAGGAATTAAGGATGGTATATCGGCAAAGTTAACTTTCCCGGAAGAGCTGGAAGATTTCTGTGAGAAAATGGGTGTACGTCGGCCAGCACTTCCGGACTGGCAAGACAAAATAATGGGGTCATCGTGAAGGAGGGGGGGGAGGGGGTGTGGGGAAAGGAAGAGGAGTGAAGGGAAAGGAAAGAAGGAAGATATTGACAAAAAATATGGAGGTGGAATTTAATACCTCCCGTCCTACGGGTAGAGGCGGGAGAGGCGCAGGCGGGATACCCCAACCCTCATAACATAGAGTATAGGAGATGGTAGGGGTACGCACGACCATCAACCTAACAAGGGCCAGAAACAGGCCAGGGGGGTCGGGAAGAGGAGGGTGGGGGAGGGGGAGGAGGGGGTGGGTGGTCGGGGGGGGGGGGGGGATGGGGGGTAAGGGCGGGAGGAGGTGGGAAGGTGTAAGGTGGGGGAGGGGAAGTAAAGTAGAAAGAGGGGTTAGGGAGGAAAGAGAGACAGCGTGGACCACCCTATTGAATAGGTTTAAAAGTGCTCGTGTTGGGCTGGGGAGCCCTAGGACAAACAGATGGGTAACAGTAAAAAAGAAGGTCTGAAATTCATGTCCTATAATGTTAAGGGCATGAATACCCCAACAAAACGGCATAAGATTTTAGCTGAGCTGAAAAGGTATGAGGCCGATGTTGTATCTCTCCAGGAGACTCATATCTCACTGGCATCAAACATAAGGTTATACTCCAGTAACTACCCGGTCTGGTATTATAGCGACACCATTTCGGCTAGAAGCAGAGGGGTAGCGATAGGGTTCTCTAAAAACACAAGATTTCAACTAAGCGAAAAATTATGCGATACAGAGGGAAGATATTTGTTCCTAAAGGGTACATTAGAAGAACAGAAATGCACTTTGGTAAATTTATACGCCCCAAATAGTAACCCAATCAGTTTCTTAAACAAGATATTAAATAAACTTATGAATTTTAAAGTAGGTTACGTAATTATGATGGGAGACTTTAACTTTGGCCTCAATCCGGTAGTAGACAGTTCATCGGAGGTAAAGAAGGGAAGAAGCTCGGCACATAAAAACATACTACAAAAACTATACAATAACCAATTAGTAGATATTTGGCGAGCTAAGAATCCCCTGGTGCGTGATTATTCCTTTTACTCCACAGTCCATGGAACGTATTCCCGTATCGACTATATTTTTATAGACCACGGGCTGTTGGAATATGTGATGGACACTGGGATAGAAGTTATGACCCTCTCGGATCATGCACCGGTAAATTTACGCCTGAATATTTCTAGGATAGGGAGGAAAACCTCTACATGGCGGTTGAATGAAGAACTTCTGCTTGGGGAGGAGGATAGAATAAAAATAGCGAGTGAGATTGAACAATATTTCATATTCAACGACACAGAGGGAATTAAAAGCTGCACGCTATGGGACGCACATAAGGCCTACATAAGGGGAATACTGATATACATGGGGTCTAAAAAGAAAAAAATGAGAACTGAAAAAATCAACAACCTAATGAGAGAGATACACAAATTAGAACAAGACCATAAAAAAAGTAGACCACAAAAAGACCTGGTATATAAAAAGCTAGTAACAACTAGGATAGAGCTGAAGGATCTTTTGGACCAAGAAGCTAGGATGGTGTTTAAAGGGTCGGCCAAGGAACAGTATCTATGGGGGGACAAATCAAGCAAGTTTCTAGCAAGAATGTTAAAAAAGAGAAAAGGGAGAAATTTCATTGGGGCAATCAAGAACAAAAAGGGAAAAATGGTTTACTCCACTAAAGATATAGCAGAAACCTTTAGATCATATTTTGAGGGGATTTTCTCAGATTGTAATATAGGTGCAAATAACGGAGGGAAAGAGAAGAAGATCAGGGAATTCTTAGGGAACACCAAATTAACCAATATCACCCGTATTGAAAGGGAGGTGCTTGAAAGACCAATCTCGGAGGAAGAAATAGTTAAAGCACTATTAAAATCAGTTGCAGGGAAGTCCCCTGGACCAGATGGTTTTACTACACTATATTATAAAACATTTAGAGAGGCCCTTGTCCCCCAAATGTGTCGGTATATGAATGGTGTGGGAGAAGAGTTTGGAATGAGTAGGGAGGACCTAATGGCAACAATTACACTAATTCAGAAAGACGGTAAAGACCCCCTACTGTGCACTAGTTACAGACCGATCTCGTTGTTAAACGCAGACACAAAACTTTATGCTAAAGTACTTGCGGAGCGAATGAAGGACTTAATGACAACTCTGGTGCACCCAGATCAGACAGGCTTTATAGGTGGCCGGGAAGGAAAGGACAACGGAATAAAGACTCTTCTCCTGCTCCAGAAGATGAGACTGGGTGGAACCCCCAGTCTACTTATGTCGCTAGACGCGCAGAAAGCCTTTGACAGAGTAGACTGGGGGTTCATGTTTAAGACACTTGAGAAGATGGGAATAGGTCCAAAGATGATACAGAGGATCAAGGTATTGTACGACCACCCAAAGACACGTATAAAAGTTAACGGATGCGAATCGGAGGCGTTCGAGATGGAAAGGGGTACTCGGCAGGGTTGCCCGCTCTCACCCCTTCTATTCGTGCTCTCACTAGAACCACTTTTAGCAGCAATAAGAGGAGACCCCGGAATAGAGGGGGTGAAAGTCGGAAAAATTGAATACAAATATTCCGCTTTTGCGGATGATATATTACTGTATGTACACAACCCTAAGACATCTATGCCAGCATTACTAAATCTACTAGACCAATATGGGGAGGTGTCAAACTTCAAAATAAATAGGTCAAAAACGGAGATAATGAACATCAATACAAAAACGCGTGAGGTACAAAGTTTGCAACAGCAGTGGAAATTCCAGTGGAAGAGTGATCTTAAATATTTAGGGATAAAATTAGCAAAAACAGAGAGGAAAATGTATCGTTATAACTACATCCCGTTATTAGACGAGATACAGGCGGAATGCAAAAGGTGCAGTTATAGACCACTATCGTGGCTAGGGAGAATAAACTCACTTAAGATGATAATATTTCCTAAGATATTATATAGGTTTCAGATGCTCCCAATACCCTTGCCTAATGTTTACCTGTCAAAATTAAAAACCATCCTATTGAAATTTGTGTGGAAAAACAAAAAAGCCAGGGTGGCCTGGACGATACTCCGACAACCAAAGGATAGGGGTGGAGTGGCAATGCCAGATGTACAGCTTTATTATGAAGCAGTAGTTGTATCTAGAGTGAGTGAATGGAGTATAAGGGATAACACAGAGAAAAGGTGGGTGAGATTGGAACACGAATTATGCAGAACACAATTGGATAAGCAAATTTGGAACCCCCCTAAGAAGAGAAGTATAGCTTTGGAAGGAAATAGTATTACACGGAACACGTTGAGGATTTGGGATAAGATATATAGGAAATTTAATGGGAAATATAACTCACCACTAATAGCACTAAAACAAAACAATTTCTTTTTACCAGGGTGTCAGGAGATAGGAGGAAATTGGGTAAAGCAAGAAGTAAAATTAAAGGATGTTTTGAAAGGGGAGGGGATTGCACCATATCATGAGTTGGCACAAAAAAAAGAGTTGATGACAATTGATGGGTGGAGGTACGCACAGCTCTCGAGCTTTATTAAAAGGCTCCCTCCACGGATTAGATCTGCGGAAGATTTAACCCCCCTGGAACAGCTATGTACTTTGAAGGCCTCAGGGAAAATAGTTTCTAGATGGTATAAAACGCTGTTGGAGGGAGTAGAGCTGTGGGTGCCTCCGTACATCAAAAAATGGGAGAGGGAATTGGGTACACTACCAGATAGTACAATATTAAAGAGAATATATAAACTAGTGCACAGTTCAGCGGTAGACGCTAGAACGGCAGAAATGAGCTTTAAATGTGTGACGAGATGGTACTTCACCCCAGAGAGGAAAAGTAAATTTCAGCAGGATGGCGCCAGGGAATGTTGGCGGGGTTGTAGTGAACTTGGCACGATGACGCACTTATGGTGGAGTTGTCCAAAAATAAAATCGTACTGGAACCAAATTCTAGCCTGCATTAAAGAAATCACAAACATAGAGGTGGAAGTAGACCCTTGGGTAGTGTTATTCCACAGGACAAGAACTGGACTAAGACAATATAAGGAATCAATGATACCCCATCTATTGAATGCAGGTAAAAAATTAATACCAAAAAAATGGCAAGAGAAGGAGGCCCCTGCAATGTGGGAATGGGTGGATTCGGTTGAAAAGACCTACAAGATGGAGTGTTTGAGAGGCAGCCTAGAAGATCAGAGTAGTACACCATTGTTAGAGAAATGGAAGCGCTGGGTAGACTTTAGGAAGCAATGGCTTACATCAGAGGGGCTGAAGAAGCCCTAAGTAAGGTGTAGACAGGCTATAACAAGGCGTTAATCAGTGAAAATAAAATAAAAAGGGAAAATAGGATAGGGTGGTCCACAGATAGGTAGGATGGGGGGGGGGGGGGGACTTAAGGCTAGCAGGGGGATAATATGGGAGTATGACACCGAGAGGGATGAAATGGTTGTTAAGTAGAGTTGTAGCTTGGAATGAATACTCTCAAAAAAAAAAAAAAAAAAAAAAATCTATTTTCATGTTTTTTGCCACGATGATGTGATGGCTTGGTAGTGTATGGGAGAAATTAAAAGTGCTCATTTTAAAGGCTTATATGCATGGTATTGTCATAAAAAGTGTTTGGGGACCTGGGTCCTGATCCAGGGGACATGAATCAATGCAAAAAAAAGTTTTAAAAATTGCAGTTTTTTCGGGAGCAGTGATTTTAATAATGATTAAAGTGAAACAATAAAAGTGAAATTTTCCTTTAACTTTAGTACCTGGGGGGTGTCTATAGTATGCCTGTAAAGTGGTGCATTTTTCCCGTGGTTAGAACAGTCCCTGCACAAAATGAAATTTCTAAAGGAAAAAAAGTAATTTAAAACTGCTCGCAGCTATAATGAATTGGCGGGACCTGGCAATACGGATAAAAGTCATTGAAAAAAATAGCATAGCAAAAATACCTATGCCTCTGCCTGTGGCAGTCATGCTTGTAACTGTCAGCCTTGCAATCCCTCATTGGACGTGTAGTTTCGCATCAGCTGGAGGGCACCAGTTTGAGACCCCTGTGTTAAAGGCTCCCCAAGTGCAGCAAACTGTCAGAGGATCAACAGACTTCAACGTCGGTGCTTCCCTGTGCGCCTGCGTGGTAGACCAACGCAGAGGCGCACACGGGTGCGCGATACGGCGGGTTTGCACATCACCTGATCACTCTGGTAGGCCTATAAAAGGCAACCATTTGCTCTGTGTCTTTGCTGGTTTGTCTCCTCAGCTCACCTGTGTTCCTCTGCTTCCTGTTCCTGTTTGCCACTTTCTGTTGTGACCCGGATTGCCTGAAGACTTCTCTGATTCTCTCCTAACCTGATCCCTGAGTTTTTTAACAGACTTCCTGCTCTTAGCCATGCTGGCTCCCGGACTGATTACATGTGTTTGACTCTCGGCCTGCCTCTGGAATACCCTCTGTCTTCCGCATTTAGCCTTGCTAGCTCCCGGACTGATTACATGTGTTTGACCCTCAGCCTGCCTCTGGATTGTCCTCTACATTCAGCCTTGCTGGCTCCCGGACTGATTACTTGTGTTTGACCCTCGGCCTGTTCCTGCACAAGCCCTCTTCCAGACCTTCACACAAGTCAGGTGTTAGAACCCCTGCCGGGCGTTCTCTTTAAGTACATCCCAAGGCCATCTGCACGGGCATCTCTTCCCTCAGAAGACTTCCTGCATACCAGTCACCTGCTGGCAACCCTCAGGGATACTGTGCACCCAGTTGCAAGGGAAGCCGCTCTCAGCACTTCGGCCCCTGGTGAGTACCTGACAGTACAAACCAGCCATGTCAGAGGCCGACAGGGCTGGCTCACCTTTTGGAGGCCCTCTGCCAGCAGGTTGCAGCCCTCACCCAGGCGGTGCAGCGACTCCAAGATGGCTACTTCCAGATTGAGGGCCGCCTTCAGCACTTGGCAATCTCTCCCAGTCTACCAGATTCTTCACCGTCCACAGCCAGCAGCCCTTCTGCTTCGCAAGCCCAAGGCGGTGCTACACCTGCGGTAGTCATGACCCTTCCGGAACCCAGGGTCCCTACTCCTGAGCGTTTTTCGGGCAGCCGGAAGAAGTTTAGGGCATTTAAGAATGCATGCCTCCTGTATTTGGCTTTGCAGCCCAGGACCTTCCATTCTGAATCGGTAAAGGTGGGTTTCATCATTTCCCTGCTATCCGATGAGCTACAGTCCTGGGCCCATAAACTCCTAGAACAGAAGAGCCCCCTTCTTGATTCGGTAGAGACTTTTTTTGAAGCTATGTCACAACTATATGACGATCCCCAGTGCACCGCTACGGCTGAAGCCATCCTGCATTCCCTAACCCAGGGAAAGAGACCAGTAGAGGACTACATTGTGGAATTTCAGAAATGGTCTGGGGAAACTAACTGGAATGAGGCTGCCCTTAAGTATCAGTTCCGTCGGGGCCTGTCTGAAACCTTAAAAGATGAACTAGCCCGAGTAGACACCCCTACATCCTTGGAAGATCTGGTCCAGTTGGCTACCAAACTTGATCGACGTCTACGGGAGCGTCGCTCCGAACGCCTCCAGTCACCTAGACCCATGTGGATGCTACCCCGGGTACCCCCGGTACCCGCACCTGTTCCAACTCCCACCTCCTCTACTGATGGCGAATCCATGCAGTGGGGCTTGGTCTGGGCTCCACTCACCCCTGATGAGAGACTCCGTCGGCGTCAAGCCAACCTTTGTCTATATTGTGGTGAAGCGGGCCATTTCCTACGCAGCTGCCCTGTGAGACCCAGTAAGTGCCGACCTCCCACAAGTCCACCTCCTGCCTAACCATGCAGGCCATTCCTGATAACCTGCAACATGTCCCTTCAGCCTATCATAATTTTTTGGACATCTTTGACAAGAAGAAGGCTGATACACTGCCACCCCATCGGCCCTATGATTGCCCGATAGACTTGCTACCCGGTTCCGAAATTCCGATTGGTCGGATCTTTCCATTATCAGAGACTGAACTAGAAGCCCTATGCTCTTACATAGATGAAAACCTGGAAAAGGGATTCATCCGACCATCCTCTTCTCCAGCTGGTGCAGGCATCTTTTTTGTTGAAAAAAAGGACGGTTCTCTCAGGCCTTGCGTGGACTACAGGCAACTTAATAAAATTACCATTAAGAACAGGTACCCGCTTCCTCTCATCCCTGAACTTTTTCAACGCCTAAGAACTGCCAAGATATTTACTAAACTAGATCTTCGGGGAGCATATAACTTAGTCCGAATCCGTGATGGGGATGAGTGGAAGACGGCTTTCAGGTCTAGATTCGGGCATTTTGAATATCTAGTGATGCCCTTCGGGCTCTGCAATGCCCCAGCCACATTCCAGCATCTGGTCAACGATATATTCCGTGAGTATCTAGACAACTTTGTGATAGTATATCTTGACGATATTCTGATTTTTTTTCCAATTCCTTAGAACTGCACCGTACCCACGTCAGGAAGGTCCTCCTCGTCCTCAGAGAACATGGGCTCTACCTAAAGGGAGAAAAGTGTGAATTTGAGAGAGACACCATCCAGTTCCCTGGATTTATCATCACCACAGGAGGAATCTCAATGGATCCACAAAAGATCAAAGCCATCCAGGAATGGCTGGCACCTTCAGACAAAAGGTCTGTACAGCGATTTGTTGGCTTTGCCAATTTTTATCGCAGGTTCATCCAGGGGTTCTCCACCATTATTTCCCCCATCACCCAACTAACCCGCCAGCAGGTCAAATTCCAATGGTCTCCACAAGCACAGGAAGCCTTCGATGAATTAAAGAGACTCTTTATATAAGCTCCTATCCTCCTACATCCAGATCCAAGCCTTCCCTATGTGTTGGAGGTGGACGCCTCTGAATTCGCATTAGGTGCTATCCTCTCCCAAAGAAGTGGGCCGAAGGCTCTCCTTCATCCAGTCGCCTTCGCTTCCCGGTAACTCAGTCCTCCGGAGAGGAATTACGATGTCGGAGATCGAGAACTTCTCGCTATAAAGTTTGCACTGGAAGAATGGAGGTACCTGCTGGAGGGTGCGTCTCAACCCATCATGATCTTTACAGATCACAGGAACCTGGAGTACCTCAGAGCTGCTAAACGCCTCCGACCAGCACGCTGGGCTCTCTTTTTCTCCAGGTTCAATTTCCATATCACCTTCCGTCCCGGTTCCAAGAATGGGAAAGCAGACGCACTCTCCCGAATGTTTCCAGAAGCCGAATAACCACCTGAACCCGCAACTATTCTGTCTCCACACAACTTCCTCCAAATTATCCAGCCCGATCTAGAAACTGCCATCAAACAAGCCACTAACCAACTCTCCAAAACTGCAGCATCCTCCCTGGAAAGGAAACATGGTTTTCTATGGGCACACAGCAAGGTATTCATTCCTCCTTCAGTAAGACCTCAGATTTTGCAAACCTTTCATGACCACAAGATGGCAGGACATTTTGGGATCCAGAAGACTGCCGATTTAATCAGTCGTTCGTTCTGGTGGCCGGGTTGGAGAAGGGACTGCAAGAAATATGTCCAGTCCTGTATCACTTGCCAACGTAACAAGGGGGCAAACACCAAGGCCTGGGGACTTTTGAGGTCCTTACCTGTTCCCGAACGCCCTTGGAGAGAGATCTCTATGGATTTTATTGTTGACTTACCACCTTCTGACCAATTTACTACAATCCTAGTAGTGGTAGATCGTCTCTCGAAGATGGCACATTTTCTACCTATGTGTGGCACTCCTTCTGCTTCGGCTACAGCAAGCATCTTTATCAAAGAAGTCGTGAGGCTACATGGCGTCCCTTCCAACATCGTGTCTGATAGGGGAATCCAATTCACCTCCAAATTCTGGAAGGACCTCTGCAAAGCACTGGAAATCAAGACCTCACTATCCTCCGCATACCACCTGCAAAGCAACGGGCAAACAGAACGAATCAGACACTAGAGCAATACCTTCGTTGCTTCTGCTCCTGCTCTCAAGACAATTGGTCCTCTCTCCTGCCCTGCGCGGAATTTGCCTACAATAACTCGGTACACTCCACCACCCACCAAACACGCTTTTGGGCCAATTATGGCTATCACCCTTCCTTCCTGCCAGATTCCATTCCCGAAGTCTCCGCTCCTGCAGTACAAGAACGGGTAAAATCAATCCAAAACAATTTCCTACAAATCCAAGAAGCTATGAGAGAGGCTCAGAGGGACTATGAGGAATATTATAATAAGGGGAGGAAGAACTGTCCGAGTTTCAAGATCGGGGAAAAAGTTTAGTTATCCTCTATTAACCTTAGGTTACCATACCCATCAAGAAAACTCGGCCCCAAGTTCATTGGTCCCTTCTAGATCAAGAGGGTGGTAAACCCAGTAGCCTTTGAATTATCGCTACCTAGTTCGTACAAGATCCACCCGGTGTTTCATGCATCCCTATTGAAACCAGTGATCCCAAGCTCCATTCCCGGAAGAGAAGTGGCACCACCTCCACCGGTCGAAGTCGAAGGCGAAGAAGAATTCGAGGTGGAGGCCACAGTGGATTGTCGAAAGAGGGGGAGACGGACTCAATACCTGGTTAAGTGGAAAGGGTATCCCCCTGAAGACAATTCTTGGGAACCCTCCAGTAATATTCATGCTCCTCGCTTAATACGGGACTTCCACCGTAGACACCCTGAGTTACCAGCCAGATTGGGCATCCGGAGGCTGCCCCTTGGGGGGGGGGCACTGTCAGAGGATCAACAGACTTCAACGTCGGTGCTTCCCTGTGCGCCTGCGTGGTAGACCAACGCAGAGGCGCACACGGGTGCGCGATACGGCGGGTTTGCACATCACCTGATCAATCTGGCAGGCCTATAAAAGGCAACCATTTGCTCTGTGTCTTTGCTGGTTTGTCTCCTCAGCTCACCTGTGTTCCTCTGCTTCCTGTTCCTGTTTGCCACTTCCTGTTGTGACCCGGATTGCCTGAAGACTACTCTGATTCTCTCCTGACCTGATCCCTGGCTTGTTTAACGGACTTCCTGCTCTTAGCCTTGCTGGCTTCCGGACTGATTACATGTGTTTGACCCTCGGCCTGCCTCTGGAATACCCTCTGTCTTCCGCATTTAGCCTTGCTAGCTCCCGGACTGATTACATGTGTTTGACCCTCGGCCTGCCTCTGGAATACCCTCTGTCTTCCGCATTTAGCCTTGCTAGCTCCCGGACTGATTACATGTGTTTGACCCTCAGCCTGCCTCTGGATTATCCTCTACATTCAGCCTTGCTGGCTCCCAGACTGATTACTTGTGTTTGACCCTCGGCCTGTTCCTGCACAAGCCCTCTTCCAGACCTTCACACAAGTCAGGTGTTAGAACCCCTGCCGGGCGTTCTCTTCAAGTACATCCCAAGGCCATCTGCACGGGCATCTCTTCCCTCAGAAGACTTCCTGCATACCAGTCACCTGCTGGCAACCCATGCCCCTTCGTGTCCTGTACCCGCTGTTCCACCCTCAGGGGTACTGTGCACCCAGTTGCAAGGGAAGCCGCTCTCAGCACTTCGGCCCCTGGTGAGTACCTGACACAAACACAAAAAAAGTTCTGGAGCTTCTCTGATGTGACTGTTGTGCATAGGGCAGTCCGTTGAAGTGAATGGGCTGCTCTATGCCTGACAAGTGAAATTGCTCCAAAACACACCCCAAAAAAAAAAAAAAAAAAAAAAAAAAAAAACATGCTGGAATTGTTTTCGCTAAGTGGAGATGTGAACGAGGCCTGACAACTGAGTGTCTCCATCTACTCCCTCCAATGTACTTGTATAAAGATGGCCATACACTATGTAATCTGATTGTACACTCTTTGTACAATTACCTTTAGATTTACCAGAAATATTAAATAGGAGGACCCACCTGACCAATTCATTCAATTTGCAAAAGATCAGACAGGCCCTTGTACTACATAGTTGACAACATTGTAAAAAAAAAATTTGGGACACCTTTCTGGCAGTAGGCGGAGTTGTATTATAATTAGGGGGCGGGCAAGCGGTTATAGGTGTGGCATAGGAAAAGGTGAAAAATGGTGCACAAAATATGGGCGTGGTTTACGTAAAACAGTGGACGTGGCTTACATGGGGGCGTGGCTCAAAGGGGTGTGGTTAGAGTCTGAGATGAATGTGGGATGGAGAGGGAAAGGGGGGGGGGATGGATGGAGGGACAGCAGCCCCCCGATCCTACACCACAATAGCAATATGGGTTTTCCAGAGTTTGACAATCAGCAGATAAAGATACTCCAAATACTTAGTGTTAACGCTTCAATCATCCCGGCGCCATGATTGTTATGGTGTCAGGACGATTGAAGTGCATTATTTCTATTACTACATTGTAATATGAAATGAAATCATTCAACTCACCATAATGCAGAATCAGTGGGAGCCATGAGAGCATCACTAGCCATGTTGCCTGCCACCAGATGCCATCAGGTGCCCCCAGAAGAGTCCCTCCTTACATCAGGTGCCCCATCAGAGGTACCTTCCTCACACTGTGTCCATCAGCGGAGCCCCTCTTTACATCTGGTGTCCCCATCAGTCCTCCTAACATCTGGTGCCCCTCTGACATCCAGACTCGCTGGCCCCCCGACATCCAGACTCGCTGGCCCCCTGACATCCAGACTCGCTGGCCCCCTGACATCCAGACTCGCTGGCCCCCGACATCCTCCAGACGTGGCACGCAGTCATTGCCATGCAGAAAGACTTTGAACTGCGGTGCCGCCCACCCTCCATGCACTTCACAGACACTGGCAGCGGGGTCGGGCGGCGCCGCAGCATCTCTATTGAAGACCAGCTTCTGGTCTTCTTTAAAATGGCAGACCTCTAATGGCCGGCGGCGAAAAACGGTGACAAACCGAATTTCCCGGGAAATGCGGGACAGTTGGCAACTATGGTATTACACAGTTGATGGGAGATCTAAAGGAGATTGTAAAATCAGATTGTATAGAAAGTGGGTGGAAGGTGATATTGTAATGAGGGAGGTGTGGTCCAGAGTATTACACCCTCTCCTGTGATGCAACAAGGAAGTGAAGGGTTCTGGGAGATGACCTACAGGAAGTGAATGCTGAGAGATGATCTACAGGAAGTGACGGAATCTTAAAATCATTTTAAAAATTTAAATAATCTGCCAAGATTTTAACCACTCCAGCCCCGGAAGATTTGGCTGTTCAATAACCAGACCATTTTTTACGATCCAGCACTGCGTCCCTTTAACTGACTATTGCACGGTTGTGCGATGCTGTACCCAAACAAAATTTACATCCTTCTTTTCCTATAGCTTTCTTTTGGTGGCATTTGATCATCTCTGCGTTTTTTATTTTGTGCACTATAAACAATTTTTTTTTTTTGAAAAAAACACAATATTTTGTACTTTTTTGCTATAATAAATGCCCTATTTAAAAAAAGAGAAAGTTTTTTTTCCTCCATTTAGGTCGATATGTATTCTACATATTTTTGGTAATAAAAAGCACAATAAGTGAATATTGATTGGTTTGCGCAAGAGTTAAAGCGTCTACAAAACGGGATAGATTTATGACATTTTTATTATTATTTTTGTTTTTACTAGTAATATGCGATTTTTATCAGAACTGCAACATTATGGCTGACACATTGGACACTTTTTACACAATTTTGAAACCATTGACAAGCGATCAGTGCTATAAAAATACACTGATTACTGTGTAAATTCTTTTTTTTTTTTTGTGTGTCATATATACTCCGAGTGGGGGGGGGGGGGGGGGGGTTGTCGGGGCTTGTTGAAGTGAAGTGGTTGGGGTTTATTTATTTATTTTCTGGGGGGATTTGGTTTGGTGTGATTTCTATTTTTGTGGTTTTGTCTGTATTGTGTTAATGTTGTTTTCATATAAAATAATGAAAAGGATTTGATTCAAAAAGATTACTGTGTAAATGTCACTGGCAGGAAAAGGGGTTAACTGCGTTCCCCGACTGTGTGTTCTAACTGTGGGGGGATGGGACTGACTATAGGACATGACAGTTTGTGCTTCCTAGCTATTAGGAACCACAATCTGCCTCTCCTCACGGAACAGGGATTTGTGTGTTTACACACTCACGTCCCTGTTCTGCCTCTCGGGCCCGGGCCGCGACCGTCGGCCATGAGCATTGGCACCCCCGCAATACAGCGCACGCTTGCTATCCCGCTTAAAGAAGCCGGCGTACAGCTATGACGGCTCGTGGGATCATGCCGACCTGCCGCAGTATAATGACGCCCTCTGGTCAGCAAGTGGTTAAACCTTCTGTGGATAAGTTAAGTGAGAGAAAAGCACATTGGGATGGCTGGGCCAGAAATGGCATTGGAAAACGCTTCTATTTATTGTGAAAAGTGAAATTCTGTCCGAAAAGGTGAACTTATCCTTTAAGTACTATCATTACATGTACTGACCACATGCAATTATCAAAATACTATGTTTTTGTGATAATAATTAGAAATATTGCAAAATGTTATATTAGGTTTTTGTATACTTATGTAACCAGAACTACTGTTACTGAACTAAGCAGGTCTCCTGTACTTTCACAAGATGGCAATAGGGAATATGTTATTATTGAGATTGAACTTAGAGTGCTGGAAAATGTAGTTTGGAGAGTAAGTGGAGCCATTATTATTGCTGGGTAAAGACATATTAGACCCAAGAGTACCTGGGAGCAGGAGCAGTAAACCGGAGGGGGGGGGGGGGGGCGGCTGTATAAATGGAAAGCCTGAAAAGAGAGCAGGGGGAGTTGGAGATTACCGCCAACCAGAAAGGACCGCTGGATTCCTCCACAGACTGCTGGACTGAGCTGGACAGAGTTCTGCGCTGTCAGCTGCTACAGTGACAACCTGAATTGTCAACTCGCTGCTGTGGGATTCTACCTGTACCACAACGCCTTGCGATCTAGACCACCCACTGCCCAGTCCTGCTGCAGGAAAGTATGAGGCACCCTACCGCCACAGTCTGTGCATTCTATGCATTAAGATAACAACCTTCTGTGTGCAACAGACCTACTCAGCCTCTCTAACACTTACCTGAGCCCCATCTCGATCCAGCCATGTTACATGAGAGTCTCGGCTGTCTGGGATTACCTTTCCTGGTTGGCTGAGACACAGCAGCGGGTGCTATTGGCTCCTGCTGCTGTCAAAGTCAGTGTGCCAATGAGGAGATTAAAGGGACTGGGCGATAGAGGCAGATAACAGCAGAAAGAGGGAGAAGAACCGGAGAGGGCTAGAAGACATCAGCAGAGAGCTGAGGGGAACCGGAGAGGGGATAAGAAACGGCAGAGGCAGAAGACATCAGCGGAGGAGGGAAAAGAGTCAGAGAGGGGAGAAGAAATCGGAAAAGCGACACCAGAGCTGCCTTAATACATTACTTTAAAAACCTGTGTACTGCTTTTATTTTTGACACTTTTTTTAGGTGAATGGGTATGGGTACAATGTACCCCACACTCATTTACATGGGGGGGGGGGCAGGATCTGGGGGCCCCCTTGTAAATGCTTCCAGATTTCGATAAGCCCCCCCACCCGTAGACCCCCAACAACCAATGGCCAGGGTTATCGGGAAGAGGCCCTTGTCCTCATCAAAATGGGGACAAGGTGCTTTAGGGTGGCAGCATGCGGCCTAGTATGGTTCAGGAGGGGGGGGGGGGCGCTCTCTCATCCCCACCCCATTTCCTGACTTGCCGGGCTATGTGCTCGGATAAGAGTCTGGTATGCATTTTGGAGGGGGGGCCCCATGCTGTTTTTTCGGCGTGGGGTTCCCCTTAAAATCCATACCATAACCAAAGGGCCTGGTATGGTCTTGGAGGGGGAACCCATGCCATTTTTTTTTTTCATTTGGCGTGGGATTCCCCTTCAAGATCATCAGAGCACAAGTCGCATGCCAAAGTCGGATAAGTTAAGACGGTGATCCGACTTTGATCCGACTTCAGTGATTTTGAATGGGCTGAATTAGGATCAAAGTCGGACCAAAGCAGTGCAGGGAGCATTTTGAACCGGCTTTTGTCAGACCAGTTAAGATGGCTCTCATAGGGAAACAATGATTTTCACACGTCATGTGTCATGAGCTCCCAATGTCGGAGCATTTGTCGTACAAGTGTGAACCAGGCCTTACTTTTGATGAGCGCTTTACAGAAAGAAGGGAGAGTACATTTACCAAACAATTCAAGACATTAGGTTTAGGGGGGTACTTTTCTTAAGAATTTACAATCTAAAGAGAAGGGGAAGTGATACAAAAAGTAATCACTGTATGGGGATTAGATGTATAAGAAAGTAAGATTCAGTTGCTGGCTAAAGGCAACATAGGCTTCCCTGAAGAGATGAGTTTTCACAGACTGCCTAACAGCAGATAGGGTAGGAGATAGCCATATAGGTTGTGGTCGGGAATTCCAGAGGATGGGAGAGGCTCCGGAGAAGCCCTAGATGCAAGCATGGGAGGAGGTGACAAGTAGACATGTGCATGACGATCTAGTTATTTTGTTTAGTTAAATTTGGCAGTTGTTACCAGCTTTTTACCATTATGGTGCATGATGTAGAGTGGCGACTCAATTTTTGGGAAGGTTTGTGCATCATTTTTCAGCCACACGTGGCTACACAACACCCTAGCTTCCGGGACGGACACCTTGCTATAGGCCCGGGTCTCACATCAAACACACCCTTGACATCTACTTTTTGCGTGTAAGTACCCAGGATGAGCTCATTTGTCTCTTCCTGTTATGCTCAGTATCACAGCAGACTTAACTTATTCCAATCTTTTTATATATTGGGAAGCATCCGCCCCTGATGAGTGTGTAAACACGAAACACATCGGGCAATTTGGGATGCCGACACATATCATTACTAATCAGCAATCAAGTCTACAGCCCTTCAAATAACTATACTTTTATCCATCTACACCATGCCATTTTTATGTATTTGTGCCGCCTTCAGAATTGTGTACATATGTATGCCTTCATGGGAGTTGCGCACTAATCTTCGTTACTGTTATGTGCCTTTAAGTTGACATGTGTGTATCCTTGATGTACCATGTAGATATATGTATTTGCCATATTGTCATGAGTTTCCAAGTTGATATGGTTATGTGTTCCTTATGTTCATGATAGATATATATATATATATATATATATATATATATATATATATATATATATATATATATATATATATATATATATATATATATATATATATATATATATATATATATTGTAATGTTCGGGTGATTAAGCACAATTGGTAGATGCACGTTTTAGTCTACATCAGGCAGGCGTTTTATGGTTAAGGGCCTGGTAGCCCACGTTTATTATAAGAAAACAAAATATTTAGTTCATCCAGTAATCCCACGCAGGGGTTTAAATTCATTCAGCACACAAATGAACATACCAAGCCACCTGGCTCTCAACTGTCAACAGTTCCTCTGCTTGCTCCCAACAGATTTGTCAACTCTTTCCAGCCCCCTGGACTCACCGGCTTCCTTAGTCTTCCTGACTCTCAAGGTTGTCAGCCTTTCCCAGTCCCTTACACGGACTACAGTCTCCCACAGGGCAAACCACTCTTCAGCCAGCAGCAAGCTGCTCACACTCCTCCACACCCATCTACAACTTCCTGTCTTGCTTTTTAAAGACACTGCCTTAACAGGTGGGTTAATCAATTGTATTCCCTTAAAGAGAGCACAACCCAAACAGAGGGGAAATATAGCGTCCTTCCAGGACCCAGCCACGGCGTCCATTACAATATATATGTATTTTTTGCACAATCCTATGAATCGGATATTTACACTTATTCATTCTCCATGTGAATAAACATGTGATTATTTTAACATACCCCCACCATGTCTTTTACCTCATTCAAAGTCCGAAATCCCCTTGGTTATTTATTTGTTTAGTTAAATTTGGTTGATTCGTTCAATTCGTTTTCGGGAATTCGTATTCAGAATTTTCGAATTTGCATGAGAAACATTGATTTTCACACGTCATGCGACATGAGCTTCCAATGTCGGAGCGTTTGTCATACCAGGGTGAACCTGGCCTTAAATCACCTTTGGCTTAACAAAAACAGCATTATTTCAAAAGTGGTACTCTAATAACACACACAGTCTTTGATGTCAGCAGTATGTGTAGTGAGAATTCAGCTGGAGTTCAATGTAAAATTAAATTCGAATTTCAGTCCGAATTTCCAAAATTCGGATGAATTTCATTACGTTATTCGCAGCATTCAGTAAATTTTGTTTATATTATAATTCGGGTATTTGGATATATCCGAATCTCCGAATAATGAAAAATTTGTCAGATAATTCATTTGGAATGAAACGAACTGCACATGTCTAGTGACACGATACCTAGAGTTCAGGAGGTCTTGAGAAACAGGAAGTGAATGGTTTGTTTGATATTTTGAGATGAGATTGGTGATAAGGTTGAGATGAGCTGGGGAGCTGTGAATGGCTTTGTAATTTGTTATTAATATTTTGAATTTTATTCATCGGGTCATGGGACCCCTGTGGAAGGATTGGCAAAGGTATGAGGCAAATACGGAGAGGTTAGTAAAGTAGATAAGTCTTGCAGAAACATTCATGTTAGACTGAAGGGGGATAGCTAGTGTAGTGGTAGACCAACGAGAAGGGGGTTGCAGTAATTGAGGCACGTGAGAGTGAAGTAGTAGCTTGGTGGTGTAATTGATTAAGAAGGGATGTATTTAGGAAATGTTAAGCAGGTGAAGGAGACAAGATTTGGATAATGATTGGATGTGGAACTGAAAGGAGAGGTTTGAGTCCAGGATTCAGGATCCAGGGTTATGAGGGGAGGGAGGGATAGTTGCAATATTAATCTTGATGGAAAAGTCTGTGGAAGGGTACTGGGGGGGAGGGGTGAAGGAAATTCTATGAGCTCTGTTTTTGAACTATTGATTTTTAGGAAGTGGTTTGACAGCTATTTTGATTTGCCATTTAGTGGATTAGTGATGTGCAAGGAGACTGAAGGACTGTGGAGGGTCAGATTTTGAAGATTCTTTAGGCAGCTGTATCCCTGCAATACATTACATATCGGTAGCAAAGATGGGAGTAGAGATAAATATGAATGCTCTTCTTTGAAGGGGGCCCTTTGTTTTTTGTTCTGGTGTCAGGGTGTCAGGGTTGCTTTTAACTGTCAGATACAATAGCAGATAGAGAATCTACCTCAACACTGGAGGCATATTTGCTATTTAATGCAGAGTTCCACCCAAAAGTGGAACTTCTGCTTTAAGTACTTTTTACCCCCAGACATGCCACATTTGGCATGTTATTTTTGTTGGGGGGGGGGGGCGGCGGGTACTTGGTTTTGACAGGTACCCAGCTCCCACTTCTGCTCCGGGATGCCTAGGCGACTCCTCCTCTCCCCCTAGGTGGCTCCTCCCTCCCTGAAATCTTCTGGGACATGTCACAGGTCCCAGAAAATTGCCCGGCCATTCACTCCGCGCAGTGTCACTCGTGCATGCGCAGTGCGCACCCTGCTTTGAAGCTGCAAGCTGTCACAGTCGGGTGCCCACAATAGTAATGCCGGCACCGCGGACAGACGGGGCAGAGAAGCAAGGCTCCCGCTTTGTTGTTGGACCAAGGGACAGGTGAGTATGTGTTTATTAAAAGTCAGCCGCTACACCTTTTGTAGCTTACTTTTACTAAACACAGAACCGGGCGAACTCTGCTTTAAGTCAATGTTCGTGTGCCCTTTTTGAATACTGGTAATGGATTATTTTGAAACTGATCTCCAATGACCAACCATTATTATTTTTACCTTAGTTGTTTTCTGGGTTTTAGAGACACTTTCTAATTTCTCTAAGGTCTAGAGACATTTTTTGTGTAGCACTAACCCCCGAAGGAGCTGCTGGTTTGATTGGGCTTACCGTTACCTTCTTCTCCTCGATTTACGTCTAGGGGTTTCCCGTGGTAGATGGCCCAGTAACTTTAGAGACTGACAACAGATCCGCATAAAGGGATTTTTATTTGCAACAACGTAGCTAACAAACAGTCTCTTAAAATAGGATCAGAGGGTTAGGAAGAAAGTTCAGATACTCTTTGTGTCTGAGTCAATAATGAAGGACTTGCTTACTTTGACCAAATCCAGAGAATAGCCATTCACAACTGGATGTTCACTCAAGTTGGATAGTCCCTCTCTCACAAGGCCTAGCAGCCAACAAGGTGCTTAACTCAGGAACAAGTCTCTGCCACAGACTTTGTTGTAGAACATGTAGGAATAAGTCTCTGCCACAGACATTGTTGTAGAACATGCAGGAAACTAAAACTTGTAGAACATTCGTGTGATAACTGGATCTTTCAGTCAGTTTGGCGATACCCACAAGACTGGATTCACTTAGGTACTTCAGCTCCACCAAGTTTTTGCTAAGAAGCCAACCCGTACGTGGCCTTCTTCTGAAGAGTCCTCCCCTGGATAGCTACAAAGTTACTGGGCCTCTCCATGACTGGAGACGGCACCGGACCACCTCGGAATCCTTTCTTTAGTTTCCTTGCCTCAGGCTAGCCAACCTGAGACATAAAGTCGGGTTGATCCGCACCCCAGGCCATAGCCTTCCTGGGGTCTCGTCAGGAGGACCAGGACCATGGAGTCAGAACATACTTCTGGACTGGAACCCCAAACCACATGACATCCGCATCCCAAGCACCCTCTCCTAGAAAGCACAGCAAGAGTGACACTCCCACTGGGCAGGCTCCAAGAGAAAGTAACCTTAAGGCACCCAACCAGACTGTGGTTCCATGCCTGCCAGAAGAGACAGTGCCCCCTATGGCCAGGCTGAACATCCTATAGTCCAATCAGACTGATGCTGAGGTCAAAATTCGGAATAATTACACCCAAACTGCGGTTCAGGTGTAACATTAACTTTCAAAACATATAGTGCATGCTCTTCAGGAGCCAGCCCTACATTTGTTTACGTGGATGCTCCAATGGGGCAAATTTATTTTTACTAATTTAGCTGAATGTGCTATGGTCTTATTGCTTCCCTTACTTTCTCTGGGATCAAGGCCTATTTGGTAGCTCTATTTCTACACCACTGACTATTCTCTTTACATATAGTATAAAATCATTGGTTCTCAAAAACAAACTCTTGAAGCAAAAAATGTAACATTTTTCTATCTAAAAAGGCAACACTTTTTTAATATGCTAGTGGCAGCACTCTAGTCCCCATAAAATGGAAAAAAATAGCCAACAAATATCCTGTAATAAACATTTTTCAAAGCAATAAGTGTTAACTACACAGAAATAAAAGGAAGAGAACAAAAATGCCTTTAGGAAATACCCAAAGAAAGTATTTTATACACTTAAACAATTACCCTCTTTTATACACAATTTACTTAGCACAGGGGAAAACTGCAAAATATAGGTATTTTATTGTGTTGACTGTTTCTTTTTATTCTCTGATGTCCATTTAAGTAATAAGGTAACGACTTGTCTAAAATCATTGGACTCAAAGGTGTGAAGACTTGCAGAGAAAACAAAGCAGTAAAAGGGGTAAAACTGAGGGCAAGGAGATATTATGGACAGTTAAAATCTTGTTTAAAGGGAACCAGACAGGAATAGGTTTATGTAAGTGTTGGAGTCTACACTTTTAAAGGATAAGTGATTGAACAGACATATGACATAAATATGATCCCTCCTGGCCCTATACATATATAATAGCAGGGTGCCTGTGAAACAGGTTTGAATTTATGGAAAAGTGGTTGATGGGATATTTGTTCCTCCACAGATTCTTAGATTTGCAATCTAAGGTAATACCAGCAAATATTTAATGGTAAAGAAAGATAGTTCTTTACCCTGTATTAGTAAAGTGCTGGTTTACTGGGAATCTGATAGAGCTGTGGGTGAGACAAACTTCCAAATCTGTGGACTGCAGTTTGATGTTTTCTTCCTAGGTCTCGAGGAGCGTGTGTGTGTCTCCATGTTAGAAGGCAACTAGGAGCATGGCTGTTTGGATACAATTTAACTTAAAAGGAAGTAAAGTCAAACATAACAAAAAAAAATACACCCTGCAGGGCAAAGGTATAATGAGCTAGTATGCATAGCATACCAGCTCATTATGAATAACTTACCTGAGATGGAAGCCCCCAAAGCGACCCTCATTCTCCTCCTCCATCACCGCCATCTATTCCGGAGTGACTTCCGGGTATCGTGGCTCCAGCGCTGTGACTGGCCGGAGCAGCGATGACGTGACTCCTGCGCATGCGCACGGGAGCCGCCACTAACGGCATGATCGCCGTTAGCAGCGGCATTCTCAGTGCGCCTGTACGCCGCTGTCTACGGCTCAGGCTCTGTAGACAGCGGTGCCTGTCTTTTGCTAATGTCTCCTAAACCGTGTAGGTTTAGGAGATATTTCTTGCACCTACAGGTAAGCCTTAATCTAGATTTACCTGTAGGTAAAAGTGGTCTGTAAGGGTTTACAACCACTTTAAACCAGGGACTTTGTCAGACTATGGACACAGTAAGGCTCAGTAGAGCAGAAGTTTACTTTCTGATTCATGGCAAGAGCCCTTTTCCTTCTGTTTGTAAATATCCTTTGGATTAAATATGACACTTTTGTTGGCCAGGATTACACAAAGATGTCAATTTGTATTGTGAGTCGTGCCCAGTTTGTCAGCTGACTGCTCCGGTCTCACACTTCCGGAGTCCACTGGTACCTTTACCCATCATTGAGATTCCCTTTGACAGGATTGCAATGGATATAGTAGGTTCATTGTTTCAGTCCGCTAGGGGGCACCAATAAATCCTAGTTGTCTTGGACTATGCCACCAGAGGCAATCCCGCAAAGGAACCCCTCAGCAAAGAGGATTGCTAAAGAGCTTTCTCTTTTATCATGCGTGAGTATTCCTCGGGAGCTGTTAACTGACCAGAGCATGCCTTTCATGTCGAAGGTTACTGAGTGCAGACTCAGTGAGAGCGCTGCAACTGTGTGGGACAGCGCTGTGTCAGGCAGCCCGTGACACTCTCAGGGTAGGGCTGGCCCTTGACTCACGGCTATGGGCCCTAGATTTGGGGCTATAGCCCCATTAGCCACCACTAGCGACGCCACTGGTCAGAAGTAGGATTAGGTGCAGTGTTGGGGAGGAACACCCCATAACATTTCTAAGCAGAAAATTGACCCCTGCTGAAAAAATATATGCTATTGTAGAATTTGAATGTCTAGCCATCAAATGGACTCTTGAGAGATTAAATTACTATCTGTTAGGGCGACAGTTTGGGCTCTTAACTGACCATGCCCCTCTCAAATGGATGTCCCAAAATAAGGAAAGAATGCAAGTGTGTTACCAGATGGTTCTTGGCTCTATAGAATTTCAAATTTATAATAGAACATAGACCAGGTAACCAACAAGTTAACACTGATGCCTTCTCCAGAGTTTGAGCATGGGGGGGGGGGGGGGTGAGTAGTGGGCTTCCTGTGCTGTCTCTGTCTTTGCGTGCTGCAGCAAGTAGAGACAGTTCAAATAAATCTCCGTGTACGAGGGGCCCGGACGGGATTCATGAGTGACCCGGCATGGTCAGATGCTGGTTTGTGGTTTTGTGTTCAGCTTGATGTGGAGGGCAAAGATTGATCTGGAAATGTGAGTGTGAGTGGGTGCTACAGGGCTGCCATCCTCTGTACAGCACTTTGAACTTGACATACTGCACAATGAAATGTCTATGTTTATATCTATATGAGATTTGATTGATCCTTGGGAAGGAGATCACACTAGATCATCTTAAAGTGGTTGTAAACCCTTACAAACCACTTTGACCTACAGGTAAGCCTAGATTAAGGCTTACCTGTAGGTCCAAGAAATATCTCCTAAACCTACACGGTTTAGGAGATATTTCCTAAAAGACAGTGACAGCTGCGTGCAGGTGCACTATCGCTGTTAGCGGCATGCCGTTGCTAACGGCGATATGCCGTTAGTGGCAGCTCCCGTGTGCATGCGCGGGAGTGACGTCATCGCTGCTCCGGCGCTGTGAGTGGCCGGAGCAGCGATACCCGGAAGAAGATGGATGTTCCGCGCTGCGCTGCCATTTATATAGGGACAAGGGGCGGTGTCACATGGCTTTATGTCACATGGGTTGGTCACATGGGTTGATGTCACATGGGGACTGTGACATCGTAAGGGGGCGGGGTCACCATGTGACACCAACCCATGTGACATAAAGCCATGTGACACCGCCCCTTGTCCCTATATAAATGGCAGCGCAGCGCGTCCCTGGCATTGCGGCTGGAGAGATCGTCGAGTCAACATCTCCTGGAGAAGAAGAAGAAGAAGAACGGAAGGCGGCGGTGGCGGCAGAAGAACCGAAGAGGGGGACAAGACCCCCGAAGTCGGAAGAAGAGGCCGGCGGCGAGGAAGAAAGCCGGACTCCTCCGCTAGCAAAAGAGCTACAAGAAGATAGCGGAGGAGTCCGGCGAGAAGACCCCCGAAGACGGAAGACCCCCGGAGCTGTGCAATAAAGTATTTTATCTCGTGTGTTGTGTTTTTTTTGTACTTTTATTTTACAGGTGAATGGTTAGGGGTACATTGTACCCCATACTCATTCACATAGGGTGGGGGGCCGGTATCCGGGGGCCCCTTATTAAAGGGGGCTCCCGGATTCCGATAAGCCCCCCGCCCGCAGACCCCGACAACCAACGGCCAGGGTTGTCGGGAAGAGGCCCTTGTCCTCATCAACATGGGGACAATGTGCTTTGGGGTGGGGGGGCCGCGCGGCCCCCCCTTCCCCAAGGTACCCCCCATGCTGAGGGCACGCGGCCTGGTACGGCTCAGGAGGGGGGGCGCTCGCCCCCCTTTCCTGGCCGGCCGGGTAGCGTGCTCGGACAAGGGTCTGTTGTGGACTTTGGGGGGACCCCCACGCCGATTTTTTTCGACGTTGGGGTTCCCCTTTAAGTCCATACCAGGCGGCGGGGCCAGCGACGTCTCCTTCGCGGGCCCCGCCTACCTGGAGACGCGCTCGAAATGAGCGGACTTTCCTCCGCGTGTGTGGGCGAGTCCGTTCATTTCAAAAGTAGGGCGGATAGTATGGCGGACTTAGTACGCCGTATTAGTCCGCTCAAAAAGTGCCGTGCGTGTGGGCAAGTAGCCCGTTCGGAAAGTCCGACGTACAGTCTGGCGGGAAGTCCGCCAGACTAAGTACGTCGGACATACCGCTACGTGTGTACGCGGCTTAAGGGTCAGTGTGTGTCCTCCCTATCCCTATATATGGACTTGGATCGTATCCGAATTTTTTCTCCGTTGCGATCTTGACAAAAGTGTTTCCCGATTTTTTTTTTTTTTTTTTCTATGCAAAGAATTCTCTCTGCTCTTCTGAAGCCACAGCTGTCAAACGAAAGGAAGAAAAAAATTGTAACAATTTGTCAATGGAATAGACTTTATGTGTAAATGAGGAAAGTGTAACCACTTAAACACTAAACCTTTTCTGACATTTGCTGGTTTCCAGTTTAAATCTTTTTTTTTTTTTTTTTACTAGAAAATTACTTAGAACCCCAAACATTATATATATATATATATATATATATATATATATATATATATTTTTTTTTTTAGTAGAGACCCTAGAGCAGTGATGGCGAACCTTGGCACCCCAGATGTTTTGGAACTACATTTCCCATGATGCTCATACACTCTGCAGTGTAGTTGAGCATCATGGGAAATGTAGTTCCAAAACATCTGGAGTGCCAAGGTTCGCCATCACTGCCCTAGAGAATAAAATGGTGGTTATTACAATATTTTATGTCACACTGTATTTTTTTGGAAAAATTTACTTTAACTGGATGCTGACCGCCGGCCGTCAAATGACGGCCAGGCGGCGCACCTATTGTGGCGGGAGGACGTCATATGACGTCCTCCCGTTTAAACAAGGAATGCGCGCGATCGTGCGCGCGCATCCCTGTTTCTTCGGTGGCGGCGTGTCACGGAGACACCACTCGCCACCGAAGGGGGTGAACAGCCATTCGTTATGGCTGTTTACCACGTGATCGGCCGTGATGAAGTCACGGCCGATCACAGATGGTCACACCCCGAACGTGCACGGCGCATGCGCGCGATCGCGAGTGCGCTGCGCGTGCACGTCGGTGGGGGCGTGTTCCCCGGGAACACTGCTTGTCACCGACGCTGGTAAACAGCCATTGGCCGGCTGTTTACCCACGTGATCGGCTGTGATCCTTTCACAGCCGATCACTAAAATGTAAACAAACCGCGGTAACGGGATGTTACCGGGTTCTCCTCCTCACACACCGATCGTGTGTGAGGAGGAGATTGCGGTAACATCTCGTTACCGCATACAGTGTACACCAATCACACTGATTGCCCCCCCCCAATAAAGAGGACCTGTCACCACCCCTCATAGTACCTGTCAATCACAGTCCATCAGAGTACCTGTCACAGTCCATCAGAGTATTTGAGTACCTGTCCCAGCCCATCAGAGTACCTGAGTACCTGTCCCGGCCCATCAGAGTACCCGAGTACCTGTCCCGGCCCATCAGAGTACCCGAGTACCTGTCCCGGCCCATCTGAGTACCCGAGTACCTGTCCCGGCCCATCTGAGTACCCGAGTACCTGTCCCGGCCCATCTGAGTACCCGAGTACCTGTCCCGGCCCATCTGAGTACCCGAGTACCTGTCCCGGCCCATCTGAGTACCCGAGTACCGGTCCCGGCCCATCTGAGTACACGAGTACCTGTCACGGCACATCAGAGTACCTGAGTACCTGTCACGGCACATCAGGGTACCCGAGTACCTGTCACGGCACATCAGGGTACCCGAGTACCTGTCACGGCACATCAGGGTACCCGAGTACCTGTCACGGCACATCAGGGTACCCGAGTACCTGTCACGGCACATCAGGGTACCCGAGTACCTGTCACGGTCCATCTGAGTACCCGAGTACCTGTCACAGTCCATCAGAGTACCCGAGTACCTGTCACAGTCCATTAGAGTACCGAGTACCTGTCACAGTCCATTAGAGTACCGAGTACCTGTCACAGTCCATCAGGGTACCCGAGTACCTGTCACAGCCCATCTGAGTACCCGAGTACCTGTCACAGTTCATCTGAGTACCCGAGTACCTGTCACAGTTCATCTGAGTACCCGAGTACCTGTCACAGTCCATATGAGTACCTGTCACCGCCCTTCAGAGTACCCAAATACCAGTCACCAAACCATCAGAGTACCTGTCACCAGGCCATCAGAGTACCTGAGTACTTGTCACCAGGCCATCAGAGTACCCGAGTACCTGTCACCGTCCATCAGAGTACCCGAGTACCTGTCACAGTCCATTAGAGTACCAAGTACCTGTCACAGTCCATCAGGGTACCCGAGTACCTGTCACCAGGCCATCAGAGTACCCAAATACCTGTCACCAGGCCATCAGAGTACCCGAGTACCTGTCACCAGGCCATCAGAGTACCCGAGTACCTGTCACCAGGCCATCAGAGTACCCGAGTACCTGTCACCAGGCCATCAGAGTACCCGAGTACCTGTCACCAGGCCATCAGAGTACCCGAGTACCTGTCACCAGGCCATCAGAGTACCAGAGTACCTGTCACCAGGCCATCAGAGTACCCGAGTACCTGTCACCAGGCCATCAGAGTACCCGAGTACCTATCTTCAGCCCATCAGAGTACCCGAGTACCTATTTGCAGCCCATGTCTCATAGAATATACGTTGGGGTGTTTGCTTTCCAAAATGGGGTCATTTTGTGGGTAATTTCACTGTCCTGGTGGTCCAGGACCTTCAAAAGTGTGATGGGTAGGAATGAAATGAGATGTGTCATTTATGCTCCTAGAACACCTGAACGTACTACTTCAATGTTCGGCCTCTCTATGTGGCCAGGCTGTGTAAAAGTCCTACACATGTGGTACCGCCATACTCGGGAGGAGTAGCAGAATGTGTTTTGGGGTGTAATCTTTGCTATATACATGCTATGTGTTAGAAATATCTTATAAATTGACAATTTTGTGTAAAAAAAATGCGTTTTAATTTTTTTCCACATATTCCAAAAACTTCTGGTAAAAAATTAACCGTTCAAAAGACTCATTATGCCTAACAGATTATACGTTGGGGTGTTTGCTTTCCAAAATGGGGTCATTTTATGGGAAATTCCATTGTCCTGGTACTCCAGGGCCTTCAAAAGTGTAATAGGTGGTTGAGAAACGAGATGCGTAATTTTTGCTCGTAGAACGTCTGAAGGTACTACATCAATGTTAGTGCTCTGTATGTGGCCAGGCTGTGTAAAAGTCTCACACACGTGGTATCACCGTACTCGGAAAGAGTAGCAGAATGTATTTTGGGGTGTAATTTTTGCTATATACATGCTATGTGTTAGAAATATCTTATAAATTGAGAATTTTGTGTAAAAAAAAATGTGTTTTAATTTTTTTCCACATATTCCAAAAACTTCTGGTAAAAAATTAACCATTCAAAAAACTCATTATGCCTCACAGATTATACGTTGGGGTGTCTGCTTTCCAAAATGGGGTCATTTTATGGGAAATTCCATTGTCCTGGTACTCCAGGGACTTCAAAAGTGTAATAGGTGGTTGAGAAATGAGATGCGTAATTTTTGCTCGTAGAACGTCTGAAGGTACTACATCAATATTGGTGCTCTGTATGTGGCCAGGCTGTGTAAAAGTCTCACACATGTGGTATCGCCGTACTCGGGAAGAGTAGCAGAACGTATTTTGGGGTGTAATTTGTTGTATGCATATGCTGTGTGTGAGAAATAACCTGATAATATGACAATTTAGTAAAAAATAAAAAAAAAATAAAAAAAATCTTCATTTTGCAAAGAATTGTGGGAAAAAATGACAACTTAAAAAAACTCACCATGCTACTTACTTAATACCTTGGAATGTCTACTTTGTAAAAAGGGGTCATTTGGGGGGTATTTGTACTTTCCTGACTTGTTAGTGTCTCAAGAAATGAGGTACACCTGATGTACTGAAGGCCTCATCAGAAGTGATCAATTTTCAGTGATTGGCACCATAGTTTGTAGACTCTATAACTTTCACAAAGACCAAATAATATATACTAATGTGGGTTATTTTTACCAAAGATATGTAGCAGTATAAATTTTAGCCAAAATTTATGAAGAAAAATTACTAATTAGCAAAAATTTATGACAGAAACCAAGAAAAAGGCATTTTTTTCACAAAATTTACGTTTTATTTTATTTATAGCACAAAAAATAAAAAACCCACTAGAAGAAAGCTCTATTTGTGTGGAAAAAAGGACGCAAGTTTCATATGGATACAGTGTTGGATGACTGAGTAATTGTCATTCAAACTGTGAGAGCGCTGAAAGCTGAAAATGGGTCTGGTCAGGAAGGGGGTGTAACTGCACTGTATTGAAGTGGTTAATGAATAATAAAAAAATAAATAACTAACCAGTAAAGTTAGGCCATTTTTTTTTTTTTTTTTGTATAATGTGAAATATTACTTCATGAGAATTGTGAGAGAATCATGATCTTTTTATTCTAAGTAAAAAAAATCATGATTCTCATTTTGGCCAGAATCATGCAGCTCTAGACTTTATATTTATGTAACATTGTATCTCACTTGGTGGTTACTATTTTATAAGCGCTGCATCTTTATAGTTATTTATAATTATATATACATTGTTAAAAGACCATATGTAATATAAACAAAACAAAAAAAAGAAATAATAAAAAAATGGAAAAAAAATTTTTTTTTAATGAAAAAATAATAAAATAAAAATAAAAAATTATAAATAAGTAAAAATAAATAAATAAAAATAAAAATAAAAAGAAATAGTAAAAATTTAAATGAAAATAAAATAAAACTAAAATTAACAATATGAAGAATAAAAGTAAGAAAAAGAAGCTAATACAAATAAAAATAAAGGTCAAAATGTAAAAAAACAATTGGCACTATATAACACCAACATTTACCAGTTGGACAAAAAGCAATTGAGGTCTAGTTCTATGTTTAACCCTTTAGGGCTCATAGTATTTAACAAATATATTCACTTTGTTTAGTTTTGGGAAATGCCCTTTTTTAAATTGCTTCTCCAGTTTGCCAAAATTCTGTCTATTCCTCAGAAGTTCAGTGATGTGGGGTCCCCATTGTGAACCAATCTATAATGCCTGGGTAGATTGTGTTGTCTGTAGCCCTTTTTAATATTATTCACATGTTCACTCACAGTCTTATTTCAAGCTTTCTAGTGGTTCTCCCCACATACTGAAGCTTGCATGGGCATTCCAGAAGGTATGTCACATGGGTACTCTCACAAGAAATAAAGTTGTCCACCTTAAATATATTCACCTTGAACTCAAAATTAGTAGCTTTCTTTTTTCTATTTTGTGCTGTTTTACATGCTACACATCTTCCACAGGTGAAGAAACCCACCTGGTCCAGAAATGTAGTTTTTTTGGTGGAAGTTGACTACTTTTTTGGCCAGCTTATTTCTCAAAGTAGGGAGTTGTGTGTAGATGAATTGAGGTTTTATTGGTAGTATTTTACTTAATGTTTCATCTTTCAATAGAATTGGCCAGTGCCTGTTTGTATTGTCTAGAAAAACTCATAAAGTCATAAAGGCTAGTCCATAATTCTTAACCCTTTTTTCTTTCTTTTCCAGCATCTCATATCTATTCAGTTTTAGGACTGCTTCTTTTGTTTTGGCTAATTATTTGAGGCCATATCCTTTTTCTTGGAATCTCTCTATCATAATTGCCGTATGACTGCCATAATCTGCTTCATCATCACAGTTTCCCCCGATTCTCATCATCTGGCTCTTTTGGTATCCCATTTAGCCATCTTGGATGACAGCTTTCTTTAGGAATGTACCCATTCCTGTCTACTTCTTTAAAGTAGGGTTGTGTGTTTAATTTACCATTTTTCTTATATATATAACTAGATCCAAAAAACTTAAAGCCAAGCAAGGTACATAAAGATGAGCGAGTTTGGGGTGGAGGAACTTGACTGGCCTGCACAGTCCTGACCTCAACACGATAGAACACCTTTGGGATGAATTAGAGGGGAGACTGCGAGCCAGGCCTTCTCATCCACCATCAGTGCCTGACCTCACAATTGTGCTTCTGGAAGAATGGTCAAACATTCCCATAGACATACTCCTAAACCTTGTGAACAGTCTTCCCAGAAGATTTGTTATAGCTGCAAAGGGTGGGTCAAGTCAACATTGAACCTTATGGACCAGGGGTATAGCTACAGGGATCACAGGAGTCACAACTGCAACCTGACCCCATGCTCCAGGGAGCCCGTGCGCCCCCCCATACATACTCCCTGCAGGCATTCAGCAGCTGCAGGAATTGGGGAGCAGTTCCTGTATATGCTGCCGACCCCTCCTATTCAGCTAACCTTTGCCCCTGGGCCCTTGTGATCTTTCCCACACTCTCGGGTTACATTGTCAGAACAGGTGGAGAGTTATAAGCTAAGTGGGTGGAGTTGTCCTGAAGAAGGTGAGGCTCTCCCGTGAAGCAGGAGCAGGGTCAGAGCCAGTGGAGCAGTGGATCGGCTCCTTCATTATCTGGGCTCATCTTTGAGGTAGGCATCTCCAACTCCCTAGTCTGCACTTCATTGCATAGCTCTGTGTTGCCCAAGCTGTCCTAGGTGCCCGGAACACCTCTTTTTAAGTAGAATGTGCCATGTGGGTTGCTTACTGAAGGGCTCAGAGCCTGCACAGACAGTCCCCCCTCCCTACTCCTTTGCACAGATGGGAGAGGAGAGAGACAATCTACTCCTTCTCCTCCTGCCCTCTTCTCCTGTGTGCACCACAGAAAGTTTGAAGCTAAGCAGCTGAATTTGATCATTCCCATTGCGATGCACACAGGAGAGGGGTGGGAAGAGAAGGAGCAGGTCGGCTCTCTCCGCTCCCATCTGTGCGAGGAAGGAGGGAGAGGGCACTGTCATTGCAGGCTCTGAGCTGTATGAGGGAGAGAGACGCTCTCAGCTCAGAGTACTGCTGATGGGCACTAATAGGCATCATTGATGAGCACTCATAAGTGGCACTGATAGGCAGCACTGATGGACACTGATAGGCGGCATTGATGAGCACTGATAAGTGGCACTGATAGGCAGCATCGATAAGCACTGATAGGTGCCATTAATGAGCACTGATAGGTGGCATTGATGAGCACTGATAAGTGGCACTGATGAGCACTGATAGGCGGCATTGATGAGCACTGATAAGTGACACTGATAGGCAGCAATGATAGGCAGCATTGATGAGCACTGATGGGCACTGATATGCAGCATTGATGAGCACTCATAAGTGGCACTGATAGGCAGCACTGATGGGTACTGATAGGAAGCATTGATGAGCACTGATAGGTGGCATTGATTAGCACTAATAAGTGGCACTGATAGGCAGCTCTGATGAGCACTGATAGGCGGCATTGATGAGCACTGATAAGTGGCATTGATAGGCAGCATTGATGAGCACCTATAGGTGGTACTGATGGGCACTGATAGGTGGCATTGATGAGCACTGATAGGGGCATTGATGAGCACTGATAAGTGGCATTGATAAGCACTGATAAGTGGCACTGATAGGCCTCATTGATGAGCACTGATAAGTGGCACTAATAGGCAGCACTGATGGGCACTAATAGATGGCATTGATGAGCACTGATAAGTGGCATTGATAGGCAGTATTGATGAGCACTTACAGGTGGCACTGATGGGTGGCATTGATGAGCACTGATGGGTGGCATTGATGAGCACTGATGGGTGGCATTGATGAGCACTGATAGGAGGCATTGATGAGCACTGATAGGTGGTACTGATGGGCACTGATAGGCATCATTGATGAGCACTCATAAGTGGCACTGATAGGCGCCATTTATGAGCACTGATAAGCAGCACTGATGGGCACTGATGGGCACTGATATGTAGCATTGATGAGCACTAATAAGTGACACTGATAGGTCAGGACTATGTGCAGGGCAGTCAAGTTCCTCCACCCCAAACTCGCTCATCCATGTCTTTATTGACCTTGCTTTGTGCACTGGTGCAAAGTCATGTTGGAACAGTAAGGGGCCATCCCCAAACTGTTCCCACAAAGTTGGGAGCATGAAATTGTCCAACATATCTTGGTATGCTGATGCCTTAGGAGTTCCCTTCTTTGGAACTAAGGGGTAAAGCCTAACCCCTCAAAAACAACCCTACACCATAATCCCCCCTCCACCAAATGATTTGGACCACTGCACAAAGCAAGGTCCATAAAATTAAATAAATTTTGACTGCCCAGCACAGAGTCTTCACCTTAACCCAATAGAACACCTTTGGGATGAATTAGAGCAGAGACTTTGAGTCAGACCTTCTCGTCATCATAAGTGCCTGACCTCCCAAATGTTCTTCTGGAAGAATGGTCAAGCATTCCCATAGACACACTAATAAACCTTGTGGACAGCCTTCCCATAAGAGTTGAAGCTGTTATAGCTGTAACGAGTGGGCCAACTCAATAGTGAACCCTACAAACTAAGACTGGGATGCCATTAATGTTCATGTGCGTCTAAAGGCAGGAGTCCCATTACTTTTTGGTAATACAGTGTAAGTAGATGACCTGTTTCAGGTTTTTGATGCATGGTTGTGCTTATCAATGCTCATAGAAAACCAATGAGCATGGCAAATAAAGAAAGAAGCTGTGATAAAGAGCAAGCTACAATGAACATATTTGCCATTCATACATAAATACAAAAATTTTTCAATAGCTAATTAAACCTAAAGATAAATATAGGGGACCCAAGTTCCACCCAGACATGTTTAGTCTTTGTACGGTAAATTCACCATTATTATTTATCAGGATTGTATTCATACTGTTTCCTTGTTTACTTTCATTCAATTTTGTATTTTCTTTTAAATTATAACATTTGAATGCAAATTATAGTGAAGGTCTTACTAGTTGTATTGCTTTTACATACAAATAATTCTCTCATATAAAATAGCTTATATTTCATGTTTGCTGGTTCTTTAAACAATGTTTATGCTTATCTAGGAAACGTGTAAAATAATTCTGCAGAATATGAACAATGTTCAATATCCTGTGAAGCAGCAAACAGATTATCACAGGAGATTGATTTCTTTATGTTTAAGTACAACAAGAAAATTAAATATGAAGCTGATTGAAGCTTATCCAGAGCTTATCAAAGACATAAGAATCAGTGGAGTGTGTGCAGCAAAGATATTCATGGTAAGCAAACTTTAAATCAGGGCAAATTTTTTGAGATGATAAGAGCGTGGCTTGATTATAGGAAAGCCAAGAATTTGAGATATGGATTTAGAGCAGGTTATTAACTAGCAATAGGCATATCTTTATATCTATAAATAGAGTAACAGGGCTAGATCAGACTTTTAAATAATCAGTCAGGGATCTTAAGTTAAAAGAAAACTGCAATGTATTTTTCACTGAGCACACATTTTGAGGCATTATTACAGCTTTTACCTTGAAGTGACTTTCACATTTTCACAGTTTTACTATTTTAATAAATGTAGCAATTTGCAGATGGGCCACTAGATGGAGCTCTGTGTTTGATTCAGCATCACACATCCTGTTTATGTTAAAGCGGAAATAAATCTGCAGCGTGACACAGAGGCGTTTGCCATAATGTGCAAGTACGCACAGCATAAAACCGCTTTGCATTGAATTGCACCGTAAACAACTGATGGTATAAGAAAACAGACAGAGAATGCATTGTTTACCATGAGCAGTCGACAAATAAAACACAACCATTGGCATAATTTAAAAGAAGGAAATAGTCTTTATTTGTAAAGAAAAATATGACTGCCCCATATATACATCATTTAAAGCTTTGCATAAAAACAAAGCTTTTTTTTTTCAACACTGGATGTTAAAATAACATTATAAAAATGCCAGTAGCTTTACAGTGAGTCTTTCAATGTTTCTTAATGTTTTCGCAATAGCGTTTATTAGAGTTTTTTAGTATTGTTCTGCATTAGCGTTTTTAGCGGGTTTTTTTAATGGATCAAAAGCGTTTATGAGCGTTTGGCGTTTTTTGTGGTCAGAAAACAGCCCATAAACTCCACTGCTGATAAACATCCAAAAACGTCCATGTGTGCACATTAGGTATTGGAAGAAGTTGGATTGCATATGTCCTCTTAATGATTTTTATTAACCAGGAGGCTTTTGTCCTGGAAGAAGCTGCCTGACCTTTCTTAGGGCCATGCGGTATAATTAGCAAGTTTTCTGATTTCCTGCATGGGTTAGTAACCTCCAGAAATAATTGATTTAATATCTAGTGGATGTGGATCCCCTTGGCTAGTGAGAAATGCTGGTAAATTGATCTCTGGATTGAAGTGGAAAGAAGATGCTGCTTTAGGTATGAATTGTTCAGATGCTTTTAGAACAACTCTCAGGATAGAACACCAAATGGGGTTCTTTCATTGAAAGTGCTTGCAGCTCGGACACTCTTTTTGCTGAAGTTATTGCCACTAAAAAGGTTAATTATAGGGTTAAGTCCCATACGGATATTGACTCCAAAGGAAAAAAGGGTTCATTTGATAAGGCTTCTAGAACTATTGATAAGTCCCATGTTGGGAAGGTCGGCTTCCTGGGTGGTCTTATTTTCAAACATGATTTTTGAAATTTAATTATGAGGGTATTGAAGGCCCATTTGATTCCCGTCGTGACTGATAAGGCAGATATTTGAACCTTTAGGGTTCTTGACCTTAGACCTCTCTCTAGGCCCAGTTGTAAAAATTCAAGAATGTGTGACAATGTAGGAGAAAGTGGGTTCCAGGACTGTTCTAATGTAGTGAATCTTTCCCAAATTCTGTTATAAGTGCCGTTAGTTGACTTCTTCCTTGCCTGTTGCAAGGTAGCCACCACCCTTAGAGAGCAACCTTCGTCTAGTAGCCTCTCCCTTTCAACTTCCAAGCCATCAGGTGTAGTCTTTCTGGTGCTGGATGTAGGTACTGACCCTGTGAGAGTAGATCCGGAGTTACCGAAAGGGGTAATGGGTCCTCTGTACTCAGTTGTATGATGGTCGTGAACCACGGCCTCCAAATAATAACATTGTGATAATGGTAGACTCTTATGCCGCGTACACACAATCGGATTATCCGGCGGACTTAATCCATCGGTTTGCAGCTGAGGTCCGCTAGACTTTCCGAACGAGTGGACCTGTCCACACACAACCGGACTTTTCCGGTGGGCTATGGCGGGAGTCCGCCGGACTTTTGAAATGAACAGACTTGCCCACATACGGAGAAAAGTCTGTTAATTTTGAATGCGCCTCCAGGTAGCTGGGACTAGCGAAGGAAGTCAATGTCCCCGCCTCCATTGGCGAGATTGACACCTCGCTGGCCCCCATCACCTGGTATGGATTTAAAGGGGAAGCCCTACGCCGAAAAAACGGCATGGGGGTCCGGCCAAAGTCCATAGCAGTCCCTTGTGGGCAAGTCCGTTCTTTTCAAAAGTCTGGCGGACTAGCACACAGACAGGCGGATTGTCCTTGCTTTACCTCGTCAGTCCTAACAGGCAGCGGGGGACTCCTCTTCAAAACTTATAGCTAACTAGTCCTATCAGGTTGTGGGGGCGGAGCCACAACCCAGAGTGTGTTGCCATGATGCGTCAGGAAACGGGAAATGAGCGTCAGTGTGCATGGAGCCTTAACACAGTGGACCATGCAAAAAATGCAATATCTATTTATACTGTCAGGGACACAGACTTTGCATTGTGCCCAGACGATTGGCTTTGGCACACATTGATAAGAGTGGTAAAAGCTTGGTATAAGATACCATGTGGATCTTTATTACTTGCGGGGTGGATTTGATTTAATTCACTAGTAAAAAGGCTTGATTTAATCCACTTGATTTAAATAATAATTTTTAAAGAACAACCGTCATCTCATTCCTCAGTCAGCTCCTCCTCTTACCCCGCTGTTGACTCAATGACAGTTCCATTCACATTAATGGGAAGGCTGATAATGTGGCAGTGACACAACAAGGTAAGGGACATGGCGGCAGCAGGCGAGCAGATGCTCACTAACAGGCACTGTAAGGACTTATTCTTGCTGGTATTAGGAATCTTTAATATTTACAAACACAATGAAGCTTTCCTATTTAGAATAATAAGATGTCAGGTTAATAAAACAGCGATATCAGATCCGATTCAATTATACAGTATGTAGTATATATAGATTTTGCAAATAAATGGGATAAAGGAATATTCCTGACCTTTGTTTTATCTCATGGTTACTGTGAAATTGTGTGAATGCATAAATGCAGTGCATGCTATCTCGTTATAGCTTGCAGAGCTTGGATTCATTAAATGAGTTCACCAAAAATTTTAATATTGCAGAATTAACAGTCTCATGCTACCTACAGTAACTAAGCTCCATTTCATGCTGAATAAATCAAATTATTAATGTATCTTAAATAGAAAACTATTTTTAGCTATAGTTTCACTCCAAAGGCATTTTATTAACCACTTAATGACCGCACCATAGCCGAATGAGTGCTACAGCGTGGCTCAATAACTCGTGTACATTGATGTCCTCCCAGAATTGTGTTCCTGCGTGCCCCCTGGGGCGCACACTCGGGAGTACCCATGACCGCCGGGTCCGGAGGACCGAGGCATCACGGATCATGGTAAATGGCCCCTGACAGCGGCCGTTTACCACGTGACTTCTCTGTCAAATGACGGAGCGATCACTTGTTAACAAATCGAGGTCACGCCTGGTTCCTCTCTCCCTTCTCTGTACAGATTGGTACAGTTAGAGGGGAGAGATTGAGTGCTGCACCGCTGTGGGCTGAATGTCTAGTGCCCACAGCGCTGATATGTGCCCATTCCTGCACTCAGCCATCCATACCCAGCCATTCATGCCCAGCCATCCATGTTTAGCCATCCATGCTCAGCCATCCATGCTCAGCCATCCATACCCAGCCACCCATACCCAGCCATCCATACCCAACCATCCATGCTCATCCATCCATCCATACTCAGCAATACTCATCCATCCATCTATGCTCAGCCATCCCATCCACTCCCATCCATACTCAGCCAGACCCATCCATACTCAGCAATGCCCAGCCATACTCAGCACTACTCAGCCGTACCCAGCCATCCCATCCACTCCCATCCATACTCAGTCATACCCAGCAATACCCAGCCATACCCAGCAATACCCAGCAATACCCAGCCATACCCAGCCATACCCAGTCATACTCAGCCATACCCCCAGTCATACCTAGCAATACCCAGCCATACTCAGCCATACCTAGCAATACCCAGCCATACTCAGCCATACCCAGCAATACCCAGCCATACTCAGCTGTACTCAGTTGTACCCAGCCATCCCATCCATACTCAGCCATACTCAGCAGTACCCAGCTGCACTCAGCCGTACCCAGCCATACTCAGCCCTACTCTGCCATACCCCCAGTCATACCCAGCAATACCCAGCCATACTCAGCCATACCCAGCCATACTCAGCCGTACTCAGTCATACCCAGCCATCCCATCCATACTCAGCTGTACTCAGCAGTACCCAGCCGTACTCAGTCGTACCCAGCCATACTCAGCCTTACTCATCATGCTCAGTCATCCCATCCATACTTAGCCATCCCCACCCATGGCTCATCCATCCCCATTCATGCTCATCTTTGCCACATCCATGCCACTAAAGTGCCTCACAAAAGTGTAATAGGTAGGCAAATTAGATTTGAAACTTATGCCCCTAGAACACCTGATGGTGCCCCCTGCATGTTGGGCCTCTCTATGTGGCCAGGCTGTGTAAAAGTCTCCCACATGTGGTATCACCGTACTCAGGAGAAGTAGGAGAATCTATTTTGGAGTGTCATTTTTGGTATGTACATGCTATGCTTTAGAAATATTGTATAAATGGACATCTTTGTGTAAAAGAAAAAATGCATTTTCATTTTCTTTACACATTTTCCAAAAACTTATAGAAAAAAATGACATGCTCAAAAGACTCATTATGGCTCATAGATTATATGTTGGGTTGTTTTCTTTCCAAAATGGGGTAATTTTTGGGGCATTTCCATTGTCCTGGTGCTCCAGGGCCTTCAAAAGTATATGCCCTTGTACACACGGTCGGAGAATCTGTCGGAATGAGTCTTATCGGACCGTGTCGTCAGATAATCTGACTGTGTGTGGTATGCATCGGACTGATTCCGTCCGAATCTCCGTCCGACCCAATTTTCCAACATGTTGGAAATATTTCCCGACCAACTGGGCCGGACGGACCTAATCCGATCATGTGTAGAGCATTTTCATCGGACCAAGTGCCACACATGCTCAGATCAAATTCCTACATCAAAGCTATTGGCTACTAGCCTGAATGTAGTCCCATCGTAACGAAATTACGTCACCACGTTCTGAAAGATCTGATTTTTCGCCAACTTGGCCCGACCGTGTGTATGCAACAGTTTCGGACACAATCCGTCAGCCTAAATCCGACGGGCAAAATCCGACGGATTTGGTTGGCAAAATCTCCGACCGTGTGTACGTGGGCTAAGAGGTAGTCAAGAAGTTATATGTGTAATTTATTCTCCTAGAACACCTGATGCTGCTCCCTGCATGTTGGGCTTCTGTATGTGGCCATGCTGTGTAAAAGTCTCACACATGTGGTATCGTGAGGAGGAGTAGTAGAATGTGTTTTGGGGTGTCATTTGTGCTATGCATATGCTGTGCGTGAAAAATAACCCGCTAATATAACAATTTTGTGAAAAAAACATGTAAAAAAAATCTTGAATTTGCAAAGAATTGTGGGAAAAAAATTACAACTTCAAAAAACTCGCCATGCCTCTTACGAAATACCTTGGAATGTCTACTTTCCAAAAAGGGGTAATTTGTGGGGTATTTGTACTTTCCTAGCTTGTTAGGGTCTCAAGAAATGAGATGGCCATCAGTATATCAGGTGAGATCAATTTTCAGAGATTGGCATCATAGCTTGTGGACTTTCTAACTTTCACAAAGACCAAGTAATTTACACCAATTTGGGTTATTTTTTACCAAAGATATGTAGCAGTATAAATTTTGGCCAAAATGTATGAATACAAATGACTAATTTTCAAAATTTTATAACAGAAACTAAGGAGATGCATTTTTTTTTTATAGAATGTTTAGTCTTTTTTTTTAAATGTCACATAGATACAGTGTTGCATGACTGAGCAACTGTCATTCAAAATGTGAGCGCACCGAAAGCTGAAAATTGGTCTGGTTAGGAAGGGGGTTTAAGTGGCCAGTGGGTAAGTGGTTAAAACAAATTTGATAAAAATCCAAAAAATCTGATTTAAATAAAAAAAATCAGATTTTTTTAGATTTTTTTTAAATCATTGATTTTTATCCACCCTGATTACTTGTATATCTAAAAGAAAAAACACAAAAAAAGGATATACATTCCATATAAATATTTTAAAATTGTTTCTAGAGTGAATATAAACTATTAGTAGTAGTAGCTTGATATCTGGGTTATGTAGTGAGTTATGAGTACATTTTAGAATGTGTGCAGGTCACAGGTCTAGGTTAATGTTCTGCTGATGTTTCTACTGATGTAAAGCAATTATTTTTTCTGCCTTTGTCAAATGTATACGTCTCCCCATCTCAGCTCCTTCAGCCTGCAGCACGCACACTTTTAGATCAGATCACCACAGCTCTTTGCTGCTGCAGGGAAAGCTTTTTGCAGTTTATTTATTACATGTACATATATAGCGCCATAAAATATATATTTTTATGAAAATACAGTATCTCACAAAAGTGAGTACACCCCTCCCAGCACTGCCTTAAAGGCAGTTAAATAACAAAATGTCATACTTACTTCCACTGTGCAGTTAGTTTTGCACAGAGTGGTCCCGATCCTCGTCTTCTGGAGTCACCCGGCGGCACTATCAGCTCCTGCCTGCATCGGGAAACCCCCTAGGAGAAGCACTCTCCCTGGGGGTTACTGTGCGGGCCAGCTCCTGAGTCTGGCTTTTGCGTCCATAGACACAGAATGCTGGACTCCGCCCCGCCCCCAGCCAATGGTTGTGCTGCTATCAATCTATCCAATTAAGAGCCGAGACAATGGGCAGAGAGGTAGAGCGCATCTCTGCCATGGGAAGGAACAGGCTCAGGTGAGAAAAACGAGGCTGGTCAGTGTCAGAAGTTTTTTCACCTTAATGCATAGGATGCATTAAGGTGAAAATACACAAGGGTTTACAACCTTTTTAACCCTCTTGGGCATGGAGTTCATCAGAGCTTCACAGTTTGCCACTGAAGTCCTCTTCCACTCCTCCATGATGACATCACAGATCTGGTGGATGTTAGAGACCTTGTGCTTCTCCACCTTCCATTTGAAGTTGCCCCACAGATGCTCAATAGGGTTTATGTCTGGAGACATGCTTGGCCAGTCCATCACCTTTACCCTCAGCTTCTTTAGCAAGACTGTGGTTATCTTAGAGGTGTGTTTGGGATTGTTATTATGTTGGAATACTGCCCTGTGGCCCAGTCTCCAAAGGGAGGGGATTGGGCTCTGCTTCAGTATGTCACAGTACATGTTGGCATTCATGGTTCCCTCAATGAACTGTAGGTCCCCAGTGCCGGCTGCACTCATGCAGCCCCAGACCATTACACTCCCACCACCATGCTTGACTTTAAGACACACTTGTATTTGTACTCCTTACCTGATTGCCACCACACACGCTTAACACCATCTGAACCAAATACGTTTATCAGACCACAGGACATGGTTCCAGTAATCCATGTCTTTAGTTTGCTTGTCTTCAGCAAACTGTCTGTGGATTTTCTTGTGCATCATCTTTATAAGAGGCTTCCTTCTGGGACAACTGCCATGCAGACCAATTTGATGCAGTGTATGGTTTGAGCACTGACAAGCTGACCCCCCCCCATCCCTTCAACCTCTGCAGCAACGCTGGCAGCACTCATACATCTATTTCCCAAAGACAACCTCTGGATATAATGCTGAGCACGTGCACGCAATCTTTTTGGTCAACCATGGCAAGGCCTGTTCTGAGTGGAACCTAGCCTGTTAAACCACTGTATGGTCTTGGCCACCATGCTGCAGCTCAGTTTCAGGGTCTTTGCAATCCTCTTATAACCCAGGCCATCTTTATGTAGAGCAACAATTCTTTTTTTTCAGATCCTCAGAGAGTTCTTTGCCATGAGGTGCCATGTTGAACTTCCAGTGACCAGTATGAGAGGGTGAGAGCGATACCACCAAATTTAACACACCTGCTCCCCGTTTACACCTGAGACCTTGTAACACTAATGAGTCCCATGACATCGGGGAGGGAAAATGGCTAATTGGGCCCAATCTGGACATTTTCACTTAGGGGTGTACTCACTTTTGTGAGATACTCTATGTATATATATTACACTCATATCAGGTTCCAAACTAACATGTTAGGGCTAATTTAGACAGAAGCCAATTAACATATGTCTTTGGAGTGTTGGAGGAAACTGGAGTACTCAGGGAAAATCCACGCAGGCACAGGGAGAACATGCAAACTCCAGGCAGGTATTGCTGTGGTTGGAATTTAAACCGATGACCCTAGTACTGATAGATGGCAGTGCTAGACACTTGCCAATGTGCTGCCCATAGTATAGAATACCAGCTAAAAGCTTGCCTTTGTGTGAGCACTTGAATTCTACAAATTCTAGTGCTTGGCATGAGTATACAAATATACAATCACACTTTGCAAAGGCTACCTATGATGACCTCTTGGTTTAATCAAGGCTGTTGTATTTATTTATAAAAAAAGAGCCAGGAACTTTGGTGCACTGACCTATCATTTTTGGGTGAATTGACCATTTAAAGAAAAACTGTCCTTTTGCACATACAGAGTTTACTTAACCCCCCGCTTCCCCAGCAGCACTTGCCTACCTTTTCTTTGCTCCCCAGCAGCTTCATATAGCCATTAGGAATTAGAAAAACACTGATTATATCATGTACCTGGTTCAAAGCCAAAGTGATGACAGGATCTCACTTTGATATGGTAGACAGAGGATTAGAAGAGCACAGAGTGGCATGGGTGCACTCTTATTGTACCAGGCTCTGGAGGTGGCTTGGCTATGAAACATACATCCCAACTTTCTGAGATCTGAGATGGGAATGAGGGACACCTATTAGCAAAAGTATGTAGGTATAGGACACACCCCCTGTCATGCCCCCGTAAAGGAGAATTATAAAAATAAATGTATAAAAAAATTTTGTTAAACCCACAAGTTCTCTTTTACCGTCACTATTCCTTTATACTGGTTTTTGAAATGTACAAAGGTAGCCATTTAGAAATTGGATAAAAGGTTTAGCACTGGTAAACAGTTTTTGAAAGATAAAAATTGCATTTTATATACAACTATACAGATCAGACCAAAATGAGGGACAAATGAGGAAAAAAGAGGGATAGAGAGACTTTATTCCAAATCAGGGACAGTCCCTTGAAATCAGGAACAGTTGGGAGGTATGGTGAAGTGATCTCGAAGACAGGAGGCAAGGATGGGTGATGGATGTTCCTGAATTGCAGAGCAGCAGAAGTAGTCACTGCAGAAAGCAAGGTGCAGATTGGATTAGCAGGCTGCGAATGTAGTTTGAGAAGAGCTGAATCATGGAAACAAGCAGCAGAAACACAGGTAGGGTAACAAACAGAGTCTTGGTTAGGAAGCAGGCCAAGGTCATATTGGGAAATGAGTAGAGGTAAACCATAGTCAGGAACTTACCAGGTCAGCAACAGAGAGGCAAGGTAGAAGCAAGTCCAAGACAGGAAAGGTCTGCAACAGGCAGGTGAGTAAAGACATGTCCCAAGGCAAGTCAGTTTAGCAGTGATGGCAATAGAAGAAGATCCAAAGGCTAGCCAGGTCAGCAAAGAGTAGGGATACAACAGGATCATGTTCAGGACTAAGGGTAATAGTTGAAGACTTCACAGATAATCCTCATTTCCACTCTGCTCCCTAAATACACCAGCTAGTGCCAGTGCAGGAATTGGGCACGTGTGCTTGTATGTCTGCATGACCAAATGTTCTCTAGACCATGTGTTTTCACAGCGTGCGGGCTATAACCCTAGGCCTTTGGTCAACTGTTGGAGCATGCGCATTGTCTTGTGATGCCATCCTGATACAATACTTCAGCGTTTAGAGGAGCATTTCACTAAATACATGTGACAGCACTGGTTCTTGGAACAACACTGTCAAATGTTAAGATAATCCTCTATTCTGAGTGTCTTTGACTGCAAGACTCGCTGTTCACACAGTGCTGTCATTTCTCTCTCAAAAATGCTGAATGGTATGATAGGGAAGCAATGCTGGCATCTTATCAATGGCATGCTGTCCATTGAGATGAAGAAATAGTGCATATAGAGCGTAATGAAGTCCCAAAGAAAAAAAGTCCAAATGAAGGAGGACCCCTTCGGCTGCAGCTCTTCCAGTATTCAATAGGCTCTGTGCACTAGAATAAACAGCAGAAGGCACTACCATCTAAGAGTATACATTTATTAAAAGCATGATGTAAAACAAGGAGTTTAAAATGCACTCACAAATGTCACAAAAGAAAACAAGCACATTACGCTTGCAGAACTTGGTGGGGAGCTACTGTTTCTGCTTCCAGTCCCGGCGCTGGCTTGCGTTCCAGCGTGGTTACAGCTTTTGCTTGCAGATTCCATCCCTCTTCAGCCAAACTCTGATGCTCCCAGGTGCCAATCTGACAGCTTCTTCTCTACCTCCCCACCGATCCCTGTAAGCAATTATGGACTGATGATGAGCTTGTTTTCTTCTACCTTTGTGAGTGCAATGTAACCTCCTTGTTTTACATACTGATTTTAATAAATGTGAACACTTAGATGGTGGTGCCTTCTGCTTTCTTTATTGTCCATTGAGAGAGCTGTGCCACAGGCATGAATCCTGCGTACCTGCACAGGAGTGACATAATCGCGGCTTGGCTATTCAAACCTGAGCCTGCGAACCCGGAAGGATAGTTGGATGAAGATAGAAGCCCTGTAAGTGGTGACAGCGCATAGCTGGAGGGCTTTGTTTTAGGGGAAGTCTTTGCAATGCATTCTAGCACATTATGCTCTTAATTTTCAAGTGGAAGATTTTTTTTTTTCTTCGAGGTTTACTACCGCTTTAAAGTATATTTGAACCCTTACCTTGTAAAATAACCCATTCCATTTAAAAGTGAAATGCAAGGCAAAATCTTTGTGTGTATATATAAAAAATATATATATTCAAATACCTTTTTTTTTCTGTAAGTGATCACATGATCTGTGTTCTCAGCTTCAAAAGGGGTTTAGATAGATGGGGGTGGAGACTGCAAGGGGGGGAGGGGTGCCAGCAGCAGGCAGAGAAGCGTTAGTACAGAGAAGAGAGAAGAGCAGAGCAGCAAGAGATACCCAGGGAGGGTGTATCACCACCAGTCTTGCCCTTTGGAGGACAAACAGACTGTGCTCCCAGCACAGCCAGAAAACTGACCAAGCTAAGATGGATGTGCTCTCATGTCTAGGGTGGTCAGTTTGAAACAAGTAAACAGGGGTACTGGCCGGATCAATAGGTATTTCACACAAAGGAACCATTGCAAAGAGAACAAGATATTTTTTAACGCAAGTATATGGCAGTGGTGTAACTAGAACCTTCAAGGCCCCGTTGCAAGAAACCATGAAGGGCCCACCCTGACCTCTGGCTGGGGCCCTTCCGTCCAAGCCTGGTGGCAGAACACCAGGGCCTGGTCAAAAGTGCAACCTTTGTGACCCTGGTAGTTTCGCCACTGGTGTTAGTAATTTTTTTTAATTTTTCTTATTTTATGTTTTATTTTTACTATTTCCTTTTTTTTTTCTTTATACATTTTTTTAAATGATTTTTTTACTATTTTATTTAGCCCTGTTGGGGGGCTTTGGTGAGATATCAGGGCTCTAAACAGACCCTGCAGCAATGGGCCGGGTTGCAATGCAACACCTGTAGCTATGCCCCTGGTACAAGGTACAACAGAAATACAGAATATCAGGAATATGAAATGCAGGGGTAACATACACTTTAGGAGAAACTTGTGAGCTTAGAAATATGGGAGCTTCCACTCCTAATTTATCTTTTAAAGTGATGGTGCCAGAGCTGTCATCCTTATGCCGCATATACTGAAGTCTGAAAGGCCCAGACTCCTCTTCCACATACTGTTTCCATGTGTCTCAGCCAAGATTCTGATGATAGACCAGAACCTGCATCATTAGTTACAAGCTAGCAACTGCAACTATCTTATAAATTCTTTTTAATGATATTATTTTTGGAAACAAAGCAAAATTCAGCATACTTTCTTCCAGTGACTGTAATATATCTAGTGCTATTTATATATCGCATTTTTTTTTTTGCTTTAGAAATAGATTAAAAAAGAAAACAGAATGTACAGTGTGCGTTCATATCTTAATCAATTTTTTATTTAAAATTGGCAGGCGTGCTGGAGAAGCTCAAATTCACTTTTAAGCAGTAGTGTTTTCCTTCACAGATCTGGGTTTAAAAATATAAAACCAAAATAGAAAATGAATGTATTAAATACCGTTACATAACAATGAACCTGCTCATTATCTTGCATATGATATAGAAGGCAAATTAAAACTTGGTCAAGGTTTGGATTACATTTTTCTGATACTATTTAACAAGACTTGCCTTATTACAGAATGATGCAAATGGTGGTCACTCTATGCATACAAGTCTGGAGGTTCAAGCCTGGTATGAAAAATAATGAGGATCAAATTTATTGTATAAGAGGAATTAAAAAAACAAAACACAGAGTTAGATGTAGGTGGCCAGGAAACTGGTGGAGGTACCTACAATAATTTAGTCTGATTCTAATGCCACGTACACACGACTGGACTTTTTGACAGCAAAGGTCCGACGGAACGAGTCCGTCGGACAATTTGATCATGTGTGGGCTCCATCGGACCTTTGCTTGCCAAAAATCTGGCGGACTTTAGAAATAGAACATGTTTTAAATTTTCCCACCGGAACTCCGCCAGACCGAGAAATCCGTTCGTGTGTATGCTAGTCCGATGGACAAAAACGGACGCTAGGGCAGCTATTGGCTACTGGCTATGAACTTCCTTATTCTAGTCCAGTGGTACATCATCACGTTCGAATCCGTCGGACTTTGGTGTGATTGTGTGTGGCCAAGTCCGTTCATTCGGAAAGTCCGTCAGAACTCTGCCGAAAGTCCATCAGAAAGACCATCAGACCTAGTCCCTCGAAAAGTCCGGTCGTGTGTACGCGGCATTAGTGATTCTTCTAACCCACCTCTGAAATGCCATATTTGATAATGGTGGTGAGGGCCAGGAAAGGCTTGGGAACTCTTTCTGGGGAAATAGATCAAGTCGGTCCTTTCATGGCAGGGACACTTTCCTGTATGCTAAAGAATGGGAACTACAAAAAGCCTGGAGGGATTAATGGGCACGGTGAAAGGTGTCATCTTTTCATATATACTGTAAATATATGTTAAAAATTGTTAAAAAGAGATTATTGTAAGTAAAAAATTGTAATCAATGAAGTACTTTAACCTCTTCCCACTGAAGTGGGTCCTCTAAACTCTCTAAACGGAGGCTGCATATATGTGTGCCTGTGTTTCTGCTCAGGGCACGCTGTCACTGAGAGCCCCGAGTCCTCTATGAACGTTCAATAACTGGAAAGCCTGCTTCCTGATCACCTGCTTGCTGTGATTGGCTATCATAGTGATCAATCACTGTAAAGCCCACCCCTAGTATGCTTTCTCCTCTTATCCGCCTACAATTTCCCAATGGCTGTCTGTATCTCTTCCAGAGATATGTTTGCCTCAAGGCGTTCCCTGTCCTCCCTGACCAGCATGGGTAGTCAAAAGCCCTGTATACACAGTCGGACATTCCGACGACGATTTTTTCTGACGGATTTTGGCCCAAACTTCTCTTGCATACACGCGGTCACACAAAGTTGTCGGAAAATCCAATCATTCAGAACGAGGTGATATAAACCACGTACGACGGGACTATAAAGAGGCCAGTAGCCAATAGTTTTCGTCTCGTAATTTATTCTGAGCATGCGTGGCACTTTGTCTGTCGGAATTGTCTACACACGATTGGAATTTAAATGATCGGCTTTTGTTGTCGGAAAATTTTAGAAGAACTACATGAAGCGGTCATTAATAAGGTCCGGGGTCACTATGACTTGGTCAGTCTCCCCCCTTATACTTGCGATGGGAGTTGTGGGATCATGGCTTTTGGCCAACCATGCCAATAATCAACCGTTTTTAAAAATCCCTGTATTCAAAAATCTTTGTTAAGAGTAGAACAGGGCCTTTTAGTGTTATCCACCCTATGAAGGGATAATTGTCTCAAGGTTCTTTGCCAGGCCTGATACTTCTCTGGGGTCTCGGAGGAGATATATTCTGCCTCCAAGCCGGCCGCCTTGTTTTCCAGAAACTCCAGCGACTGGCCCGCCTTTCCCTGGAGTATAGCGGTTTTGGAAATGTATACACCCCTAACCCATGCCTTAAACGCATCCCATTTCACAGTGGGGAGGGGGGGGGCAGCGTCACCATTGTTGTCCAGTTTGTGCACAGGGACACTGTGATAGGTTCATGCAGTCTATCATCCGTCGCCCAGAACCTGGACAGACGCCACAGCCTAGAACCAGGATGGGGCGAGAGGGTCAAACTAAGTGGGGCATGGTCCGACACCCCTTATGGGAGTATACTCGCATCCACCACCCATTGCACGGCAGTAGAAGAAGCATAGGCCAAATCTATGGGTGATAGGGATTTGCAGGAGGCAGAATGACAGGTAAACTCCCTAGCGGCTGGGTGTAGATGGTGCCATACATCCACCAGGGCAAAAGTGGACACCCATTGGGCCAGTGCAGAACCACCCCTCTGGTCAGTAGGCACCTCCAGTATTCGAAAAGGGCAATGATCTGCGGATTAGTATACTGACACCTCTGGAATAGTTAGATTAGGTGGCATGATAAGGCGTACCCACCCAGGGATGCCGCAGACCACCAATGAGCCCTGGAGGTGAGTTTCTTGTATTATTTAAATATGAGGATTATACCTCTGGAGAAATTTTAACACCAAGGACCGCTTCACCACCTAGTTAAGGCCACAGACATTCCTTGAAATCATTGTTATGTGAGACATGAGAGATTACATTCATACGAGAAATAACAAGGGTAACATGGCATAAAACATTGTCGGCAGAGGAAAAGGTCCTTGGGGAAATCTCTCACCAGTAAGCATAGCCATCTTTAAATTAAACAGCAAGCAATGGGTCTTTTCAGAGCCCTTGTCAAGTAAGTATTCATAAAGCACCAAACAGATTAAAATACAAAAGAGTAAGACAGAACATAACACTGCTCCCAACCCTCTCTTACCAACATGCAAACAACCCCTCCCCGCCACCCCATCCCAAACATGTAGAGCATAAACCCCAAACAACCAGTCAGTAAAGGTTAACCCAGAGAGGCTTGAGCCAGGTGGATCAGCTCTTGGAGAAAAGCACCTACAGATCCATGAAGATGCTGGCAGTCCATCAGCGCAGAAATGCACTTGTATTAGCAAGATATGTTCTTTTAGGCAAAACAGTGTGAATAAATGGTATGGGTGGTAGTATCTGTGCAGAGGCAATAAACCAGTAGATACTAAGGTTACAGTCATCCAAATCAGAAAAAGAAGGACATTCATACACTGAAGCAAACACCTGGAATCAGGGGCACATACTTAAGTTGTTGCAAACCAAGTTCTGTAAAGGCACAACGGTGCTAACAAATGAGAATGTGGAAACCCCATAGTGTCAGTGAACACAGGGAATAGGTAGAAAGGGAAACGGGGCTCTCCCAAAGTATCCAACAGAAATCAGGGATCCACTAAGATATAAATTTAGGCAGGTTACTTCATCTACCCGCCAGCCAATGATGGGGTGGCAAAGTATCCATCCAGGCAGAGGCCTCACGCGGGGAAGTAAAGAATCTAACTGCCTCTCCATCTTGGACCCGCAGACGAGCAGGGAACATGCACTGTTTAGGAGATATTTATTGTTACTGCAACCGGTGAGGTCCCTGGCACATGCATTCTAAAGGAGCCAATGCCCAGGCCATTCCTTCACAGAGTCCTTTGCTGTAAACAGCCACTCCCGTGGGAATGCACTTGAGTTAACACTACCTATCTTCCACCTACCAAGGGGAGCTGACAAGCAGTAGGAGCTCAGGAGACTTAAATGTTGGCAGCAGTGAACAATGGGAGATCTAGTTTGAGAAGAGAACTCTGCTATGCCAGCTAATGAACTGGGGAATTACAATTCCCAGACACAGACTGTTGTGAGGAGGAGAAATGTCTGCAATTTCCAGGGCTGAAGAGCAGACATTCTCTCTCTTTGCTGCAAGATATGCACATCAGCCTGCCACAAGCCTGCGTGGGGCTTTTACCAAGGGTGCTGAGGACCAGAGTCACTCCAAGCAAACCAGGAAGTGAGCTGACACCTGAACAGCAGAGGACACTGCTGCAATCACCCTGTTGCTTCTAGCAAAGACTGAACACATAAGGACTGGCCATCTAACTAGCATCATGATTTACTGCATTTAGACTTTACTAGGACTGTACTCATGTGCTCTACTATAAAAACTGGGCCCCAACACTAGCCAGCTGAAGAACTAGGACAATGGACTGTTTGTTCAGATAGCTGCCCTGCAAGAACTTTACTTGCTGTCCATAGTAAGTGGTACCTCTGTAGGGAGTCTCAAATTGTAGTGTAGCCATTATACAGAGTGCACACTAAGCAGTTACAGTCTACTATTTTCAGAGAAGTTATTGCAGTGTTGGTCACCATTGTATTTACTGTTTATCTACGCCATTGTTTAATGCTGATGTGTAGATTACCAGGTACAGATCAATAGAACCATACATACCCCTATTCTAAGCTGCTATAATATAGTACAAAAATAACAATAAATATTCAGCGCAGAATTATCAAAAAATAAATAAAAATGCAGGTTGCCAGCTGAACACTAAAGGGATAAGTCAACAACACCTCAATAATCATATATAACAAAAGCAGTGCAGCGCAACATAAATTGTATAGTAATAATGTCAATATAATATCAATATGTCCATATTGACAAATCCTAAAAGACAGCAGTTAATCCTCTGTGAGACAATGAAACAGGTGAGTATATCCCATCCACCACAGATAATACTAGCCTCTCTCCTCATGGATTTGACCTGAAAAGATCACACAGCATTAGCCTACACAGTGTGTCTTGAACCTTTAGCGATCCAGTGAAAATAACTTGATTCTCCACAGGGCACATATGTAAATAAATAAAGAGGATCTGTGCTCATCCCCCGGTGTCCTCTTCTCCACTGAATCTGGCCATTGATTGGATAGATTGATAGCAGCACAGCCATTGGCTTGCGCTGCTGTCAATCACATCCAATGAATCGGCCGCGGGGGGAGCGGGACCGAGTGATACCCTTGGCGTCTATGGACGCCAAGTTTATGACACAGGTGCGAGCCCGCAAGCTAACCTCCTCAGGAAAGAGCTTCCCAGGGGGGTTAGCTTTAGCAGGGAGTAGCCGAGACAGCCGCCATGGGACCCCAGAACAGCAGGATCGGGATCACTGTGCAAAACGAACTACACAGTGGTGGTAAGTATAACATGTTTGTTATTTAAAAAAAAAAAAAAATGTAACCTATACAACTCCTTTAAGGGACAGTTTAGCTTCGGGTGTTATTGATCCACTAAAGGTCACTGAAAATTAATTATTTACATTTCTTTCAGGTTTTTACGCATGCGGTAAGTGTGTGACTTGTAAAAGCTCTAGAACCAACATCAAAAAACATAAGGAGTTTAGCTCATCAGTCACACACAAACAATATAAATTTAGAGATCTTATCACCTGTAATACAGTAGGAGTTGTCTATATGCTCAAATGTGAATGTGGCCTTCGGTACATAGGGAGAACCTCTAGGGCACGGCAGTATCAAGTAGGGGAGCATATACCGTAAATAACATTAAGAAGGGATTTAAAACCCATAGTGTATCTAGACACTTTAGAATTTGTCATCATCGCAATACCAAAGTTTTGAAATTTTGGTGAATTGAAAAGGTCTCTAGACATTGGAGAGGGGGCAATTAAATTTGACAGTTAAGCTTCAGAGAATCATTCTGGATCTATGATACAAAGGTCATGACCCCTGCTGGCTTGAATGTCGATTTTGATCCTTACTGTTTTATTTCTGATAGATAATTTGTATTTCCTTTTATATGTATATATTTTTAAATGTTTTTAGTATATTTTAGCAATTGTCTGTTAAATGATCGCCATGGTGTGACGTATCTAACAATTTTTTTAATTTTTATTTAAATGGAGTGCACCTTTAAATTATAGTGAGGAGTGGCATGCAGTGTAGTTATGAGCTATTGACATGCTGTTGCACTTCCCTGATTTGGATGGTGTCTCCAGATTATGTTGATAATATGCTTTGATTTCTTTTGGTGAATTTATATATTGCATCACTCGTATACTAATAATGGCCCTCTCACAGCTTGCATTAAGGCAGGATACAAATGAGGCTGCGCCGCTCGATCCAGGGAGGCCACCATTGTAGCGTCTGGTTGCTGTGGTTGTCACTATTTAATGAGCAGGGCATCTGCGTGACTCCGTACCTGCTGACGAAGTTCCGCCCACAGGACATAACGCGTAAGAGTTCATCCGTGGCCATTGTTATGGTTAGAAACATTACTGTGATGCTGTTTCGCTTGCACTTGTGCTTCACTTGTAAGTGAATTCTTATTGGATTACATTTGTTAAAATGGAGAGCACTAGATTCTCTTTATTTATTTACATATGTGCCTGTAAAAATATTTGAAAAATGTATATATATCTCTTATATACATCTGGTGAGACCGATTGAGATTGTGAGACGAATTTCCTTAATTAGTTCTGAGTCAGCGTAAATCAAAAAGTGTGTTTTTATTGTACACACTTAAATGGAAAAGAATACTTACAAAAATAGTACAATGATAATTATTAGTATCTTTCTTTCTTTTCAAATATATAATACTTCAAGCTTGACCATGTGTTCTATTGGAGTCTATCTAAAATGGCCGAATAACCCTTTGTATGCTGAATGTAGCTGACATGTATGTTTGCTGAGAGTCTGTTTAGTTGCGAGAGTAGGATCCAACAGGAAGCCTTCCCACCTAACTTTTGCTTATATAAAACAGACTTCTAATTTTGCGCCAAAAGAATAAACCCTCCTTCACAAGGGTGTGGGCTAAAGAGTGGTTACTATAGTAAAGCTACCATATGTTAATACTCATGAGTTGGGGGAAGTAAAACTAAACATATCAGTTACATAGGCATAGATCTCTAAAAGCATATATAAGATATACAATATTCATCAAAATCCTGACAGGTTTTAAATGTTTACTTTTTCGATTAACGCAAGTCATAACATAGGATTAATTGATTCAAAGTTTTCCTTTCGCACAATGGAGAATTCATATTCTAAATAAAATATAATAAAGCCAATTAAAATTTAGATATTAAGAATATAACAGTGCCTTGTGGAGAATCGAGTTTTGGTATTTTCACTGGATCGCTGGAGGTTCAAGCCCCACTGTGTGGGCTAATGCTGTGTGACCATTTCAGGTCGAATCTGTGAGGTTAGTGGCTAGTATTATCTGCGATGGATGGGATATACTTACCTGTTTCACTGTCTCTTTGCCAACAAGCACTATCTCACAGAGGATTACCTGCTGTCTTTTAGGATTTGTTAATATGGACATGTGATATTATTACTATACAATTTATGTTGTGCTGCACTGCTTTTGTTATATGTGCTATAATATAGTGACTTCATTATCTAGAGACTTGGGTTAAACCTACTTTCTGCTTTTTTATTTATGTACATTCTGCCATCTATTTTAACTCGTAACAATATAATGCATTCTTTGTTCATTACTAGTTTGGTGTTTGCTTCTTGATACCAAACCATAGTGTGTGCAGGATAGTTATATTTGTGCTCTTTATAGTAGTGCAATATCCTTTTTGCTTAACCTGGTGTGTCAGAGCTAAGATAGTTCATTGAGCCGAGACAAAAGAACAGATAACCCAATCATTCAAGTGGCTCCTGCAGGGGTAGCACTTCCAACATATTTACCTATTATACTTATAATGGAGAACATCTTATATGGCCTCTGGACTGAACCCTGAAAAATTTTGTGTCTGTGTACAGAACATGATGCTGACTGTCAATACAACTCTCCTAGAGCTGAAGCTCCTATTGCTTAATAGGATCATATATATTTTTTTCTGGCTCAAACCTGTTCAGCAATGCTGAGGATAATGAGTGGATGTTCTTGACCCTTAGAGCCATGGAAACCCTATAATAAAGAGTATTCTTTTTTTCACAGAAAGGGCTGTGTTATTGCAATTTTACATTTGTTTGTTATGTAGAAAGTTATCATGAACTTTGCTTAGAGGTTTTTCTTAAACACCATTTTCCAACATTGAAAAGAAGAAAGCAAATATATGCAGAATATCTCCTACTAAAGTTCAGGGTTATTTAATAAAGTAAAACAAATAACAGACAATGGATATGTGGTACAGTGCAGGTAAGTATATAATAATACAATAAATACAATGCAATACTGTATAACAATACAAAAAAAAAAAGATTGTTGTTGCCAGCGTGAAACAGTAGTTACTGGGCAGGTACCTAGCTATAGGCACATTAACATGAAAAAATATGAATTTTGCTGCATGCAAATACTGGTTGGCATACAGAGAGAAAAGAATGCAGGCTGCTTTTCTCCCCTTTCCCACAGAGCTGACAGGGACAGGAGCTGTGTAAAATCACCACACTCAGTCTTCCAACCGCCCCATCAGCAGTGCAGGGCCAATCAGAGAACAGGAGAGTCAGAGGCAATGAGAACATCAGAGAAGGAGTCTTGCTGTGCAGTAGAGAATCATGGGGTAAGTAGTCTTAAAAGGGCTCTGTATAATGCAAGTAAACAGTCTCAAAAACTACAAAAGCTAAAATCCCTGCACACAGAGGAGGAGAAACAAAGAACTGTTTTCTCAAGCATACCTGGTGACTGAGAGGAGGTGTTGGCTGAGAGGAAGCTGGGCTGCTTGAATGTGTTGCCTTTGCTGAGCCTGCACAAAGACCAGGGGCTGAGGGCTGGGCTGCAGAAGAACCACTTGCTGTGCCTTTCCCAATATTGACACAGGTAATGCAGGAGAGGTAGCTCCCAGTGATTTTTCCATTCTTCATAGCATCTCTGGAAGTCTTCAAGTAAAATGGCATTCAAAGCGTGCATAGTGGCTCTTTGGACATTATTCACACTACGAAAATGGTGCCCTTTCCAACCTTTCTTCATCTTTGGGAATAATGAAAAAGTTGGGGTTGGGTGGGAAAGCACCATGATGTGTTTTTTTATCCCAAAACTCTCTGAAAGCTAAAGCACTGTGACTCGCTGTGTTGTTGTGATGAAGAATCCAAGTTGAGTCGTTCTCAGGATGCACACGAAAAACTCTTTGTCTGAAGTGACCAGGAACTTCCAGATAAAATCTTTGATTCACAGTTTGACCAGTAGGTACAAATTCCTTATGGACAATTCCATGTGAATAAAAAAAGCATTGATTTGACTTTTGATTTGCTCATTCAAGATTTCTTGGGGCAGTGGGTGTGTGTCATTCTGAACATTGTTTCTTTGTCTTGGGATTATACTCAAACACCCAGGATTCATCTCCAGGTTCCACTCAATTCAAAAAATCAGGCTCTCTTTTCAAATGGGCCAACGGGTCTTGGCAAACGAGTTGACAATGTTCCTTCTGATCAGGTGACTAGTTCTTTGGCCACACAAGTTTTGCACACACTTTTCTCATGTTCAAATTCTAAATCACGATTTCATGAGCAATTGACTTGGTAATTTAATTGATTTAACAATCATTCTGATAGTGAGCCGTCGGTCATGGTTGCGAACAGACCTCATGCCATCCACATTTTGTTCCGTCTTTGACAAAGAACGACATCCTGATTGTTGTTATTCTTCAACACCTTTTCATCCTTCCTTGAAGGCATTGTGTCATCGGTACACATGTGCAGATGATAGCGTAGGTTCTCCATAAGCTTTTTTCACCATTTCCAATGTTTCTGATGCACTTTTACACAAAATGTTATCGCATACCACTGTTCCAAACTCACTGGCATTTTTCTTAATACAAGGCACTTGAATAGGTTGTCACGAAAAAGAATGTTTGGACTCTGACAGGGCTAGAATGCAACTGATCAGTGTTCTAACGTATAACTGGCACCCCACCCCAAGTGACTTTGGCCAGCTTCTCTTCACAGAGCCCTTCTTGAGTGTAGGAATTTAATTCTCATATTCTGAACCAGGCTTTCTCACCCTTTTAACCCTAGAGGGACCTCAAAAATTTTCATGTCTCGAGAAACCCTTACTAAAACCAAATCATCAGGGCTCAATAGGAACAATTCTCCTTATATTGCTGGTCAATAGGAAGAATATCCCCCTTAAAGGGGTGTTCACAATGCCACCCTTAAAGTCAGCTAAAAAGATATTTGGTGTCACGTTGCTGGCTTTGCTGAGTGCTGAACCTTAACCACTTGCTTACTGGGCACTTAAACCCCCCTCAGTCCCAGACCAATTTTCAGCTTTCAGCGCTGATGCACTTTGAGTGACAATTACGCGGTCATACAACACTGTACCCAAATGAAATTTTTATCATTTTTTCCCACAAATAGAGCTTTCTTTTGGTGGTATTTAGTTACAGCTCGGAGTTTTATTTTTTGCTAAACAAACAAAAAAAGATGCAAAAAAAAAAAAAAATCATGTTTTAATAGTTTGTTATAAAATTTTGCAAACGGGTCATTTTTCTCCTTCATTGAAGTGCGCTGATTAGGCGGCACTGATAGGCTGCATTGGTGGGCACTGATGGGCTGCATTGGTGGGCACTGATGGGCTGCATTGGTGGGCACTGATGGGCTGCATTGGTGGGCACTGATAGGCTGCACTGGTGGGCACTGATAGGCATAGTTAAGGCGGCACTAATAGGCACAGATAAGGCGGCACCGATGGGCACAGATAAGGCGGCACTGATGGGCAAAGATGGGCACAGATAAGATGGCACGGATGGGTGGCACGGATAAGTGGCACGGATGGGTGGCACGGATGGGCACTGATAGGTACCACAGATAGATGGGACTGATGGGTACTGATAGGTGGCACTGATAGGTGGCTCTGATAGGTGGCACTGCTGGGCACTGATGGGCGGCACTGCTGGGCACTGATGGGCGGCACTGCTGGGCACTGATGGGCGGCACTGGGGTGCAGCACCTTTGAGGCAGATTTTGGGTGGCACTGTGGGTGGCACTGCTGGGTGGCACTGTGGGCACTGCTGGGTGGCACTGTGGGCACTGCTGGGTGGCACTGTGGGCACTATGGGCACTGCTGGGTGGCACTGACAGGGGGGCACTTACTTTATTTCAGGATGGCACTGCGGGTGGCAGGTGGGCACTGGCAGGGGGCAGGTGTCCGCTTGAATTGCTGGCCGTGATCGGGACTGATGTCCCGAACACGGCCGCCGGCGATCGGCTTTTTTTTTTTCTCCTCGCGCTGTCAGCGCGAGGAGGAATACTAGCCGATTACCGGCTCCGTTTTATCACATGATCAGCTGTCATTGGCTGACAGCTGATCACGTGATAAGGGGTCGGGATCGACCCCTTACACGGATCGGTGATCAGGCGAGTCTCACGGACTCGCCGATCACAGAGCGCGCCGCGCGCGCCCCTCAGGGGGCGCGCAGGCCGCTCGTAACTGGGACTACGTCAATAGACGTAGTCTCGGCAATCTAGGTCCGCGCTAATGCCGTCATTCGGCAATAGCGCGGATCCCAAGTGGTTAAACTCTGTAGGCATCATCAAATAGCTGGTTCATCAGCCACAGCTCAAGGAACCCCTACCAATCTCTAGAGGAACCCCAGGGTTCCACAGAACCCTGGTTGAGAGTGGCTGTTCTAGACATACCTCATATATCAGGCCTAGGGATGGGCATTATGTTCGATTCGAACATGAGTTCGACTCGAACATTGGCTGTTCGCCAGTTCGCGGAACAGTGAACAATTTTGGGTGTTCGAGGCAAATTCGAAAGCCGTGGAACAACCTTTAAAAGTCTATGGGAGAAATCAAAAGTGCTAATTTTAAAGGCTTCTATGCATGGTATTGTCATAAAAAGTGTTTGGGGATCTGGGTCCTGCCCCAGGGGATATGTATCAATGCAAAAAAAAAGTTTTAAAGACGGACGTTTTTCCAGGAGCAGTGATTTTAATAATTCTTAAAGTGAAACAATAAAAATTTAATATTCTTTTAAATTTCGTACCGGAAGTTCATACTTGACTTCCTTTGCTATCTGCCTGAATCCAGCCCCAGCTTGTCTCCGACTCTGCACCTGCCTGCTCCCTCTGCTTCTTCGCTGCCAGCTTGTTGCCCACAGGGCCTGTACCTTGACTCTGCTCCTGCCTCTGCATCAGTACCTGACTTGCTCACCAGTGTATGACCCAGCCTACTGTACCTGCCTTCTCTCTGGTCCTCTCGGAGCATCCATCCCACCAGCAGCTGTATCTACTTCTCAGCCCTTGGTGTGTCCAGTGTCAGTCTGTTCCAACTTCCAGCCTACCTGCTGGTCTAGTGCTGTGTCTTTGTTCCTCCACAACTCTGCTATAAGTACAGTGGTGTGAAAAAGTGTTTGCCCCCTTCCTCATTTCCAGTTCCTTTGCATGTTTGTCACACTTAAGTGTTTCGGGACATCAAACCAATTTAAACAATAGTCAAGGACAACACAAGTAAACACAAAATGCAATTTGTAAATGAAGGTGTTTATTATTAAAGGTGAAAAAAAATCCAAACCATCATGGCCCTGTGTGAAAAAGTGATTGCCCCCTAAACCTAATAACTGGTTGGGCCACCCTTAGCAGCAACAACTGCAACCAAGCGTTTGTGATAACGTGCAATGAGGCTTTTACAGCGTCCTGGAGGAATTTTGGCCCACTCATCTTTGCAGAATTGTCCTAATTCAGTTACATTAGAGGGTTTTCGAGCATGAACGGCCTTTTTAAGGTCATACCACAACATCTCAATAGGATTCAGGTCAGGACTTTGGCTAGGCCACTCCAAAGTCTTCATTTTGTTTTTCTTCAGCCATTCGGTGGTGGACTTGCTGGTGTGTTTAGGATCATTGTCCTGCTGCAGAACCCAAGTTCGTTTCAGCTTGAGTACACGAACAGATGGTCGGACATTCTCCTTCAGGATCTCTTGGTAGACAGCAGAATTCATAGTTCCTTTTATCACGGCAAGTCTTCCAGGTCCTGAAGCAGCAAAACAGCCCCAGACCATCACACTACCACCACCATATTTTACTGTTGGTATAATGTTCTTTTTATGAAATGCAGTGTTCCTTCTACGCCAGATATACTTGGACACACACCTTCCAAAGAGTTCCACTTTTGTCTCATCGGTCCACAGAATGTTGTCCCAAAAGTCTTGGGGATCATCAAGATGTGTTGTGGAGAAATTGAGACGAGCTTTGATGTTCTTTTTGCTCAGCAGTGGTTTTCTCCTTGGAACCATTTTTGCCCAGTCTTTTCCTGATGGTGGAGGCATGAATGCTGACCTTAACTGAGGCAAGTGAGGCCTGCAGTTCCTTGGACGTTGTTGTGGGGTCTTTTGTGACCTCTTGGATGAGTCGTCGCTGCGCTCTTGGGGTAATTTTGGGCGGCCGGCCACTCCTGGGAAGGTTCACCACTGTTCCATGTCTTCGCCATTTGTGGATAATGGCTCTCACTGTGGTTCGCTGGATTCCCAAAGCTTTGGAAATGGCTTTATAACCCTTTCCAGACTGATAGATCTCAATTACTTTCTTTCTCAATTGTTCCTGAATTTCTTTGGGTCTCGGCATGATGTGTAGCTTTTAAGGATCTTCTGGTGGACCTTACTGTGTCAAGCAGCTCCTATTTAAGTGATGCCTTGATTGTGAACAGGTGTGGCAATAATCAGGCCTGGGTGTGGCTAGAGAAATTGAACTCAGGTGTGGACAACCACAGTTATAGTATGTTTTAACAAGGGGGGCAATCACTTTTTCACACAGGGCCATGATGGTTTGGATTTTTTTTCACCTTTAATAATAAACACCTTCATTTACAAATTGCATTTTGTGTTTACTTGTGTTGTCCTTGACTATTGTTTAAATTGGTTTGATGTTCCGAAACACTTAAGTGTGACAAACATGCAAAGGAACAGGAAATGAGGAAGGGGGCAAACACTTTTTCACACCAGTGTATCTGCCCTGCTCCACTGCCAGCGACTCTGCCAGGCACTCGTGTGACTCTGCACTTCTGTGCATCCTGTCTGTTCTATCAGGGGCCTCGAGTCAGAGGTGTAAGAGAGGCCGTCCTCTGCATATCAGGCTCTACCATCAGGTACGTGACACCGCCGCTCCCGCCGATGACCCTCCTTCGATGCCGCGTCCCGCTGATCTGTCTGCGCCGATGTCAAGCATGACATTGATAATGATGGAGGCGTGGCCATCTGATGTCATCCAAAGGCACCGCCCCTTGTGACATCAAGAGGCCCTTGTCCCCACCCCCTCTCCTGAGCCGTACCAGGCCCTCAATATGGAGGGTGGGCACAAGGGCCTCTTGATGTCACAAGGGACGGGGCCTTCGGATGACATCAGATGGCCAAGCCTCCATCATTATCAATGTCATGCTTGACATCGGCGCAGACAGATCAGCGGGACGCTGCATCGAAGGAAGGTCATCGGCGGGAGTGGCGGTGTCACGTAGATGATGGTAGAGCCTGATATGCAGAGGACAGCCCTTGCTCATCCCCTCCCTTTCCTGACCTGCCGGGCTGCATGCTCCGATAAGGGTTTGGTGTGGATTTTGGGGGACCTCACACCATTTTATTTCACTTTTCTTTTTCTTTTTACCGGGAATTCTTTTTTTTACATTGAGCTGTCAGCGGGGAAGCTCACTGACAGCTGATGACTCATCGTTTGTTAAAGATGCGGTAGCTGGCTTCCCGGCCTCCTCCTTTGCAACCAGTTATATACAGTGAATGTACAGCAAAATAAAAAAAAACCCACAAATCTCAAAGCGCAAATCGTGGCAAAATCACATCAAATTGCTGTAGAATGCAGTACTTTCGTTTTGGATGCAGATCCATTGAAGTCTATTACATGCAAAATGTTGCATTTTATGGGAAACAAGCCCGACCCTTTCCGAAAAACGCAGAGAGAGGCACAAAAATGCATTGATGTGAACATGTTCCATAGGAACCCATGTTAAAAAATTTCCCTGCATAAATGCAAACTGCAAAATGCATAAAAAAAACACATTAGTGTGAATGGAGCCCAAATGTGTCTTCAGGGTCTGGGAACCATAACAATGGACTACGCAGCCCAATAGCCATAGGCAGTAAGCAGTCAATAGAAGCTTCGATAGCTGTACAATACAATAGAAAAAAATGAATGGTTAAAAAAAGTAAATTACATTTCCAGAGTAGAACAGGTCCATCACCTAAGGACAGTATTTTAGAAACTGGAGTCTTAGGCAGGGTTATATAGGTGTGCTTTGGGGGCAATCCTAGCAAGTGTGAGTTGATCCGAAAATAGCCTGCATATAACCCATGGTCTAAAAATAAATGTCTGGTGTTTTGTACTGTCCAATTAGGATATTTGATTTTTTTTTTTTTGTGCAATTAGACATACTTAGCTGGTTGTGGAAAAAAATAAATTCGATTTTTATATAGCTGCTAAAACATGGCTTATGAAGTAATTATATAGTTTATATAATTTTGTTAACAAATGAGCGGTTTTGTAAGTTCTCCTGACCAAAATCCAATAATTTTACTAACAGATAACCCTGACAATAATTTTATCATCGTATCATATCTGAAAGTTCCCTTGTAGTTCTGTTACTTTAATTAAGCTTTACTTCTGTTGTCACTAATAGAAAGACTTCTGCTTCAAACATTTTGCAGATAAGGCGGTAGAAGGCTTTATTTGGGTCATTGATGCTATTCTGCAGTGTACCAGACAAGTAGAACATATCACTTTCATCAAGTAATTTTCTGTTTGTTTTGTGCCAGCATAGTAAAAAGCAATGTTATACTTTACTCCCTTATTGGGATTTAATGTCACACTTTTGCTGTCTGCTTTTGCAAAATTACATTTTTTCACCTTTTCCACCCTCAGATTGCTAAAGTCACGGTACATCGATCAGTATGATTATTTTGATACTTTCAGTAGTTGCTTGGCTTTAACCCTTCTATGCCTATGCCTAAGCCTATTTCTGACATTTGTTGTGTACAAGTTAAAATCTGCATGTTTCTGCTAGAAAAATACTTAGAACCCCTAAACATTACATATAGATATATGTATATATATATATATATATATATATATATATATATATATATACAGCAGAGACCATAGAGAATATAATGGCGATCATTGCAATATTTTATGTCACATGGTTTCTGCGTAGTGGTCTTTCAAACACATTTTTGGGGGAAAAAAGACACTTTCATGAATTAAAAAGAAAAAAACAAACAGTAGAGTTAGCCCAATTTTTTTGTATAATGTAAAAGATGATGTTTTGCCGAGTAAATGGATACCTAACATGTCATGCACTGAAATTGCACACACTCGTGTAATGGCGACAAACTACAATACCTAAAATCTCCATAGCAGACGTTTAAAAAATTTTTTTTACGGTTACCAGGTTAGCGTTACAGAGGAACACTTTGGCTATAATTATTGCTCTCACTCTGACGATCACAGCAATACCTCACACGTGTGATTTGAACCCTTGCGTATACCTTTTCTTTGTTGTGCGAGCATGCGGGGACAGGGGCGCTTTAAAAATTATTATTTGTTTTCTTATTTCTTTTATTTTTTTATTTTTTTTACATTGTCTCTTTGAAGAAAAAAAAATCTGATCATTTTTATTGCTGTCACAAGGAATGTAAACATCCCTTGTTAATAGGTGGTGACAGGTACTCTTTATGGAGGAATCAGGGGTCTAAAAGACCCCAAATCCCTCCTTTGCACTTAAAAGTATTCAGATTGACAAAATTGGCAATTCTGAATACTGTATTTTTTGTTTTCAAATAGGTGCTATTGGCAGCCAAGCAAACTGGAAGTGACGTTGTGGCGTCGCTTCCGAGATTTTACATTGGAGACCCAATCTGGCTTTGTTCGGGTCTTAGCCTAGCCAGCTGACGCGCCGGCTGGTGGCTTGGGTCTCCCGGTGGGACGAGAGGCCCGGGAAGAGCGGTGGAAGTTGGTAGGAGGTGGGACGTCCCCTCTCACTGCTTTAGGATAACAGCTGAGCGGCTTTTCGCCGCATTGGTTGTTATCACTAAAGAACCAACCGTCCACTCTAAAAAAAAGGTACCGGGGTGAAACCATGAACGCAAATTTGTGTTCAGTCGGTGTGAAGGGGTTAAATTACTTCTCTAAAACTTTAAAGCCAGTTTGGTTAGTTGGAGTAAGTTAGAATATTTACTTTATTGTGATTCACAATAAAAGTCAGAAAAAGAAAAGAAGAAGGGGGCGCCTCTGGGTGTAGATTTTGAAAAAGCAATTTATTCACAGGTAAAACAAAGAGATTATGCACTCACATTTTCCAAGGCCTGATGAAAGAGCGTGGCCGTCTCTCCACCTCGACCCGAACGCTCAGGAAACGCATCGCCCGCCGTGACGTCACAACCCCGCGACCCGCGCGTCACAGCTAACCAAGCCTCGCTTTGGAAATACATCCTCTGCGTCCACCAAGCCGGCTTTTTTAAAACAACAAACTTGTGGTAACGCCAGGAGAGGACAATATGACACCTGCGGACCGGATCTCAAGTGACGGATGAATCAGATGAAAAACCTCCCCTTTTATTCTACATGCCTTTTTATGCCTTGGAAAATGTGAGTGCATAATCTCTTTGTTTTACCTGTGAATGAATTGCTTTTTCAAAATCTACACCCAGAGGCGCCCCCTTCTTCTTTTCTTTTTCTGCAACAGTCTAGGAGCCTGGTTTCAGCTCCCTGTGGTGGCAGCCCTGCATTGTGAAAGTCCCACTCAAAGAACGAAAGACACTTTTCATGGGACTTGAGAACTAAAAAGTTCTTATATATAACTTTATACAGACAGCCCTCTAGAGTATATTATTATCTGATCTTTTGTGCCTCTACTTGTCGTGCACAATAAAAGTCAGATCAAACTTATTTTTTTTCGTGAGGAAAGATAAATGGGAAAGTAGGTGAACTACTAAAACTGTGTGTAGATTGACAGCAATGTAGTAGCTTTAGGGCTACTTTCCCTGAATTTAGTGGCTCCTTTATGATGTGAGAACTGTATAGCCTAGGGCATCATCACGTTTTTATTATGTCCTTTGTCTGTTTTTGCTACCTGTTGTTGATGAATACTGTGGCTCAAGAAGGTTGATTGGTTTTATGGTCAACAAGGGGACTAACCATGCAGCCAAACACATTGATTGATGGAAGAAAAATGGGTATAGGTCGACATTGTTACGTGAGTTTGTTGTGTCACATCCTATATAAAAGCTACAAAAAAGGAAAAAAACCCTAATGGTGGACTTTGGAGGCATATACAGCAATAGAATAGGATAAGAACAATTTTATTTATTCAAGAAAATTAGCATAAAATATGTCATAAAACAGTTTATGAACAGCAAAACAATGTACATGATACAAATAGTTAGTAAGCTTGTCACTACTACAGGATATAATTGGCTATAGAGCTTGTTACCCTACAGGTTTCTGAGCTATTGTGGTCTCCTTCATCAGGGGTGGACATGAAACATAGAGCGTAATTCTAGTGGAGAATATAAATGACAGGACATTAGAATAAAGAGATGATTTGCAGACATTATATACTTATTTGGTATTATACTTACGTATCAAAGTGACAGGTTGTATGAATGCAGCATGTTATTTATTAAAAACAATCAGGTAGATGAGTGGCTTTCCAGTATCCAAGGCTCCCATGTATGAATGACAATGCATGAAGTTCGATAGTGATAATTGTGGGTACCCGGAAATATCGGGGTCCAAGGATTCCCCTTCCCCCACCCTGATGGAACAGGGGGATCGCTGAGCAAGACCGGGAGATACGCTGAGGCGAAAAAAGGCACTAGGTCCTGAGAAAGAAAAAGGGGAAAATGGCAGATTGAAGCAGTATAGTATAGAGCAAGGGACACAATCTAATAATATAAAATAATTTTTTATCACGACCTGGGTGCAAGGATTGAAAAATATCTACCTGTAAAGGTACCCCTGGTAAGATGAATGGATAGGTGTGACAACCAGGCCCATGAAGTGTAATGGTAGCTGTAAAAAGTATTGATATACCGTATTTGCCGGCGTATAAGGCGACTGGGCGTATAAGACGACCCCCAATTTTTCAAGTGAAAACATAGGTTTTGGGCAATACTTGCGGTATAAGACTACCCCCCTTCTAAGGCAACACCATTTAAAAAAAACATTAGAACCATTAAAAAACACAAAGCAAGAATGCCAACTACTCATCCGCCATGCTGTGTTATGTCATAATGTAAATCAAACAATAACACAAACAGAGATCTATTGAATGCCACAACTCTGGAAAGTAGAATTTTTCACTAACCAAACCTATACCACTTTTGGGTTACTTTCTATGGGAATTGTCCACCAAAATGCAGTTAATAACCCCCCTGTCATATGTCCCAGATTTGCCTGTCCCTCTTGGGTGCCTGGGACCTCAAAGGCAAATAGCAGGATGTATAGTAGTAGGAGATCAGTGAATGGATTTACCCAGGGAAGTATGGTGAGTGGTGTATTATTTTAATGAATACAATGCCTGCTTGGATTGGCAGAGGCTGTAGCATCATCAGCTCTCTCTCTCTCTCTCTCTCTCAGCCAATCCGAACAGCCTACTCTATGTAGCCTGCTCGGATTGGCCGAGGTTGTTACTCCAATTCAAGCAGGCTCTGTATTCATTAATAGAATACATCGCTCGCCAGGATTGGCTCAACGGCGTATACTGTTGTAGCTGAAGCCACATACAGTATTAGCAAACATTTGGGGGCTGACATCCATCGGGCAGCATTGTATACCTGTATACCCGGCGTATAAGACGAACCCCGATTTTTGGGCATTTTTTTTAAGTGTAAAAGGTAGTCTTATACGCCAGCAAATACAGTATTTTATTTAAGAGGGGGGAGTAGACAGAATTATGGTATATTTTAAAGCTACATATAGCCTGAACTACTTAGAGATGTGTCCAGAGTAGATAAAAATAGATATAAAGGAGGTGGTAATTATTAATGAAAAAACAGATAGATAGTAGATGTATTAGATGAGAGTAGATCTAGAAGATAGGGAAAAAAATGAATGAAACTGAAGTTGATGGCATACTATGAATTACAACATCTTGAATCCCATAAAACTTAGCAGTTAAAGTTGAATTCAGACATAAAAGAGACAAACTAATACAGCTCTGTACAGTATTCATGAATACATTTGTATATGTTTTTACTGAAACTAGTTCAAGTATTTGAATTTGCTATCCCCCTTATGCCATCCCTTATGTAACAGCACTCAGATTGAAAAAGGGAGGGGAAGCACTGGGAGGCAATCATGTCTACTGCATGATAAGGAACATGCTGATAGGAGAGGCAGAGAGAGCAGAGGGATGACCTCCTTGGTCTACTGATGCTTATTCACTGTCCAAAAGAAAGAATTCTATCCACCTTGTTGTGCTGTGTGAGGGTCACGGGCGGACTGACCATTCGGCCACTCGGGCACTGCCCAAGGGACTGCCCAAGGGCCCCAGGCCACTAGGGGGCCCCATCAAGGTTGCCAGCCTCAGTAAAACCAGGGACAGTATGTAAAAATCTGTGTTTTTTTTTTTACATCTGTCTCTGAAATGTCCCTTACTGACATCCTTTTGGTCTAAAAATCCTGAGATTATAGCTGCCCCACCTCTCCAGTACCTTCTCAGCCAATAGAAACATGTCTGTGTATACTGTGTGTACATGTATGTGTATACTGTGTGATTGTATACTGTGTGTGTATACTGTGTGGACCCAAAATCTCTGATTGCCTGGGGGCCCCATAATCTCCTATTGCCCGGGGGCCCCATGAGTTGTCAGTCCACCCCTGGTGAGGGTACTTTGTAATACTCAAAACTAGATAAAAAGAAATACATATTCTTTGAAAGGTAAAACCGTTATATGATCGTCCACAGTTCATCTTTAAATTTATTTTCTAATAATTAACATCTGTTTGCAAGAAAAAATACTTCTGGTTGAGTCTGGATGTTCTGGTGCAAATCCTCTTAAGAGAACATGTTCTTCTATAACAATGTCGCATTCCTTTGAATATAAAAAATAAGAAGATGGCATGTATATTTTGATCCTTTAACCACCCAGGGGGTTTCTCCTAATTTGCAATTTGTCTCTGTGGTCAATAGTTTGTTAATTTCCTAGATGTGGAAGCCATATAACTGGACTATTCTGTGTGCTTAAGGTGAAACACAAGACACATTTTAAATTTAGGTATAGACAAAGTGGAGTAAGCTCTATTGGGTATATTGCTGTCTTTTTTTATTACTTGACAGCTCTCCCTTCCTTTCCTGTCTTGGACACAGGAAGGGAGGGGAATTCTTGTCACACTGAGGGGAAATCCAACCTTTAATGCCCCATACACACGGTCAGAAATTCAGACGGAAAAAGTATGATCAGATTATGTTGTTGGAAAATCCGATCGTGTGTGCGCTCTATCAGACTTTTTCTGTCAGAATTTCCGACAGAAAAAGTTTGAGAGTTGGATCTAAAATGTTCCGTCAACAAAATCCGACTTTTTCCGATCGTATGTAGAGAATTCCGAGGCACACAATGCCACGCATGCTCATAAAAAATTTGGAGACGAAAGCTAATGGCTACTGGCCTCTATGTAGTCCCGTCGTACGTTTTGTACGTCACCTCGTTCCGAACGATTGGATTTTCCAACAACTTTGTGCGACCATGTGTATGCAAAACAAATTTCAGCCAAAATCCGTCTAAAAAAATCTGACGACCCCATACACACAGTTGGACATTCCGATCACAAAATCCGTCGGATTTTTTCGGATTTTGTTGTCTGAAAATTTTAGATCCAGCTCTCAAACTTTTTCCTCAGAAATTCCGTCAGGAAAAGTCTAATAGAGCCCCCACACGATCGAATTTCCTGACAATATAATCCGATCTGACTTTTTCTGTCGGAATTTCCGACCGTGTGTATGGGCCATAAGAGTTGTTTCTGGAACAAGTTTCCCCATGAAATAATTTCCCATCATCTGCAAATGACAACTGTTGTATGTTGAATTTCCCCTCACTTTCTGTGACACCGAGACAGGAAATAAACAGAAATAACAACAATGGAGAAACGGACAACAATAAAACTTTAACAGAGGTTATAACCTTTCCCCACTATGTATTAAAGTAAAAGAAAGCATATTGGGGGAATTTTCACTTTAACCTTAGGTAATGTTTCGTGAGCTTTTGCCTTTTGCCAATAAACATTCTCACTTTTGCAAATGCTTTTTCTGCAAATCCAAGTGTTCAGTTTTAACAAGCATAAAGCAAGCTTAAATGCACTTGTTAACCCAGCATTCAGAGCATATACAGACAGGTACTTGTCAAAGTCTTTTACGTTAAAAAAAACCACTATCTTAAGAAACATAAAACTAACAATTATGTGGCAGGAAATTGCCCATTTTATACATTCTCAGGTTTTATTTGCGTTGCCCAAATTGTGTTTTGCTCAATTGTAACACAAATTACACAATAACAATATAAGGTTCTTAACAACTGTGTGCTAGACTGTCATTCAGAGCGTATAAGCGCAGGAAATAAACTAAAACTGTACTAATCCCCAAAATAAAAAGTGTGAAATGGCTTGGTTTATCCCACATCATGCATTTATGTAAACAATGTTGTCAACTGTGACTTGAATAATAATTGCTTAGCAGAACAGCCATTCATGTACAGAAAATGAACAAAGTAAAAAGATGCATTGCCTGGAAAAGAAGTTTAAACCTGAATTTTGGGCAGAGAAAAAATCCCCACTTAATGCAGTTTTGTATTAATTTAAACATGAATCAGTCTTTATATTACAATTTTTTAAAGCTGAACTCTGATCAGCCTTTAAAATAAATTTTTTATGCCCCCTTCCTATATAGTAAGGGTCAACTGCTTTTATAGCGTAGGAGGTGTAAAGTATAGAAATACTTACTTGTTAGCAGGTATTCCCATTTAATGTATGAACGTTCTCCTCTTAAGGTGTGTGCTCCTCAGTAGCCTGGTCCAATCCTTTTATATGGTGGGAGGAGGAGCTGTTCATTGGTCAATATTCAGAGAGAACAAAAGGATGCAACATTTGAGAGGAAGCCCTACATCTCTAGGGAAGTGGAAGCATTGAGGCTTAAGGCCTGGAGAGCACATGATTGAGGACTTTATTTAGTAAGTAGTACCGCAGAAAGCCCTCCTGTATAGTTAGTGGGACTTTACATCTGTTCCAGCCAGGGTATGGACATTTTGTGTTATGAACTTCCTGCCATAGTTTATAATTACTTATACCATGTGTACTGAATAGATGTGTACTAGCTGTATTGCTAATCACGTGGAATTATGGAACTGATTTTTTTTATTTGAGTAAAATTCAAAGAAAATGCACTACAATGCCTCTTTCTTCACTAAGGAGCTGGTGGTGGCTAGGGGAAATGGTAGCCCTCCTGGTGGTGCAAGTAGAGCTCCTCTTAAGTATGTCATGTACCAGGTGGTCTGGACAACCATGTACCATGGGTCTCGGGCATTTGAATATATCTTGGCACCGATCTTGGGGGGAGCTGAAAACTGTTAAGTGGGGGGGCCTGAGGACTGTGAAGTGGGTCAAGCTGAGGACTGTGAAGTGGGGGGAGCTGAGGACTGTGAAGTGGGGGAAGCTGAGGACTGTGAAGGGGGTCAAGCTGAGGACTGCGAAGTGGGGGGGAGCTGAGGACTGTAAAGTGGGGAGTGGGGGGGCTGAGGGTATTGAAGTGGGGGGGGCTGAGGACATTGAAGTGGGGGGTCTGAGGAAATTGAAGTGGGTGGTCTGAGGACATTGAAGTGGGTGGTCAGAGGACATTGAAGTGGGTGGTCTGAGGACATTGAAGTGGGTGGTCTGAGGACATTGAAGTGGGTGGTCTGAGGACATTGAAGGAAGGGGTCTGAGGACATTGAAGGAAGGGGTTGAGGACATTGAATTGGGGGGGGGGGCTGAGGACTGTGAAGTAGGGGGGCTGAGGACATTGAAGGGGGGGCTGAGGTCATTATAGTGGGGAGCTGAGGACTGTAATGTGGGCGGGGCTGTGGACATTAAATTGGGTGAGGCTGAAGACTGTGATGTGGGGAGCAATGAGGGTAGTAATATGGGGTGGCTGAGGAATGTAATGTGGGGGGGAGGAGACTGAGGACAGTAATGTGGGGGGATAATGTAAATAGGATCAGAGGACAGTACTTCCTGGGGGGGGGGGGGGGGGTTGATGTCAAGGATGTGTGAGAACACTACCGTGAAAGGTGTTGATGATGTAAAGGGGGACCTGAGGACACTTATCAAGAGGGGATCTTGATGTGAAGGGGGAGAGGAATGTAATGTGCATTGGGGTCCGAGGATGTTGATGGAAGAATGGGTTAAGATCTGTGCATGTGCATAAGGTGCACACGTTGTGGGTAGGCCAGCCCATTTTAATGGGCTGCATTACCCGCAAGAAGCTTGGTAGAAAGAAGTCATTGACCTTTTTTTCAAAATGATGCCACGTGGTGCTGTAGGAACGTACGGTTTTGCACACGCAAAAATGCATCATGGGTACTGATATGTTATTCGGACCTCTGCTGGAAGAAACTTTTACTGACCGGACCTCAGTGAATTTTAATTAAATACCCCTGGTCTAGGACCTCCTATTGTACACGTTAAGGATACTTTTTGTAGGATGCAATAGGCATCAAAATTGTTTGGTCTAGTATAAGGACCTGGCTGCTTAGTATGACCATGACTGACAGCTAGGGGATGCTTATATTCTTTATTCGTTGCTTCCTTTTTTATTTTTGATCTGTTCAAGCCCAGAAATGTGGGTGGGCCCTCAATGGCCTCCTTGTATGCATATGTGATGATATTGGTAAGGTAACCACTATACAGCTTTCAAAGAGGAATGGCTTGGGGGAATCGGTGGTTAATTCTGGAACAAGCAATAAAGAAACTTGCAGAGGTGAGTAATATGTTCCTCTGCTTTACATCTTTGAAAACTAAACAAGCAGTAGACTGTTACTATATTGGGAGAGAGGGCATGCAAAAATTGTATTAAAGGCTTTAAAAGCCCTCCACAGCATGACTTTTCCTTTAATTTAATTTGCTAGGAACCATTTTTTGGATTGCCAAGTCATTCATTCAGTTTTTTACACATTTTATTGTGGATCCATACTGGGCTTTGTACATTGAATGTGTCTAGTCTGCTAGAGAACTTTATATACTTGTTATGAATTAAATAAGACAAACTTATACTCCCAGTACAAATAACCTATTTTTGTGTGTGTTTATATTGTGTTGGACATATTAGGGTTGATTTACTAAAGGCAAATCCACCCTGCACTACAAGTACACTGCAAGTACATTTGAAAGTACACCTGTAAGTGCAGTCGCAGTAGATCTGAGGGGAAGCTCTGAAATGAGTGGAAGCTCTGCTGATTTTATCATCCAATCACGTGCAAGCAAGAATGCTGTTTTTTTATTTTCCTTGCTTGTAGTGCAAAGTGGATTTGCCTTTAGTAAATAACCCCCACTGTTCCTGACTGGGAATCACCCATTACTTGGTTTGTGAAACCTATGCACCAGTCCCATGTAAACATACATTAATATAAAAAGAAAATTAAATGAATATGTTCCTGTAAAAGTAGCACCTAAGCACATTAAATACCAATAGAGAGAACACAAGCAAGTGTCAAAACCACTTCTAAACCTGGAGTGCATGAAGCAGACTTGGTGTTAGATACAGTGGCGGCTGGTGCTCCATTTTTTTGGGGGGGTGCAAAGAATGCCCGAACCAGCCCCGCCCCCCCCCCCCCCCCCGCGCTGGTCACTCGCCTGCAATAGGGCCTACAGATAGTTGGATAAATAGACAGAGAAATTAGATAAATGGACACATGGATAGATAGACACTGGGTGGGGGATGGAAGGATGGATGTATGGACACTGGGTGGGAGGGATGGATGGATGGATGGATAGATAAATAGATACTGGATGAAGGGATGGATGGATAGATACTGGGTGGGAGGGAATGGATGGATGGACACTGAGCGGGATGGATGGATGGACACTGAGCGGTATGGATGGATGGATACTGAGTGAGTGGAATTGATGGATGGACACTGAGTGAGTGGGGTGGATGGATGGATGGATACTGAGTGAGTGGGATGGATGGATGGACAGTGAGTGGGATGGATGGATGGACAGTGAGTGGGATGGATGGATGGACAGTGAGTGAGTGGTATGGATGGATGGATGGACAGTGAGTGAGTGGGATGGATGGATGGACCGTGAGTGAGTGAGTGAGTGAGTGAGTGGGATGGATGGATGGATGGTGAGTGAGTGGGATGGACAGTGAGTGAGTGGGATGGATGGATGGATGGATAGACAGTGAGTGAGTGGGATGGATGGATGGACAGTGAGTGAGTGGGATGGGTGGACAGTGAGTGAGTGGGATGGATGGACAGTGAGTGAGTGGGATGGATGGATGGATGGACAGTGAGTGAGTGAGTGGGATGGATGGATGGACAGTGAGTGGGATAGATGGACAGTGAGTGGGATGGATGGACAGTGAGTGAGTGGGATAGATGGATGGACAGTGAGTGAGTGGGATGGATGGATGGACAGTGAGTGAGTGGGATGGATGGATGGATGGATGGACAGTGAGTGAGTGGGATGGATGGATGGACACACACAGATCAGTGATGAGGACTTACATGTCTGTTAACGAGGCTCTGTCCTGAGCAGGAATCCATGGCTAGTGACGGGCAGCTGTGACTCCTCCTCTGCCTCCTTCCTTCCATAGGCTGGCTGTGAATGATGTCTTATCTCGGTGTGTAGTCAGTCACACAAGGCTGGTCTCCTTATATCTACAGGATGGGCTGTGTGTTTAACAAGAGCCTCCACTGACACTGCCAAATCGAGACACAGCAACACCAGTGGAGATAATAGAAGCACTGACGATCAGCACTTGATAAACACACAGCCCGTGTGAAACCTCCCCATCCATCCATCCTGTAGAAATAAGGAGACCAGCCTTGTGTGATTGTCAATGATTCTATTATCTCCACTGGCTGTGTCTCGGTTTGGCAGTGTCAGTGGAATTATTCTGCTTTGCCCCCTCCTGTGGATTTCCTACTAGGTGCTTGTTGTTTTGTCTCTGACAGCGCAAGTGAAGGAGGCCGCTCCTCCGCTCCTCCGCTCGGGTGCACTGTCTGACACAGGGGAAATCCGGAAGTGACATACTAACTAGTCTGTCACTCAAAGCACACAGCTATAGTAATCCTATGGGCGCCGGGCGGATGCAGATCGGCACTTTTCATTGCGCCACAAGGCGGGTGAAAACCCCACAAATGAAGCGCCGTGTCTGCAATCTTGTGATTGCATTGACATGGCACTTTACATAGTGCACTATGTCCGGCGCTCGAACACAGTGCACTTAAGCACTTTTTTTCATTTCTTTTTTCTTTTTTTTAAAGGGCCATTTGAAGAAAAAATTTTTTTTTTTTTTTCACATTTTTTTTACAATTTTTTTTTCTTTTTTTTCTTTTTGTGACTGACTGCCTGGAGGGGGGGCGGCGCACGGGCGCCCCCTACGGATGGGCCGCCACTCGTTAGATATTTTTTCCAACATATATATATGAATGGTAAGTTATGTATAAGGGCTCCATCACATATAAGACACTGTGGTACCACAGTGCACTGCAGCACAATATATATATGTGCATTACCAATAATTTTGAATGGTACCCAAATGCACATTCACAACACAACTACAGCAGTCCACAGTGAAACAAAACACACGTTCTTTGTGGAGCACTGCAGTGAAAAACATACAGTAGTAAGGCAGGGACATGTTCTCCTGCATTGAGGCCCACTTTCACCCCCCTCCTTTCCAGGCCAATTTTCAGCTTTCAGCACTGTCAAACTTTGAATGAGAATTGTGCAGTCATGTAACACCTTACCCAAATTACATTTTTAACATTTTTTTCACAAAAATAGAGCTTTTTTTGTGGTATTTAATCACCGCTGGGATTTTTATTTGTTATGCTACAAATTAGAAAATACCGAAAATTTTCTAAAAAAATGTATTTTTCTTAGTTTCTGTTAAAAAAAATTGCAATTAAGTAATTTCTCTTGATAAATTTTGACCAAAAATGATGCTGCAACATTTCTTTGGTAAAAATAACCCATATCATTGTTTATTTGGTTCACAAAAGGGGGACTAAGCAAGGGGAAGGTGGGACTTTATTTGAATCACATGACTACACAGGACAGGGGTATCAGTGGTGCTTGGTGTACTTTTTGGGGTGATCAGCAACAGCTCTCTGTGTAAAATCATCCTCACACAGAGAGCTGTCACAGATCTGCAGATTCCCCCTCCCTCCCACTGAGCTCTCATTGAGTTCGGCGGGGAGAACTGTCAGAGACACGCGTCTCTGTTTACATTGTGACGACTGTGATTGGACAGAGCTGTCAGGTGATCGGGAAGGCCAATCACAGCGTCCATATCCCGATCTCCGCTCAGCTGGATCCTATGACTATAATGATCACAGGATTGAGCCGCATTGCACCTCGTGGCCGTGCTGCGAGCACTTGTTCTGAGGGACGTTCCTGAACGTCCACTCAGAGTGAGGAAAGGACCACCTGGCCATTTATGTGCAGTGGCCGGGTGGGAGGTAGTTAAAAAGCCAATATAATAGAATAGGTGTTGTTTGTTTAAAAAAAAAAAACACTTTTGGGTATACCTAATAATTTATTTTTATAATTCTCCTTTAAGGGGGTGTGTCCTATGGCTACATACTTTACTTTATTACCTATCAAAGGCATTACAGTACTCCCCTTAAAATTGCCTTTATCCTCCTTTTTTTCCCCAAAGGTTCAGCACCCTTAAAAGTATGCAAACAATAAGATACTAATAGAGACTCCCCAGAGATTCTAGCACAAAATTAAACTAAAAGTTTTAGCTTGAGTTTGGCCTTATAGTTCCTGTGCAGTACCCTTTATGTTCTGGGCTCTGTGTACACATGTTGAGTCTCCCACAGATCATACCTCCCAAAATTTTGAGATGGAAATGAGGGACACATACTACTAAATGTATGCAGGCATAGGACATGCCCCCTGCCACACCCCCTTAACCACGTTTGGACCGCCACATACTGATGTACGTCCTCACTTTGAGGACGCATATCGTTGTTATGACAGCAGCTAGCGACTGGTACAAGATAAAAGTGGACTCGTCGCAAGATCACTTTTATCGGCGGTGGGAGAGGGGCACCCCCCCTCCTGACTGCGATCCAATGCCCTCCGCCGCTTATGGGAGCCGTCGGCAGTGGCGGAGGCAATTGGATCCTTCCTGTGGCTGTGCATGAAGACAAGTAAGGGGATGGCTCCCACCTGTCTCCATGACACTGCAGGGCGAAAGCGACGTCAAAACGTCACTTCTGCCCGTAGCTCTTAAAGGGACATTTTTATTTATTTATTTTGTTTTTTAAATGACAACATTTTTTTTTATTGCATTTTAGTGTAAATATGAGATCTGGGGTCTCATATTTAAGAGGTTCTGTCATGCTTTTTTTCTATTACAAGGAATGTTTACATTCCTTGTAATAGGAATAAAAGTGACACCATTTTTTTTTTAAAACAGTGTAAAAATAAAAAATGTAAAATAAATAAGACATTTTTTTTTTTTTTAAATGCGCCTCGTCCCACCGAGCTTGTGTGCAGAAGTGAACACATACGTGAGTAGCGCCCGCATATGAAACCGGTGTTCAAACCACACATATGAGGTATTGCCGTGATCGGTAGAGCAAGAGCAATAATTCTAGTCCTAGATCTCCTCTGTAACACAAAACATGCAACCTGTAGAATTTTTTAAATGTCACCTATGGAGATTTTTAATGGTAAAAGTTTGTCACCATTCCAATTTTGAAGCATGATATGTTGGGTATCAATTTACTCGGTATAACATTATCTTTCACAATATAAAAAAAAATGGTCTAACTTTACTTTTGTCTAATTTTTTTTAATTCAAAAAAGTGTATTTTTAAAAAAAAAAGTGCGCTTGTAAGACCGCTGCGCAAATACGGTGTGACAGAAAGTATTACTACGCCATTTTATTCTCTAGGGTATTAGAATTTTTTTTTTAGAATGTTTGGGGGTTCTAAGTAATTTTCTAGCAAAAAAAACTTTAACTTGTAAACAACACATCTAAAAAAGAGGCCCGGTCCTTAAGTGGTTAAAAAGGAGCATTAACCAAAAAAAAGGTTAATTAAATGCACAAGGGCTTATTTTTACCACTTCTATTCCGTTATATTTTCATTTAAAATGTACAAATGCAGCAATTTAGAAGTTGGATGAAATGTTTAGCACTGGGAAATACGATAAAAAGTGCATTTTACATACAACTATATAGATCAGACCAAAATGAGGGATCAAATGAGGAGGAAAGAGGGACAGAGGGACATTGCTCCAAATCAGGGACAATCCCTCCAAATCAGGGACAGTTGGGAGCTCTGTCACGTTGTGGTACAAGATTACAATTATTGTCTCAGTAAGTAATCACTGGGGGAGTGGAGAATTTTCTCTTTCCTGCTGCAGACTGATAGCATAATTCTGTCAGATTGCACTGTGACAATAATGAGGTCCAATGAGCTGTGGACTCTTGCTGTCTCATACTAATCATGGACTGTGGAGTAGGATGCAAATGCCTTTTAAGCCAGGTTAAATTTTCTCTGGTGTGGGTGTTAATCCACCTGAAGATTCTGGATGTGTGAGAATCTAGAGGTGCAGCTGAAATAGACGTGTCACTGGAACAGCAAGAAGGGAGGTGTGAGCTGGATGCATGAAGCCTAAGGCCCCTTTTACACGGGGCAGATCCCTTTTGATGGACTCTGCTCATTGGGGAACTCTCTACTGAGCCAGCTGATGAAAGGTCTGTCTCCGCTCATTGTGCAGAACAGAGACGAACAGAGTCTTGCTCTACTCTATGGGGGAATCGGATGAAAACTGACCAACTGTCCGTTTTCATCCGATCTCATCCGATCCGTCAGACAGATGAAAAATAGGACCACTATTGGGATTTGGCAGACAGGATCAGATTAGATAGCAGCAGATGTCAGCAGACATTTCATCGATCACATTCGTTGCTCCATATGGGTAAATGGAGGGTCTGATCAGGTCATCTGATAAGCAGACGGACCTGATTGGACAGCCCGTGTGAAAGGAGCCTAATGGACAAGTCAGAGCCCTCTGAGTGGGTACTATTGACCCTAGGAAGTAGGAGCATACATCAGAGAGTGTTCCCTGGCTGGGTAAAGCTGTAGAGTGGGATACAGAAAGAAAGAATGGTATTCTATAGAATGTGCCTTGTTAATCTCAGCTGAAAGGGTAGATTTCTTCACCTTGTGAATCTCGGTTTGAATAGAGCAGAATGCGACATATCTAGTATACAAGGAGATGGGTCCCAACACTGTGGTGCTTCCAAAAAGAGGAGAGGAATACTAGGAGAAAATGGCTTATCAGTGATGTACAATGTGTAGCTTTCACAATTGACTGCTACCAACTGTCCACTGTGATTGGCGCAGTATACCGGAGATACTGATTTGTATGTTTATGTTATGTAATTTGTCACTGCCATCTTTGAGGAACAGCAGTAAAGTGGGGGAAAAAAATATTACTTGTGTGGACATTTCTTTCTTATGAATATAAAGGCTAATGACCAGCAATGACCAGCAATGACCAGCAATGTCATGGGAAGGCCTGGGGAGTTGGGCACAATATGATGAAGGCTTAGAACTACCAGCAGTGGGTTGTTGTGCTATTTAAGAAGAAGTTAGTTGGGAGCTTGGCTGATTTAGTGCCAACGGTCAGCCAATCAGAAACCCCCTTACATGATGACCTGTAAAAGTTCTTAGGCTGGGCTCACACTATAACACACAGCGGCTCACAGCAGGAGTCCGGTGCATCTCCATTCACAGTTTCAGGTCTGATTTCAGCCTGAATTTTTGGCTGAATTCAGACCTGAAACAGACCAAAAGATGCATAGAGCTCCTGTGCAAATCGCACCGGAGCCGCTGTGAAGATGTATCACCGGCTCCATAAAGAGTTGGGCACAATCGCCTGCTATGCGAATTGGATGCGGGGAAATCCGCATTCCAATTCACATAGGTGTGAACCCAGCCTTAAAGTGTACCCTATGGAAAATATATCATAGTTTGTCCAAATTTTCCAGGCACATGAGATTTTAAAGCTTGACATGTTGGCTATCTATATTTTTGGCAGAAGCCCATGTTTTACAATTTATCAAAAAAAAAAAATAGGTGATATATTGTGCTTACGTGCTATAAAATGAACGTTATATAAATAAAATAAAATATAAAAAAATAAAAAGATTTTTAATACAGAAATGGGTTACTGAAAAGTATGTCCATGTACAGTATGCACTCAGTACTTGGTCTTTTTGCATGAATTACTGCATCAATGCGGTGTGGCATGGAGGTGATCATACTGTGGCACTGTTGAGTTGTTATGGAAGCCCAGGTTGCTTTGATAGTAGCCTTCAGCTCGTCTGCATTGTTGGGTCTGGTGTCTCTCATCTTCCCCTTGACAATACCCCACAGAATCACTATGGGGTTTAGGTCAGGCGAATTTGCTGGTCAATCAAGCACAGTAATACCATGATCGTTAATCTTGGTACTTTTGACAGTGTGGACAGATGCCAAGTCCTGCTGTAAAATTAAATTAGCATCTCCATAAAGTTAGTCAGCAGAGGGAAGCATGAAGTGCTCTAGAATTTCCTGGTAGAAGGCTGCGCTGACTTTGGACCTGATAAAACACAGTGGACCAACACCAGCAGATGACACGGCTACCCAGTATGGCTGGGTATGGCTGAGTATGACTGAGTATGGCTAAGTATGGCTGGGTATGGCTGGGGGTTGATGGGATGGATGAGCATGGATGGATGGATGGATGAGTATTGCTGAGTATGGATGTCTGAGCATGGATGGATGAGTATTGCTGAGTATGTATGGCTTAGCATGGATGGATGGATGAGTATGGCTGAGTATGGATGGCTGGATGAGTATGACAGAGGGATGGCTGAGCATGGAAGGATGGATGAGGCTGTAATGGACACAGAGCAGCTCTGTGGGTACTACAGATCCAGCTCACAGCGCTGCTGCACCCGATATCTCCTCTCTCCGCTCACATTGTACCAATCGGTACAGAGAGGGAAGAGAGGAACTGGGCATGATGCTGGTTTGTCTACTAGTGATCGCTCAGTCATTTATATGATATATATTGAATTATATAATTACCCCCTCTCCAATGTTTATTTACTTTTTCCAAACCCCAGAACTGCAAGCATCTCGGGTCCTGATTATGGAATATTCTAAAATGCTTGGAGACATTATGTGATACAAGACCCCTTTTAATGTTATTTACATGTTCAGTATTGCAGACACCCATAGGTTGAGAAGTCCTACCTACATATTGGATTTGGCAATCACACTGCAACATGTAGACAACTCCTACAGTGTCACACGTGGTAAGGTTTTTTATTTGATATTTCTTATTAGTCACCGAGGCAGTTAACTCTTTCCTCCTTTTAAGATTATGTTTACACTGCTTACAGGCTGGGCATTTCCCATAGGAAAAAAAAACTTGACAAAAATTAAAAATTCTATTTTCTTTTACAATTGGAGGATCCACAACACATACCCCTCAAATTAGGCTGTCTCCTATAAATAAATCTCGGGCGTGGGGGGAACACAGTACCTAATATTTGATCTCTTTTCAAAATTTCCCAATGCTTCATGATTATCTTCTCAAATTTATTATGTTGGATGTTATAATCTAAAATTATTTTATACTCAAAAGTGTCTTGCTTCTACTTCTTATTATCCGAGCCTGCAACTAAAATCACTCGGGTCATACTTCCGACATTGTTGATGTCACTGACTATCTGATCTTAAATCAAAAGGGTAAATCCCTTTTGTAAAAAATGAACAGTCAGTACATTGGCCTGTAAATAATAATCTGATTCTAGAGTATAATTTCGCCTTAGGCAAATAAATTGGCCTCTAAGGATATTACATAGCCATTAGTGATAGTGACAGCTATCCAAAGATATGTACCCGTTTCGATCGGTCGGTTTGAAATAATTTCTGGTCTTAAAAGAGCTGCCTTGCTTGGAAATTTCTAAATCCAGGAAAGCTATGCATGCAGCATCAGCATTCCAGGTTAAGCGGATATTCTTATTATTCCCGTTAAGCTTAGACATAAAAAGCTGATGACTAATCAGATCACCCTCCCATATCATGATCACATCATCTATAAATCTTTGGTAGCAGACCAACTGTGTCAGTCTGCTACCAAAGATAAATTACTCCTCCCATAGTGCCATAAAAATATTTGCGACACTTGGAGCAAAATGGGCTCCCATAGCAAAGTATTTGTACGAAAAACGTCCCATCATGGCAGAAATAATTTCTGGTCAAACAAAAATCTAGGCTTTCAATAAAAAATCTTTGAGAGCAGGCAGTAAAGTAGACCTATCAAGAGCCCACTGGACCGAACTAAGGGCATCATGGTGACCTATAATCGTGTATAATCAGCTAACGTCAGATGTTACAAGGAGACTATTATCTCTACAGGGAATGTTTTCTACAATCTGAATAATGTGCCTCGTATCTTTTAAATAAGTTGTAGTAATACAAAGTAAAGGTTTCAGAAAATAATCTATATATTGACCCAAGTGTGCTGATACAGAGTCTATACCGTTAACTATAGGTCTACCTGGAGGAGACCGAGAGTCCTTATGTATCTTGGGTAAAAAATAGACTATCGGTCTCCTGCAGGCACTAGGGTCCAAATATAATACGTCCTTTTTATTTAAAACTCCCTTCGAGATACCAAATGAAATCAGTGATTGTAAATCATTTTTTAATTCAAAGACAGGATCATTCCCTAAATTTGATAGGTATTCCTGTCTGATAACAAATGTTCCATTTCTTCTTTGTAGTATGATTTGCTCATAAACACCACCCCACCCTCCTTATCCGTAGGGCAGATAACAACTTCTTTATTTTTTTCCAACATACTAATTCCTTTTTTAAGCCCTTGTACACACGGTGTTGTCGGATAATCCGACAGTGTGTGGGCTCTATCGGACTGTTTCCGTCTGAGTATCCGACGGACCAAGTTTTCCAGCTGGGCTATAAAATTTTCCCGACAACATGATCCGATCGGACTTTGTCCGATCATGTGTAGAGAATTCCGATCGGACAAAGTGCCACACATGCTCAGATCAAATTCCTAGACCAAAGCTATTGGCTACTAGCCTGAAGGTAGTCCCGTCCTAAAACGAAAATAACGTCATCACGTTAAGTACGATCGGATTTTCTGACAACTTTGTCCGACTGTGTGTATGCACAAGGGCTTAAGATAAGAGGGATCACCTACTTTTTGATCTTCATATCCTCTAAATCACCGATTACCATGTTTTTTAAAACTTCTATATGCCTATGTTCATTTTTTGGAGGATTAAACACTGATTTATTTGCAAGATTTGCAAGACCTCTCACTAGGTTTAGAAAAAAAATACCTTTTGATATTCAAGGTCCTAATAAACTTTTGTAAACGAATGTATGTCTGGAATTTATAAGTTATGTACTGGGGTGAACTTTAGTCCTTTATCAAGAACTTTCAGTTCGTCCTGTGATAGATCAATGCCACTAATGTTATAAATTCTTGTTCCTAATGGGACTTCTGTCTTTTTTGTTTTTCGTCCAGCTTTTCTCCCTCTCTTTCCCTTCTTTTCCCTCCCTGCTTGCTTCCAGTGGGTGTATGGCTCCAGAGTTCTTGCCACTGGAGCTGAGGATTCCCTAAAAAACCCTCTCCCTGAAAAGCTTTATCATTATAGAGGGGTGTAAATCTATTCTGAGTGGGAATAGGTGCCCTAACATACTGATATTCCCTATCTCCATAGTATTGATTGTGGTCATTATAAGAGTAATCTCCCTATTAGATGCATTATTTTGGTTCCTCCCTCTAGAAGGAAGTGGCGGACCCCAATGATCATCTCTACAGCCTTGATTACGAGAGGGTGGAATATGATGGTTACCTCTGTCTTTTCCTCCCCTAATAAAGTTACTTCTCCCTCTATTGTTAGGATGTACAGTATATAGCCTTTATGAGTGGCTCCTTGAGAGGGGGGTTGGGAATGGATTATAGGGGTACCTGGAAGAGGTCTGGGGGTGCTGATTGAATAGGAATACTACCGGATGCAGGTTCTGAAGCCTGCCACTTGAAAACCTCCCCCCTAAAATAATCACCAGAATCCGCTCACCCTCTGCCACCTCTATGCATTGGATCCAAGGATTATGCTATATTGCCATTTTAAAGATTGCTACTTTTATTCATTGTGCCAGTGAGTGCTGTATTTTTATACTTTCATATTTCTTAATAAAAGACAGAGTACACTTACAGTGTTCCCTCTTTTCTTTTTGGGACGGCTTTTACACCATACCACTATCACTGGCTTTTTGAGCCTTTTTTGCTGTTGGTTCTCACTGTTGGACAGGAACCCCATGTGTTTGGATTGAGGAATGCTCAAGCCTTGTGTGAGGTTAACATCATCCCCGCAGGGATTAACGCGCTTTTGACCTTTTGTGAAAAGGAGGTCCACTATTTCTGGTAAGCATTTTGGCTTATGTGGTGGACGAACTGTCACTTAATATTGGAAGGATTTTCCATCTTTCTTCATGAGGGATCCTATTATTCCATCTGTCTGATTATTGGAGTCATTTATCTGGATTGGACTTTCTTCCTTTTCATTTACATTATTTTTGTGCTGCACTTACCACAGTTTTATTGATTATTTTTAGGTGTATGTGATTACCTATAGTGTTCAGCTTGCATTTGTTCACGTTCTTATATTTTGTTTGCGCTGATTGCTCCCTGTTTTTTGTTACAGGTAAGTACCCTAATTCATACACATGCTTCAGATAAGGTCACCTCATACTATGTGGAAAGAGGAGCAATTAGTGTTGCAGTAGACTAGCATTTCTATCTAGAATTCTAGTTTACAGCCAAACTCAGACATACAAGATAGGACTGCTATTGTTATTAGATGTTGTATTGTTGGAGAATTATATAATGGCGGTAAAAGGGGTTTTCTTTTATTCATCTAGACGACATCTACTAGAGTGCTGAAAATGATGTGCAATTTAGAAACTGGAACACAATTGTCAGATAAAATAGATGTCATTTTGAACATGTCAACCTTCTTCGAGTAATCTTGGCAGCTTTTCTATGTCTAGAAACTTAAGAGGAGAAAATCAAAAGCCTTGCATCACAGTCTTGCCATTCACGCATGACTTTGTATCAGTGGAATGCACACTCAAGTGCACATTTCAAGGTAACTTTAAGCTTATTTCCCAAAACCAATAGCTCTAATTTAGCATATCAAACTGAAAATGCCTGCTTAGTTTTAAAGCACTAGTTCACAGACATCAGTCAGTATGTTCAAAGAATACAGTTTTCTTTTATCAGCTTCTCTCTGGAGAATTACAAAAAGATTAGTTGAGGGAAACTTTCCAACAACATTCCAAAAAGGTGAAATCAACAGAACTGAGGAAACACCATCAAATTAGCAATGTAAACACATGCTGTTCTGTTGGTAAAACATCATTTTGCATTTTCTGACAGTCTTTAAAATGTCATGTTTCTCTGTTGGTAACCAGATAAAGGATATAAATCTTGATAGGAAGTCTTGTGACAATTACCATACAACTTCAAGCACATAGAATATGAAGGTCTTCCAATTCATATTAACATAAACCCTCATCAGACTCATTAACCCCTTCCCATCCAGCCCGATTAAGCCTCGTACACACGATCAGATTTTTTCAACGGAAAATGTGTGATGACAGGCTGTTGGTGGAAAATCCGACCATGTGTATGCTCCATCGGACTTGTTGTCAGATTTTCCGCAAACAAATGTTGGATGTCAGGTTTTAAAATTTCCCCAGGACAAATGTCTGTTGTCGGATTTTCTGAGTGTGTGTACACAAGTCCGTCGGACAAAACTCTGAAGTACAAACACGCATGCTCGGAAGCAAGGGCGAGACAAAAGTGGTCGGTTTTGTAAACGAACTAACTTTTTTTTTGTTTTGGCAAGTTACCACAACACCATTATCCCATAGTTTTTAAGATCAAAGATACAACTATGTTGGTGTCCCTTGTTAAATTTACATTGTATTTTTTAAAATGTAACTGCCTACTCCCAAAATGTAATTTGAAGTAAAACACATAGCCAGGTATTATTCTCCACAATTTTTTTTTAATTGTGCATTTAAAAAAGAAAACAAATAAAATTAGGCATGCTATCTGCCAATAGAACTTAACCAAAAAGTACATTCCATGCATCCAAAAATATAGAAAATAAACCAAATCAAATCAGTATTCAACCAAAATAATAATGTCAAATCAATAACTCCAAGGCCAATAATAAATAACACATTATCTCCTCCGATTCCGCAACATGTCTGGTTGATGAATGGTCTTTCAGAAACTAACTGAAAAGCATTAACTGAAAAGCATTAAATGAAAAGCATGAAAAGAAAAGTGCAAGTCAACACTCGTCAAACGTCTACAAATACAAAATTAGCAGAAGGAGCCCAAAGGGTGGCGTTAAAGAGCTAATAACAATGTAGTACATCACTACATTCATGATTGTTGGCCAACAATTGTGTGCCGTGTGTATGCAAGACAAGTTTTGGCCAATGCCCTTCGGGCAAAAGTCTATGGTTTTGTTAGCGGAAAATTGTGTGTTGGTGCAATTGTGTGTACGAGGCTTAACAGTATTGTTACGCTGGGGGGGGGGGGGGGGAGGCAGGAAGGACTGCACGATCATTTGGCTACTGATTACTAGAGACTGGGAGCTGTCTATGACAGATCGGTCACTTTGTTGGCAGTTCACAGCAAAAATATTCTCAAAACAGGAGCCCCAGTCACTCATGGACGCATATGCAGCATATGTGCATTAAAGCCCACCCTCTTTGGCGTCACACATATTCATTACATGGGCAATTCATTCGTTAGTTTAAAAATCCTGGATTTGGTCAAATAGAGAAACCTTTGACTATTTGCCTTCTAAAGACATCCAGTGGCTAAGTCATATTTTTATGAGTTTCACATTTTATTTAAATTTTTTTTTATACATACTGTATAATCTGTGGAATTCAATAAGAGTGCCATAGACAAAAAATTTGGGTGTGGGAACAGGTACAGTACATGAATCTCTTGCTCCTAAGTGGATGCCACTGAGGCTTGAAAGTCTTTGCAAAGGTTGATTCATCCCCTGTCATGGCCATAGCGACAGATTAAGTAGCAGTAATAAGTACTAAATGAATGTGGAGCACATGTTAGGGCTGACACGGACTCAAAGCATTCATGAATTAGGTGTAGGCCATATTATAGGGGCCATACTGGCAGTAAATTGTTGCTATTGTTTTTTTTCAATGCATACAACATATTTCTGCTGTTATGTTGCTATGGACCAGGCCATTTTAATCAAAAACCTTTCTACGTGTGTAAAGTGTAAAAATTCACCCCCCTAATCCAAAACTCCCTGTTTAAAAATGTAACAACCCATCTCTCTAATCCCTAACACCCCGATTAAACATGTAATGACCTGCCTATCCAATCCCAAACTTTTGTAAACATTTAAAAAACCACCTCCATGGTCCTGTAATTCCTTTGTAGAAATTTACCAACCAAAAACGTATTAATCTTGACTTTCCTGGTTAAACAGGTAACAACTCACTTCCCAATCCCAAAATCCCTGATTAAACATTTAACAACCTACCTCTCCATTCTTGAACTTCCTTTGCACAAATGTCATAACCCACCTCTACATGGTAACTGTCGAGATTTACCAGTACACCACCACAGATCTTCAGAGGAAGTCCAAACATTTTTTTTATTGGGGAATGATCACATTGCATTAGCAACAAAAAAGAGTGCAATGTTTCGGAGCCTCCCAAGCCTGACGAAGGGGTCCTGTGTGGCTCTGAAACATTGCAAGGTTTTTTCTGTTGATGTGATCATTCTTCAATAAAAAAAAGTTTGGACTTATTCTGAAGATCCGTGGTGTGCTGGCAAATATCAACAGTTAATGTGTATCAGTTCCCAGTTGGAGATTGCTGCAGCACCCAATACTTTAGAGCTTATCCCAAGAACATATACAATAGGAATATGGATGATTAACCCACCTCTACAATCCCAAGCTATGGGGCATAGGTTAAATGTATATGCCCTCTCTCTCTTATTCGACAATGCAGTGCTTGGCACGTGTGCAGTCTATTGCAAGCTCTGTATTTTTTCATGGTGCTGGGGGGTGCCTAGCCATACTCAAATTCTGGCTTTCAGGAAAAACTGGCTTTTGCATAGGATACCTAGAGGGTTACTGCAGCAGATCGGGGAGGCAGGCAGCAACTCTGGAGATGAGAAAAGAAGAAACTGATCATATAGCATCAGGTTAGGAAAATGAGTGATCATAAACATGAGTATAGCAAGAAAAAAATAAAATATAAGCAGGGTATATTTACCAGTAGGTACTGCTTGTGGGTCTAGCATCTGCCATAAAACTCCCTTCACTTCCTATCCCTGTAATTGATAAGTGCAGTGCTGGACAGCAGAACATTACGTACTCATCATTTGTGCAGTGTAATATATCTGTAATATGGTGGCTACATGGTAAGCTCTACCTCAGCCTACCAATTATCAACAGCTTTAAGAGTTACAGATATCTAGTCAACATAGCAAATTTATCCATAAGTATCCTTCCCCTTCCAAGAAGTCTCATTTATCTCTCTTTCTCCCATACACCCTCAACTCTGTTCTCTTTTAGGAGAACAGTGACACTGTTGAGTTCAAGTAAAAGCTAAAATAGGCTTTAACCAATTAAAATATTGCAATGACATGCAATGTACGGTTTGCAATACTGTAAACGAGCAAGCACTGTTCTTTGCTGATATATAAGTGATGGCAAACCTTGGCACCCCAGATGTTTTGGAACTACATTTCCCATGATGCTCATGAACTCTGCAGTGTTGTTGAACATCATGAAAATGTAGTTCTAAGTAATCTGGAGTGCTAAGGTTCGCAATCACTGATATACCATCAGACAATTAATTCAGAGGTCAGTGGTGTGTACAGTGCCTGTACAGTGGGCTCGATGATTAAATTGATTCTGCTACTCCCCCCCCCCCCCACGTGCCACCATTTTCATACTTTTGACTTTAGGAACTAAAACTCAATCCTTCTTTACTGGTGTTACCTATTTACTAGCGGAATGTAAAAAGACTTAAGCTAGCCATACCTTAATAGATTTTTTCCTTCCATCCACACTATACAGCCAGAATGTTTGATTCTCCCACTGTGCCTGTGACAGCTGTAAAGACACCCGAGCAGAGGCAGCATTTAAAAAGGTGAAGACACTTTTTGTCAGAAAAATGTTGGCATGTTTTTTTTTTTTTTCAATTGAAGAATGTTGGGTGGAAAGAGGATGGCAGAGCCACCTACTGCAAAATCATGCTGTCAGCCCATTACAGCACAGTCACCCTGCCCCAAGTGCCTTATTTAGGTTGGGCATACATGAAGCCAATTTTAGGTGGTTCCTAATGAACCTACTTAAATTTGCTTTGTAAGTGGTCCTGTTGGCACCCTCCTACCTGACATCCTTTGAGTGTGCCAGGTGGAAAATTGTTGACTGAATCAGATACAGGCACTCTTTAGGCACTCTTTAGGTATTGTACCAAATGGAGGCAAAAGCTGTCAGAATACAGCCACAGTAAGAGGTTCATCCATTTGTGCTGTTTACAGTGGAATCTGCCAGAATTTTTTTTTTGAGCCTGCAGTCTGAACAAGAAATATCTATGTGTGTATTACCAGATTTACAGTGGTTCCAGTCAAAGCTGCAAGGGAGCCAGGAAGCTGACAGTGTCATTACCATAACTCAAGATCCGTTGCTGCTTTCTGGTGGATCCTGCAGCCCAGAACATAGGAACCAAGTGGTCACATGGCAGATAACTGGAAAAAATTGTGTTTATTATTAACATAAATTGCAGTAGGTGCCTGCACTATAGGATGAGCTGTATAGGAAGACAGGATTTACATATTTTCTTCAAACTCCCATTGTGCAATAGGAATGTCCCCTAGCCTATGCAAGATTTACTGATTACATGCTATACAGGAGGTTGGAATATCACGCACATTACAAAAACAATAGTTAAATGTAATAATTGTTTCTTTTTTCGGATTAAGATGTCTTTGTTTCAAAACAAAGACATTGAATTTTAATTAGCTTTTGTATTAGGAATTTGTAATAAAAATACTGTCATCTTCTTACCTTTGATTGGCCAGCAGTTTGCTAAGTTACTTACACTATGCTCATTGTTTGAAAAAGAAATTATATATGTATAAAACAGATAAAAGTCAGCATTCGCAAGAAGGTGTTTTTTCCCCTAGGGATTGATGTTCATATTGTACAAATGAATCTCTTTTTGCCAGAAGAAAAATGAGATGCAGCTCACATAGATAAAACTGGCTCATGTGTACTCATTCTTCTAATGTAGTTAGAAAAATTAGAATAGGAAGATAATTGTGCCAAAGGAGTTGGCTAAAGAGCTAATAAAATAATAATCCACTGCAAATTGTACACATTTAGAATATATCTCATCATGAATAAGACATTAAAAGTCATTATTTTGCATTTACTGGCAAGGAAAAGACCAGGAGGTGGCAGTAGTTCAGCACACAAAAACGAAATACCAATATTGTCACCATTTTTAAGTGTGCTACTTGAAAATGCAGCGCTTTGATAATTAGAATTCCCAGTATGCTCTATATATGGTGACGTGAATAAGGTTATGGAAGGATAACAGTGGTTCAGAGGAATCTGTAATGAAGAAGATGTCCAAACACCGCATTCTTTGAGTTGCTTGTACTTGTAAAACTTCTTTTATTTCCTCTTGCAAATTTTATCCACCTAAAAATAAATGACTTCTGGTATAAAGTGTCTTTTTAATAGCAGTTAAAAATACCTTAAAGAGTTCTAAAAAAAATATCAAAGTAACCCACCCAAATACAATGAGCAGAATGTCTTGTGGGAATTCTCTGGTTCTGGATCAGCTGCGGGGGGGGGGGGGGGGGGGTTGTATTGGTATGTCACAATAATACAAAGCTATGTGACCCAGCAGAAGCTGAAGGTTAATAAACAAATTGGCCCCTGGGTAGTTACCATAGGGAATACCTATTTTTTCATATAGCAAGGCACTTTCAAGGTGGAGAGGCACTTTCAAGGTGATTTCCAGGAAAGCTGGAAATATTCAGTTTATATTGAATCCCTTTGTAGTTGATTTATTTGAATTTAATTCCAATATTGGAAGAACCCAAATCTACTAAATAAGATTTTTTTTCTTTTTTAAAAGTACTTTTCAAATTACCTGAATTCATCTTCACCTTCATGTGACCATCCACAATGCCTTCTCTGGAAGTAAAGACCAGTGTTGCACCACTGCAGTCTGGCTCTGATAAGTTTTGTTTCTACCCCTTTTATGATGCCATTAAACCACCACTAGAGTTTTCTCCTTGGATAGCCATCTGAAGAATCCATGTCACTAGGCAGGAACATGGGATCTGGAAGGACCTTCCTACTCTGCAGCCTGGAAGGAAGAAGCTTCAAGACGTATTGCACCATGTGACCAAGAATTCAGGTAAGTATTGCAGTCATTTAGATTTTTTTTTTATTTTTTTTTATTTTTTAAGTTTAAATTTTTTATTGAAGTAAAGCAAGTAAAACATGAACTTAGCTCCCTCGCAGGGGATTACAATGACGGTGTTGCAAGACAGGAATGAAAGCTCGGAGAGCAAAAAGACAAACATAAGAAAAGCACTGAGAGACCCAAGGAGGAAATATGGACCCCTCCCAATAAGGAGGAGGCTCCCCGTCCGAAACCATCAGTACCGTCCAAATAATAAATTTCCGTGTTCTGAGTAAACAACCATACGTAAGAAAGAAAAAAAAAAAAAAGAAAAAGAAAAAAAAAAACCCCCAGTCAACATAAGAAAAAAAATAAATAGATAAAACAAAATCCAACAAAAGGCCGCATAAAATACATGAGCAGACGGAAACAACCTCTGGGAGGATCGAGGCCCCGACACCCCAACAGGGATCATGCTGTGTCGGGGTCTCGAAACCCCCCTAACCTGTCGATGTAACTGGAGGACTATATGCCTAACATTAGCAAAAATTGACTGGGGTAAATAATAGATCAATAGAACGTACAGTGAACAAGGTGTAGGCCTCTGAGAGTCCCAACTACTAACATAGCTTCAAACAGCTAGTGAGGAAAAGGCCCAGGAGTAGCGGGACCAACAGTGCAAAGCTAGTGAGTCTAAGGCCATAGGGTGATAGAACACTAAAAAGAAAAATAAATAAGTATAAAACTGCTATGACCCGTCCTGCGTCCTAAAAATCTCCAGAACCCGGCTGAACAGGGCATGGAGAGGGAGAGGATGTGGACGAGGTAGAGAAAGGAAAGAATAGGAAAGAAAAAGGGGAAAAAGAGAGAGAGATAGATGTACAGAGAGGGGTGCCTGGACCAAGGAGAGACCGTGGATATCATGATATAAAATGGAACTGGGGGCTAAACAAGAACCGAGCCCTGAGTCTGGTCTTATAGAAGGATCCCAATAAAGTTGGCCCAAGGTTCCCACACCCGCTTAAATTTGTCTATTTTGTCCAAAATTGAGTGAGAAGTTTTTTCGTTGAACATAATCCAAGTAATTTTTTGTTTAAGTAATGGGAAGGAGACCCTGGGGGACTTCCAAGACCTGGCTATCGTCATTTTTGCACCGATAAAGAAAAAATGAATCAGAACTCGGCTATGTTTAGTGGTTAGGGGTATCGTTTGATTTAGGAGGGCAATTGCAGGGGATTGCGGAATAACAATACCAGTGACCTTACGAATAAGGCCAAAGGTCTTGTTCCAGAAGCTTCTGATCCTTGGGCACTCCCATAGGATATGGAGGAGCGACCCTAGATGGCCGCAGCCCCTAAAACATAGGGGCGAGGATTGGGGGTAAAATTTGGCCAGCCGAGTCGGGACCAGATACCAGCGCGAGAAGACTTTGACGTCTGCCTCCATCAGAGAAATGTTAAGGATCCCCCTGAAGGCACTCGAGAAACAGGAGTGCCAAGTGTCCAGATCCCATTCAATATCTAGGTCACGTTCCCAGCTCAGCATGTATCTCGCCTTTTCCTTTGGATCAACCAAAGCAGAGTAAATCAGGGAAATACCTCCCCTCACGTCCATGGCTGACGAGCACCAAAGTTCATATGGGGAAATGGAAAGGGGGAGGGGATGAAGGGAAATCAGAGTTTGTAGGAAATGGGCAATTTGGCGGAATCAAAATCTTTCTGAATCTGGCCTCTCCAGTTTAGAAATGCAATGCCCAAGTTTGAGTGGCCCAGACTGGTTGAGAAAGTGCCCTATTCTATAAAGGCCTTTATCTATCCACCACTGGAATGCTCTAACATCCCTCCCAGGTGGGAATGAGGGGTTATTGAAGAGATGTGTAAGAGGTCGCCAATCTGAGGTGAGAATGTTGGTCTTGTAAAGCGTGTCACATAGAGCGAAGGAATGGGAGAGGGTAGGGGCCATGATCGGGGGTCTAGATTTCGGGGGGCGCCACAGCAGGTAATCAATAGTGTGTTTGGGTATAGCTTGTCTCTCCATTAGGAGCCAGTCAGGCTTTGGTCCTCTGGAAAATACATTAGAAATCTGGCAGAGTTGTGCTGCTTGGTAGTACAACCAAAGGTTAGGCAGCCCATGGCCGCCTTTCCGTCTAGGTCTAAATAACGTTGTCTTGGGGAGTCTGTGGTTAGATTTGCCCCAGGTGAATCTAATGATCGCTGACTGTAGGGTTTGGATGTGGGATTTGGGGACAGGTATCGGCAGTGATCGGAAGAGATATAATAGTCTAGGGAGAAGAGTCATCTTGACCGCATTGATCCTCCCAATCCATGACAGCTTGTATAGGGACCACTGCTCCAGGTCCTGTTTGAGTTTCTTAAACATGGGTGGGTAGTTATGTTTATATAAGTGTTCGATGGTGTGCGTAAGCTGGACTCCTAGATAGGTAATGGACGGGGTGCTCCAGGAGAATGGGAAATGCTCCTTGAGCCTGTTAACAAGGTCTGAGGGGACAGAAACATTGAGGGCAGTCGATTTGGCCATATTAACTTGCAACCCTGATACCTCCCCAAATTTTCGGAGGAGTTGGAGAATGTTAGGAGTCGAGGTAAGGGGAGAGGTTATAAAGAGGAGGACATCGTCCGCAAACAAAGCGCATTTATGTGTTGCCGTTCCGCATTTAACTCCCTGAATGTCTGGGTGGTTCCTAATGGAAATAGCTAAGGTTTCAATGCCAATGGCGAAGAGGAGGGGGGAGAGCGGGCACCCCTGTCTAGTACCTTTCCGAATCGGAAAGGGTTCGGAAAGGTGGCCCTGGAGTCTGATTCTTGCCTTGGGTTGGGAATAAAGGGCTCCCAGGAGATGAAGGAAGTGTGGGCCAAAACCCCATCTTTCTAGCACGCTAAAAAGGTATGACCAAGTGATAGTATCGAAAGCCTTTTGTAAATCTATAGAGAGGAGGAAGCCTTCCTGTGAGGGTCCCCCGTCCCAACCTGACTGAAGTAGAGAAATAATATCAACCGCCCTTCTTATCTGGTCCGGTCCCTGCCTTCCTGGGATGAAGCCAACCTGGTCCTTATGGACATATGCTCCAATAAAGGAGCCCAAACGGTTCGAGAGAATTTTAGTCATTATTTTTAGATCGTTATTGATCAACGAGATAGGTCTGTAATTACTGACCAGGCTCTGGTCTTTCCCCGGTTTTGGGATGACCGAGATGTACGCTAAATTGGCTTCAGGGTCCAAGGGTGACGCTCGGTTCAGGGAGTTGAAGAACCGGGCCAGATAAGGGGACAGGATCTCAGAGTAGGTCTTGTAGTAAGATGTGGAGAACCCATCAGGACCAGGGGCGGAGTTGTTCTTAAGAGTCTTAATGACTGCTTTGATTTCAGCTTCAGAGATGGGGGCTTCCATCATTGTTCTGTGTGCTTCCGAAATCTTGGGGAGGGGAATGTTATCCATAAAGGTGTTAGATGACTGTGTGTTGTCCGGGTCAGGGCTGGAATAGAGCTTCGAATAGAATGCATGGAACGCATTCAGGATATGTTTTGGGTTTTGTGTGAGAGAGCCTGAAAGAGATTTGATTTTAGGGAGGGCCTGGGTTCTAAATTTAGGGGACAGCTTTGCTGCAAGGAGAGGACCGAATTTGTCCGAATTAAGATAAAATCTGCCCTGCATCCAATGCAAATGTCTTTCAGCGCTAGAGGTAAGTGCAGTGTTGAGGGCAATTTTGGCTGCATCCAGCATAGCCAGGGAAGAGGCCGTGGGATGCTTCTTGTGTGCTTTACTTAAGGCCCGGAAATTTTTCTCTAGGTTAAGAATGTCGATGTGTTTTTCGCCCTTAAGACGCGAGGCAAGTTGTATAAACTTGCCCCTCATCACCGCTTCATGTGCCCCCCATAACACCCCGGGGGATATGTCTTCAATATCGTTGGTGTGGAAGTATTCCTTGATGTCACATTCAAGGGCAGTACGATGAGCAGAGTTGGAAAGCAATGTTTCCTTCAGCCGCCATTGTGGAGTGTGCGATTGGGAAAGGCAGCCCGAGATTTTCAGAATAACCAAGGAATGATCCGACCAAGGCACATCAACAATAGTAGCGTGAAGCGCATGGTGGATATCTGAGGAATGTAGGAAAATATGGTCTATACGTGCGTATGTCCTATGTGGAGCAGAATAGTGGGTGTAGTCCTGGGACGAGGGATTGAGTTCCCTCCAGGAGTCGATCATGCCCAAGGCATGAAAGAGTCTAGCAATGCTGAGACTCTGTTTGGGAGGTCTTTTCAGGAGGGCTTTATTAGGGGCAGACTTGTCTAGCACATGATCAAAGGCGACGTTAGAGTCGCCACCCATGAGAACCTTTCCCTCCAAATGAGGGGAAAGAAAGGTTAGCATGGAGGAAAAGAATTGAGATTGACCCTTGTTGGGAGCATAATAAGACACAAAAGAGAAGAGGGATCCATTGATATGTCCCTTGACTAAAATATATCTTCCCTCCCCATCCCTAATAACTTGGGACAGTGTGAAAGGGGTGCGTTTTGAAATGAGGACAGCTACTCCCCTCTTCTTGTCATCTGCGTTGGCCAGAAAAAAGGTAGGGTAGTTTCGGTGCAGGAAGGAGGGGTTAAAGCTTTTAGGAAAATGCGTCTCTTGAATGAGGACGATATCCAGGCTCTTGGAATGGTAGCTGTGCAGGGCTTTGCGCCTTTTCATGGGAGAGTTCAGGCCCTGTGTATTATGAGATGCGATCCTTAGTGGTTGTGGTTTGGGGTTGTCATCAGCCATGGGTGCGAGGGAAAAAGTGCGAGTGCATGCCGGCCTTGCTTACCTGAACCAGGCGACCAATGGTCCCGACTTGTGGGATCCGATCATGACCCAGCATCCTAAGGGGTGTAAACCAGCTCGCTCTCCTTGGAGGCACCTGAGTGGGAAGAGAACCGTAAGTACCAGGAAGAAGGAAGGGATAGAGGAAAAGAGAGAAGAGAAAGGAGAAGAGAGATGGAGAGTCCAGACGGAAAAGATGTCTGGATTCCCCAGGAGAGGTAGGGGGGGTTGCAGGTCCAAACCTGCTCCGATTCCCTCTAAGTTGCAGGGATCGGAAGGAGGGCAACCCGCAGCTGGGTTGCGGTCCTGAGGTCACAAAGGGGGGGTTAGGCCCCAGGGTAACAGCAGGTGGAGTGGCAAGCAGGCCCGCTCCGGCCGTGCGGCACTCGCCAATAAAAAGAAAACAACAAAATGACACCTATAGCAAGAAAGAAAAGAAAAAAAAAAAAAACACAACGTTATAAACATTAGCAACTAGAATAACATGTAGGTGTGACAACTTTAACATAAACTTAGTAAACCTAGTGTAGGGGAAGGCCCCTAGGAAAGAGACACTCATGCCCTGCGGGCATATTGGAGTACACTAACAGTGAGACTTTGTTACCAAACAGGCATTCAGGGGCCTGAGGACAACCTCTGTGGAAGGGAAGGGGGGGTAGTTGGGGGGGGGGGGCGTGGGCTGGGTAGGGATACTGTGGCCCTTCAGGAGAAATAAGTTGGGGGAACCCTCAAGCTCACCTGGCCTGTAATAGAAAAAGAAAGTTATTCATAAAAAAGCGGGAGGGGGGGGGGAGTGGAAGAAGTCAGTCCGAGGTGACTCTAAAGTCAAGGACGTGAGGATATCACTTCCAAAGGATCCGGTTAGGATGTAAAGAAGCAAACAGACCCTTAAGGGTCAGAGGTGGAAGACGTTCATCTTGGGGGGACCGTGTCACGCTGTCTCTTGGGTTGTTGCTTGACCCAGAGGGGGGTCAGAGGGCTCGACGGAGGAGGTCTTTTGGATGAGGTCGGGCGTGTTTCCATTTGTTCGGGAGAAGAGTCCTGTGAGATGAGACCTAAGTGGAGGAGCACGCGTTCGCCACTCTGGAAATCCGTGAAGCTGTGCGACTTTTCTTTGTAATGAAATTGTAGGCGGAAGGGGAAGGCCCATCTGTATTTAATCATCTTCTGGGAGAGCACATCAAGTAAAGGTTTTAGAGCCCTCCTTTTTTGGATTGTTGTGGGGGAAATGTCTGCAAAGATTTGGATCTTGACGCCATTAAAAAAGATATCTTCCTTGTTGCGTGACCTTTTCATTATTTCCTCCTTGACCCCATAGTAGTGTGGCTTGACCACGATGTCCCGAGGAAGGCCGTCTTTACGGGGAAGTTGCAGGACTCTGTGGGCTCTGTCTAATTCCAGCCTCTGGTCCGGGATGTCAGGGATAAGGATTTTAATCATGGTTTTAACAGTGTCATGTATATCCTCTTGCGATTCCGGGATCCCTCTGATGCGAAAGTTATAACGTCTGCTCCTGTTCTCTAAATCGTCGATTTTCGCGAGGGCATTGTCCAATTGATCTTGTAGCGTCTGGATACAAGCAGAATTCTGATTGGTGCGGGCTGCGTTGTCATCCATTGTCTGCTCAATTAAATCAATTCTGCTCCCCAAGCTCTGGATGTCAGCCTTAATAGCTGCTGTAATCTGAGCAGCTTTCTGAGCCAGACCCACTGCCAGCATGTCAGAGAAACTGTTCAATAGCTGTGACACATCAGGGGGGTAGTTGGGCTGAATGGGGGAAGCTTGAGGAGACTCAGCCATGCAGCTGGGTGGGTTGGATAGCGGGGAGAAAGGGTTCTCGGTCTGCAGCCTGCCCAGGAGAGATTCTGTGGATGCAGGAGAGGGGGAGAGATGCTGAGGGTTACTCACTGGAGCAGAAGGAGATGTCCCCGAAATTGTCCCAAGAGAGGGGATTGCGGCCTCGCCGCGCGTTGCTTTAGCCGCCGCCATCTTGGGAGGCAGAGTGTCCGTCAGGCCGAAGTGAAGTTTGCGGCTTACGTCTTTCCTAGCCGTCTTCCCCGGCATTCAAAAAGTTGCCCCAAATGTTCCGGAGCACGGGGATGGTCTCCCCGAAGGTGTCCGCTAAAAAAAGCGCTGGGAAAGTGCCGCGGAAGGCCGGAGCGGTGCGGAGCTCCCGTTCAGAGCGTCTTCCCGGAAGTCCCGCGCATGCGCACCCCTAGATTTTTTTTTTAATAACTAGAAGTGTTAGCTAGAGGGGGGTGGAGGTCTTGTTTAGTAGGTGGGAGAAGTTGTCTTGCCAGACCCTGGCAATAACAATATATTAGATCAGAATATTACGATATTGCATCTCAACTATAACAAGATGTGGATCTACTGTATTTCACTGATTAAGCTGGCCATAGATGTGTATAATTTTGAATGAAACATTCTTGGGAAAAGAAGGTTCTAAGAAAGTTTGTTTGTTTTTCTATTCATTAGTGGGCCAAATTGATGTTAGTTTTTGACTGCAGTAACAAGAACGTTTAAAAGGAGCAGGATGGAAAGTTTTTCACTAATGAATGAATTTCTAACAGTGTATATGGTTTTTGTTTGATAAACTTCATTCATTTCAAAATGAAATGTTAAAAGCAAACAAAATCCCGAGCACTTTGCAGACAGGGGCGGAGCTATGCAATATGGTGCCAAGTAGCAGCTGAGCGCTGATGCCATCAGCGCACCATCCCTGAGCAAGCTGAGAGCATGCAGTGAATGTGGCTAAGCCTAAGTAACCTACCAGTGAGGTCTCGACCCTATCCGACAGCCTGAAGCCAGGTCCCTGCCTACCTTATCCTGGAGTCCCTGTGGGCTGCAGGCGAAGAGAAGAGTTGGCTAAGAGGCGGTGTTGGCAGTGTTGGAGAGAAGCAGTGGGGAGAGAGAGAGAGAGCCCAGTGAGACCGCTGTGGAGCCTGTAGTGCCTGTGGACCCTGGAACTTCAGGAGTTTGGGTTGAATCCCCATCTGCTATCCACGGCTGTGATGTGGCTGGAGGGATCTGATTTGATCTGTTGACTTGAACTGCTATTGAGGAGCTGGTAAGACTATCTATCTTACTAAAACTATGAAAAGCTGAGGAGACTATCTTTTTATCTCCACCCTCCCTGTCAGTTGTGAATGGCAAGGAGCATTAAGACTAAGGCCGCGTACACACGCGGGGACTGTTCGCCCAACTTTGTCCGTCAAACAGTTTCGGCAAACAGTCCGCTCAAAATTAGCATGGACGGACATGGCCACACACGACGGACGAACAGTTTGCTGAAACCGTGCGCGATGACGTGAACGGCACGTACGACGGGACGAAAAATACGACGTCCTATACACTGCATTATAACTTTCGGCGTGAAAATCCTTTCTGAGCATGCGCGCAACTTTGTTTGACGAACAAGCCTACACACGAGCGGACTGTTCGCTGAAACAAGGTTTCAGCGGACAGTTTTTCGGAAATTCCGAAAAACCTTGTCCGTCAAACTGTCCGCTGAAACTGTCCGCTGAAAGCCCACACACGAGCGGACTGTCTGCCCAAACACTGTTCAGCGGACAAAGTTGGGCGAAAGTGTGTACGCGGCCTTAGGGAGCTTTGGGATGAAAAAATTATCTGAATAGTGATGAGAAGCTTCATTTTGAACTTTCCTTAAATCTACACAACTAAATCCTTATAATTTATTACATCTAACTGTCCGATGAATACTCTATTTCCTGCATATATAGGAGGAGGCGTAGTACTATATGTGTGCAGATTGCAAGTTTTATATGAAATCATCAGGCAATATCCCCTGTACTTTAGATATTTTATGCACTTTATGCACCTTATGCACTTTGTTTGCAATAATTTTCCTTCCCTCCCCCTCCCTCCTTGTCCTTTTTTTTTTCGGTGCATAAATAAACCTGCGTACCTCCCTGCACATCAGCACTTGAGAGAAATATAACTATAAATAACTGGACACTGAAGCGGTGTCAATTGACTTTTTTTTTAGATCCCCCCTTATTTATTTATTAATTTTTTTAGCACTTTTTGCACCGTTATCTGTGGTTACCTGTTCATTTTTTTGTATATCTATATTTGGAAATTAGTGCACATACTTTTTTTTTTTCTCCTCGCATATTTATATTCACCAGAATTGATATATAATTGGTATATCATTTTTATAATTTGCACATTTATTTGGATATTTGTATATTTATCAGCATAATTATTTGCACAATTGTACAATTGATCGCACATAGCACATAGCATTTTAGTTAAAAAACATGTTTTTTTTTTTAGTAAAATTATTTTTTGGGTAATTTGTATATAAGTGACACACAAGGGGATACCATAACATTATCATATCTTATAATATTTGTGGAAAGATAGGGTGAGTGAGTAAGTAATATAATACAACATGTAATTTAAAATGTAATGAGTGGGTGGGTCTGCAAGAGGGTACAATGGTAAGGAGAGGAGCCAAAGGTAACTAAACAGAAAGTGGGAAAGGGAATTCTATAAAAACACATATGGTGCAGGATAAGGTAGATCAAAGGGTGGAACAGGAAGTGGATAGGGTGGAAGAAATACTCCCTCCTTCAGAGGGGCAAGCAAATAAAAATCCTGCCGCCGATGAAGGAAAAACTCCACAGAAAAGTCAGAAAAAAACAACACCAACAAAAGGAGATGGAAAAAGGGAAGGAAATGGAAAAGGGAGGAGATAACTCCCAATCACTCCCTACTAAACAGGATATGGCAGAAATGATGTCACGCTTAGAATGCATGATCAAAGGCGAAATTAATGCAACTAGAGTGGATATTCAGAATGTACTAAAAAGGGTAGAAGAATCTGAAGTACAGTTGAACACAAAAAAGCCATCATGGAACTGCATGAGAGGGTGGAACGGGAATGGATAGAAATGAGGAATATTCAATATAAGTTGGAGGATCAAGAAAATAGGAACAGACAAAACAACTTAAGAATCCGCGGCCTGCCAGAATCCGTGAAAAGCAATGATCTGGAAACCGCAGTCCGTGAAGTGTTCAACAAAATAATGAAAAAAGAAGTAGTATCCCCTATAGCCTTTGATAGATTACACAGAAGACAAACAACAATGAAGTCATCATCTGAGATGGTGAGAGATGTAATAGTGAGAGTCACCCAATATGAAATAAAACAACAAGTTCAGCCAGTCTGTGCCCCCGTCCCCGAAAGGGGGGAGGCCCGGGGTGCATGCGGACATTTACAGCCCCCAAGGGAGGTCCAACCAGGACGGGGGCCTGGCAATAGGTGCTAACCTGGTGGATTATAACATTGATATTCAATGTACGAAGAGGAGGGAGGTGGGAGGAGGGTTGTTCAGAGGGATGGGGGTGGGGGGAGAATGAGAGGGGAAAGATTATGTTTTGTTATGTTGGTTATTGTCTGGTACATTGAATGGTTCGTTCTTGGAAAAAGGTTTTTTTTTCTTCTATAACGCGGCTATACGCTCCTGGATGCATATATCTAATCCTTTGGAAAAATGTCTCCTCTGAAGATCGTCACATATAACGTTAGAGGGCTAAATAGTCCCAGCAAGAGGTATCAAACATTGCAGGAACTGAAAAGTTGGTCATCAAATATTGTTTTTTTTGCAGGAGACCCATTTTAAATGGTCATCCAGTGTTGGTTTGAACTCTAAAAATTATTCAACCTGGTTCCATGGATACTCCTCTAATAAGAGCAATAGGATTTGACAGAAATACCCCCTTTGTCCTAAAAGCTATAGAATCAGACTCCAAAGGGAGGTATTTATTTATCAAGGGCTTTCTGTATAATAAAATATATACATTAGCTAATATCTACTGCCCTAATACTCACCTCTGTCCCTTCTTTGGAAAAGTATTGAATAAACTGGAAAGCTTTAAAGAGGGAGAGGTGATTATGGCAGGAGATTTCAATTTTGTATTCTATCCAGCCCTGGATACCCAACCTCTTTCTCTACGCTCAGAAGGAAAATATCTTAAGGCAGTCAAACGAAAATTACATCAGCAGCAACTAGTGGAGGCATGGAGAATTGTGCATCCTAGGGGGAGGGATTTTACATATTACTCTCAGGTACACTCCTCCTACTCGAGAATTGATTATATTTTTCTGGACCATCAGCTTCTAGAAGGGCTAATGAAGGTAGAAGTGAAATCAATAACCCTCTCGGATCATGCCCCGATTATGGCTAACTTGGATCTAGAGGACATACCGAATAGGCAAAGATACTGGAGGTTAGACAAATCTCTCTTTTATGATCACAAATTATTTGAGGCTCTAGAAATAGATCTGAACTTGTTCTTTAAAGAAAAAAATGTAGAGAACATTGCGCCAACTGTACTGTGGGAAACCCATAAAGCATTTATGAGAGGGAGATTAATAGCCCTAAGGAGCTAAGAGAAGGAAAATGTGGATAGCGCAAAAACAACTGATCCTGCAGGAAATCCAGGAGCTGGAGCAGTTACATAAAGGGTTAAATGACTCTAAAATAATGGTTAAATTAACAGGAAAGCGGGAGGTATTGAGGGATCTGCTGGAACAGGATACAAAACGGGTATTTCTGAAGTCAGCTAAAAGGCAATATGAATTTGGTAATAAACCTGGGAGACTACTGGCAGGGGCAAACAAACCTAGAAGAAACTTGAATTATCTTGCAAAAATAAAACATAAAAAGGGAGCGATGAAACATTCAACTAGAGATATCAGTAAAAAAATTTCTAGCGTATCAGTTACTATATAAAGTGAGCTACAGTTAAGATTGCGATGATAAACAAAATAGAAGAAATAAAATTGAACAGTATCTTCAGAAGATAGAACTATCAGTCATATCAGAAGAAGATTCAAGCAAGCTTAATAGAGATATTTCTAAGGAGGAGATAGAACAGGCAATTAAAAACAGTAAGAGTGGGAAAAGCCCAGGGCCAGATGGGTATGTGTCCCTATATTTTAAAAAGTTCCTAGCAATCCTGACAACCTACTTCCATCTATATATGAACTCCATTGGGGGAGGAATGAAGATACGTAAGGAAGTTCTGGGGGCCTATATAACAATCTTGGCAAAGGAAGGGAAAGACCCAACATTGTGCTCCAGCTTTAGGCCAATTTCCCTGATTAATGAAGACGTAAAAATCTACACGAAGATCTTGGCTGAAAGATTGAAGCTGTACATGCCAGATTGTATAGAGGTGGATCAGGCAGGCTTTGTCCCAGGCTGGGAAGCAAGGGATAATATACTAAGGACAACCCTCTTAATGCATGAAGCAAAAAAGAGAAGAAAATCTGCTATTTTCCTATCAGTAGATGCCAAAAAGGCCTTTGATAGGGTAGATTGGGAATATATGTTGCAGACACTATAAAAATTTGGCCTAGGTCCATGAATGCTTAGGTGGATAGAGGCTTTATATTCCAACCCTACGGCTAAAATTCAGGTGAATGAAACTTTGTCAGATACTTTTAGGCTACATAATGGGACACGCCAGGGATTCCCACTCTCTCCCTTACTCTGTGTTTTCTTTAGAACCCCTCCTGGCATCCATAAGAGCGAATTATGAAATTGAAGGAATAGAGGTCTCTGGGCAAGAGCATAAGATATCTGCGTTTGCAGATGATATAATGCTATATATAAAACGAACCCTAAGCAATCACTCCCAAAGATCCTGCATGAATTGGGTGAATACGGGGTGGTTTAGAATTTTAAGATCAATAGGGAGAAAAAGAAGATACTAAATATTTGTGTCCCCCCCAAAGGAGAGAAGAGAACTTAGAGCTCTTTTGCCATTTGTGTGGAAAGAAAAAGGACTAAAATACCTGGGAGCATTAACAGCAGATTTATAGCAGGATAACTATTTGTCTCTCTTGAATAAAATTAAACAAGATTTGAAAGGATATCCTGCACATAGACTGTCATGGTTTGGTAGGATAAGTGTAATTAAAATGATGATCCTTCCGAAAGCTCTATACATCTTTCAATGCCTTCCGATTAATGTCCCCGGGGCCTATTTTAAAATCATTAGATCCTTGCTCCAGAAATTTGTATGGAATAGAAGAGATAATCTTATTTCCTATAAAATAATGAGTAGATCTAAAGATAATGGGGGGGGGGGGGGGGGGGTGTTCCTCTCAGATCTTCAGAAATACCATGCAGCAGCAGTACTGAGGAGAATTTTGGATTGGGTCCATAATGTTCCATATAAAAATGGGTATCACTGGAAGATAATATGAGTAAAGTTGCCCTGGGTCAGATTATCTGGATTCCAATTGAATATAGAGGTCTCCCTAGAGAAATGGCCCCAATTACAACTGAAACATTAAGAGCATGGGATATGGTATTCAAGGGTACAGCAGGGCAATATAATAGCCCCTTGATGCCCTTGACGAGGAAACAATTATTTCCCCCCCAGGGAAAGAAAATAAACTGTATTTTAAATGGACCCATATGGACCGATTGAGACTAAGAGACGTGCTAAAATTAAATTTATTTTGCTCATTAGTGGAGCTACAAGAAAAATACAGTACAACACCATGGGATGGCTGGAGATACAGGCAGCTCCAACATGTCATAGAATCCCTTCCAAAACCCCTTTGTTTAGCTAGTAGCTTAAATTCCTGGGAAAGATTAGTTGACCAAGGGGGGAAAAGTAGACAGGGGATTTCCAGAATATATAGGATGTTGATAACTTCTATGGACGATGGGCTAATGTGTTCCTTGGAAAGGTGGGAAGTAGAACTGAACCAATCAGTTCTGGAAATGTTGAACGGAAAGGTTATGGACTATGTCCACTCCACCTCAACAGACACAAGGATAAAATAAATGAATTATAAATTATTGACCAAGTGGTACTATGTTCCATCTAAAATGCACAAAATAAATCATGACCTATCGCCTTTATGTTGGAGGGAATGTGGGAAGGAAGGAACCCATGCTCGTAGTTTGATCCAGCCATACTAGATGGAAGTGTTAAAAAGATTGTACGGAAATAGAATTAGACCCCTGGAAGCACTATTCCATTTATGCTGAATGTAGCAAAAGTACTAATCTCGAAACATTGGAAAACAAAGGAAATACTAAGGATAAAGGATTGGTTTAGAGAAATAGATAGATTGGGGACAATGGAAGAATTAATATGTTTTCAAAGGGAAGCAGAAACAAGATTTCAGGGTACATGGAAGAAATGGCTAGAATTTAAACAGTAATTTTATTTGGAAATTATGGGGACTGTACTTAGGGGCTTGTCCCCTGATGTCCCCTCTCTACGACCCCCCCTCCATATGAAGGAGAAGGGAATATGATCCCCTCCCTTTTTTTTTTTGCACAAATTGAAGGAGGATAGTAATGGGTATAGAGGAATAAGAATTTTTCCTCTCTTCCCCTCGAAAGTAAGAAAAATAGACACGGGCAAGAGGAGAATAGATTGGTTTATAATGCAGTAATGTAGTTCACAAGGGGATGGGGGGGGGGAGAGGGGGTGACTCCCTCTCCCCCCCCTTTTGTTGTTTTATTTCTTTTCTCCCCTTTTGTTTTTTTTGCATAATTTGATGGTGGATAATACCGGGGATAGAGAGATTCACTCCTCCCCTGAAAGGAAAGATAAATAGACAATGGCTTGTGGAGATATTGATTTTGAAAAAAATTTTTTTGGAGATAGGTGGAGATAGGGGAATGGGCCTGTTCCCAGGCTTCTCCTCTTTTCTTGTTGGTAATTTAGTTGGCCCAGGAGAATTAAGAGTATATGCCACGGTATAGATTTACTTTTGTATTTAAGTGTATGTTAGAGGATAGATCCATTCATGTACCTAATATATTTTTTATGTATTCATGTGTGCATCGAGAATGTTTTGTATTTTTCTGAATGATTTGCAAATTGTTTTGCAAAGTAAGATTTTTTAAATTTGTAAAAATTTTATAAAAACTATTTAAAACAAAAGCAAACAAGATCAAATGACAAACAAATGTTCTGAGCATTTTTTCATACAAATTTCCCTAAGACTTTTCCTAAGAATTTTTGTTAGAAATTCAGATTATAGTCTTCATACCCAAAATTACCAATTTCTGTAGCAAAGGACTTTAAAGGGCATATATGTATGATTGTTTTTATAGAAAATTATAAACTTTATTATACAGATATTAAAACCACATATGAAACTATATCCAATATTGTGATGTAAAGGGTTAACACATATATTTCGCATCACTGCATGGTAGAGGGCATCATGCCACATGTCCTCTACCATATACCGTATTTATCGGCGTATAACAAACACTTTTTTCCCCTAGAATCAGGGGTAAATCGGGGGTGCATGTTATCCCCCGCTGTTTGTAAGCCTTTTTGCCGTTCTCGGCGGCTTCCGGGTATTTTCGGCTGTACTCGGCCGTTCTCGGCTATCTTCGGCCGTTCCCAGCTATTTTCGGCCACATTCGGCCGCTCTTGGCGGCTTTGCCGAAAATAGCCAAGAACGGCTGAAGATAGCCGAGAACGGCTGAGTGCGGCCGAATATACATGAAAGCCGCCGAGAACGTCCGAGAACTACCAAGCGCCGCCGAGATACACAGGACATCCGCTTTGTATCTCAGCGGCGCCATTTTTAAATGGCAAACACACAGACAAGGCTGTACACTATTGACAAGGCTAAATGGAAGGCTGCAAATGACACTGACAAGGCTAAATGCAAGGCTGCAAATGACCGACAAGGCTAAATGGAAGGCTGCAAATGACTGACAAGGCTAAATGGAAGGCTGCAAATGACACGGACAAGGCTGCATGGATGGGCATTTAAATGTAAGTTTTTTTCCTTAAACTTTCCTCCTAAAAGTTTTTTTCTTTTAAATTCCCTCCTAAACTTGGGGTGCGTGTTATACGCCTATAAATATGGTAGTTATATGAAAATAATTAGCAAAGGGGTTTAAATCAGCTGAAAATGTCCTGCTACTATCCTAGCAGCAAAGCAGGAATGGATGATGCCATCTCTGAGTGATTTTCAGCCAGGCTTCAGGAGGTACATAAAAGGCTTACACCCATAGCAAGGGCATTACCTAAGTTTGGAAAAAGCTGCAGTTTGTTTTTATGTACAGTTGCCCCTTAGTTGTATAGGCAGTTTTTTGGTAAAGGTGAACCAATGCTCCATACACACGATTGGAATTTCTGCCAGCAAAAGTCCGATGAGAGCTTTTTGTCGGAAAATGCGATCGTTTGTGTTCCATCAGACTTTTGCTGGCTTTGGCTGGCGGAATTTCAGCCAGCAAAAGATTAAGAGCATGTTCTCAATTTTTCAGTCGGAAAAAGTTCCGATCAGAAATTCGGATCGTCTGTAGCAATTCCGAAGCGCAAAATTCCTACACATGCTCGAAAACAATTCGACGCATGCTCGGAAGCATTGAACTAAATTTTCTTGGCTCATCGTAGTGTTGTATGTCACCGCGTTCTTGATGGTCGAAAGTTCAGAGAAATTTTGTGTGACCGTGTGTATGTATGCAAGCCAAGCTTGAGCGTAATTCTTTCGGAAAAACCATCCAAGATTTTACCGACGGAAATACCGCTCGTGTGTAGGAGGCATAACCCTTTAAAATGAAAAAAACTGCTGTGCATGCCAACAGTTCACAAAGCGGTCTTTTAACATTTTTATATTTTTATGTTTTGTTTACAATCCACATGCCTTCACTCAACCACCCGAAGGTAAAAATAAGCCTATAAGTGCATGTTAACTTTGGGCAGCAGGAGGCAAGTGTGCATGCATGAGCAGTGCTGCATGTTGTGAATGGTCCTGCAGCCTTCTAGGTCCTGCTGGCTGTACACCGAGAAATTAGGGATCAAAGACCACCAAAGATTGGTTCTTGGGTCCGTTCTGTGCATGGGCTGAAAGGTTTGTCCGGATGCCTGTCAGATATCTGGACAAATCTTAACATTATTGTTGGGATCTCTACAGAGCCAGCACTGGCTCTGTGAAGTCAGCTGGCAGCAGACTTTGGCCCACTATCAGTTGAATCTGGGTCACAGGGGTGCAGAGCTAAGTGCATTCCTGTGACCCACAGGAGAAGTATGGCCAAAAAAGCTTTGGCCATTCTGCTCCTTTAAATATACAATTTTGCTATATCCATCCAATAAGTAATATCTGTTAATTCTGTCAGCAATTCAGTAATATTTATTATGCTGTGTTATGTCAAGTAGTGTTTACCAGTGTTGCCCAGTTCCCCTCTGTGAAATACAGAACTACAGTACACCTCCATTGCTTTCTATAGAGGTGAGGATGGTGGAGGTTTAAGCAGATTTTGCCCACGTCCTGTTCTAGGCCCTTCAAAGATACAGCACATTGGTGAGTACCAGGATCACCAGGTTTCAGGAAAAGATCCTTAAAAAGCAATACTAATGCAGTCTCTACATTGAAGGACTGATAAGCTGCAATATATTAGTGTAGCGGTGCCCCCCCCCCCCCCCCCCCCCATGGGGTCACTGCATGTTTCAACATGCACACATCACCCTGCTGGTCAGACTTCCATTTTAGCACACTTTCTCCAGACAATGAACGGTCTCTTGCTTGTTTTTGTTGTTTTTATTAGGGGATTAAACTTGGATGGGGAGAAGGGACATGGATGCACAGATGATGAATACTTCTCAATTAAATCAATGTTCACATTGATGGTGACACACCCAGAGGATGTCTGATTAGACGAAACGTGCTGGGGCGTGCCCTGCTGATGCCACTGCGTCATTTTATTTTACTCAAACACTTTTTAAACCTTCTCATATGTGAGTGTCCATTTTTACTTATTCAATAAATGTCATTTGTTTAAACGAAATCACACTATGTGGCCTATTCTCTCTCCTTTTTATAAACATACTATTTGGAGCAAATACTTTTGATTCTTGATCACTATACCCTTGGTTGCAACCCATTGGCGATAACATTGTGACGGACCTCCACTTCATATGTCCACATTGGAAGCCGTGCATGCTGATATACGTCTCCCCTAGGTGTGATACACCACAAGCTCTGTAGACTCCTTTGGCGTATGTCTATTTGAGTTCAACGTGTCTGGTAAGCCTTTTTTTCTACTGGTGGTGGATGATCTACAGTCAAATCGGTTTACAACGATTCACTTTGGAAAGTCACTTTATTCGTTGGAATCACCTATATGGACAATATAAAGATATGCACATGCACCTTTGTTTTGTGTAAATGTATTAATGTTCACTTTACATAAGTCTTATATTGTGTTTATCCATTATCACTTATTTCATGTTTCATGCACTTAAGTGACTCTTTGCTATCAGCATAGGTCTGTGTAGTGGAAGTTTTCTTTTATTATTATAATTTTAGCGCCAAACTATACCACATATATTTTCTTCCTCTGCACATCTCCTCCAGCACACTACTTGAGATTACTTGTTTCACTTCACTTTCCAAATCTAGGTTCCTGTCACCGTTATCACATGACTAGGCCTCATTCTGAATAAGTCCTAACGTTTTCCTAGTAGCCCTTTACAGGCAGGGGTCTGCAGTCCCCTTTGTGGTCGCAACCATTTTAGTTGAGAAAAATAGATGTCCAAGCCTGACACTTGGTGGACTACTGATCCCAGCACATGAAATGCAAATCCTGCCAGCCTTTGTGGCTGCAACGCCTTGACAACATCTGGCTCCACATCCAATCCTGGCATGTCTCTCCCAGAGCTTCAGACTGTGCTTCTCACTCACTGACCCTGGCATGGATCCCTCCTGAATGAGATTCCTGGCCATGTCTTCCTCCTGCTCCTGTTCCAGGACATCTCTCAATGACCATATCAAGAGAGGCTCCCTCTCAGCTCCTGAGCTCCAGACCTGAGGCCACCTCCCCTAGAAAGGGGGTCCCTCGAGGGCCCCCACAGCCTAACACACCATCATCTCAGTTCTTCCACCCAACAACTCCTCCCACAACAGGCTGACCATGGGTATATAGGAGGCCTGCCTCCTGCCAATCCTAGTTGGGAATTGGTCGGGGCTCCCACATATACCCCATGTCACTCCAGCTCTCTGCCCTGCCTCTTTTCCATAACCTTCTGTAAACCAGAGGAGGCGCCCAAGAGCTGCAGCACATGTCAGTCACCTGCTGCTACACTAAACCACTCCCCTACCCCCAGATCAAAACAAACAGGCATAGCTCACAGAATAGGCCTGCCTAAAATTACCTGCGCTGACAGTACAAAACATACCCACTAATCTAGCACCTACCTAATGATTTTACATTTGCCTGGCATTAAGTTTTTTTTTTTACCTTCATGCATTCTAACCTTCTGTATGCAGCAACCCCCCCTAATGCTTACCTGAGCCCCATCACAAACCAGCGATGTCCATGAGAGCCTTGCCTCTCTGGGGACTCGCACTCCTGATTGGCCAATGGCTCCCGCTGCTGTCAACCACAGCCAGTGAGACAATCAGGAGACAGAGGGGGTGGGGCCAAGCTGTGGTTCTGTGTATGAATGGACACACAGAACTGAGGCTCAAGGGTGCGCCTGCTTGGGTGCCCCCTAGCAGATTCAAGCAGGAGGGAGGAGCCAGGAGCGCTGGTACGAGACCCAAGAAGAGGAGGATCTGGACTGGTTTGTGCAAAACCATTACACAGTGCAGGTAAGTATAACATGCTTGTTTTTTTTTTTTTCTTAAAAACAAGGCTTTAATATCACTTTAAATTTTGTTACATTAGGTGGAGCTCTGGTTTAAGTAGAAAAAAAAGCAATGCTTTCTACTCCACAGGCAAGATTGTACCATATGAGAATCTTTCTCTGGCAGCAATTTATATGTACGGATAAAAACATTAAAAAGAATTAGACATTGTGAAAGAATACAGTGTTTGTAGGAACTTTTCATCAACAAGATGTTGGAGGTGAGTGAAATGTTAACTAATACCAATAAAATGGAAGAAGCAAGCAAAAAGCCTAAAAGGTCTCTGTGATGCTGAAAGAATTTACAGCCCAAGAAACAATAAAATAATTTTAATTTCCATTTCCGTATGGCATAATTTAGTAAACAGATGCCTTCCATTCCTCTGTGCCTATTTAATATCCGAAAATGAAGATAAAAATGTATGAAATGCCATGCTCACAGACCTTTGGGATTTACTTTAAAAGAATTCACAGCAGTTACTATAGTTTCTTGAGTGTGCTATAAAGAAAACAAGCAAAATTATCATTTTTAAGCAATAAAAGCCCACAGTTAAATGGGAACTACTGTACATTGTGGGAGTGGAGCTAAGAAAACTGACTTTCAGGGGTTTTAATGGATAATTATTTTTGTTTTCAAATGGTCATGAAAGGGAATGATCATAGAAACTATTTTCCATAGTGTCATTCAGTGTTCTACAATTTGGAGATTTTTTGCATCTCCCTAAACCAGCTGGTTAACCAGTGATGGCCAGTGAAGATTTTTTTTGGGGGGGTGGCAAACAGTATGCCATCCCCCACGGGTCGTTAGGTCGGTAGCACTTACCCCATCATATACGGATTCCCCTGCTTGGCGGCAACTTCCCCTGCTCAGTGGCCTCCTGTTCTCTTGCTGTCCTCCTGTGGCCTCTCGTTCTCTGGGTCATCACGCCGGCTTTCGTTTCCTCCCTCCTTGGTGGAAAATCGTGAGTCTTCTCTTTTCGGCCAATTGGAAAATGGGTCTCACACCCATTTCTGATTGGCCAGACTGAGGATCAGTGTTTCAACAATGAATATTCATTCACTGTTGGAACACACCTGGGTGGGATCGGAGCGCATCCTCTGTGTCCTGAGCCCACCCGATTTTGAAGCCTATTAGAGCCTCTGCCTCTAATCAGGTGCTTAAAAAAAACCCTGCCACTGTGACTCATGCACCCAGTGCCCTGAAAGGGGCCGGATGCATGAATAGGGGGTTACTGCGGCGGCCATGGATAGATTCATGCTATGCATTAAGAATCTCAATTGAAACACCCGCTAATGGGAGTGTTGTACCTTTGAAATTACACAGCAATGATAAACTTCCCAGACATATAATCATACAAAATAGTTATGTATAGATTGGTTGACAAAACAAATGTTACATAAAATTAAAATATTAATTGTGCTACATAAAAGCTTGAATATCAATTGAAACACCCGCTAAATGGGAGTGTAGTACCTTTGAAATGACACGGCAATGGTAAACTTCACTGTAGAATCAATAATCTTGTAAAAATTACAATAAGACAGAACGTCTGTTTTTCACAATTTCAGCCATTACTATAATGCAGGTAAGTGAGTGGTTAACAACGTGAAATAAAATTAGATGTTTGTTATGCCAATAATATGCAAACTATGCAAATGAAAAATATTGAAAATTGTCTCTTTAGATAAAAATCTACAAGACGGTTGCTGATTCGAGGGAAATAGTTATCCAACTGTATAATAATCAATAAGTAAATATTTAAGATAGCACAAATGGTTATAAGGTAAAAATCAACACAACATAATTACCCGTTCCAAAATAGCTACTGGTCTGAATTCTTGGTTAACAGAATGGCTGCCAAGATGGCTACTCCTAAAGAGGAATTACTTCCTGCGACCTCTGAGTTTCAAAGCATAAGGTGTCCAGGAATCTTCATGAATGTAGAGGTATGAGTTGATGAATGGAGTGTGTGTGTCTGCGTGTCTGAGTCCGTGTGTCATTGAGTGACTGATTGAGTGTCCCTCATGGCATCTATCCTCATCCTAAATACCATGTTAGGCAATAGGATCATAAAAATTATAATAAGCTGAGCCCAAAATGTATGACTTATTTTCCATTGGTTGAAAAAAATCGAATGATTAACTTTTGTGAATTCAGGTAATATCACCTTCAACCACACATGTCTGAGGGCAGAAAAACGTGTTCTGAACGATCTGTTAAATAATGTTCTATTTTCATAATGTGTATCTGTTTGTATATTGGTATTGATGAATATATATATATATATATATATATATATATATATATATATATATATTATTCAGGGACTCTGGTAACTCGTACAATATACAATACACAGTATAATTTTGATTCATCAATATCACATAAAATGATTATCTATATGGATAAATGTATACTTCTTGTATATCCTATGAATACTTATTTATCTAGGAAAAACACATGCTATATGTATATTTTTATGCAGATATAGTCATGATTTATAAGCCTTTCATAAGAATGATTGGTATCTTAAAACAATTCTTACAGTGGGCATGCGCGTGGCCACAGGAGCAGTCATGCTGTGACCGAGCTCCACACGCCGCTGGCTAACTGAAGCTAAATATAGCGCAGGAGGAACGGGAGATTTCCTGTGATGCGCAGCGGGTCACCACAGGACTGCCATGCAGTGTCAGACCTTGGAACAGATGAAAAAGAGGCAATACAAGCAGCATAATCAGCAGGGACATGGCCTCCCCCCCGGGCAGAGTCCTTCACCCAGTATGGTGCCGGTAAGCCGGGCATACACGGCCAGCACAACAAACAGTCCCGCTCATCACAGGCTGCAGATACCTCTCCCACAATCTTCAGGGGATCAGGACGGGAAGCCTTCATCCCCCAAACCCCCCAGGAGCTATCAGGGTATGCAGGCTCCCCATGCTCCTCAATGGACAGAAACATGGAAGAATAAGCAGACTCAATCTTCAGCCAATCTAGTCCTGCTAATGGAGGACTCTCACCTCAACCTGTTCCCTCTTCAGGAGACTCAGTGCTGCTGGCCCGTTTCTCTACAATACTGTAGCAGGAACTATCTAAAGCTTGCTCTATCATAGCCACTAACATCAAGCAAGACATACACAGTTTTGGACTCAGACTGGACACTATAGATAGAAACTAAGGTGGAAGGAACAGTATCCAGAATCAATCAGAATGCCAGAGTCGTTGCAGAGCTCCAGGAGTGATTGGATGAAGCCCACACAAAAATAGAAGACCTGGAAAATAGGTCTCGCTGATGTAATGTGCAGGTCCGAGGTCTACCAGAAACCCACACAGACCTGGAAAGAGCTATGCATGCTCTCATGAAAGAACTGATCCCAGACATGTCACCCGATCATTTGTTTGGCTGCTATTATGATTCCCAGATTTAGTCATATTGATATAGATAATATTTACTACTTTACTGTTCATTGTTAGTTGTCCTACTGTTCCTAGGTCATTGAAGCTGTTCTATAAAATTGCTAAGTGCCTGGGGGACCCGGCATGCAAGGGACTCCCCAGAGTATCCCGGGGGGGGGGCAGTGGGCGCCTGGGCAACTCCGTTGCGAGATTTTGCACTAACAGTTAATCATTTGTTTGCCTAACCTCCTGTTAACATATGGCAAATATGGTTTAGTCGGGGTAGACTCGCAAGCCACTCTGGGGACCTTGCTCCTATCTCCTGATGGGGGCAATCTCACATTCGATTCCCCAGGATTATGACCTGGGAAGGGATTCACCCCCCTGTTGTTCATATTATATAACTAATAAGCTCCTCATGGGTAGGGACTGATGTGAATGTACAATTTATATGTAAAGCGCTGCGTAAATTGACAGCACTATATAAGTACCTTAAATATTATTAATGGCACGTTGTACTCAGTAACAGGCCTTAAGCCTTGCAATTTCCTACAAAATCTCAATACTGTCTCTGCTTTTCTTTTGTTTCCTTTGACCCTGACCTCATGCTACATTCCTGCCATGTCTTTATAGATTCCTGGGTTGACCTGGTTATTATTCTATTGGGAGAACACAGCCGCAGATCCTAATTCGACAGGCATGTGGTTACAGGTGTATTACCCCGAACACAGAAGGTGTGTATCCAGAGCCATTCAGCCACACCTACACACCTGTCAAATTAGGACCTGTGGCTGTGTGTGTACCTCATAGAGTAGGGATCTCCAAACTACAGCCCTCCAGCTGTTGCAGAACTACACATCCCATGAGGCATTGTAAAACTCTGAATTTAACAGACATGACTAGGCATGATGGGAATTGTAGTTCCTAAACACCTGGAGGGCCATAGTTTGGAGATCCCTGCCATAGAGTAGCAGACATCTTCAGCTGCATGAACAAACCACTCATTCATTCAACCCTTTAGAGGCAGCGGGTGGAGGCGGATAGATGCTGGGGCCACGATGCTTTGGTTTGTGTCAGGAATTCTACCCCCTGACGCTTTTCTGATGGGTGTATCGCCTGCCAAACATGACCTATTCAAGTGAATAGTGGCGCTCTGGAAGCACCTCACATCTGTGTGCAATGCAGGTGGTTGTGGTGCATTAGTGCAGGCTTGAAGGGGTTAAAGCAAGCAGTGAGGAGGCAATACAGCAAATCATTAGGAATGACCGAACGGTTCGCCCGGCGGTCGTTTCGCAGCGAATTTCGGCTGTTCGCGGTCCGCCCGATCGGTGGACTATTGCCGCCGTTCGCCCGGCGGACTTCCGTGTTTACTGTGTAAAAGAACTTTGACCTATGATGACGCATCCATCATGGGGTACAGGACAGCCAATTGAGACATTACAGCACATGGACACTTGGACATTCCCCCTAACTTATAAATAGACCCGATCCAGCGGCCATTTTACATTCTTTCGTATGTCACTATAGGGAGAGGTTGCTGTGTGGAGCAGAGAGAGACTGCAGTGACCCAAATCGCTAGCTATTAGGTCCACAAAAGTTCTTTTAAGGACTGGTATGGTATAGGTGTTAGGTGTAGTTCAGGATATAGGTTTGAGCCACTGCTGTGCTAGTGATTGTTGCAGCAGCCTGTCTTTTGTCAGTGTAGAGAGACGGACAGGACGCTGTGTGCAGCAGAGACAGTCAGTTTAATCATTAGCTGTTACTATTAGGTCCACAAAAGTCCTTTTCAGGACTGGTATGGTAAAGTAGTACAGGATATAGATTTGAGTGCTATCCAGGTTATTGTTCCAGCAGCCTGTGTTTTGTCAGTTTAAATAGGGACAGGCAGGAAGCTGTGTGTGGCAGTGAGGGACAGTCAGTTTAATCAGTAGCTGTTACTATTAGGTCCACAAAGGTTCTTTTCAGGACTGGTATGGTAATAGGCTTGTACACGTATAATATTCTTTCTTCCAAATATAGAAAGAATATTATACTTGACTGCTGCCCTTCTGCTGCAGTAGTCCTTTATGAGTATAGGGACTGAGGTACAGTCTGCTAATCATTCACAACCTACTAGTTCCACAAAGGTCCTTATAAGGACTGGTAAGGTATAGCGTACTACAGTACATAGGGTTGAGTGAGGTACAGTCTGCTATTCCTTAAGGACTGGTATAGGTCCACAATATATAGGGTTGAGGTGCACTACTGCTGACTGCTGCTCTATACTGCAGCAGTCCTTTATCAGTATAGGGACTGAGGTACAGTCTGCTAATCATTCACAACCTACTAGTTCCACAAAGGTCCTTATAAGGACTGGTAAGGTATAGTGTACTACAGTACATAGGGTTGAGTGAGGTACAGTCTGCTATTCCTTAAGGAATGGTATAGGTCCACAATATATAGGGTTGAGGTGCACTACTGCTGACTGCTGCCCTATACTGCAGCAGTCCTTTATCAGTATAGGGACTGAGGTACAGTCTGCTAATCATTCACAACCTATTAGTTCCACAAAGGTCCTTATAAGGACTGGTAAGGTATAGTGTACTACAGTACATAGGGTTGAGTGAGGTACAGTCTGCTATTCCTTAACCACTTGCCGACCGCCGCACGCCGATGTACGTCGGCAGAATGGCACGGGCAGGCATAAGGGCTTACATGTACGTCCTTGCCTGCCCGCCGGTCGGGGGCCCGATCGGGCCCCCGCCCGGTGCCTGCGGCGGTCGGTATTCGTTCGGGAGCGATCCCGGACGAGGGGACGGCCATTCATTCATGGCCACCCCCTCTCGATCGCTCCCGGCGAATGAAAATGTCTGGTGACATCACTTCCTCTCCTGTAATGTAAACACAGGAGAGGAAGTGATGTATTCTCTCCTCCGTGTCGGTAGTTTTCGTTACGGCACCGAGGAGAGAGGTTCGGTGAGTTGCACCAACACACCCCACATACAGTAGAACATGCCAGGCACACTCACACCCCCCCTTTACCCCCGATCACCCCCCAATTACCCCTGCCCCCCCAGTCACAGTGACACCAATTGCTTTTTTTTTTTTTTTTGCATTGGTGTCATTTGTGACTGTAATAACTGTTAGGGCAGTTAGGGTTAGCCCCCTTTAGTTCTAATGTGCCCCCCTAACCCCCCCAATAAAGGTTTAACCCCGTGATCACCCCCCGTCACCAGTGTCACTAAGGCTGGGTTCACATTGCAGCGGTTTATGAGAACGAATGTGATTCGCACCGCACTGCAGTGCAAATCACATCCGATCTCTGTGCGATTCGAGTTCAGCCATACAGATAGTATGGCTGAATTCGTGTCGCACCCGCCGCACCCGCCGCAAATTCGCACGGGACCCTTTTTTTGGCCCGCAGCAGAATCGGATCGCATGGGTGTTCACACCATGCGATCCGAGTTTGCAGATCGCACTGCGATATGCGAACTGATCTGGGGGTGTCATTAACATTTCACTGACACTCCCAGCAGTTCGCATAGGGCAGTGTGAACTGCCGCCGGGAGGCATGCGATGCGGGAACCCGCCGCGGATTCATGGCATTCCCGTATCGCTCCAGTGTGAACCCAGCCTAATAAGCGATAGTTTTTCTGATCGCTGTATTAGTGTCACAGGTGACGCTTGTTAGGCAGGTAGGTATTTAGGTTCGCCGCAGCTTTTTATAGCGCCAGGGAGCCCCATATACTACCGCATAAAGCCCCCTGATTGCCCCCTAGTTAACCCTTTCACCAGTGATCACCATATAACTGTTACAGGTGACGCTGGTTGGTTAGTTATTTTTTTATAGTTTCAGGGCACCCGCCATTTATTACCTAATAAAGGTTTAACCCCCTGATCACCCGGCGGGTGTCATTTGTGACTGTAATAACTGTTAGGGCAGTTAGGGTTAGCCCCCTTTAGTTCTAAGGTACCCCCCTAACCCCCCCAATAAAGGTTTAACCCCGTGATCAACCCCCATCGCCAGTGTCACTAAGGCTGGGTTCACATTGCAGCGGTTTATGAGAACGGATGTGATTCGCACCGCACTGCAGTGCAAATCACATCCGATCTCTGTGCGATTCGAGTTCAGCCATACAGATAGTATGGCTGAATTCGTGTCGCACCCGCCGCACCCGCCGCACCCGCCGCACGCAACTCGCACGGGACCCTTTTTTTGGTCCGCAGCAGAATCGGATCGCATGGGTGTTCACACCATGCGATCCGAGTTTGCAGATCGCACTGCGATATGCAAACTGATCTGGGGGTGTCATTAACATTTCACTGACACTCCCAGCAGTTCGCATAGGGCAGTGTGAACTGCCGCCGGGAGGCATGTGATGCGGGAACCCGCCGCACATTCGTGGCGTTCCCGCATCGCTCCAGTGTGAACCCAGCCTAATAAGCGATTGTTTTTCTGATCACTGTATTAGTGTCACAGGTGACGCTAGTTAGGCAGGTAGGTATTTAGGTTCGCCGCAGCTTTTTATAGCGCCAGGGACCCCCATATACTACCGCATAAAGCCCCCTGATTGCCCCCTAGTTAACCCTTTCACCAGTGATCACCATATAACTGTTACAGGTGACGCTGGTTGGTTAGTTATTTCTTTTATAGTTTCAGGGCACCCGCCATTTATTACCTTGTCTCACTAGTGTACCCCTAAATTTAGGGGTGTCTACTTTCCAAAATGGGGTCATTTGGGGGGGGGTTTGTGCCATCTTGGCATTTTATGGCCTTCAAAACTGTAACGCCCTTAGAAAGCCTGAAGGCGGTGCTTGGGTTTCGGGGCCCCGTACGCGGCTAGGCTCCCAAAAAGTCCCACATATGTGGTATCCCCGTACTCAGGAGAAGCAGCAGAAGTTATTTTGGGGTGTCATTTCACATATGCCCATGGCATGCGTGAGCAATATATCATTTAGTGACAACTTTGTGAAAAAAAAAAAAAAAAAAAAAGTTTGTAATTTTCCCGCAACTTGTGGCAAAATATAAAATATTCCATGGACTCAACATGCCTCTCAGCAAATAGCTTGGGGTGTCTACTTTCTAAAATGGGGTCATTTGTGGGGGTTTTGTGCCATCTTGGCATTTTATGGCCTTCAAAACTGTAATAGGTAGTGAGGAGTGAAGTCAAATATTTACGCCCTTAGAAAACCTGAAGGCGGTTCTTGGCTTTCGGGGCCCCGTACGCGGCTAGGCTCCCAAAAAGTCCCACATATGTGGTATCCCCGTACTCAGGAGAAGCAGCAGAATTTATTTTGGGGTGTCATTTCACATATGCCCATAGCATGTGTGAGCAATATATCATTTAGTGACAACTTTGTGTAAAAAAAAAAAAAAATTTTTTTTTTGTCATTATTCAATCGCTTGAGGCAAAAAAATAAAATATTCAATGGGCTCAACATGCCACTTATCAATTTCCTTAGGGTGTCTACTTTCCAAAATGGGGTCATTTGGGGGGGTTTTGTACTGCCCTGCCATTTTAGCACCTCAAGAAATGAGATAGGCAGTCGTAAAACTAAAAGCTGCGTAAATTCCAGAAAACGTACCTTAGTTTGTAGATGTGACAACTTTTGCGCAAACCAATAAATATACAATTATTGACTTTTTTTTTACCAAAGACATGTGGCTGAATACATTTTGGCCTAAATGTATGACTAAAGTTGAGTTTATTGGATTTTTCTAATAACAAAAAGTAGAAAATATCATTTTTTTTCAAAATTTGCGGTCTTTTTATGTTTATATCGCAAAAAATAAAAATCGCAGAGGCAATCAAATACCATCAAAAGAAAGCTCTATTTGTGGGAAGAAAAGGACGCAAATTTTGTTTGGGTACAACATTGCATGACCGCGCAATTACCAGTTAAAGCAGCGCAGTGCCAAATTGTAAAAAGACCTCTGGTCATTTACCAGCAAAATAGTCCGGTCTGAAGGTGGTTAAGGACTGGTATAGTTCCACAATATATAGGGTTGAGGTGCACTACTGCTGACTGCTGCGCTATACTGCAGCAGTCCTTTATCAGTATAGGGACTGAGAGTTTTGTCACAGGGTCATTTAAAAAATGACAGGCAGAGGAAGAGGCAGGCCCTTCCACAGGGGTGGTAGGGGTAGGGCAGGAGCAACAGGCTTGAGCCTAAGTGGGAAGTTGCAGAAGGTGCGTTCAATTACTTTAAAGGACGCACCAGACTTGGTTGAGTGGCTCACTCAGCCTTACTCTTCTGCACCCTCCTCATCCTCTCGATCTGCACCCTCTTCTTCACTCTCTGCTATGTGCACTCCCAAAGACACTACCACCAACAACACCACCACCACCACCACCACCACCACATACCTTCCGCTTGAGTCACAGGAATTATTTTCCGATCCATATCAAGACATTTCTGATGCGCAGCCACTCTTGGCATTGGATCAGGAAGAGGTAGCAAGAACCACAACTCAGCAGTCTCATGACAGTACCCAGATCAGCCCAAGGAGGAGGTTGGTCCACGGTGTTGCTGCCTACTCCAAGATCTCTACTTATAGCGGTGGGGAAGGTGACGTTGATGATGACGTGTCTAGTGATGTCACGTGGGTACCCACAAGAGAGTAAGAGGAGGGGAGTTCAGAGGGAGATATGGACCAGCAGATAGGGAGGAGAAGCAGGAATAACTTACATTGCACAGGAGGGACAAAGCAGACTGCTAATGTATCAGGAGCGAGGCATCAACCATGTACGGTCACATCTGGCGCTCCCAGGACGCCGGCACATGGCTCCGCAGTGTGGGCTTTTTTTAACGTGTCCGCTGCTGACAATAGTGTTGCCACCTGCAATCTTTGCAGTCAACGCATTAGTCGCGGTAAGCCCAACACTCACCTAGGGACGACCGCCTTAAGAAGGCACATGAGCAGCCATCACCGAGCCCAGTGGGAGTAACGGAACACACAAAGCCACACTCCAGGCTCTCACCGTCCAGCCTCGTCTTCTACTTCTCCTTCTCCTCTCTCCTCACAATTGTCCTCCACTCCACCTTCCATCACGCCAATCTCACGTTTTTCTGCAAAAAGGCAGGCTTCCGTGGGCCTAATGTTCGAGCGTAAAAAAAAAATGATGACGCCGGATAACCCTCTTGCCCAACGGTTGACGGCTGGCTTGTCAGAAATGATAGCCCGCCAACTACTGCCATATAAACTGGTGGACTCGGAGGCCTTTCGAAAATTTGTGGCCATTGGAACACCACAATGGAAGGTCCCAGGAAGGAAGTATTTCTCAGAGAAGGGCATCCCAGAGCTATATGGCCATGTTCAGCGGCAAGTGAATGTATCTCTGGCACACAGTGTCGGTGCCAAGATACATCTGACCACAGACACGTGGTCTAGCAAACATGGGCAGGAAAGGTATATCACTTTTACTGCCCACTGGGTGAACCTTCTGACGGCCGTCAAGCATGTAACCCGTGGCACCCGCGTAGATTTGGTTTTACCGCCACGGATTGCATGCAGGCCTGGCTCTTCTTCTCCTCCTCCTCCTACTCTATCCTCCTCCCTCTCCTCCTCGGCTGACTCCTCCTTTTACGCTGCTAGCGTCTCTTCCGCTGCGCCGCCCAAGCTCCCCAGAACCTATTCGACATGCCGGGTGAGACGTTGCCATGCCGTGCTGCATCTGTTGTGCCTGGAAGCCAAGAGCCACACTGGCCCGGCACTCCTTTCAGCTTTGTGTTCACAGGCAGATCAGTGGCTAACACCGCTCAATTTGACAGTTGGTAAAGTGGTGTGTGACAACAGTGCCAATCTGCTTAGCGCATTGAAACAGGGCAAAATTACGCACGTGCCATGCATGGCACACGTCTTAAACTTGGTCGTGCAGCGATTCGTTGTCAAATACCCTGGGGTCCAGGACATCTTACGGCAGGCAAGGAAAATCTCGGCCCATTTCAGAAGATCTTACACGGCCATGGCTCGCCTTGCTGACATTCAACGGCGACACAATCTGCCGGTCAGACGTCTTATTTGCGATTGCCCGACGTGATGGAACTCAACCTTCTATATGCTTGATAGGCTGCTCCAGCAGAAACGTATACCTGTATGATCTCTGCGGCAGAACAGGTTCTGGGGAGCTGGTTTTTTTTCACCGCGCCAGTGGCTGCTCATGCGCGACGCATGCAGACTTTTGCGGCCATTTGAGGAGATCACCAAACTGGTCAGTCACAGCCATGGCGCCATCAGTGACATGGTACCTTATGCCTTCTTTATGGAGCGTGCATTGCGTCGTGTCATTGATCAAGCTGTGGAGGAGCAGGAGCGGGAAGATGAGGAAGTCGCAATGCTGGATGAATTCCCAGGGCGGGCTACTCTATCTGGGACAAGTGAACAACAGGAGTCTGAAGAGGAGTCAGAGGAGGATGGTGCCGGGGCGCATGAGGAGGAGCAAGAAGAGCATGCTTTAAACCTTTCTGGGATCCCTGTTGTTGTGCGTGGATGGGGAGAGGAGAATGAAGAGGACGACATTATCCTGGATGATGAGCAGGAGCCAGGCCACCACACCGCTTCCAGTTTAGTGCAAATGGGGGCCTTCATGCTCCAGTGTTTTAATAGGGACCCCCGTATAAAAAGCATAAGGGTCAAGGACCACTACTGGGTGGCAACGTACTTAGACCCCCGGTACAAACACAAAATGGCGGAAATGTTACCACCGTCACAGAGGGCTGTCAGAATGGAGCACTTCCAGGCCTTGCTTCGAGAAATGCTGCATTCTGCTTTTGCGTGCGCTGGCAGAGGAGCAATTCCCACTACCAATCCAACAGCGCCTGCAAGAAGAGGCCGGTTTGAAGATGTGTTGGTGACTTCTGATATGAGGTCATTCTTTCAGCCGACCCATCGACAGGTGTCATCCGGATCCAGCATCAGGGAACGCCTAGACCGCCAGGTGTCCGACTATATCGAGTTAACGGCCGATGTGGATGCTCTGAGGAGTGATGAACCCCTGGACTACTGGGTGGGCAGGCTTGACCTCTGGCCAGAGCTTGCCCAATTTGCAATCGAACTGTTGGCTTGCCCCTCGTCCAGTGTCCTGTCCGAAAGGATGTTCAGCGCAGCAGGGGGGATCGTGACCGATAAGTGTACTCGCCTAGCTCACGACAGTGTTAACTACCTCACATTTCTAAAAATGAATGAGGCATGGATCTCGGAGGAATTCAACACAAGTGACCAGTAGACCATGTATATGTCTATAAACAATTTTTTTAATCGAGCACACAGACCTTCTTTCTTCATTTGGCTCACTTCCTTGTCCAAAAAAAGCACACCGTACTATATTCCCGTACCCTCCTGTTTGAAGAGGTTGAGCGGTGTCATATTTCTACTGGGGCTGCTTATTATGAGGGGCTCCCACCATCCCTGTGATGTGCTGACTTCCTCCTGGGGCTGCTTATTATGAGGGGCTCCCACCATCCCTGTGCTGTGCTGACTTCCTCCTGGGGCTGTACCTCTGCTGTGCATATTATGAGGGGCTCCCACCATCCCTGTGCTATGCTCATTATGAGGGGCTCCCACCATCCCTGTGCTATGCTCATTATGAGGGGCTCCCACCATCCCTATGCTGTGCTGACTTCGTCCTGGGGCTGCTTATTATGAGGGGCTCCCACCATCCCTGTGCTATGCTGACATCCTCCTGGGGCTGCTTATTATGAGGGGCTCCCACCATCCCTGTGCTGTGCTGACTTCCTCCTGGGGCTGTACCTCTGCTGTGCATATTATGAGGGGCTCCCACCATCCCTGTGCTATGCTGATTATGAGGGGCTCCCACCATCCCTGTGCTGTGCTGACTTCCTCCTGGGGCTGCTTATTATGAGGGGCTCCCACCATCCCTGTGCTATGCTGACATCCTCCTGGGGCTGCTTATTATGAGGGGCTCCCACCATCCCTGTGCTGTGCTGACTTCCTCCTGGGGCTGCTTATTATGAGGGGCTCCCACCATCGCTGTGGTATGCTGACATCCTCCTGGGGCTGCTTATTATGAGGGGCTCCCACCATCCCTGTGCTATGCTGACATCCTCCTGGGGCTGCTTATTATGAGGGGCTCCCACCATCCCTGTGCTATGCTCATTATGAGGGGCTCCCACCATCCCTGTGCTATGCTGACTTCCTCCTGGGGCTGCTTATTATGAGGGTCTCCCACCATCCCTGTGCTATGCTGACATCCTCCTGGGGCTGCTTATTATGAGGGGCTCCCACCATCCCTGTGCTGTGCTGACTTCCTCCTGGGGCTGTACCTCTGCTGTGCATATTAGGAGGGGCTCCCACCATCCCTGTGCTATGCTCATTATGAGGGGCTCCCACCATCCCTGTGCTGTGCTAACTTCCTCCTGGGGCTGCTTATTATGAGGGGCTCCCACCATCCCTGTGCTATGCTGACATCCTCCTGGGGCTGTTTATTATGAGGGGCTCCCACCATCCCTGGGCTGTGCTGACTTCCTCCTGGGGCTGCTTATTATGAGGGGCTCCCACCATCGCTGTGCTATGCTGACATCCTCCTGGGGCTGCTTATTATGAGGGGCTCCCACCATCCCTGTGCTATGCTGACATCCTCCTGGGGCTGCTTATTATGAGGGGCTCCCACCATCCCTGTGCTATGCTGACATCCTCCTGGGGCTGCTTATTATGAGGGGCTCCCACCATCCCTGTGCTATGCTTATTATGAGGGGCTCCCACCATCCCTGTGCTATGCTGACTTCCTCCTGGGGCTGCTTACGGTGCAGGTGTCAGTGCTGTATATCACGGTGCTGGTGTCAGTGCTGTATATCACGGTGCTGGTGTCAGTGCTTTATGTCACGCTGCTGATGTCAGTGCTCTCTATCACGGTGCTGGTGTCAGATCACTCTATCACAGTGTAGGTGTCATTGCTGTATGTCACGCTGCTGATGTCAGTGCTCTCTATCACGGTGCTGGTGTCAGATCACTCTATCACGGTGTAGGTGTCATTGCTGTATGTTACGCTGCTGGTGATCATCTCCTGCACCCTCTTCTTTGCCTACCCTGACCTACCCTCTCCTCCATTGCCTTCATGCGCACCACAGTCCTGAATTGTCACAATTTCACATATAAAAAAAAAAATGCTTGTAGTTGTCGATCCCAGATTCACCTAATACATGTGTTATGTCATTGGCCATGTGGTGGGACTATGTTTGCACAGCTAGTAATTATTTTGTGGCTCCAAATTTGACCTGTAGGTTTGCAAAGTTCACCTCCCATTGAAGTCAATGGGGCCCGCCGTGAACGTTACGGTTCGCGAACTATCGGCCGCGTTTGCGGTCCGCGTTCGCGAAACGTCCTGTCGGAAGTTCGTCCATCACTACAAATCATGTGTGATTGAGACCTCAATTATGTTTATTTTTTTATTATTTTTAACAGTTTTATTTTTTACATTTTTAACAGCCCTATTGGGGAGCTTTGGTTTAATATTAGGGGGCCAAACAGACCCCTGATGTCTCACTTTTGAGACAGAGAAAGGGATTGAGGACACAGATTCCTCAATCCTTTCTTGGTAGCCTCAGCTGCACTGCAGGATGAATGGATAGAAGGCTTCCTGCTCATTCACAAATGAAGTGATTGGTCACCCACTTCCCATCCTCACACTCCTGTGCCCTGCAGCAGCTGAAAGCTGGCAAGAGGGAGAGGAGAAGCTGGTAGCACTGCAAAGGGAGGGGGTTTACACATGGGGGTAGGAGCTGCGGGAAGAGGGGACGTCAGATCATAAGGGGGGAATCAAAGCAGTGGGGGAAGGCATAGTTACTGGAACTGATCCCCCTGTTATTCCCCCTGCAGCAGCTGAAAGCTGTCAGGAAGGAGAGGAAGAGGAGGGATTGGTTCCAGTAATTATTTTCCCACCGCCAAGAGAATCACCCTCCTACTGTTAGCTGCCTTTGAACTAATGGGGCCTAGGTCATCGCTACCCCCTTATTAGAGGCCCTGGTGGAAGCACTATCACAGCTTTGCTTTCTGTAACAACTATGTGCAGCACATTGATACTTTTATGATGCAATGTTTTGGTTGACAAAGGCATTTGCTGCAGACAAAGTTGATTCATATCTTCTGTGGCGTTTGGAGAATATTTAAATGAACCTTTTTTTGCCTGCAGTTCAGCGTTTGTTAGATTTATTTTAGATACTTTTTCATGACAAAAATTATCCAATTAATAAAATCTGTAATATGGACATTTCTATGAAATATATTAGCTCATGAATCTAATATATCAAAGGTCCAATTACAAATAAAATATTCATGCTGCATAATGTAGAATAATGGGATTCTTGTTTCAGTGCTGTGTATGTAACTTTGAGAGTTTATAATGTTAACTATGCTAAAACATAAGAAAATTGTCCCAGAGCTGGAATACATTTTTTCTGTGTGTTATGTAGAGGACATTCTAACAGAGCAGCTATTACTGGATCAAAACTGATAAGCAGAAATCCCAGTTGTGAAATATGTTATAGGACACTGACTCAGCTGTCCTCTGTATAGAATACAACTGTATTTTTTATATTAGTAGCTAATTAAGGCCAGTTGTAACTGAACTAACTGGCTGACAATGGGGCAAAGAAAATGACCTGGGAAGCCTTCCCGAGATCCAGAAAGAACCTGCAAGGTTGGGGTACATCCGGTTATCCCAGGATATGGCCTAATTAAAAATGCAAAGGGCGCATACATTTTTCACATAGAGACATGTTTAACAACACAATCTTCATATACCATTTTGCTTGGAATCATCACAAGAGTGGTGAAGCTGATAAACTCTGTAATTTTACGTAAAGTAAAGTCCTACTCTACTCAAAACTCTTTTGTTTTTAGTTTTAAATCAGGCGTGGAAGAGTTGGACCATTTGTAAAGTTGTAAATGTTCAAAATGCTGCATTCTTGACTATATTTCGTCAATGCCACCTCCATCAAATAGGAAAAAAAAGAGTAAGAAATCTCCAGGTTAGGGATGTAGAGAATAATTAAAAACCATATGTACCATAAGGCAATTGATCAAGAAACTGTTTCCAGCTCGCCCGACAAAAAAACAAACAAACTTGCATTCTCTCAAGATTTTGATCGCCTTGGTCTGTCAGATGGCATAGGTATATCATGCGTGCCTCCAGGAAGCATCAAAGGCCAGGGCTTTGGTATTTTAATTTATTTCTTTTGAGGGTTTAGGTGTCAGGGGGCTGGCAAAAAGGACACCTTCCTTTTTCCATGAAAGGCCAGCTTTAATTTTAGATGTTGAGGACCTGTGCACAACCTGGGCTTAGGACACAATTAGATTCACTGGTATACATGGCTCCTTTTGAAAACCAACCTTGGTACTTACAGGTACCAAAATACATTTTTCTATCCTAAGCCCTTGTACACACGGTCGGAGATTCCGACAACCAAATCCGTCGGAGTAATTCCGACGGATTCCGGAAGAGGTCCGGAAGTGATGTTGCATATACACGGTCGGACTAAGTTGTCGGAAAATCCGATTGTACATAACGTGATGACATTATTTCATTACAATGGGACTACGTTCAGGGTAGTAGCCAATAGCTTTGGTCTAGGGATTTGATCTGAGCATGCGTGGCACTTTGTCCGTCAGAGTAGGCTACACATGATCGGAGTATGTCTGATCGGAGAATTTTGTCGGAAAATTTTACCGGCAAGTTGGAAAAGTTGGTCCGTCGGATATTCCGATGGAAACAGTCCGATGCAGACCACACACAGTCAGAATATCTGACAAAACGGTCCGATAGGACACATTCCGTTGGAATCTCCGACCGTGTGTACAAGGGCAGGTCAGGTTTTAGGTCAAGGAAAAATATACATAGGTTTTTTTTTCTACTAATGCCCAACTCAAACATTGCTATTGATAATTCCTTGGTTTAGATTGCAAAGTGTCATTATACCCAAAAGTGAAATGACTAAAGACATTTAGTGTTTTGGTGGACTTTGCCTTTAAGAAACAATTGTTTTGGGTGTGACAACAACTTGAAAGCTGTAAAATTCAAAGATTGTGGTGAAAACAGTTATTTCTAGTTTGTTTCTAGTGTGTGTGGAGACTGAAAAATGTATAGGTGGGGCTTTGATTCCTTAGTACAAACACAGATCTGTCTGTGTATGACTGATCTTATATGTGTAACCAGTATCGTATATTTGGTTTCATCAAATTGTGTAAATAATTTCTGCTATTATTCTGTTTTTAGCCTTCTGCTTTATTCAATGTCATTGTTATGCATATAATACTCTACTTTTCCCTCATTAGAAAATCTTCCAGACTCTCTCTTGGTTTGCCAATTCAGTTATGGAATATTAGCATTCTTCTGTAACCATGGCACATCATCATTTTTTTTACGCAATAACCTTTTCTAAATGAGACACGTAGCTGAGCAGAGCAAGCAGAGACTATTCATTTTCTTAATACAGGTGCTTCTATACTCAAAGGGCATGGCTAAGCTTTTGAGAAGGAAAGGGTCCTTTGTCTCCAGGCCTGTAAACTGTCCCATAAGAGGTGAATCGCCACATAAATGTAAAACATATTTCTAATAGAACATTCAGAGGCTCCCTCGATAATGCTTCCTAAGATACTGTAAGCAGGTGATGAGGGCTCAAGGTGCTCCAGGACAGGATAATGAAACAATTATAACTATGATAGAGTGCCTTTGAATCTCTAGATATCCCCAGCTAATTGGTTTAGGCTCTAATGTTATTACTTCAATAGGAATAAGACAAGGCTATCCGAAGAGAATGAGGGATCTTTATAAAAAATACCTAACAGGCAACAGGGTTTTGTATTTGTTATATTCTTACCAACAGAAAAGCACAATCAGTGGGGATCTGTATCAGTATGCTGCTGACAACACTATTGTAGCACTACCACCATTTGAGGAGCTGTCAATTTACCAGTTCTGCCCCAAAGTCAGTGCAGAGGCAACTAGGCACACAGCAACAATCCATTCTTTCTTGCTCATTAGGCAATCTATGGGAAGTCTTTTAGGTGCTATATTGTTGAGAAATTCTGGATGAACCCCCTACACACTGCTATATACCTTTTTATAACAAAACTTTGTAATGAAAAACAGGGATTTTTACTTCACACATATTGCAATACATGTTTAAGCTGGCCACCTGCCTCAAAGTAATCCCTCAATAGCCTGTCCCTAACCTGCTCTGCAAAATGCAAAAGTTACAGTGCACACAATGCCAATATAGGGCAAACAGACACAAAATGGGGGATAGCCACCAGGTTCAGGTCTGGCCACTGACCTGCAATGTAGCAGTAATAAGATATAACTGTGCTCAAGTCCCAATAGCTTGTACATGTACTGTATATAATCCATAATCATATCATGCTGTATTATATATGTGTGCACCTGTGCGTTACAACAGTTCTCTTACATTTCCCCCCTCCTTATTGGCATCCTCCGGATGCCCTTCTGGGACTTTTTTTCTGGGTGACGCTGATAATAGGCTTGCACCATTTGTGGGGCATGCGCATTTGAAGCTGGCTCCCACAAATTCTCTTCTGGGCCGTAGCCCTTCCACTTGATAAATAATTGTGTTTGGCCATTTTTGGTTCTACAATCAAGTACAGCTTCAATTTCATATTTCTCATTGCCCTCAACGAGCAGTGGAGAATGGGTTTCCGGATCCCGGTTTGGAAAGGGACTAGGCACTGTTGGTTTTAGTAAACGTGGAGTACAGGGTGAATCTTCAGATTCTTTGGTAACACTAGCTCAAAGGCCACAGCGTTAATTTTTCTCTTGACCGGAAAAGGCCCCAGGTATCTCGGGCCAAGGTTTTTTTGAAAGACATACTAATTTCAAGTTTGTTGTGGATAACCAGACTTTGTCTCCTGGTTCTAGGTTCAATTTACCCCTTTTCTTCTTGTCAAAGAACCTTTTATTGTTTGCCTGGGCCATAACAGTGGTGTCCTGTAGCAAATGATTGTTGGAACTGAAAAAGCTCAAGCTGTCTTGTACAGCAGGTATAGACAATTTCACAGACAGCTCAGGCAAAAATGAAGGATGATACCCATAGTTAGTGAAAAAGGGTGACTGGTGGCTGAATAAATTAAATTATTATATGAAAACTTCCCCAGCAGGAGATGAGACAGCCAATCATAGGTGTGTGCAGCCCATTGCATTAGGGTGTGCATCCCAAAGCTCAAATACACATGCCTTTCTCTGTGGCCTCAGCTGCACTTGACAATGAATGGGAAGTGCTCTGTGCTAAGTGGCTTCCTGTTCATTCACAAACTGAAGCATAGTGAACACAATTTACTATGCTTCAGTTATGAATGAACGCAGTGAGTGAGTGTGTTCACTGTGTTCATTCAGGAAAAGAAGGTGCCGGTAAATATTTACTAGCCCCTTCCCCCACTCTCCACCCTGAAACATCCCCACAGCAGTTGGGGTGGGAGGAGAGAAAGGAAGCCAGCAGCCCTGTGGGGCATGGGGGAGGTAGGAGCCAACAGGGGGGAAGCTCAGGCAATAGGGGAAATTGGCACTGCACATAGTGATTAGGGTGTGCCCAGGCACACCTGCCACACCCCCCGCACACGCCTATGCAGCCAATCATCCTGTGTGAAAGAAGAAAAGCACCGCAAGTACTGCTCAAGGGTTTGGTTAGTCCTTTCCATCTGTCGATTTGTTGAGGATGATATGCAGTGGACCGACAGAGTTCAGTGTTTAAAGCTTCACATAAAGCCCTCCAAAATCTGGAGGTGAATTGCACCCCTCGGTCAGAGACAATGTTGTCAGGAATACCATGCAGTTTTACTATATCTTTGATAAAAGTAGAGGCAGAAGGGGTTCCTTGTAAAGGTACAAAATGTACCATCTTGGTCAGACGATCAACCTTGACAAATATAGTAGTATAGTCCTCTGCTGGGGGAAGTTCTACAATTAAATCCATAGATAGGTACAGGAAGAGACTCCAGTAGACCCCATGTTTTGGCTTGATCAGATTTAATTCGTAGGCATGTTAGACAAGATTTTACATATTTTTAAGAGACCTGCATCAAGTCTGGCCACCAGAAGGAACAAAAGATCAAGTCTGTAGTTTTGTGGATTTCAAAGTGACCAGCCAAGGGGTGGTCATGAGATTGTTTAAGGACAGCAACCCTAAATTGTTCAGGGACAAAGGCTTGTTCATTATGAAAATAAAGACCGTCCCTTAATTGAAGAGATAAGTTTTGTGGAGGTGTCTGATTAACCATATCTGCCTTTATTTGTGACATCAGATCTGGCAGAAGAAGGAGGAAATTCTTGCCGGTAAGATAGTGTCAGGTCCCGAGGGTAGGACTGGGCCATGGTACATGTGTGACAGCACATCTGTTTTACCATTCTTAGATCCAGGGCAATAGGTAATATGGAACATGAAGCAAGAGAAAAACAGAGCCCATCTTGCCTACCAAGCTCTTAGTCATTTGGCTGTTCTCAAGTACTCTAAATTCTTGTGGTCGGTGAAGATAAGGCTAGGGATACCTTGCAACAGATAATGCCATTCTTAAAGTGCAGCTTTAATGGCCAACAACTCTCGATCTCCAACGTCATAGTTCCTGTCAGACGGACACAGTTTCTTGGAGAAAAAGGTCACGGGAGGAAGTAACGATTAAGGACCCTGACATTGTGATACTATAGCCCCTACTGCATTTTCAGAGGCATCTACCTCTAAAAGATAGGTCAAGGTAAACAAGGCTTTTAACTGTTCGAAAGCTACTTGTGCTTTTGGGATCCATCGGAAAGGAACATGCTGTTTAGTCAGTTGCGTAATGGGGGTGATAATGCCAGAAAATGTATTGATGAATTTCCTATCAAAAATTGCAAACCCCACAAACCTCTTTACAGCTTTTCTGTCTGTAGGGGCTAGCCATTCCAGGACAGATGCAATTTTGTGGGTATCCATGGAAATACTGTCAGCAGAAATGTCATGTCCTTAAAACTGAATAGTCTGTTTTTCAAAGTCACACTTCTCGACCTTTGCTTAGAGGTGATGTTCACAGAGTCTGCCCAAGACCTTCATTACATGGGTACGATGTATTTCCATAGTGTCAGAAAAGATAAGAATATCATCTAGGTATACAATGATAAACAGATCAAGGTAATCCCAAAAAATATAATTTACAAGGTGCTGAAAAGTAGCTGGAGCATTGCAGAGTCCAAATGGCATGACTAAGTACTCAAAATGCCCAAAACGTGTCCTGAAAGCTATCTTCCATTCATCTCCTTCCCTGATCCTGACTAGGTTATAAGCTCCCCTTAGATCTAGTTTGGAGAAGACTTGTGCTCGCTGCAACCTTTTCAACAGCTCAGGGATCAGAGGAAGTAGGTACTGATTTTCTCAGAGTGTGATCTTTCTTTTTAACAAAGAAGATACCGGCACCTGCTGGTAAAGTAGAGGACTGGATAAACCCTTTTTCTAGGCTTTCATCAATATATTTGAGCAAAGCTTCCAGTTCAGGGTCAGAGAGAGAGTAGATTCGACTGAATGGAATCTCGGCCCCTGGCAGGAGTTTGATGGGACAATCGTAAGTCCTATGGGGAGGAAGCGTATCTGCACTTTTTATGTTGAATTCATCCAAGACTTCATGTTAAGTACTGGGCACCAACTTCACAGTTTCAAGATCAGGAGGAATACTAAGGAGAGAAGCAGGGTTATTAGTCTCTTTCAGAAAACAATGTGTCTGACAGTAATTGGATAAAAAGGAGATATCTCCAGTGAACTAGTCAATATGAGGGTTATGGGCCTTCAGCCATGGTAGGCCAAGTATGATGGGAAACATAGACAAAGTTATAACATCTAAACGTAGAGGTTCATGATGACCCGAGGAAATGGGTACAGTCTCTTGTGTAACAGGCCCGCATTTGATACCAGAGCCGTCCGCCAGGTGAACAGTAAATCCCTGCCTCTTGGTGCACATGGGAAGCTGGTGTAGTGTGAGAAATGCAGAGTCCAGGAAACAACTGCAGGCCCCTGAATCTATAATTTCAGATACAAACATAGTCTTTCCTGATAATTGTAGCAGAAGCGGGAGAGGGACATGTAGCTGATTTCTCTCTGGAAGGTGCATCATGTGGGACTGATGAGGAACGGACTTGTAAGACTATACTGGACAAGTCTGTATGAACTGACCAACCTCCCCGCAGTAAAGACAAATATTGCAACGTTGTTACCGGAGGGGCTCAGCAGGAGAAAGAGATTGTCTTTGGAAACTCCCACAGGGTGATTCATGGTAGTCCCTACTTTTAGAAGGCACCCTTGGCATCCTAGCGGTAGCTGAGGAAGCAGAAGAAACTGTTCTTGGAGATACAGGTATGTTTGTATTGGTCTTTTCAAATCATCTTTCAAGTAGCCATTGATCGATCTGAATGACAAGGTTGATCAGATCTTCAAGGGATGCTGGTACCCCCACTTGGGCAAGTTTGTCTTTTAAGGTATTAGACAGTCCTTGATGAAGCTGATGATGAAGAGCAGCTTTATTCCATTGGGTGTCTACACTCCATACACGGAAATCTGTCACATATTCCTCACCAGTCCTTAGATCTTGTTGCAGTCTGCCAAGCATGGATTCTGCAGTCTGCTGGTGAAAGGGATCGGCATATAACTGGGACATGGCCAAGAGGAAGGAGTCAGTGCTTGCCAAGGCAGGATCCAGTTGCTCCGGGAGATGATGAGCCCAGGAAAGTGGTTCATTTAGAAGTGTGATAATAAACCTCACCTTAATGTCCTCTGATGAAAAAGTTTGGGGTAACAAGGAGAAAAAAAGTTCAAAGGCATATCGGAAGGTATTAGAGCTGCAACTAACGATTAATTTGTCTGTCGACTAATCTATCGATTATTTTTTCGATTAGTCAACGACTATCCGATTATTTTTTTATTTTTTAATGAATCTAGTGTTTTTTTTTTGATTAGCTAATTAATCCTTTGGATAACCTTGAGAGTATTGCATTGCAGAGTATTGCATTGCAGAGCATAGTATTGCATTGCAGAGTATTGCATTGCAGAGTATTGTATTGCATTGCATTGCAGGGTATTGTATTGCATTGCATTGCAGAGTATTGCATTGCATTGCATTGCAGAGTATTGTATTGCATTACATTGCAGAGTATTGTATTGCATTGCATTGCAGAGTATTGTATTGCATTGCATTGCAGAGTATTGTATTGCATTGCATTGCATAGTATTGCATTGCAGAGTATTGCATTGCATTACAGAGTATTGCATTGCATTGCATTGGCGGGCAGAGTATTGGCGGGCAGAGTATTGGCGGGCAGTAGGGATGAGCCGAACACCACCCGGTTCGGTTCGCACCAGAACTTTCGAACGGACCCCAAATTCGAACGAACTTTAGAACCCCATTGACGTCTATGGGACTCGAACATTCGAAATTAAAAGTGCTAATTTTAATGGCTAATATGCAAGATACTGTCCTAAAAAGGGTTTGGGGACCTGGCTCCTGCCCCAGGGGACATGGGTCAATGCCTAAAATGTTTTTTAAAATGGCCGTTTTGGTGGGAGCACTGATTTTAATGATGATTAAAGTGAAAAAAAAAGTGAAATATTCCTTTAAATATGGTGCCTGGGGAGTGTCTGTAGTATGCCTGTGAAGTGCCACGTGTTTCCCGTGTTTAGAACAGTCCCTGCACAAAATGACATTAAACAGAAATAACATCATTGAAAACTGCTTGCGGTTTTAATGTTATATCTGGTTCCTGCAATATGGTTGAAAACCATTAAGAAAAATGGCATGGGTAGCCCTCCCTGCCCATTACCAGCCCCTTTGGGTCTTGTACGCATATTAAGGGGAACCCTGTACCCATATTAAAAAAAGGAAATGCGTGTGGCCCCCAGGCCCTATATACTCAGAACAGCAGTATACAGGCGGTGCAAACAAGACAGGGACTGTGTAGGTTTGTTGTGTTAAGTTGAATCTGTTTGTAATTTTCAACTGGTACATTTTTAAAGTCTGCCAGTCAAAAAAACTATTTTTAAGCTTTTTGGAAAACATAGGGAAGGGTTATCACCCCTGTATAATTGTGGATCCATCGGAGTGATCACATTGTAAACGCCTGGGTGTAGAAAGATGGCCGCCGCTTCGGAGCTAGGCCGAAGCCGAGGCCTCTCCTAAGGCCGAGACCACGGAGCGCTCCGCGGAGCGCGGCATGTGCACTCGCATCACGGATCGGTGACAATCCGTTGCACCCCTAGAGACGGCGGCACGGAGGGGGAGAAGAGAGGGGGACGGCGGGGGAGAAGAGAGGGGAACGGCGGCACGGAGGGCAGTGCTAAATACTAAGCACTGCCACCACTGTCACGCATCGACGCCCAGAACACACGTCGACGTATTTTCTTAGTCGACGTAGTCGATTACGTCGATGCGTCGTGGCAGCTCTAGAAGGTATGGAACTTCTTACGATCTCAGAAAAAATGGTCGGGCAAAGGCACTCTAGGTTGTGGAGGAAGAGCAGTTTCGCAGAACAGGCCAAAGTCAGTTTGCACAGAAGAGTTCACAATGTGGGGAACAGAGGCAAATGAGGCATCCATCTTGTCCGGTAGCCGACTTTCCATTCGGCCAAGGTCTTCTTGTAAACTCTATATGATATATGCTAATACAGAGATTGATCGGCAAATGTCTTCTAAAGGAAAGCCCTCCCTTTCAGACTCCATTCGTGGCTGCCTAGTACTGTCACGTACCTGGTAGGAGCCTGAAAAGATGAGTTTGGCCTCCCTTGTATCTCCAGCCCTGGCCCCACTGAGAGTGAGACAGTACCAAGGGACAGGAGGAACACGAGTGCCTGTAGAAGTTGATTGCAGAGCTTGTGGCAGGAGTTGTGAGCTCTGAGGTACAGGCAGAACTTCCGCTCAGAAACTGTGATGATGCTGGGTAGACCGAGATTAAAGAGGAAATCCACCAGGCCTGCAGGTTCAGGATAGGTGGCTTGCTGGGACTTCCAACAGACTGGAGACAGGAGTGCACTATGTCTAATGGAGCTTGGATGAGAGGAAGCCAGCTCAGGTACTCGGAGGTGGCATGGAGCCAGACAGGAAACAGGAGTGAAGACAGAGGATCAGCCGGAGTCAGGTACCAGGGCATCAGACAGAAGCAACGTCAGGGATAAGCTAGAATCAAGAACCAGGAATCAGCAGTATAATCGGAATCCAAAGGGTAGGTCAGTGGCAAGCCAGGTCAGCAACAGATAATACAGAGGATACAAGCAGGTCACAGGGAAACAGCTGAGGACCAGTCAGCTTTGACCACTTCCCGCCCGGTCAATAACAGATTGACGTCCGGGAAGTGGTTCTGTTATCCTGGCTGGGCGTCATACGATGTCCTTCAGGATAACATGCTGCCGCACACCCGTGGGGGTGCACATCACGGCGATCGTTGTCAGTCTGACACAACGCTCCAACGATCTCAGTAAAGAGCCTCTGGTGGAGTCTTTTTACCATGTGATCAGCCATGTCCAATCACGGCTAATCACGATGTAAACAGGAAAAGCCGTTGATCGGCTTTTACTCACTCGCGTCTGACAGACGCACATAGAGGAGAGCACAACGGCAGCTCTCCTGACAGGGGGGGTCTGCGCTGATTGTTTATCAGTGCAGCCCCCCCTCGGATGCCCACACTAGACTACCAGGGAAGCAACCAGGACCCCCAGGGAAGTGGGCAACATGTGGATGGCCATGACCATCCACATGTACAAATGACAGCCCATTCTGTGCCAACCAGTGCCCACAAATGGGCACTGACTGACACCATCATGAAACAAATGAAATCAGCAATGCTCAGCAATGCCACCCATCAGTGTTAACAGTGCCACCCATCAGTGTCCAGCAGTGCCACCATCAGTGTCCAGCAGTGCCACCTATCAGTGCCCATCCATGCCTATCAGTACCCACCTATCGGTGCCCATCCGTGCCACCTATCAGTGCCACCCATAAGTAAAAATCAGTGCCGTGCCACCCATAAGTACCCATCAGTGCCACCCATAAGTACCCATGAGTGCCACCTATGAGTGCACATCAGTGCCACCTATCAGTGCCCATCAGTGTCTCCTCATCAGTACCACCTCATTGGTACCAACTCATCAGTGCCCGTCAGTGCAGCCTTATCAGTGCCCATCATTGAAGAAGAAAACGTACTTATTTACAAAAATATTTAACAGACACAAAGAAAAACTTGTTTTTTTTTTCCACAATTTTTTTGTCTTTTTTTATTTGTTGCACAAAAAATAAAAATCGCAGAGGTGATCAAATACCACCAAAAGAAAGCTCTATTTGTGGCAACAAACTGATAAAAAATGTATTTGGGTACAGTGTTGTATGACCGCGCAATTGTCAGCTAAATTGCTACAGTGCTGAAAGCTGAAAATTGGCTTGGGCAGGAAGGTGTCTAAGTGTCTGGTATTAAAGTGGTTAAATAGGCCGTATGGCACCAAAGGGGCCTGGACGTGCTCCCGCGAGCACGCACATCCCTTTGCGTATGCGCATTGATGCACCTGCGATCAGCTGGTTTTGTATGCGCGCGTGCGCCCAGTGCGTTACAACAGTTCTGTTACACACCCAGATGGGTGGTTTCTCTCTGAAAAGGGCAAGAGGAAGAGCCCCTGCTGCTCTAAATCGCAGACTATTTATATGACTCTCTAGACAACTTCTGGGCACATCTACCCATGGATTGGCTGGAGCACAATAAATATTCAGGCTGTGATTTGCTTGCCCAACCCTCTATGTTCCAGAAGCCTCTGGAAGACAGAGGAGAGCAATCAAGCCTGCAGCTTGAGAGATCCAGAACAGCCAAAAGCAATCAACAACTACTCCACTTAATTGGCCTGATGTCCTAGCAAACTGACTAGGAGGGTGCTATTATGTGATCTATATGTTCAGCATCTTGGATGAATAGATATTGCAAAATCATTGAGGTTTGAAAGATCATTGCACTTAAGCAGATACAACTTCAACTCCCCACATTGATCCAGTGGGTACTGGTTAACAACATAATAACTTATTTGTATAAAAATAAGGGCGTAGTTCCATGCAGATCCATGCAGTTTATCAATTTTAAATGCTAAGGATGGCCATACATGATCCATTTTTTTTTGTTCAACTAGTAGATTGAATAAAAAAAAAAAAAGCCGATTCCCCCATCCACACATTCAAGGTGGATGGGGGAATCTTTCCCACTGTGGTGTTGTATTCTGACAGCAGGGAGCCTTCCCTTTCTTTAAAATACAACGATCAGTGTTGCTAGGTATAGAGGGAAGCACTGATCATTTGGGAAAAAAACAGACAGGCTCGTTGTAAACAATTTGAATGATAAAATGACTTGTGTACAAGTAGCTAGCCCATACATGAATCAAAATTCAGCTGTCCCTGCTGAACCAGTTAAATTTTGATCTATGTGTGGTTGGCCTAAAGTGGATACATGAACCCATTAATGCATTATTAATAATAAAAAAAAAACTATCAGTTGCTTTTATGTTTTTTATTAGGCCTCAATGACACGGGTGCTGAGGCCCATATACAGTGTGCATTTGGGGTGGCTCATCTGCACCCACACACCTGTAACATTAGGATGAGCAGCTGTGTCCGTGCAGCCTCTGTGTCCTAATAGATTTCAATAGGCTGCCTGCTCGCAACACCTGGGGAAAATCAGGCAATATTTTCCTGGCCTTTTTCAAAGCTTTTGTTTAAAAAGGGCATAGATAACTGGGCATTGTCATGGAAAATTTGTGCCAATTTAAAAAAAAATAATAATATCATTTAGTTGGGAGAGGGTCCTTTGTTGCAACATAAAGGGCAATAATAAAAATACACAAGTCCTTTAAATAACATGCTTTGAAGATGCCTTAAACCTGCACATTAAATTGCAGAGCAGAACAATGTACAGAATATTTAAATTAAAGGACAGGGAGAATGGCCAAGTGAATAGTCATATATACAAGCAGAAAGGCTGAAAAACTTTGTTCAGAGCAATCGCATGCTTGTTACAGCTCAGTGAGCTGCACCCTCCTCAAAAAAAACCTCTGTCAATACACACCAAACTGAGCATGTTCAGAGTGCCCCAGAAGCTCTGTACTATCAGAAGATGGATTGGGGACTGTGGAAGAAGGGGAGGATCAGGGAAGACAGGATCAAACTACCTTTTTACACAATGCAGAGGATTAACCCCTTAAGTTCCACAATGAGTATAACAAGCATGCTTTACTGCACATACAGATGTAGTGGGTTTAGTAACACTTTAAGGAATGCATGGTCTGGATCAGCCTCAAATTTTAGGACGTGGGGGAGTGGGGTCCTATGATGCAGGAGCGAGGGTGGAAACACACAGTCATATGCTGCCATGGAGTTAATTGGCAAAGGAAGTTTATAGTATGTATTTAACAGGGTATTTTCAGTTTTTATAAAAGTTAGAAAGTTGTTAGTACAGTGAAATTTTTGCAGCACTGGATCCATGCCTCAGTACTCATAAGGCACATTTGTATTATTTACATTAGAGCTTTCACTAGGTGTCTTGTTCCCTCTCTCAATCTATGAACATACTGGCATTATGAACAATAGAGCCCATAGAATACCATTTGCATTAGAATAAAATTAAAGTGGAGGTCCACCCTGAAAAAAAAGACATACAAATGCAACAAAAAATAGAAAAAAAAAGAAAAACATTTTTTACTCACCAGAAATGCCTGTTGCTAGGCAGATCGTCCTAATCTGCCACTTCCTACTCCACGGTGATCTTCAGTCTTCTCCTCCTTGCGTTGATTTCTGTGAAATTTGAGCACGGTGTATTCTGGGACCTGTGTGTGTCATAGAAGACAGCCGCCGATTCAGAAATCACTGGGGGACTCGCGTATGTGCAGTAGGAAAACGGGCGGTGAAGCCGCAAGGCTCAACTGCCTGTTTCCCTTAGTGAGGATGGCAGCGCCGGTGCATGATACGAGGGATGGATTGGCCGGCATTACGGGCGCCCTGAACAGGTAAGTGTCCTTATTAAAAGTCAGTAGCTACAGTGTTTGTAGCTGCTGACTTTAAAAAAAATTTTTATGGCTGGAACACCGCTTTAAATACAGAATGCAACAAACATTTGCATTAGAATTCAATGAAATACAGAAAACATGCATGATTTTACAGTTCATAAAGGATAACCACAGCCAGGGGCCTCAGGTTTTGGGGCTATTAAGTTAAAGCATGTATGACTGTGATCTGTCATTTAAAAAGTTCTTTGCCAAGCAGGCCAGCTGTCTGTATGATTTGCTGGTACAAAGGCATCGGAAATTTTACTTTAATCTCTCTAAAAGTGAGTACTATTATTCCACCTGGGCTATCTGGATCCAGTTCAAAGACACTAATGTATATGAAAACAGGCTCCATTGCTGAGCTGTAATGATTTAACTAACTACATGCCTAGAACCAGTTGATTTATACTTACTTTGATATGCTGACATATTTTTTTCCTAGCTTTTTTCTTATTATGTCCCTTTTACCGTATATACTCGAGTATAAGCCGAGATTTTCAGCCTCTTTTTTGAGGCTGAAAGTGCCCCCCTCGGCTTATACTCGAGTCATCGCTGTCTGCCTGCTCGATCAGCGTGTCGAGCAGACAGACAGCGGCCATTCTATTCTAATTCAAAAGCCGCGCCTCCGGCTCCGCCTTCGCCTGTGATAGGCGGAACACTGAATTTCCCAGCAGCCTGTGTTCCGCCTATCACGGACATCCGCTCATCCTCGTACTACGGACGAGGATGAAAGGATGGCCGTGATAGGCGGAACACAGACTGCTGGGAAATTGTGTTCCGCCTATCACAGACAGGGAGGCGCGGCATTTGAACAGGAAAATGGGCGCCGACGAAGAGCGGTGATCCTGGGACGGGACCGGACGGAGGCTCGGCTCGGCTCGGGACGGGACGGGACCGGACGGAGTCTCGGGACGGGACGGGACCGGACCGGACGGAGGCTCGGCTCGGGACGGGACGGGACCGGACGGAGGCTCGGGACCGGACGGAGGCTGGGGACACAGGTAGGCTGGACACACAAGGCCTCACACACACACACACACACACACACACACACACACACACACACACACACACACACACACACACACACACATGGATGGACACACACACAGGGATGGATGGATGGATGGATGGACGGACACACACACAGGGATGGATGGATGGATGGACACACACACACACACAGGGATGGATGGATGGATGGACACACACACACACAGGGATGGATGGATGGATGGACACACACACAGGGATGGATGGATGGATGGACACACACACAGGGATGGACAGGCATATCTCACCCTCGGCTTATACACGAGTCAATAGGTTTCCCAGTTTTTTGGGGGTAAATTGGGGGCCTCGGCTTATACTCGGGTCGGCCTATACTCGAGTATATACGGTACTCTAACTTTCTATCATCTTCATTTATGCTGCTTACATATACTATGTAATAAAACTACAGGTCACATACTGTATGTTATACTTCTTAAAAAAAATGATTTTGTATTATAAATTTGCATTGTGTCTGTACTACATGAACTGTCCCTTGTGTAATGTAAAATATTTTATTGTTATACCATACCATATTTATTGGCATATAACACACACTGGTGTATAACATGCACCTTCATTTTAAGGTGGAAGTTTCAATAAAAAAACGTATTTTTTAAATAAACAACTTTTAATTAAAATAAGGATCAGTGCCCATCAATGGAGCCTGATTAGTGCCCATCTGCAGCCTCCTTATCTCCCATCAATGCAGCCTGAACAATGCCCATCTGCAGCCCATCTCATCAATGCAGCCTGATCAATGCCCATCTGCAGCCCATCTCATCAATGCAGCCTGATCAATGCCCATCTGCAGCCCATCTCATCAGTGCAGCCTGATCATTGCCCATCTGCAGCCCATCTCATCAATGCAGCCTGATTAATGCCCATTTTTAGCTCATCTGCAGCCTCACCATCTTTTATCAATGCAGCCTGAACAGTGCAGGAAATCACCGAGCTGTCATCTCCTGTTTACTCGGCTCTCAGTCGGCAGTCACACACACACAGTCCCGCCTCCACTATCGCCATTGGACCAGCTCCTGTGATAGATAGAACATTGGACCAATGCTGGTGGTTGAGGCGGGACTATGTGTGTGACGTGAGAGCCGAGTAAGAGCCGTGTTAGAGCTGAGTAAACAGGAGATGATGGCTTGGTGAATTCCGGCGGTGCTCGTCACCCTCTGTCCCCTCCGAGGTACACTATAGGCGTATGAAAATAAAAGATAAAAATACGTTATTTCTTTTTTATTCTGTGGATTTTTTATTGTAGCCACTCTGTTGTCAGAGAGGGGAACTTAGGGCAATAGTCATGGGGTAGTAACAATCTTGGGTTATTGAGCATTTTTGCCACTTCTGGCAACCATTAGGAGGTTTATGGGCAGGACATATTGGGGAAAATATAAATGTTTGGGGTGTGGCCTGGCAGTGACCTGTGGTCTTGGGAGGTATGTACAGTGATTGGTGTGTCACCTGTTTGGGGCTTAGCCCGGAAACCTCAAGCTGCCTTCCTGGTAAAGCACCTAAGGTGGAGAGCCAGAGTCTTGCTTGAGGAGAATAGAAGTTAACCCTTAGAAGCACTCCCTTGGATGGAGGAGAAGTGTGGGGGAGTCTGGAAACCACGTTGCCAGTGGAGAATGATACACTAACCATCTCTCCCTGTGATTTGGGCAATAAAACTTGAAAAAGACTAAAGTGATTGACACCCCTCATTGATGTAACTATCTCCACTCTGGCTATAGATCCACCTGGGTTAATCTTAACCTGCCTCTGCGCTGGGGATTCTTCCTTCCCCCAGTCAAGGGGGAAGGGGGGCACTAAATCATCTTCACATATGTAGCACTGCCCCCTTGGGGACTGCTGAGAATTACCTGCTCATCTGTTCGGCCATGACCAAGTGAAGCTTCCAACCCACCTGACACTCTTCGTTCAGACATCCTGTTAACACTATAAAACAAAAATCAAACAACTCAGTAATATAAGGTTCTGAAATATTTTACTTGAACCCAAGTTAGAAAAGTTATTTCACAAAAGGAAGGAATAGATCCACTAAGCTGGGATAACAGCACCCACTCAGCAAACAGATTCCTCCTGAAGACACAACAATGGGTTAACGATGGATAATGCTATATACACTAGTGTACACTATATTCATATCCAAAGTCACCTCCTAGTTGATGTTTCAGCTAACTAAATATCGTCAGTGCTGTGCTCAGCCCTTCCTTCTCTGAGATGGCCGCTCAGCTGTCATCTAATTGCCAGGTCCCATCTCTCTCCACAGTTACTCAGCTGTTGTTGATATCCTGCTCTTCAGTCCAGACTACTTAAGCCATCCAGTCCAGAGGAGCTCTGCCTTCGCCTTGCTCAACATCACAAGAAAAATTGCCTGCGTTCCTGTTTAAAGACTGGCTTCGCTGACATCCCTTCTGGCTCTGGATCCTGCTTGCTGTTCCACAGCTTTGATCCCTGACTTCTGGCTTGACTGACTATCTGTTCTGGTTACTGAACTTTGGCTATGTTTTGACTACGTTTGTTCTTTTTACTTTTATTATTAAACAAGTGCGATTTAACTGTACTTATGTCTGATTTCATGGTTTCTGACACATATATGGCCAAAATTAGATAGATGTAATCTAGACAGCCCATGTTATTCTAATGAGAGAGTTCATCTCCCGCTGGTGATATATATATATATATATATATATATATATATATATATATATATTTAGGCTTCCTATAAGTAATGGCAATAGAGTTCCATGTTGCAGATCTGTTATTCTTCGCTAGCTAGTTGGAGCTCGTTAACTGTAATCCATTTGGTTGTAGATGAAATAATAGGTTCTGAGTGCTGAAGGCCTAAGGCATTTGAACACAGTGTTCCAGCAATGCAGTAAATTGTTCTTGGATAGAGATGTGTGTGTGTGCACGGTGTAGAAAACAAACACTCTTGTGCACAAGTATGTTGATCAGGTGATCTACAGTTTGAAATGGATAATGTCTCAGGCCTTGCTGCCCTCCAGGATGGGGGTATCCTAGCAGTCAAAAGAGTATAGTAAAAAAACAGGGCACAATGCTTGTGCATTGTCCTTAGATGAGTTTATTAAATAACAATATAAAAACTACTCACAAACGTGTGAAATAAACAACAATGTAAGAAGCCTTAAAGTGATGGCAATCGGTCTGATGGGTATTAGGGTACATGGATGCATAGCAGCAGATTCAAAGAGGACTATACGCCCCGTAACTCGCTCTGTTGTCACACAGATATGAGGTCACTGGCTGCACGAATAATCACAAGGACAAACAAAGTTTACAACACTGAAAGATATGAAGCTTTCGGGTAACAGTCCATATTGGTACACATATATGTAACTTAACAGAAATAAATGTATGCATTGTTTTTATGCAAGTTTTGTTGGATAATAGCAAGTACGTGGCATAAATAATACATAAAAGTCAAATTGTGATTCACTGTATGCTCATGAAATTAAAAAGGATACTGAGCATTCCATGTTTCAGCATCAGCTTAACCCAAGTTTTAGGTAACATTTGGGTGACACTATATCATGCATCAACCTTGACAAAAATGTAACCACAACTTTGACAGCCACTATACCTTGCATCCTCAGCTTCACACTGTCACTATCCTCTAGATCAGGGGTCTCCAAACTTTTTAAACAAAGGGCCAATTTACTGTCCTTCACACTTTAGGGGGGCTGGACTGTGACCAGTAGGAGTAGAAAATGACCTGGTGTCAGTGGGAGTAAACAATGCCCCATCTTTGGTATTAGGGGGAAGAATAGTGCCCCAGTTTTGGTCTCGGAAGGAGGAATAGTACCCCTCATTGGTGTCAGTGGGACGAATAATACTCCATCACTGGTGTCAGTGGTAGGAATAGTGGCACATCACTGGTGTCATTGGGAGGAATAGTGCCCCATTATCAATGTCAGTGGGAGGAATAGAGTGGTAGGAACTATGGCCCGCTGTGACTGACAGTGGGGGAAATAATGCCCCAAGGGCCAGATAAAAGCAAAGGGCTACATCCAGCCCTCAAGTAGCAGTTTGGAGACCACTGCTCTAGATCTCCATATGAGCAACTATATTTTGTTGACCAAAACAGTCATTCAAGAGCTTCTATTACTGTTCAAGTGTTTTAGGCCTCCCACTATATGCATCATCAGTTCTTAATGTTAAACTAGAAATTATTTGGGTTTAATATGGTTCAGATATTTTGAAATGTGTATGTTTTTAAACCAAATGATTGAAAACTCAGACTCAACACTACAACAATTTACTACTTTTATGCAGCTAGTAAGCACACACACTAATTAAAAGTGATTCCAATATTTAGATTAAAAACGGTAATTTTGAAATACTTGTGAAGCCATAGTTTCCCATTAAGTTAACTCAGCAAAATGTGGTCCCTAACTTTAAAGTATATGAGTGTCCAAATTTGTTGGAATGACCAGAATGTGAATACAGGCATACCTTGTAGCCCTATCATCCTTAACCACTTCAGCTCCAGAAAATTAACCCCCCCTTCATGACCAGGCAATTTTTTTTGCGTTATGGCACTACATTATTATAACTGACAATTGCACAAGCATGCTATGCTGTACCCAAATAAAAGTTGTATTTTTTTTCCTCACAAATAGAGCTTTCTTTTGGTGGTTTCTGTGCTATAAAAAAATATATTTAAAAAAAAAAAAAACCGCACCAGCAAAAAAACAGCTCCTGTCTGTCAGGATCACTTAAGTGCTTCTGCTCTGCATTCCAGCATCTGGGTTTTGGCTATTGCATTCTCCTTGTCAGTGTTCACCTGTAAGGTGATTGATGTGGTCAGTCACTTGTTATAAGCAAACCAAATGCTCAGTCCTTCGCTTGTGATAGAGCTAGTGATACCTGCGTTGTTCCTGATCGAGCTCCCTGGCTGTCTGCCCTGCTTTACTAGTTGGATTTCCCTATGTATGAATTTGGACCGGATTATTGGACTATTCCTTGAACTCAGCCTGCCTTTTACCTAGACTGTCATAGAACCACACTACCTGTCTGCTAGCTACCAGTTTCTCTTGGCTTTGCTCAGTTCCCATCTGCCTAGGGGTGGTGGCCAGGCACTATAGCATTGTGTATTAGTCCCGGGGGCAACCAAGTACTGGTAGGCCTGCTTGCCTTAAGGGAAAGAGGGCTGCTATAGGTAAAGCACACATTAGCTAGGGGTAGACGTGACACTGTCAGAAGAGAGCCCTGTGCTTGTTTAACTACACAGGGCTCTCTTTGGTAATGTTTTGTCGGAGCAGATCATCGGGTGCCGCTGACTGGTTTGTGCTGCAGCCAATCACAGCACAGCCGGGGCAGCGGGGGCATATGGGTATGCTCTCTACTCTGTTGTGCGAATCAGGTAAGACAGTGGGTGAGATTTTCTAAAACTGGTGCACACAGAATCTGATGCAGCTGTGTATAGTAAACAATTAGCTTCTGGATTCAGCTTCAGTTAAATTAGGCTATAACAATAAAACCTAATTGCTGATAGTATACTATGCACAGCCACACCAGATTCTGTATGCACCAGTTTTAGTAAAACAGGCGCTATTAACCCTTCCCTTGGCCACTAAGTGGGGGATTAAAGCGCCCCACTAGTGGCTGAAAAGCACCTCAAACTAGCGGTGCTTTACGACTAACGCCCACACAGTGTGAACGGGGTCTAAATTGACAAGGAATCACACATTATACATGTACCTCTCTGTGGTCCCATTATGTAATGGGGAAATTATATATTGTCAGGGAACCAGGTCACAGTATGCAGTGGAATAAGGCTTGCACAATAAATATTATGGGGCTTTGTTTAGCTTTGTTTTGGGCACCGTTTAGCTCCCTTATGCACTGTTCTTCTCCCAGTTACCCCAACATATTCACATGAGAACACTAGGGTTGGTTTACTAAAACTGGAACATGCAGAATCTGATGTAGCTGTGCATAGTAACCAATCAGCTTTAAGGTTATAACCCAGGTTCACATTGACAGTGGGAATGAAATTGTACGAGTTCAGCTGATTCAGTTCGACGATTTCGACGATTTCATTCCCGCATGTCAGTCCCGACTTCGGGGAGATTTCAGAGACATCTGTGCGGGTTGCTGCATAGATGTCTATGCAAATCGCACCCCAAAGTCGCCACAAGTAGTACAGAAACTACTTTTGGGAATCGGTGAGGTGCCGCAAATGCGGCATTGCACTGATTTGGACTGATTTGGACAGTCGCATTGCTGGCAATTGCCACCGAATTGGCATGTGATTTGACATGTAGACCACTGCACGGCAACCATTGGTTCTCGTGCAGTGCAGTGGGCCTGCTATTCCTGCTTAAAGGGCCACGTACTTTTACGATGGCTTGCGGGAATGTGCCAACCTGCCACAGTATAATGACGGCGGCTGGTCGGTAAGCGGTTAATTGAACAAGCTGAAGTAAGAAGCTGATTGGTTACTATGCACAGCTGCACCAGATTCTGTGCGCACCAGTTTTATTAAACCTCTCCTACTCTGTGATTTTGGTGGTGTTTTTTGTTCTACCCCACAAACTTGTGTGTATGTGTAAGGAGCAGTAAAAACAGTGTTGCCCAGAGCCGCCAACAAGAAATACTTGACTTTAAAGTAGTAGTAAACTCTGTTCATGTTTTACCTACAGGTAAGCCTTTAATAAGGCTTACCTATGGGTACTATAAGTATCTCCTAAACGTGTACCATTTAGGAGATATTTACTTGTGTTGCAGCTGGTGACGTCACTGGTGCATGTGCTCTAAAGCAGGGATCTCCAAACTATGACCCTCCAGCTGTTGCAAATCTGCATGTCCCATGAGGCTTTGTAAAGCTCTGACATTCACAGACATGACTAGGCACAGGGGCGGATCCAGGGGGGGCAACGTTTCAATTGCCCCCTCCGAGAATACCGCCAGCTGATGACAGCATGGCTGGTTCCGCGGGTACCCGCGCGGCCGGTTCTGCGGGTACCAGCGTGGCCGGTTCCGCGGGTGGCAGCGCGGCCGGTTCCGCGGGTTGCAGCGCGGCCGGTTCCACGGGTGCCACCGCGGCAGAGTGGACGGGTGAGGGGGGGGGGGCAGCTGGGCGGCTTAGGAGGGCTGCTGGCCAATAAGGAAGCCAGCAGGCAGGGGAGCAGGGAGATTACATCATCTCTCACTGCCCTGCATCCCTCCAGTTCCGCCCTCACTGTGCAGGAAGCTGTGTGCAGCAGAGAGACTACATCATCTCTCTGCTGCCTATCTTCACTCTGGACTCAACAAAAGACCACCTTAGCAGAAAAGTGACACAGTAGGTGACAATACGCAATGTGTGGCAGGCTACGTGGCAAGTGGCAATCCGCAATGTGTGGCAGACTACATGGCAAGTGGCAATCCGCAATGTGTGGCAGACTACGTGGCAAGTGGCAATCCGCAATGTGTGGCAGACTACGTGGCAATCCGCAATGTGTGGCAGACTACGTGGCAAGTGGCAATCCGCAATGTGTGGCAGACTACGTGTCAAGTGGCAATCCGCAATGTGTGGCAGGCTACGTGGCAAGTGGCAATCCGCAATGTGTGGCAGGTGACGTGGCAAGTGACAATCCGCAATGTGTGGCAGGCTACGTTGCAAGTGGCAATCCGCAATGTGTGGCAGGCAACGTGGCAAGTGACAATCCGCAATGTGTGGCAGGCTACGGGGCAAGTGACAATCCGCAATGTGTGGCAGGTGACGTGGCAAGTAACAATCCGCATTTGGTGACAAGTGACGTGGCAAGTGACAATCCACATTTGGTGGCAGGCGACATGGCAAATTACACCCTCAGGGCTCCCACTGATTCTGCATTATGGTGAGTTGAACCATTTAATTTTATATTACAATGTATTAATAGAAATAATGCGCTTCAATCATCCTGACACCATAACAACCATGGTGCTGTAATGATTGAAGCGCCAATACCAGCCATTTCCCATATAAATTGCCCCCAAAAAAACATATTTTATAGCAGTGCCCCTCCCGAGACTAGACTCTGGATCCGCCCCTGACTAGGCATGACGGGAATTGTAGTTCCTAAACAACTGGAGGGCCATAGTTTGGAGACCCCTGCTCTAAAGAAACAGCATGTGACTCTCATGTGTATGCGCAGAAGTGATGTTATCATGGCTTGGCCATTCAAGCCGCCAGAACTTGAGAACCTGGAAGAAGGACCAGATGAAGATGGAAGCCCTGTCAGCGGTGATAGAGCACTTCGTTTTAAGGTAAGTTGCAATGCATACTAGCACATTATGCCCTTAACTTGCGGGGGAAAAAGGGTTATTTTTTTTTGTTTCTTGAGCTCATCAATGGCAGGGTAAAAAAAATGGAAAATGTCTGTGTGGTAAAGTCACCAGTTTACTGCATCCAAACTGTCTTTAAACTAGCCATTGCTTTTTCCATTTTCCACAAATCATTTGATGTTTTTATTTTCATACAGCCATGTAAAAATTTTTTAAGAGGGTGAGTACTGTTAAAAAACTTTTCTGAATAATGAATAATTAGCATTTTTGAAATGTTCATATATATATACATATATATACATATATATATATATATATATATATATATATATATATATATATATATATATATATATCTCAAAAAAGGAAAAGAAAAACACAAATAAAAGGCATTCCTTGTCTCAAGCCTGCTTCCAACACTCTATTTCAAAAATATAGCTTATGTGTTTAGATGAGAAGGCAAATTGACACTTTTTCAAATATATTACTTCTGCAACGAGTAAGTAAAGGTATGAGTCAGTAGTCAGCGTTATCAGGCCTTGTTTATAGATCACACTTGGGAGATCAGATGGGTTATAAAAAATGCAGGTATAAGGTAAACAGCTTTGCAAAACTGTGCATGATAAGGGAAAAGGAGTTTACTCTCTATAGCAAAAGTATACAGCAGGTCACAGTTTCCTTTAAAGGGAAAACTGTCATATTTATTTTTGTATACAGTTGTGTATGTGATCAGCTTAATCGCTGTAATACTGGGCACTTTTACCCTCTTCCTGCCCAGGCCAATTTTCAGCCTTCAGTGCTATCACAGTTTGAAGGACAATTGCGTGGTCATGCAACACTGTACCCAAATTCAATTTTTATCATTTTGTTCCCACAAATAGAGCTTTCTTTTGGTGTTATTTAATCACCACTGTGTTTTTTGTTTTTTTGCTAAATAAATAAAAAAAGACAGAACATTTTGAAAAAAAAAACATGTTTTTCTTTGTTTCTGTTAACATTTTGCAAATAAATAATCTTCCTTCATGAATTCAAGCCAAAATGTATTTTGTTACATGTCTTTGGTGAAAATAACCCAAATCAGTGTATATTATTTAGTCTGTAGGAAGTACAGATATCCTCCCAAATTATCCCTTTTTGGAAAGTAGACAGTCCAAGGTATTTAGTAAAAGGCATGGGTTTTGATGAAGAAATTAAAAATTTTAGGGACACTGGCACAGGTGACAGTACAAAAAAAAATTCTACAAAAAAACAAAAACAAATGTATTATATAAGATTATATAAGATTTTTTTTTAACACACTTTGACCAGAGCAATATAATGTTACCATAGTAACATTGTACTAGTCTGGGGAAGTGATCAGTATTTTTAAATACATTTTTTTAAACATTATGTTTGCATATAGCAGTGCTGGCCCAGTCTTTACCATGTGATCCCACTGACCAATTACAGCTAGCAACAAAATTGTATACAATGGATGGGTTGAAAGGAAGTATACAACTGTCATGTGACCTGTTACGATTAGTTAGAGGGGTCACAGGGTACCGGCAGTGGGCCGGTAAAGTGATCAGTCATTGTCTGGGTCCGGTGGATGAAGCCAGTGACAGATCGCACCACTGCGCGGCCCCATGGCCATGCACAGGGCGCCATCCAGGAAAACATCATATGATGTCCACCCGGATTGACAAGAGGTTCCTGCTGGCGTCAATATGCCATATGCCGGGTGGGAACCGATTAAGGAACAATATATAAATGTGTCAAAGAATATGTATTCTCAGTCACTGAAATCGAATATAAGCTTTAACCACTACCGCTGTATTGTCATATGACGCGCGCAGGAACCCTTCGCCCCTCTGGGCGGGCGTCATATGAAATCCTGGGATTTCCTGTATTGTGGAGAGCGTGCGCCTGCCGCATCGCTCGGGACCTGATGTGTGTGCCCGGTGGCCGCAATGTCCACCAGGCACCCACGATTGCCCATTTACCAAGCAGATCCACGTCCTGTCCGGTGAGCAGACTGATCCGTGTGTTCCCATTACAGAGCAACACCGATCAGTCTCCTCCCCTTGTGAGTCCCCTCCCCCTACAGTTATAATCACTCCTAGGACACACAGTTAACCCTTTGATCACCCCCTAGTGTTAACCCCTTCCCCCCAATGACATTTATACAGTAATCAATGCATTTTATAGCACGGATCGCTGTATAAATGTCACTGGTCCCAAAATAGTGTCAAAAGTGTCCGATGTGTCCACCGCAATATCGCAGGCACAATAAAAATCACAGATCACCGCCATTACTAGTAAAAAAATAAAATAATAAAAATGCTATAATTCTATCCCCTAATTTGTAATGTGGCAGTGGGGGGTGGGGGGAGGGAATGCAAACAAATGGATCTTCCCCCTTTTGATGGAACTCTGCTTTAAGACAAACAGAAGTGAAAATACATATATTGTGTTACCTGCCTAAACCTCAGGTGCACTGCACAGCCAGTTGTATGCTCTCTCTGCTGTTAACCACTTCAGCCCCGGAGGATTTGGCTGGCCAAAGACCAGAGCACTTTTTGTGATTCGGCACTGCGTCGTTTAACTGACAATTGAGCGGTCATGCGACGTGGCTCCCAAACAAAATTTTAATTTCCCCCCCCCCACAAATAGAGCTTTCTTTTGGTGGTTTTTGATCACCTCTGCGGTTTTTATTTTTTGCGCTATAAACAAAAAAAGAGTGACAATTTTGAAAAAAAAAGCAATATTTTTTACCTTTTGCTATAATAAATATCCCCAAAAAATATATAAAAAATAGTTTTTTTCCTTTCCTCAGTTTAGCCCGATACGTATTCTTCTACATATTTTTAGTAAAAAAGATTACAATAAGCGTTTATTGATTGGTTTGCGCAAAAGTTATAGCGTCTACAAAATAGGGATAGTTTGATGGCATATTTATTAATAATCATTTTTTTTCCTAGTAATAGCGGCGATCAGCGATTTTAATCATGACTGCGACATTATGATGGACACATCGGACACTTTTGGCACATTTTTGGGAAATATAAAATTGCATTGATTACTGTAAAAGTGTCACTGTCAGTGAAGGGGTTAACCAGGAGGGGGCGCTGCAGGGGTTAAGTGTATCCTAGGGAGTGATTCTAACTGTAGGGGGAAGGGGCTAGCTGTGACACAACACTGATCACCTCTCCTGATTACAGGGAGCTGTGATCAGTGTACTGCCACTAGGCAGAACAGCTGCAAGCCTCGCGAGATCACGTAATATAACATGATTTTGTGCAGCGGAGCCAACCTGCCACAGTAAAACTGTGGCGGATGGTCTGCAAGTGGTTAAAGAATTCCAGGTACTGTATAGCATTTTTTACACAGTTACGATGGTCAAGCTGCCTTGCATATTTAAAGCAATACTAAAGGCTAAATTTTGTCCATAAATACATCTGTATAAATCACTTCAGCACAGTGCATAAAAATGGTCCAGAAACACAGTCCTAAACCATTCGGGTCACAGACTCTTCTTCAAAACTGACTTTTGTGGAGTGTGCACTAATTACGTCATTCAAAATAACTTGATCCCCCATGTTCCATAATTCATCGAGCTACCTCACAAGTCTGCCCCATGCCAGTAGGCCCTCCCAGGAATGCACATGAATGAGTAACTCTACTGTGTCTTGCAAGGGAATGGAGCCACCCAAAAGCCCGAAAGCAAGGGCAGCGAGGGTAGGACTGGCCAAAACTGACAAAAAGTCAAGTTTGAAAAGAAGAGGTAGCATAAAAGTAAAGTGTTGTCCTCAGTAGCTGAAATAGATAAGAAACTTGGGGGGTTATTTACGAAAGGAAAATCCACTTTGCACTGCAAGTGCACTTGGAAGTAAAGTCGCTGTAGATCCGAGGAGGACATGCAAGGAAAATAAAAAACAGCATTTTTTTTAGCTTGCACATGATTGGATGATAAAATCAGCAGAGATTCCACTCATTTCAGATCTACCCCTTAGATTTAGAGCGACTGCACTTGAAAGTGTACTTTCAGTGCACCTTCAAGTGCACTTGCAGTGCAAAGTGGATTTGCCTTTTTGTAAATAACCCCCTTAGGCTTTAATATCACTTTAACCACTTGCTGACTAGGTCTTTTCTAGAACTTTGTTTAGATTATTATTGTTTGTGAGAAAATTACTTCGAACCCCAAACATTTTTTTTTTTTTTAGCAGAGAACCTAGAGAATAAAATAGTGATCATTGCAATATTTTATGTCACACTGTACTATTAGCACAGAGGTCTTTCAAGCACATTTTTTTGGAAAAAATACTCATGAATTAAAAAAAAATTGTAAAATTCACCCAATTTTTTGTATAATGTGAAAGATGATGTTACACCGAGTAAATAGATATCTAACATGTCATGCTTTAAAATTGTGCACGCTTGTAGATTGGCGACAAACTACGGTACTTAAAAATCTTCATAGGCGACACTTTAAACATCTTTACAGGTTACCTGTTTAGAGTTACAGAGGAGGTCTAGTGCTAAAACTTTTTCTCTCGCTCTAATGATCATAGTGATACCTCACACATGTGGTTTGAACACCGTTTACATATACGGGCGCAAAGTATGTATGCATTCGCTTCTGTGCGTGAGCATGGAGGGATGCGGCATTTTAAATTTTTTTATTTTTTTTTATTTTACCTTAAATTTTAAATTTTTACACTGTTCCTATATTATTATTTTTTTGATCACTTTTATTTCTATTACAAGGAATGTAAACATCCCTTGTAATAGAAATTACCATGACAGGTTCTCTATATTGATAGATCTGGGGTCAAAAAGACCCCAGATCTCTCATTTAGCTTTAAAAGCAAAAGAAAAAAAAATGTTTTGATACTTTAACTATAAAAAAATTCATCTCTTTGAGACAGAGAATCGGAAATGATGTCGGAGGTCGCTCCGATCCTCCAAGTGTATAGAGCGGAGTGGGGACAATCTTGCCTTCACTTGACTTCCCACCTGTCCATCCAATGGATCGGATCACTTCTGGGCTTACCGATGGCTCCGGTATACCCAGAAATGACCGGAAAGCGGCGGGAGGGTGGGGGGCACAACTCCCGTTGGGATCACTTTTAGCAGATGCAGAATTGTCCGCAATAATACATTTTCCAGGGTTATGGTAGCTAGCTACTGCCATAACCCCAGTATTAAACGTCAAAGTAATTACATGTATATACAGTGGGCGGTCAAAATATTCAAAGCAAAGGATCTTTGAGGAAATGTTTTTGCCCTGGCATTTGATGCAAGATCGCTGAAGTTTTTATCATCTTATAAATCACCATTTTGTTCTTTTTTAGATCTAACTATATCAGCAGGTTCTGATGATCCCTTTAGAGTGGGGGTTGGCAACCCATCGATCGCGATCTACCTGTTTACCACTAACAGGTAACAGGTAGATCATGAAAATGTCCCTACTTTGCCAACCCCCACTTGCTTGCTGCTCCTTCCCCTGCACCCTCTGCTGCCCCCAACCCCATGGCATAGAGGAAAATGAGATGCAGCACAGCTCAGAACAGGGGGTAGAACAGGGGGTAGGAGTAATATTTTTAAGATAAGGGGCAGGTGATTGGATTGGTTGTGCTGGAGCCAGTCCTGCAGTTGACAAGCTTCGCCTATGCCCGCATCTTTTCACCATATCCAACCCTCTCTGATACTTTGGGTGCCTCAGGATGCTCCTCCGGTGGGAGGGGCATGCACGTTCCTCCAGGGCACAACACAGAGCCGACAGGGCTGTCTTCCCCTTGTACAGAACACCTATTGCTATACAGGTGCCGTGAGCTATTCCTACTGCTGTTCCCCACTGCCAAGGGATGTTCAAGGGCAGGTTGTCAGCACCAAAAAAATTAGCTGAGCACACTACTATGGAGGGGGGGAAATAACATTGTAAAAAAAAAAGTTTTAAAGTAAAAAACAAAAACAAAGAACTAATGACACCATCCTCTGTTCTACTGACACCATCCACTGTCCTGCTGATACCATCCACTGTCCTCTGTTCTACTGACACCATCTATTATATTTTTCTAAGTTTTCCTTAATATTTAGTTATGCCTTGCTAGTTAATGTCTAAAAATAAAAAGGGCACGAAGCCCGGTGATGTTTGATCTCTTTCATGCTGTTCAGGTAGATCTCCAACTCTCAAATGGTTGTCCCACTTTAGAGACACATTGCTGCTGCAAACACAGCAAAGCTAAGACTAGATGCATTTTTTTGATGGTTGGATTTTGTGATGTTGTTTAGAATGAACTTTAATTTAAATGACGAATGTAAAAACATTTTTGACTTTATGCTCATACCTCTAAAGTGCCTCAAGCAGGTAAGGTATCTAATTATACCCAGAGAAGTGGCTAAATGGTTTTGGTGCACACTCTCAACTCACATAATACAAAATTCAATAAATATATTTGCAGCCCTTGGGCTGATAATTTGTAATAGTATAAGGTAAGGTTTCCATGTTGCAGTAAGTCATTATACTTCTTAAAGTGCAAATAACAGAATAGAAGCATGAAGGAAACATAAATAGTTCTTTAAACCACAAAGCTAGACAGTCAAAAGGTGTTGGTCCAAACACTGTGTACTTGCTAAATCTGATCTGGATACTGCGTGGAAACCATACTGGAAGAATCAGCTACTGCTTGTCCAACATACAATGTATTTACTAAATACATGAGGGAAGATGACAAAATAAAAACAATGTAACAAGTGCAACACACAGCAATAGGGAACATGCATATTCACTTCCAGGAAACATACTCTTGAAATAGTATTTATACCCCTTAAAGGGGTTGTAAAGGCAAATATTTTTTCACCTTAATGCATTCTATGCACAGTGCCTGTGCCCCCAGCCCCCCCCGTTTTACTTACCTCTCCCCTTGAAAATCCAGCGCTTGCCCTTGCCGTCCTTTCCACCGTTCAGCCTGGCCGCTGATTGGCTGGAGTGGATGGATGGAAAGCAGCGCAGCCATTGGCTCGTGCTGCTGTCAATCACATCAACTGACGCCGGGGGCGGGGCCGTGTGATACAGCGAGCCGCTATAGCTGCCGGCTGTATCATGGGAGAGCGCCTGCTGGTGCTTCTCACCATGCGAGGGAGGTCGCATGAACGTGAGAAGCACCTGCGGGAGGAAGCCGAGACAGCCACCGAGGGACCCCAGAAGAGCAGGTTCGGGGCTACTCTGTGCAAAACGAGCTGCACAGTGGAGGTAAGTATTACATGTTTGTTATTTAAAAAAAAAATAATAATCACTTTACAATCCATTTAAAATTTTCCACATTTTGTCATGTTACAACCAAAAATGTAAATGTATTTTATTGGGATTTTATGTGATAGACCAAAACAAAGTGGCACGTAATAGTGAAGTGGAAGCAAAATGATAAATGGTTTTCAAATTCTTTAACAAATAAATATCTGAAAAGTGTGGTGTGCATTTGTATTCAACTCTCCTGAGTCAATACTTTGTAGAACCAGCTTTCACTGCAATTACAGCTGCAAGTCTTTTTGGGTATGTCTCTACCATCTTTGCACATCTAAAAATTTAATTTTTTTGCCCATTCTTCTTTTCAAAATACCTCAAGCTCTGTCAGATTAGATGGAAAGTGTCTGTGAACAGCAATTTCCAAGTCTTGCTACAGATTCTCAATTGGATTTAGGTCTGAACTTTGACTGGGCCATTCTAACACAGGAATATGATTTAATCTAAACCATTTCATTGTAGCTCTGGCTGTATGTTTTCTTCTAAGATTGCCCTATATTTGGCTTCATCCATCTTTCCATTAACTCTGACCAGCTTCCCTGTCCCTGCTGAAGAAAAGCATCCCCACAACATGATGCTGCCACCACCATGTTTCATGGTGGGGACGGTGTGTTCAGGGTGATGTGCAGTGTTAGTTTTCCACCACACAAAGCATTTTGCTTTAGGCCAAAAAGTTACATTTTGGTCTCATCTTACCAGAGCACCTTCTTCCACATGTTTGCTGTGTCCCCCGCATGGCTTCTCCCAAACTTCAAACGGGACTTCTTATGGATTTCTTTCAACAATGGCTTTCTTCTTGCCACTCTTACATAAAGGCCAGATTTGTGGCGTGCACGACTAATAGTTGTCCTGTGGATGGATTCTCCCACCTGAGCTGTGGATCTCTACAGCTCCTCCAGAGTTACCATAGGCCTCTTGCCTGCTTCTCTGATCAATGCTCTCCTTGTCAGGCCTGTCAGTTTAGGTGGATGGCCATGTCTTGGTAGATTTACAGTTGTGCCATACTCTTTACATTTTCAGATGATGGATTGAACAGTGCCCCGTGAGATCTTAAAAGCTTGGGATATTTTTTATAACCTAACCCTGCTTTAAGCTTCTCTACAACTTTATCTCTGACGTGTCTGGTGTGTTCATTGGCCTTCGTAATGCTGTATGTTCACTAAGGTTCTCTAACAACCTCTGAGGGCTTCACAGAACAGCTGTATTTATACTGAGATTAAATTACACACAGGTGGACTCTATTTACTAATTAGGTGACTTCTGAAGGCAACTGGTTCCACTAGATTTTAGTTAGGGGTATCAGAGTAAAGGGGGCTGAATACAAATGCAGGCCACGCTTTTCGGATATTTATTTGTAAAAAATATTGAAAACCATTTATCATTTTCCTTCCACTACACAATTATGTGCCACTTTGTGTTGGTCACATTAAATCCCAATAAAATACATTTATGTTTTTGGTTATAACATGACAAAATGTGGAAAATTTCAAGCGGTAGAACATGGGGTGCATGCTTATCCTGATACTAATCCAGAGGGCTAGTAAGTGTAAAGAGGAAAGGATCACCACTACTATCAAGCAGCCCAGGTGGACAAACGATAAGGAGCAGCCTCAGCCTACATGTCTCCACCACACCATATACCCTGATGCATTTCGCCCTAATTATATGAATATTACTAAGCCCCGGTGGGCGGGGTGAAATGCATCAGTGTGTATGGTGTGGAGGAGACATGTAGGCCGAGGATGCTTCTTATTATTTGTTACCTGGGATGATGGGAAGTAACATCGATTCTTTCCACTTTACAGCATGTGCAATATGGTAGCGCACACAAAATCATGGGACATTTAGTCCTGAGGATCATTGAAATGCTCAGGGTGCGCCCCTGACTGGAGTTTGGGGGAATTGCTGAGGAGGGAGAAGCAAAAAACTGTATAGTAACAACACAAAAGTAAGACAGGAAAACAAAAAAAGGAAACAAAATGTATCTTTCACTAATTAGATGGGGCCTAATGTAAATAGCTATCTTATGCTGATGGTTTTGTACTACTTTAACCTACCCTAACCTACTTAACCTAACAAATTCCTAACTTTACTTTAAAATTATCACCCAACCACTCGCATTAAAATTAAAAATGAACCCTTAACCTAACCTGAACATTTAACCTATCCCTTCCCCATCCTTAAAGCATATCTAAACCCAAGAAAAGAAATGTAATATTTCCTTGTCTCCATAACATGGAGGTGCTCTGTGGTCCACATAGACCTGGGAACAATGCTAAGCAATAGTGAAGAAGTGACAAAGAGCACAGAAAATGATCAACTGTCCAGATATATGGCAGGATAAAATAGGTAGATTTTTCACTAATCAAACAGATGTAACAACATTTTTAAATAGTATATTTAACAGACCAAAAGGGAGCAATTACAGGAAGTTTATAAACACTTTTTACCTTTTACTACCAGGGCCGGCTTTAATATTGAATGAACCCTGGGCAAACATTTTCTTGGGCCCCCTTTTGCATGCAATTTCACTCTCCATATGCTTTGAGACATACAATATATAGCAGTTAGACTCAAAATCAGTTTACTGAATCAGATCGATCAGCGGTTGCAATTGGTTGCCAGAGGTTACAGTGTATCATTTCCGCTCACTTACTGGCTGCTAGAGGTTACAGCACACATTATGGCTCACTGTTTATTTTCTGAACATGACTTCTGCTTGTTGATTGGTTGCTAGAGGTTACTGGACATCTATACCACTCACTAATTGGTTGATAGAGATTACTGCACATTAATTCTGCTCACTGATTGGTTCCTAGAGGTTACTGCATATCCTTACCACTCATTACTGCTCACTGATTGGTTGCTAAAGGTTACAGCACATCTTCTCACTGCCTGCACATCATGGACTGGGGATGTGGGGGTGGGTTGATGGGATCAGTGGCAGTGGTGGGGGGGATGGGATTAGTTAGGAGGCAGTACACTGTGGCAAATTCTGAATCGTGTAGAGCAAAGCTGGATATCTTTGGCAAGTATATAGTGGGGGATTCTACCAATGTAATGGGAATTTACAATGACCACCAATGTGAGGGGGGATTTACACTGACCATTAATGTGAGGGGGATTTACACTGACCATTAATGTGAGGGGGAATTTGCACTGACCACCATGTAAATGGGGATTTTACACCACCCGCCAATAGAAAAGAGGGATTTCTACACTGACGTCATTGTAATAGGAACATTTACACAAGCCACCAGTGTACGGGGGGAATATACAATGACCTCCATGTAAGGGGGAATTTACACTGACAACCATTGTTGAGGAGACTTGTACTGACCACCAATGTAAGTTGAGACTTATACACCGACCACCAATGTTAGGGGGGTTTACACTGACCACCATTGTAAGGGCAGTTCTGCACTTACAACCAATATAAAGGGAAATGTACACTGATCACCTATGTTATGAATAATTTAAATTGACAACAAATGTAATGGGGGATTTTACAACAGCCAATAAAGGGGGATTTCTACATGGACCGCCAATGTAAGAAGGATACAAAACTGACCACAAATGCAAGTTTGGATTTTTTTAACAATTACCAAATATAAAAAGGAGTTTCTACACTGGCCACCAATGTAATGGGGAGTTACACTGACCACTAATGTAATAGGAGCATTCACAGTAACCACCAATGTAAAGAGGGATTTACACTGACCACCAATGTAAGGGGGACCTTCACACTGGCCACTAGTGTGAATGAAAGGATTGTACACCAAGCCCCAATGTAATGAGAAGATCTACATTGACCGCCAGTGTAACTGAGACATTTAACCTGCGTTCACATTTTTGTGTGTCAGGAATACATGCAAAATTGCTTTCCTGACACCACAGAAGCATGCTGCCCTTTAGCAGATACACAGCAGTGCCATTAATTGTTACTGATACCCTCATGCATCAACTGAGATGTGCGTATTCACATGCACAAAAATTCAGGGTGCTGTGGCACCATGTTATTTTGAATAAGGGTGCCACCTCCAATTTGCTTACCTTTGCAGAACAGGCTGATGTTAGGCTTAATGACTATAGTTGTAGGTAGAACTTTCAAGCATGCTCCTTTACCTCCCCAATGTACAGCATTCAGCAGAAGTGATGATAGATATGACCACAGGGGGGCATGATATACATATGTACGGACCACACCTTTTTACATAATAATGCCACCGCTATTTATACAACAATGCAGGTTATTTACATGTAAAAACAGGGTCTGCAGGTGAGTCATCTGTCCATCTGTACATGGAAATAAGGTAGAGCTGGGCAGCAGCAAGAGGACTTTACACTTTACACTGAGCTATTGGGACACAGCACAGGACTAAAAATTCAAAGGATAAGGGAATTTAAACTGGGATAGTTGGAAAGTATGAGGCAGCTGCTTTAGGCCCCACAACAATGATGAGGCCCAGAGTAGCTGCCCCTTTTGTCCCCAACAGCAAATTTTATGATTAGAAAAAACTATGTTGCTTTCATTCAGTGGTAAAAAAAAGTCTGTATATTAACCACTTGCCCTACTTAAACCCCCCTTCTGCCCAGACCAATTTTCAGCTTTCAGCGCTGTCACAGTTTGAATGGTAATTGTGCAGTCATGCTACACTGTACCCAAATGAAATTTTTATCATTTTTTTTACCACAAATAGAGCTTTCTTTTGGTGGTATTTGATCACATCTGGGTTTTTATTTTTTGGCAAAATAAATATAAAAAGACTGAAAATTTTGAAAACAAATACAAAACCGTTTTATATTTTATTATAAAATTTTGCATACAGGTAATTTTTCTCCTTCATTGATGTACGCTGATGAGGCTGCACTGATGGGCACCTGATAGGCTGCACTGATGGGCACCTGATAGGCTGCACTGATGGGCACCGATAAGCTGCATTGATAGGCACCGATAAGGTGGCACTGGTGGGCACTGAGAGGCAGCACTGGTGGGCACTGAGAGGCAGCACTGGTGGGCACTGGGAGGTGGCACTGGTGGGCACTGAGGGGTGGCACTGACGGGCACTGATGGATGGCACAGAAGGGCATTGATAGGTGGCACTGGTAGGTGACACTAATAGGTGGCACTGATGAGGCATTGATTGGCACCACTGGTGGGCATTGATAGGTGACACTCCTGGGTATTGATATTTGGCACTGATTGCTGGTACTGATTTACACTGGTGGGCACTGATATGCACTGTGTGTGCACTGGCAGGTGGTACTGGTTGACACAGATGAGTCGGCTGTGCCTCTTCCTCTTCCCCTTACACAGAAGCCGGTGATTATTGATGCTCTGTTTACATCACGTGATCAGCCATCATTGGCTGACAGCTGATCACGTGGTAAGGGGCCTCCGATCTGTGATCACCCGAGTCTCATGCAGGGGGCGCGTGGGGAGCATGCAAAGGGGAGGATGTCTATTGACATCCTCCTGTCAATGTAGGTCCACACTGTAGTCGTCATTCAGCTATAGTGTGGATGGGAACAGGTTAGTGGCATTGGTTTCATTGTCCTGACTGGGCATCATATGATGTCCAACAGGACAAGCCACTGTATAGCACGGTGATCGGTAGTGTGGTGTTTTGCTTTGACACACTGCATCACTGATCTTGATAAAGAGCCTGTGACGTAGGCTCTTTACAATGTGATCAGCTGTGTCTGCGAGTAGAGGAGAGCCAATAAGCAGCTCTCCTAAAAGGCAGGGTCTGTGCTGATAATCAGCGCTGTGCAAGGAGTAGCTTTAAATATAATTTAACATGTAGAGGTGATGTTTTTGAACAAACACTTTGAATTGGAAAGTAGGTGTGGCTTTTGAATACTAAAGCTTTTAGCCAATAGCTAAAAACAATGCACCACCCCTTTTCCTGGCCAGTCAGGCTGCATGCTCAGATATAATTTTTTGGGGGGACCCCACAATATTTTTTTTTCTTCTTTTTTTGCAAGGGGTTCCACTGAAAATTCATATTAGACCCAAAGGGTCTAATATGGAGTTAAGGGGTGACCCCCACTCCTTTTTTTTTTGCTTGTCCTTGACATCCATACCAGGCCCTCATTTAGGATAAGCATCTGGTACATACTTGTAGGGGGATCTAATGCCATTTTTCCTTTTGTGAAGGTCCCCCATTAACATTTATATTAGTCTCTCATCTAGGATAAGGGTCTGGTAAAGGAAAAGGAAATCCCCAGTTGTTTGTTTCCAAACAGAAGTAAAGCAGCCAAAGCTGTCATTTACATGTATGTAGATTTAGTTAGCTTGGTGTCGGTGCCAAACTGTTCAAGTCCCCACCCCACTTCTCCTTGGATAGGACAGGTACCTACCCATTGTTGATGGAACCCATATTATGTCAAACTCCGTGTAGGCCTGAATAATCAGGAATGAAGGCATGTCGACAAAAAATGCCTTTTCCACACTTTACTGTAGCCTTACAAGACTTTTGGGACATCAGATATCACATTTGACATGGAACTAGTAGACATTCTTTAGGTGTCATTTAGGCGCAGAATGCCAGTACATGATTTGTAAGCATCTTCCCTTTACACCTCCTCTGCTTGGGAGCACAACAGAGTTGGGATCATTTCCCCATGTATACCAAGTTCATAGCATTCAGTTTCCTTCAACCAATAGAATCAAGGTGCCCTTATTAGTATACCAGTCTCTTCCAATATCCCTTCCATACCTCTGCTCAGTCGGGCACACACCCAGATGGCACACTCATTCCCAGGCTTCCACCACTACTCAAATTCAGAGGACTAAATGTTTTTTTGCACCCTGATGCAGGACCTCAAAAAGAAGGTGAGATGAGACAGGGTAAGTACAGCATTCCTTCTGTGTTCTTTTCCACCTTTCCTGGGATGTCAGCCCTGTAAACTGCCCTTTTAGATAGGATGTAGTTCCCTACAGAGCTTAATAGCTCTGGAGCTAATGAATGCAAAGAATGCATTAAGATAAAAAAAACCTTCTGCCTTTACAACCCATTTAAGTTGAAATACAGAATTGCTTTAAATAGCATACCCTATGGGTGACCTTAACCTGCCTGTGAAGTAGTGCATCTGTTCAATGTATGCAACCTACTACAGTAAAACTGACATTTCCAAAAAAAAAAAGAAAAAAAAGAAAAAGGAATTTAAATTGCCTGCAAATAGGCAGGTGCAGTTAAAAGATGATTCTGTTCCCACTATAGTCTGGTAGATGAAAGTTGTAATTAGGTGTTAGCTCCCCATTTAGAAAAAAACTTCCTCTAGTGATGATGGGTAGAATTAGTTCCAATATGTTTGCCAGGGTGGGGAAAGCCTAGCGGTAGTTGGAGCATGGAATCAAACACCCCCCCAATGCTTACCTGAGCCCCATCTCTATCCAGCGATTTCCACAAGTCCCTAGGCCATTTGGGACTCTCCTTCCTGATTGGCTGAGGCACAGCAATGGCACCATTGGCTCCTGCTGCTGTTAAAGTCAGTTAGTCAATCAGGAGAGAGAGGGGGCTGGGCTGAACCACAACTCTATATCTCAATGGAAATAGGGAGCTGCATCTCAGCTTCTGCTGCTTGCTGTGGGGGCACTCAACACAAGGGAGGGGCCAAGAGCAGCAAAAAGGAACCCGAGAAGAGGAGGATACAGGCTGCACCGAGAAGGTAAGTATAACATGTTTGTTATTAAAAAAAAAAAAAAAAAAAACAAGACTTTAAAATCCCTTTAAAGCATTATTAAAATTGCTGCTCAATACCAAATTAAAAAAAATATTTTTCTTGTATATGTCCCTCAAGGCAGTACTCCCCATGTTGTTTGATAACCCATTGCTTATTAGCCTAGAAAATTGATTTGACTGTTTCTTAAAGCCGCGTACACACGGGCGGACTGTCTGGCCAACTTAGTCTGTCAGACAATCCGACGGACAGTCCGTCATACTTTCGAATGAACGAACTTGACCACACACACCACTTTTTGAGCGGACTAATACGGCATACTAAGTCCGCCATACTATCCGCCCTACTTTTGAAATGAACGAACTCGCCCCCACACACGCGGAGGAAAGTCCGCTCATTTCGAGCGCGTCTCCAGGTAGGCGGGGCCCGCGAAGGAGACGTCGCTGACTCCGTCGCCTGGTATGGACTTAAAGGGGAACCCCAACGCCGAAAAAGAGCAAAAGAGCTACAAGAAGATAGCGGAGGAGTCCGGCGAGAAGACCCCCGAAGACGGAAGACCCCCGGAGCTGTGCAATAAAGTAATTTATCTCGTGTGTTGTGTTTTTTTTGGTACTTTTATTTTACAGGTGAATGGGTAGGGGTACATTGTACCCCATACTCATTCACATAGGGTGGGGGGCCGGTATCCGGGGGCCCCCTTATTAAAGGGGGCTCCCGGATTCCGATAAGCCCCCCGCCCGCAGACCCCGACAACCAACGGCCAGGGTTGTCGGGAAGAGGCCCTTGTCCTCATCAACATGGGGACAAGGTGCTTTGGGGTGGGGTGGCCTGGTACGGTTTAGGAGGGGCCCTTTCCTGGCCGGCCGGGTAGCGTGCTCGGACAAGGGTCTGTTGTGGACTTGGGGGGGACCCCACGCCGATTTTTTTCGGCGTTGGGGTTCCCCTTTAAGTCCATACCAGGCGGCGGGGCCAGCGACGTCTCCTTCGCGGGCCCCGCCTACCTGGATACCCGCTCGAAATGAGCGGACTTTTCTCCGGGCGGGAAAAGTCCGCTCATTTCAAAAGTACGGCGGACTGGCATACACACGGGCGGATTGTCCGCCAAAATGCGAGTACGACGGACAGTATTTTGAACATTCCGAAATACTTAGTCTGCCGTACTGCACGCTGAAAAAGTCCGCTGAAGCCCACACACGAGCGGACTGTCCACTGAAATGTGTTTCGGCGGACTAAGTAGGCCATACAGTCCGCCCGTGTGTACGCAGCATTAGATTCAGCTCTAATTGAGCACCTTAATTTTCGTCATGTTAGGTGACCATGCCTTGAGCTGAACTCTGGGACATTTAGTCCATCCATACAGTACAGCATTAGCAATATACTAATTGGTTTTGCGTTTTTTGTTGAATGGCTCTTAAAAATAGAAACATTTTTTTTTTACAGCAAATTGTTTGGTAAACTTCCATTTCATACAATATAGTGAACTTTACTCAAGTGCATATAGCATTTGTTCTATTTACAATTTAATCAATCCTTCCCAAGACAAATAATTTGCCCCAAATTAATATGTGTTGTTGCTTGTGTCATAATGGAGCAAATCTTTAATTTCTGTAACATATCATTCAAATGAAATGTCTTTAACTATGTTCCTGTTCCATGATTTGTCCTGCATACTATCCTCTGAGGACCAATTGTGCTATACATTTCCTATAATGTGAATGACTCTGATATTTCCAGGCAATTGAAAGTAATGTCACCAGAGAATATGAATTGTGTAGTTACGGACGATTTCCAGTCATCTGTTTTCACACCATTAGCATCTAGGTCATCAATCTGATAGAAAACGATTAAAGTATGATGGTCCTAGGAAACTATTCATATTAGAGATAGGTTTAAAAAAAAAAAACACATCTTAGAAACTGATTTTTTTTTTTAATACAAAGTACTGTACCTGATTTACTAAATGCAAGATCTCATTTAACAGATCATTGATTCCTGGAGATATGCAGTGATGTCCTCCTCAGGTGAACAAAAAATTAATAACACTGTGCAGTGCGTACCTGTGTGCTTATATTGCTATGCCAATCATCGGTCTAGACTGTGCGTACCCAAATTCAAAAACATTTTGGATGTATCCCTATGAATGGAGATTTGTAGTGATTTATTATTAAGGTGGAAATATGGACAAAACAAGAAAAAATATACTGTATATGATGCATTCTGTCATCAGAATTAAAAAGGAAGGAAAGATACTGGAGGGATTAATAAAAGACCACATAGACGAGTTCTTGCAGGAAAAAAATATTTTAAGCAACAGACAGCATGGATGCTAGGGGGAGTACAGCTGGGGGAATCCATAGTGGAGAAGGATCTGGGGGTTTTGGTAGATCATAAACTCAATAATAGCATGCAATGCCAAGCTGCAGTTTCCAAAGCGAGCAAAGTCCTTTCCTGTATTAAGAGAGGTATGGACTCCAGAGAGAGAGATATCATTTTGCCCCTGTTCAAATCATTAGTAAGACCTCATCTGGAATAGGCAGTTCAGTTTTGGGCACCAGTTCTCAAAAAGGATATCGGGGAACTGGAGAAAGTGCCGAGAAGGGCAACCAAACTTATAAGAGGCATGGAGGAACTCAGCTATGAGGAAAGATTAGAGGAACTGAATTTATTCACTCTTGATAAGAGGAGATTAAGGGGGGATATGAACAACATGTACAAATATATAAGGGGCCCATATAGTGAACTTGGTGTCGAGTTATTCACTTTACAGTCAACAAAGAGGACAAGGGGGCACTCTTTACGTCTAGAGGAAAAGAGATTTCATCTCCAAATATGGAAAGGTTTCTTCACAGTAAGAGCTGTGAAAATGGGGAATAGACTCCCTGCAGAGGTGGTTCTGGCCAGCTCAGTGGATTGCTTTAAGAAAGGCCTGGATTATTTCCTAAGTGTACATGATATAACTGGATACTAACATTTCTAGGTAAAGTTGATCCGGGGAAAATCCGATTGCCTCTCGGGGGATCAGGAAGGAATTTTTTCCCCTGCTTTAGCAAATTGGATCATGCTCTGCTGGTTTTTTTTGCCTTCCTCTGGATCAACTGTGGGTATAGAATTGGGTATATGGCATTGTATGATATTATTATATATATTTTTTTGTGGTTGAACTGGATGGACTTGTGTCTTTTTTCAACCTGACCAACTATGTAACTATGAAAGCCCCCAGATACCTCCACTCCAACATTAAGAGGTCCTTCAACGATGCTGACCTCTTCTCTCGGGCTTTATCTGGGTGCTCGGTCGCGGGCTGTCTTGATTGGCCAGTGTAGGGTGAAATAACTTTCTTGCATGCCTAGGAGTTCATTCATCCAACACACAGGCACCATACAAAAAACCCTGCGCTTGACATGGGTTGCTCAGTGTACATTTTAAGGAAGACTATAAACAGGAAAATATGTTTATTTTACTGCAGAAAATAAGAAGAGACAGCAGTTTTTATTCTTCTGAGTTCCCCGTAACAGTTTTATCTTGTGTTGATCTTTCTAGTAGATCTGTTATTTTTCTACTTCCATCAACAGGCCAGTCTGTCACATTGAAAGTGACAGTTACAGGATTATTGCAAATAATTTAATACTGTGAAGGATGGTTACAAAGGTCAGCTTTTATTTATATGGCTTTTTTTTTTTTCAAATTTTTTTTTGCTGTAGCTGCATAAAAGCTTAGCTGGATTTAGGCTTTGATGTTTGTCACTTGTTGCTTTCTTAACCACTTGCAGACCGCAATACTCGTCGGTGTTTCTTGGGCTTACCGTTTCTACCGTCTCGCTCGAGAAATGATCTGCCGATGCCGCTGGCTAGTCACACAGGCGATTGAAGAGTAGATCCGCTCTGATTGCCTCTATGGCCTTGGAGGACCAGAGAGACATCATGACGCCACTTCTGGTTCAGGGTGGAAGTAAACAAGTTTGCTTTTTTTGTAAGGCAACAGTTTAAAAAATGTTTTTTTTTGATCTTTTGCATTTAAAGGTAAAGAAGGTATTTGAGGTTTTTTTTTTTGACCCAAGATCTCTTCAAGGATGAATGTCTTCCAGTGGACCAGTATTTGAGGAATGGCGCTCCCAGGTAAATGAGGCAATATTAATGGAGCGACAGGTTTATCAGAATAGGGGTACAATGGATATATTAGTTAAGCTGTGGGGTCCTTGGTTAATAAGACCAGGTCTTGCCTCATTCTCTTGGATTCCAAATGTAATAGTAAAGAATGTAAGAAGAGAGAGTGGATAGGAAAAATATGGGCTGTATGGGAAGAGTTGAGCGGTGTGGGAGGAGAATCTGGAGGAGGGAAGGGAGAGGGAGGGGGGCTTGCTCTCAAGCACAGAACTGGATCAAGATCAGACTTCGGTAAGTATAGGGGTGGCTTGGGGGGGGGGGGGGGGACTGCACATAAAGGTTTTTTAACTTAATACAGAAACTGCACATATGGTAAAAAATGTAAAGTCTTTACAACCACTTTAAAGTCCATCTAAAATGACATGTTCATCTACAACTACCATGTCCACATAATGACAACACTGATAAGCAATTGTGCTGCAGAACCAACAGGTTTGTCACCCTGGCAAAAAACAGAGCTACTGGGAGGATCAACAGGTCATAAAACTATGTTACAGGGGGAATTAGAAAATATAAACCACTCTGTTAATGCTATAGACAGACTGGACCAATTATGTCATTTTTTGATTCGTCCATAATTTCACTGCAAATGTAATATAATTAGCAATGTTTTAAAGCAAATTTTTTGATGATTTTCTTTAATTACTTTAATGTTTTAGACCTATAAATATCTAAGTACAGAAATATAGACATAAAAGTGTCAGATTTAATTTTAATAGCTCTTCAGAAAATCTTCCTATGGAATAATGTATTATATTTTTAATGAAGACATTTTGGTTGTAATTTAAAACTTAAACTCTGTTATATTTGCAGACCCCTAAACTACTACTATTTGTATATGCAGTTTACAAAACCAAACTCTTCCCATTCGTTCCTTGATTCCGATCATGCAGGTTTGTACTTTGGACTTTTTTTGTGACGATTTCTGTATTGACCTTTCGAAAATCAGACGTTGAGTTAACATCGACAAAAATTTTATAGCCTGCACATCCAGCTTTTGTCTGATGAAAAACTCAAATTGGCTTTCTAAAGCACCGTACTAACATTCCAAAAATCTCCAGACAGCTAGTTTTCCTCTTCTGATTTTCGTATCGTGTGTATGAGGCCTAGTCCCCCATACACACTATTAAGCCTCATACACACAATCAGATTTTCCTGGACTTTTGTCCAAAGGCGTGTGCCTGGATTTTGTCTTGCATACAAATGCCAAGGAATTGTTGGCCAACAAATACGAACGTATTTTGTTTTTTCAGCTCTTAACTTTGGGCTCCTTCTGCTAATTTCGTGTAAGTAGAAGTTTGGTGAGTGTCGATTCGCATTTTTCATTTCGCTCTTTTAATTTAGCACTTTTCAGTTTGCACTTTTCATTTAGTTATTTTCAGTTCGCTTCTGAGCGGCCGTTCAGCAACCAGACATGTTGTCTGGAGGAACTAACGTGTTATTTATTATTGGCTTTGGAGTTATTGCTTTGACCCAAGTCCAGTCCAGGAACAGGAGGAGGAGGATTTCTTGGACTAAAAATTGGTTGCTTTATTAATCGTGACCAATTATGTCTTATGCCTTTGCTGTGGAAGCTCCAGGAGAATAATCTGGATGATTTTTTGGAATTATTTCCGAATGACAGACCAGTGATTTCACCAACTCTTGGCATTGTTGACCCCTATATTATGAAGCAGGACACATTCATGAGGCTTTTATTTTATTTTTTGGTTGAATAATGATTTGATTTGGTATATTTTCTATATTTTTGGACGCATAGAATGCACTTTTTCTTTTTCAAGTCACTTATTAATTATACAAATATATGGATATGTGTATTTTGTGCACTTTTTGATGCATTGGACTTTTGCTTAAACAAATTGTTGCTGTGCACTGTATTTTTTTTTTTTTTTTCATGAGCAATAGTTTAAAATCACGGTTAATATTTGTACATTCGCTCTTTAATATTCAGTTGTAGCACATGTACATTTGTATCAACTAACACTAATTTTAATTTATAGTGCTGCACTTGTTTGTTATACATCTGCTTTCTTGCCTACTATCTGGGTTATAGTGCTTAGCTGCTGTATGATGTGGTGTTTTACCACAGCGTGGATATTTCTTTTACTTTTACATTTAAAAAAATACAATGTAAAATTGACAAGGAACACCAACATAGTTGTATCTAGACATGTGCAAAAGGAGAAAATTTGTTTATGTTTCGTTTCGTTTTAATTCGTTAATTCATTAATTTCATTTAGTTATATTCGTTAACTTCCTTAAATTCGTTTTCGGATTTCGTTTAGTTTTCTACCGAATTCGAAAAATCGGCCACATTCAAAAATATTTCAACGAAATTCGAAAATATTTCAACGAAATTCGAAAATATTTCTACCTTGTGCAATTCGTTTCGTAACGAATCGAAATTCGGCCGAATTTTGCATCTTAAAAAAATAACAAATTACAACGAATACGAAAGAAATATAACGAATAAATTCCACATGATTCAAAATTATTTCAACCGCATTCGAAATTATTTCAACATGATTCGACATTACTTCAACTGCATTTGAAATGATTTCAACATGATTCGACATTATTTCAACCGCATTCGAAAATATTTTGTGACCCGACTTTAGGGCCATGTATCTCGGGGTCACTTGGTGCTAAACACTTTAAATTTGGATATGTTGTATTGCTAGTATTATTGTGTTTGCATACCAAATTTGGGGTTTCTAGCTATAAGTGACCCCGAGATATGTTGCCCCAAAATCGGGTCGCAAAATGTTATTAGTTAATAGAGCAGAGAATGACATTTTGTGACCCGACTTTAGGGCCATATATCTCGGGGTCACTTGGTGCTAGACACTTCAATGCTAGAAACTCCAAATTTGGATATGTTGTAGTGCTTGTACCATTGTGTTTGCATACGAAATTTGGGGTTTCTAGCTATAAGTGACCCTGAGATATGTGGCCCCAAAATCGGGTCGCAAAATGTCATTCTCTGCTCTAATAACTAATAACATTTTGCGACCCGAATTTGGGGCCACATATCTCGGGGTCACTTATAGCTAGAAACCCCAAATTTGGTATGCAAACACAATAATACTAGCAATACAACATATCCAAATTTAAAGTATCTAGCACCAAGTGACCCCGAGATACATGGCCCTAAAGTCGGGTCACAAAATATTTTCGAATGCGGTTGAAATAATGTCGAATCATGTTGAAATCATTTCAAATGCAGTTGAAATAATGTCGAATCATGTTGAAATAATTTCGAATGCGGTTGAAATAATTTCGAATCATGTCGAATTCATTCGTTATATTTCTTTCGTATTCGTTGTAATTTGTTATTTTTTTAAGATGCAAAATTCGGCCGAATTTCGATTCGTTACGAAACGAATTGCACAAGCCTATTTGTATCTTTGATCTTAAAAACTACAGAATAATGCTGTTGTAGTAATACATTTGCCATAACTCCATCAGTATCACCAGCTTCATTATTATCCCACTAAATAAAGAAGAAGAGAATGTGCGCTGCATTTCGAGATTTCATAATTTGCCACGTCACAAATGTTAATTCCTCATTCCGAACACTAGTTTACAAGACCGACTGCTTCTAGCTCATCCTTGCTTCCAAGCATGCGTGTTTATACTTTGGACTTTTGTCTGACAGATTTGTGTACACACACTCTGAAAATCCGACAACAGACATATGTCTGCAGAAAATTTTAAAGCCTGCCATCCAACATTTGTCCGTGGAAAATCCGACAACAATTGTGCGATGGAGCGTACAAATGGTTGGATTTTCTGCCAACAGCCTGTCATCACACATTTCCCATCGGAAAATCTGATTGTGTGTACGCTGCTTTTGTTTTTCTGCAGATTTTTGTCTTCAGATTTACCCAAACCATATAATATGAGGTCAAACCTTAAGAGTTTCAATTTGTATGCAATCAGGCTGGCCCTTGCACTACATGGTTTTGGTAAAACTGAAGACAAAAATCTGCAGAAAATCGAATAGTATTAGGGGTCTAAAGCCTCGTACACACAGTATGAAAATCTGAAGGGGATTGTCTTTGGCAGGCTGTTGTCCGAAGCTCTTACCATTAGTATGCTCCTTTCAACAATTGTTTTCCGAATTTTCAGCCAACAAATGTTGGATGACAGGCTAGTAAATGTTTGTCAAACGACAGCTCCACATCAGATTTTCGGATGGTCAGTACACAAATCCATCACACAAAAGTCAAAAGTACAAACTGACATGCTCGGAATCAATGCTCACCAAACACAAAATTAGCAGAAGGGGCCCAAAGGGTGGCGCTCAAAAGCTGAAATTCATCGTAGTACGTCACTATGTTCGTGTTTGGGGCACAATAATTTGTGTAACGTTAGTATGCAAGACAAGATCCTGGCACATGCCCTTTTGACCAAAATCAGACGTCTGGTTGTCCAACAATTGTACCGTCTGTATGAGGCTTAAGAGTTGTCACGCTGTGGTGAAGATGGCTGTGAAACATAAAAAATGTGTGGAAACCTTTTGAAGAACCCTCATACATTACAATTTACTGTATTGGCTTTGTTTTTTTCTGCAATTTTAGGATAAAGCAATAAGACACAAAGCAAATAGTTCACATCTGACCAGCTTTAAAATTTTCTTAAAATTGTTGATCAGCAGAGCACATGAAAAGCCCAAACTTAATTCAAGAATTATGTATTAAGCACAGCTTTAAAATGAAATACAAAGTGCAGCAATTAAAGATGAAATAAAATACATAATAAGTGCTATACAGTGCAAAAAGAAATCTGTGCAAGAACACCAAATTAACAACTATTTATGTGAACACAAAATCATGAATAAAGTCCCACAGGCAAAATTACAAGTGACAGGTGATTAATATTGTGGAAGTATGTCCCAAAAAGGGAAACAGGTTTCCAGGACTCAGTGCTGAGTGCCACTAAGCTTGCCACATTGTGATGACCCTCATTGAAGAGAAGACCAAAAAGGCATGGGTAAATATGTAATGACATACGATCTGCAAGATCCTCCCTGGCAATGTGATGTATGTCTTAACTTATTACAGCATGTACTAAGCAATAAGGCTTCATATACCGGTGTTGACTTATCTGCATTATTGATGTGCTCAGATGTTTCAGGGGTAGCAATATGGTCATACAACTTGACCAGAGGCAATGGATATATCCAGGGGTCAAGTACTGGGGAAAAAAGTGTGGGAACTCCCACCCAATATCAACTCCACCACCAAAAAAAAATAAAAAAATGATACGGTCATATGCACAAACACTTCAAAAGTGATATTTTGCATCCAATTTTCGTATTGTGTGTATGAAGCTTAACTGTTAGTTCATAAAAAAAAAAAAATCCTCTATAAACATAAATACGGTACTTCTCTGAATAATTCATTCAATTGTAAAAGAGGGGGAGGGGTGGTGTTGCGCTCTTATTTGGAATGTTTAGTGCAATATTAGCAAAAATACTGTGATTGGCTACCTAATATATATCACAATAATAGGTAAAGTGCAAAGCAAATTAAATTGTTAAGAGGAGAGAAAACAAACTATCGTAATCGTGACAATAGTGCAAAAATAAATAAATGAAGCAATTATTGAATGATATTACAAAATATCCACATTAAAAGGTGCAACTATAAGTGATTATATCACTGTGCAAAATATATAACGTATACGTGAACTATTCATATGGTGACTGATGTAAAAAAATATAAAACAAATTAGCGAATAAAACTAAAAAGCAACATAACAGTGGTCATTTAAATCATCTAGCTAGATAAAAGTAACCAGTGCGGTTTTGGACTTTTAAAATCCTTAGTCCAATGTGCAAAAAGTGCAAACGTGCAGAGTGTTGCGCTGGAACACTGTGTATTGCTGTTTTTGACTTCAAAGTAACACTGTGCCTTTAAGTGCAAATACAACAAAGCAGATCTTCAGCGTCGCTGACACCCGTGGAAAAAATTAATGGTTACCTTACTGCTGTAAGGTAACAGCATATAGCAGATAAAGGAGGAGGGGAGCGTTCCCTTCAGCTTGATCCTTCCCTGGATGTCCGTTTCAACTTTTAGGTATAGACAGGGGAGGTGGGGGAGGGGGGTAAGGGTAATCCTTATCTTCCTCTCCTTCCACTGGGTACTTCAGATGGTGTGGTTCTCTGATAGACTGACATCCTGTTTACCTTCACTTCCGGTGCGACACCCATCCTGTGAGCCCGGCTCCAGCCATCTTGTTCAGCTCTCCTTGTCCCATTCCTCAGCGGTGGACATCACATTACACCGCCTGCAGTGTAGCGGGGTTTACACAAGCGATCAGCTATAGAGCTGACAGCTGTCCATAAAGATCCTCCGCTATTGTGGTTCATCTTGGACACCGGCTCTGTCTGACCACTGGTCTAAGGTAGAGGTAGAAGCTGATCGGCTGATGTTAATCCCTCTCCACCCGGATGTCAAAGTAGTACCGTTTTTTTTCTTTCACATCAATATCTACATTGACTACTTGCTTTTTAAGATTACCTCTGCAACCCCTGCAAGTTTTTATCCTTCACAGTTGTTTATCCCCTGAAGTGCAACAAATAAATGAACTTTTTACTTGGCCTGCAAGTTTTTATGCTTCACCCATAGAGAACTGCTTCTTTGTTTTTTTGTCACAAGTTTACATACCCTGGTGATTTTGGCCTGGTAACCTGCAAACAAGTTGACACAAAGGGGTTTCAATGGCTATTAAAGGTAACCATCCTCACCTCTGATCTGTTTGCTTGTAATTAGTGTGTGCGTATATAAAATGTCAATGAGTTTCTGGACTCCTGACAGACACTTGCATTTTTCATCCAGTGCTGCACTGACATTTCTGTATTCTGAGTCATGGGGAAAGCAAAACAATTGTCAAAGGATCTGCGGGAAAAGGTAGTTGAACTGTATAAAACAGGAAAGGGATATAAAAAGATAGCCAAGGAATTGAGGGTGCCAATCTGCAGTGTTCATACTCTAATCAAGAAGTGGAAAATGAGGGGTTCTGTTGAAGCCTAACCGTGGTCCGGTAGATCAACTAAAATTTCAGCCACAACTGCCAGGAAAATTGTTCGGGATGCAAAGAAAAACCCATAAATAACTTCAGGGGAAATACGGGACTCTCTGAAAATATGTGGTGTGGCTGTTTTAAGATGCACAATAAGGAGGCACTTGAAGAAAGATGGGCTGCATGGTCAAATCCCCAGAAGAATGCCATTGCTATGCAAATGCTACAAAGTATCTCACTTACAATACACCAAACAGCACAGGGACAAGCCTCAAACCTTCTGGCACAAAGTCATTTGGAGTGATGATACCAAAATTGAGTTTTTTGGCCACAACCATAAGCACTACATTAGGAGAGTAGGCAACAAAGACTATGATGAAAGGTACACCATTCCTACTGTGAAACACGGAGGTGGATCGTTGATGTTTTGGGGATGTGTGAGCTACAAATACACAGGAAATTTGGTCAAAATTGATAGCAAGATGAATGCAGTATGTTATCAAAAAATACTGGAGGAACATTTGCATTCATCAGTCAGGAAGCTGCGCATGGGACGTACTTGGACATTCAAACATGACAGTAAACCAAAATTCAAGGCCAAGTCAAGCTATCATTGGCTACAGCAGAATAAAGTGAAGGTTCTGGAGTGGCCATATCATCTCCTGATCTCAATATCATTGAGCCACTCTGGGGAGATCTCAAACGTGCAGTTCATGCAAGACATCCCAAGAATTTACAGGAACTTGAAGCTTTTTGCCAAGATGAATGGGCAGCTTTACCAGAAGATAAAGAGGCTCATCCACAAATACCACAAAAGACTTCAAGCTGTCATTGATGTTAAGGGGGACAATACACGGTATGAAGAACTAGTGTATGTACATTTTTGGTCTGAGTCATTTGAGTAGTAGGGATGAGCCGAACACCCCCCGGTTCGGTTCGCACCAGAACTTTCGAACGGACCCCAAATTCATACGAACTTTAGAACCCCATTGAAGTCTATGGGACTCAAACGTTCGAAATTAAAAGTGCTAATTTTAACGGCTAATATGCAAGATACTGTCCTAAAAAGGGTTTGGGGACCTGGCTCCTGCCCCAGGGGACATGGGTCAATGCCTAAAATGTTTTTAAAAATGACCGTTTTGGCGGGAGCACTGATTTTAATGACGATTAAAGTGAAAAAAAAGTGAAATATTCCTTTAAATATGGTGCCTGGGGGGTGTCTGTAGTATGCCTGTGAAGTGCCACGTGTTTCCCGTGTTTAGAACAGTCCCTGCACAAAATGACATTAAACGGAAATAACATCATTTAAAACTGCTTGCGATTTTAATGTTATATCTGGTTCCTGCAATATGGTTGAAAATCATTGAGAAAAATGGCATGGGTAGCCCTCCCTGCCCCTTCACCAGCCCCTTTGGGTCTTGTACGCATATTAAGGGGAACCCAGTACCCATATTAAAAAAGGAAATGCGTGTGGCCCCCAGGCCCTATATACTCAGAACAGCAGTATACAGGCGGTGCAAACAAGACAGGGACTGTGTAGGTTTGTTGTGTTAAGTTGAATCTGTTTGTAATTTTCAACTGGTACATTTTTAAAGTGTAGCTCCAGTCAAAAAAACTATTTTTAAGCTTTTTGGAAAACATAGGGAAGGGTTATCACCCCTGTATAATTTGTTTTGTCGTCCATATTTTTTCATCTCACTTGCTGTTGTCTCCTTCCGTTTGCAAGTAGGAGATGTTTGTAAGTTGGATGTTTGAAAGTAGGGGCCTGCCCTATATGCTCTGCAGAAATGGCGGAACAAGGTGTTGGTTTTGCCACAACATTGTAAGCCCTCAAAGTGACTCTTGCTGGGCGCTGGAGCGCCCTGCTGTGAACGATTATATCAAGAATTGTAATTACATGCCATTGTTGAACAGTGGTAGAAAAATTGACCTTTGGTGGTTGTGCTGCTGGTGCCACAACACTATAAGTCCTCACAGTTACTCTGGGTGGGCACAGGAACGGGCCCTCCTGTGAAATATTATATCAAGAATTGTAATTACAAGTCCCTGTTAAACAGGGGCAGAAAAATTGGGCCTTAGGCACTGGTGCTGGTGCCACGACACTGCAACCTCTCCCATATACTCTAGTTTTATTGCAGGAATTAGCCCTGCTGCAAAGCATTGCATCAAAAATTGTAATTAAATGCCCCTGTTAAACAGGGGCAGAAAAATTGGGCCTTAGGCACTGGTGCTGGTGCCACGACACTGCAACCTCTCCCATATACTCTAGTTTTATTGCAGGAATTAGCCCCGCTGCAAATTATTGCATCAAAAATTGTAATTAAACGCCCCTGTTAAACAGGGGCAGAAAAATTGGGCCTTAGGCACTGGTGCTGGTGCCACGACACTGCAACCTCTCCCATATACTCTATTTTTATTGCAGGAATTAGCCCTGCTGCAAAGCATTGCATCAAAAATTGTAATTAAACGCACCTGTTAAACAGGGGCAGAAAAATTGGGCCTTAGGCACTGGTGCTGGTGCCACCACACTGCAACCTCTCCCATATACTCTAGTTTTATTGCAGGAATTAGCCTTGCTGCAAAGCATTGCGTCAAAAATTGTAATTAAACGCCCCTGTTAAACAGGGGCAGAAAAATTTGGCCTTAGGCACTGGTGCTGGTGCCACGACACTGCAACCTCTCCCATATACTCTATTATTATTGCAGGAATTAGCCCTGCTGCAAAGCATTGCATCAAAAATTGTACTTAAACACCCCTGTTAAACAGGGGCAGAAAAATTGGGCCTTAGGCACTGGTTCTGGTGCCACGACACTGCAACCTCTCCCATATACTCTAGTTTTATTGCAGGAATTAGCCCTGCTGCAAAGCATTGCATCAAAAATTGTACGTAAACGCCCCTGTTAAACAGGGGCAGAAAAATTGGGCCTTAGGCACTTGTGCTGGTGCCACGACACTGCAACCTCTCCCATATACTCTAGTTTTATTGCAGGAATTAGCCCTGCTGCAAAGCATTGCATCAAAAATTGTACTTAAACGCCCCTGTTAAACAGGGGCAGAAAAATTGGGCTGATGGCACTGGTGCTGGTGCCACGACACTGCAACCTCTCCCATATACTCTAGTTTTATTGCAGGAATTAGCCCTGCTGCAAAGCATTGCATCAAAAATTGTACTTAAACGCCCCTGTTAAACAGGGGCAGAAAAATTGGGCTGATGGCACTGGTGCTGGTGCCACGACACTGCAACCTCTCCCATATACTCTAGTTTTATTGCAGCAATTAGCCCTGCTGCAAAGCATTGCATCAAAAATTGTACTTAAACGCACCTGTGAAACAGGGGCAGAAAAATTGGGCTGATGGCATCACCCAGAACCAGAAATGTTCTTCCAACATATCAGCGGAGGAGGAAGAGGATAGACAATCAACATAACAGGACAATCACTCAGCATCAGCATAGGCAGTCTTGAAGGGATGTAATATTTCAAAAAAAATTATTCGGTTACATCAGCTTCAGGTGCTTGGTAGCTGTGGGTGATCCAAGACTGATTCATCTTGATGAAGGTCAGTCGATCAACTGATTCGGTGGACAGGCGCACCCTGTGATCAGTAACAAAACCACCAGCAGCACTGAAGGTGCGTTCCGAAAGAACGCTGGATGCAGGACAGGCCAGTAGCTCAATTGCATACTGTGCAAGCTCTGGTCAGTGATCCATCCTCAAGAGCCAGTAAGCCAGAGGATTTTCGGTGGGAAAGGTGTCCAAGTCTGACCTTGCCCCTAGGTATTCCTGCACCATGTAAATAAGACGCTGGCGATGGTTGCTGGAACCGATCATACCTTGGGGCTGCGGACTAAAAAATTGTCTGAAAGCATCAGTCAGACGGCCACCTTCTCCACCGCTCCTTCTGACCGATGCCTCAGCAACACGTTGTCCAGGACCAGGAGTTTGTAACCTCCCAGTCTCTGGGAACGCGATGCACAGACCTTTCTGCAAGGCCTCCCGGAGATGTCTCATCCTCTGCTCCCTCTGCGATGGCAAGATAAGGTCGGCAACCTTACCCTTGTACCGTGGATCAAGGAGAGTGGCCAGCCAGTAATGGTCCCTCTCCTTGATCCGAAGAATATGAGGCTCCTTCCGCAGGCTTTGCAGGATCAGGGAGGCCATGCGGCGTAGGTTAGCTGAGGCATTCGGTCCGGAGTCCTCTGGGTCACTAAGGGCAAGTCCACGTGTTTCTTGGGACTGTAAATCATCGCTACAAGACTGCTGCTGCTGCTGCTGCTGCTGATGCTGAGTCCCAGCCTCCACCTCCATGCTGACACAATCCTCCTCCTCCTCTTCCTCCTCCTCATCCTCTTCCTGTGTGATGGGTGGCACAGCAGGAACACTGTCTGGATAAAGGGGGCCTTGAGAGGCAAGGAAGTCCTCCTCTTCCTGCCTTTGTTCTGCCTCAAGTGCCCTGTCCATTATTCCACGCAGCGTATGCTCCAAGAGGTGGACAAGAGGTACAGTGTCACTGATGCATGCACTGTCACTGCTCACCATCCTTGTGGCCTCCTCAAACGGTGACAGGACAGTGCATGCATCCCTGATCATGCCCCACTGGCGTGGTGAGAAAAAAACGAGCTCCCATGACCCTGTCCTGGTGCCGTAGTCGCACAGGTACTCATTGATGGCCCTCTGCTGCGTGTGCAGCCGCTGCAGCATGGCCAACGTTGAGTTCCACCTGGTGGGCATGTCACATATAAGGCGGTTCTTGGGTAGGTTCAACTCCTTTTGGAGCTCAGCCAGCCGAGCACAGGCATTAAATGATCGGCGGAAATGCACACAGACTTTCTTGGCCTGCTTCAGGACATCCTGTAAGCCCGGGTACCTGCCCAAGAACCGCTGCACCACCAGGTTAAGGATGTGAGCTACACAGGGCACATGGGTCAGTTGTCCCTGTCGGAGGGCGGAGAGGAGGTTGGTGCCATTGTCGCAAACCACCATTCCTGGCTTAAGCTGGCGTGGTGTCAACCATCTCTCGGCCTGCCCCTGCAGAGCTGACAAAACATCTGCCCCAGTGTGGCTCCTGTCCCCCAAACAAACCAGCACAAGCACGGCATGGCATCGTTTTGCCTGCATACTTGCGTAGCCCCTGGAACGCCTACGGAGCACCGCTGGTTCTGAGGACAGAGCACTGGAAGAGGCCATGGAGGAAGAAGAAGAGGAGGGGGTGGAGGAGAGAGGTGTGTCACAACCAATAGTAGCATTTTGGAGGCGTGGTGGCGGAACAACCTCCAACACTACTGCACCTTGTCCTGCATCCTTCCCAGCTGCCAGAAGAGTGACCCAATGGGCCGTGAAAGACAGGTAACGTCCCTGTCCATGCCTGCTGGACCATGAGTCAGCGGTAATATGCACCTTACCGCTGACCGCCCTGTCCAGCGAGGCAAGGACATTGCCTTCCTCATGCCGGTAGAGAGCCGGAATCGCCTTCCGTGAGAAAAAGTGGCGTTTGGGGACCTGCCACTGAGGAACCGCACATTGTACAAACTCACGGAAGGGGGCCGAGTCTACCAACTGAAAAGGCAGCAGTTGAAGTGCTAGCAATTTAGCCAAGCTAGCATTCAACTGCTGGGCATGTGGATGGCTGGAAGTGAACTTCATTCGCCAGTCCAGCAGCTGGGGCAGGGACATTTGCCTGCTATAATCGGACGTGGGTGTACTGCTAGCAGAGTGCCCGGAAGCACTTGGCTGTGACACACCTAATTCTACACCTTCATTCCTCTCAGAGCAGGTTTCAGAGAGGACTGAAGGTCTAGTGGGGTTGGAGATGCCAGCTGATGAGGAGCAAGGAGAGGTTCGCTTTGTTCTTTGGTGTGGGTCTTTGAGGTACGCTTGCCAACGAGCTGCATGGCAGGTCAACATATGTCTGGTCAAGCATGTGGTGCCCAAGCGGCTGATGTTTTGGCCACGTGAGATACGCTTGAGACATATGTTGCAAATAGCAGTGGTGTGATCTGATGCACTCGTCTCAAAAAAGGCCCACACCAAAGAACTTTTAGAATAACGCGCAGAGGCAGCGCACTGCACAGGCGGAGCTCTGCAGTGTGATTCAGTCGGTGTGCTGCCCCTAAGCTGGCCCCCGGAGGGCATCCTGCCTCGTTGGACATGTGCCTCCTCCTCCTCCTCCTCCCTCCTACCAGGCACCCACATGGAGTCAGTGCCCTCATCATCCCCTCCCTCTTCATCGCTGTAGCAAACCTGGCAATATGCTGCAGCTTGTGGAACATGACTGCCAGATTGCTGTCCTTCTTGAGCATCCCCTCTCTCTGCATTCACGCTACTGCCTTCCTCTAGCTGAGTGTCATCATCAGAGCCTACAAAACACTGGGCATCCTCCTGGAGCATGTACTCAACACTGTGCTCAAAGAGTTCAGGAGACTCCTCAGGAGGACGTGGTGGGTCTAGGGAAGGAGTCACTGATGATGACATTGAGACGAGGGAAGACAATGCGTTGGCAGCTGCTTTGCTAGTACCCTGAGACTGGGTGAGAGAGGATGAAGAGGGCTTGGTCATCCACTCTACCAAGTCGTTGGCATGTTGCGGTTCAACATGTCCAGCTGCCGAAAAGAAGGACAAGCGTGTCCCATGGCCACGTGCTGATGACAATGCACCGCGTCCACGACCAGCACTTGCTGGCCTTCCAGACATGGTAATGGCCTGAAGGGAGTTGGGTAAAACAGCAGTTGGGTAGTGTATATTGTGCTGGAGGCACACAACACCCACTAACTCCTGCAGATGCCTTTATTATAGAACACCAGAGATAAAGGGGTATACTGTACTGGAGGCAAACAACACCAACTAAGCCCTGCAGATGGCTCTATTAGAGAACAGCAATAAAGGGTAGATACAGGTGTATATTGTGCTGGAGGCACAAAACACCCACTAACTCCTGCAGATGCCTTTATTATAGAACACCAGAGATAAAGGGGTATATACAGATGTATACTGTGCTGTGCTGGAGGCACACACAACTTCCAATAACTCCTGCAGATGGCAGATGGCTCAAATAGAGGAGAACTATGTAGGTGGATATAGCGGTGTGTACTGGGTAAAGAGCACGCAGACAGCACGCACAAGCTCCTAACACTACTGACTGCAAGCTCTATTATAAAAGATAGATCACTAGCTATATAGGTGAGGTGAATATAGCGGTGTATACTGCGGTCAGGGCACGCAGACAACAACCACTACAGAAGAGCAAGATCGAAAATCGGCCGATAACGATCGGTGTATACTGTGTTGAAGGTACACAGAACACCCACTAACTGCTTCAGACGCCAACACACTACACAAGGCCGCCGTGCTGGCGGCCTTATATAGTGTGGGGCGTGTACTACACAGCCTGAGCTATGATTGGCCACAGGCATCCTGCCTGTGGCCAATCATGGCTCTCCTCACTGCTGGCGCTGTGATTGGCCAAGCATGCGGGGTCACAGTGCATGCTTGGCCAATCATGAGCCAGCAATCCACTGCGATGACACAGTGCATTGTGGGCCGTGAGCGCCACACGAATTTGGTGCAAACGGCTCATAATGTTCCGAATTCGCCGAACGGGCGAACAGCCGATGTTCAAGTCGAACGTATGTTTGACTCGAACACGAAGCTCATCCCTATTGGGTAGTTTCTGTTGTCATTATGATTTGAAATGATGTATGGGTGACCCCGCTACATCAGAGGGGGGCGGGGTCACCCATACGTCATTGGGGAAAGCCCTGGATTCCCTCACTAGCATCAGAGGGGGCGGGGTCAGGTGACGTGTCCCCGCCCTCCTAATATAAGAAACGTCAGGCGACGGGATCCCCGCAGTGTCTCCTCAGTGGAGACAGAAGATGGATGCATGGATGGACTGCGCTGGACTGAAAATCACCCGTCGCTGGATCAGATCAGCCATCACTGGACCCCGGAGAGATGATCATCCGTCGCTGGATAGCAAGAGTGGATTACCACCGCTGGGATCTTTTTTTTTTTTTTTTTTTTTTTTAATAAAGGAATTTTTCAAAAGTGTGTTTGTCTTATTTAACCATTTTTTACACTTCCTTTGTGAAATGGTAGGCCCTTACCATTTCAAACAGGGGGGGGGCAGGATCTGGGGGTCCCCTTGTTAAAGTGGGCTTCCGGATTCTGATAAGCCCCCCGCCCGCAGACTCCCACAACCACTGGCCAGGGTTGTGGGGATGAGGCCCTTGTCTCCATGTTGAGGGGTCACAGACACCCAAAGCATCCTCTCAATGTTGAGGGCATGTGGCCTGGTACAGTTCAGGGGGGTGCTCTCTCGTCCCCCCTCTTTTCCTGCGGCCTGCCAGGTTGCATGCTCAGATAAAGGGTCTGGTATGGATATTTTAGGGGGACCCCATGTCAATTTTTTTTTAAATTTGACGTGGGGTTCCCCTTAATATCCATACCAGACCTGAAGGGTCTGGTATGGATATTTAGGGGGAACCCCACGTCAATTTTTTTTTTAATTTGACGCGGGGTTCCCCTTAATATCCATACCAGACCTGAAGGGCCTGGTAATTGAATTTGGGGGAACTCCACACTTTTTTTTTTATCAATGAATGAATTGTTGGCTCCTGTAATACAGAGTGTTCTCTGTATTCCAGTGCCGACAATTCATTATAGCCGTGAGTGATTTTAAATGATTTTTTTTTCTGCAGAAATGACACTTTGTGCAGGGACAGTTCTAAGCACCCCCCAGGTACGAAATTTAAAGGAATATTACACTTTTATTGTTTCACTTTAATCATTATTAAAATCACTGCTCCTGAAAAAACGGCCATTTTTAAAACTTTTTTTTTGCATTGATCCATGTCCAGCACCAGGGATAGAAAAATCTTGGGGAAAGAAGCCTACCAAGCTGAGTACTAAAGCCTCCTTATGAAGGGGTGCCCTGCTCGCTCGGGTGGGGGGAAGGCTCCTGCAATTTTCAATGATCTGACAGGAGCAGTATCAGGACAAATGGATGGCTTCTGCGGTGTCTTTAGGTTACAAACTAGAGTTCCAAGTTTTGCCGTCTCCCCGGTTTCTAAGGTCAGGGGTTCACAAGGACACAGAAAAGAAGAAGGCTCTCCTTCTAGCACTGCTAGCCAAGACAGTCATATCAGAGGTTCCCTTAGAGGAACAGGGCACAGGTTTTTATTCAAACCTCTTCACGGTCCCGAAACCAAACGGGGAAGTAAGACCTATTTTAGAGCTCAGAGATCTAAATCAGCACTGCATCTGATCCTTCTGCTTGGAATCAATTCGGTCTGTAGTAGCCATCCTCCAAGGAGGAGAATTTTTGGCTTCAATCGATATCAAGGATGCCTATCTTCATGTGCCAATATTTCCCGCTCACCAGAGGTTTCTACGCTTCGAAGTAGAAAACCGCCACTTTCAGTTCGTGGCCCTGCCATTCAGTCTAGCCACAGCTCCTCGAATATTCACAAAGATTCTGGCTCCTGCTTTAGCCAGGTTAAGGGCTCAGGGCATAATGGTCCTAGCCTATTTGGATGACCTACTCTTAGTAGATCATTCGGTTTCTGGGTTAGACCACGGTCTGTTGACAATGTTAAACTACCTGGAATCTGTAGGCTGGGTTCTCAACCCAGAAAAGTCGTCATTGAGGCCATCAAGGAGAGTATAGTACCTGGGACTAATCATAGATACCTGGAAGGGAAAGGTATTTCTACCTCCAAAGAGAATCAGTTCCATTGTAGAACTAATTCACCTCATCAATAGGGATGAGCTTCGTGTTCGAGTCGAACGTACGTTCGACTCGAACATTGGCTGTTCGTGCGTTCGGCGAATTCCGAACGTTTTGGCCGTTCGCGTCAAAATTCGAGTGACGCGCGCGCGGACCACAATGCACTGCGTTGGCGCAGTGCATTGCTGTCCGATGATTGGCCAAGCATGCACTGTGACCCCGCATGCTTGGCCAATCGCAGCGCCGGCAGCGAGGAGAGCCATGATTGGCCACAGGCATCCTGCCTGTGGCCAATCATAGCTCAGACTGTGTAGTGCACGCCCCACACTATAAAAGGCCGCCTTTAAGGCGGCCTCCTGTAGTGTGTTACTTTGCATCTGAAGCAGTGGGTGTTCTGTGTACCTTCAACACAGTACACACCAATCGTTTTTGGCTGATTTCCTATCTTGCTGCTGTGTAGTGGTTGTTGTCTGTGCCCTGACTGCAGTATACACCACTATATTCACCTCACCTATATAGCTAGTGATCTAGCTTTAACCACTTAACAACTGCCCATTGCCGATTAACGGCTTCAGGGCGGTTGTTTAACTCAGAGAGGCCGTTAATTAACGGCCTCCCAGAATTCTGCTCTCGCGTGCCCCGAGGTGTGCGCACTCGAGAGCATCCGTGACCGCCGGGTCCATAGGACCCGGCGCATCACGGTAAACGGCCGCTCATAGCGGCCGTTTACCACGTGATTGCTCCGTCAAATGACGGAGTGATCACTTGGAAACAAACCGGCGTCATGTTATGACGCCTGTTCCTCCCTCCCCTTTCTGTACCGATCGGTACAGCGGAGGGGAAAGAGATCAGTGTCAGCAGCGATGTGGGCTGCATCTGCAGTGCCCACATCGCTGCTCACCGAATTTAACCCCTCAATTCCCTGCCAATACTCTGCAATACCAGTGCATACTCTGCAGTACCCTGCCATTACTCTGCAGTACCCCGCCATTACTCTGCAGTACCCCGCCATTACTCTGCAGTGCAGTACCCCGCCATTACTCTGCAGTGCAGTACCCTGCCATTACTCTGCAGTACCCCGCCATTACTCTGCAGTACCCCGCCATTACTCTGCAGTGCAGTACCCCGCCATTACTCTGCAGTGCAGTACCCTGCCATTACTCTGCAGTACCCCGCCATTACTCTGCAGTACCCCGCCATTACTCTGCAGTGCAGTACCCCGCCATTACTCTGCAGTGCAGTACCCCGCCATTACTCTGCAGTGCAGTACCCTGCCATTACTCTGCAGTGCAGTACCCTGCCATTACTCTTCAGTGCAGTACCCTGCCATTACTCTGCAGTACCCTGCCATTACTCTTCAGTACCCCCCATTACTCTGCAGTAACCCCCATTACTCTGCAGTACCCCCCAATACTCTGCAGTACCCTGCCATTACTCTGCAGTACCCCGCCATTACTCTGCAGTACCCCCCATTACTCTGCAGTAACCCCCATTACTCTGCAGTACCCCCCAATACTCTGCAGTACCCGCCATTACTCTGCAGTACCCCCAATACTCTGCAGTACCCTGCTATTACTCTGTAGTACCCCGCCAATACCCCGCCAATACTCTGTAATACCCTGCCATAAATTGCCATACCCAGCCATACTCAGAGATACCCAGCCATACTCGGTGATACCCTGAAGTACCCAGCCATAGACGCCCCCCACCCCTCACCGCCCTCTGGTGCTTCTACCAACTCGCCAGTACGATCAAAGCCAGAATCTTTTTTTTAATTTTTTATTTCAGGCTTCCCAGCCTAGAGGTGAGATGTGGGGTCATATTGACCCCCCAGATTTCACTGTAAAGAGGACCTGTCATCCCATATTCCTATTACAAGGGATGTTTACATTTCTTGTAATAGGAATAAAAGTGATCAAAAATATATTTTTGGGAAAAAAAATGTCAAACTAAAATAAAGTAAAATGAACAATAAAAAAATAAAATAAAAATTAAAGCGCCCATGTCCCCATGTGCTCGCATGTGCCACACATGTGAGGTATCGCCGAGAATGTTAGAGCGAGAGCAATAATTCTAGTCCTAGACCTCCTCTGCAACTCAAAACATGTAACCAGTAAAAAAATATTTAAAGCGTCGCCTATGGGGATTTTTTAAGTAGCGACGTTTGGCGCCATTCCACGGGCATGTGCAATTTTGAAGAGTGACATGTTTGATATCTATTTACTCAGCATAACTTCATCTTTCACTTTATGCAAACATTGGGCTAACAAGTGGTTAATAATAGAGCTTGCAGTCAGTAGTGTTAGGAGATAGTGCGTGCTGTCTGCGTGCTCTGTACCCAGTACATACCGCTATAATATAGGGCAGGCCCCTACTTTCAAACATCCAACTTACAAACATCTCCTACTTGCAAACGCAAGGAGACAGCAGCAAGTGAGATGAAAAAAGATGGACGACAAAACAAAATTATACAGGGGTGATAACCCTTCCCTATGTTTTCCAAAAAGCTTAAAGATATTTTTTTTGACTGGAGCTACACTTTAAAAATGTACCGGTTGAAAATGACAAACAGATTCAACTTAACACAACAAACCTACACAGTCCCTGTCTTGTTTGCACCGCCTGTATACTGCTGTTCTGAGTATATAGGGCCTGGGGGCCACACGCATTTCCTTTTTTTAATATGGGTACGGGGTTCCCCTTAATATGTGTACAAGACCCAAATAGGCTGGTAATGGGCAGGGAGGGCTACCCATGCCATTTTTCTGAATGATTTTCAACCATATTGCAGGAACCAGATATAACATTAAAACCGCAAGCAGTTTTAAATGGTGTTATTTCCGTTTAATGTCATTTTGTGCAGGGACTGTTCTAAACACGGGAAACACGTGGCACTTCACAGGCATACTATAGACACCCCCCAGGCACCATATTTAAAGGAATATTTCACTTTTTTTTTTCACTTTAATCGTCATTAAAATCACTGCTCCCGCCAAAACGGTAGTTTTTAAAACTTTTTTTTGCAGTGACCCATGTCCCCTGAGGCAGGAGGCAGGTCGCCAAACCCTTTTTAGCACACTATCTTGCATATTAGCCGTTAAAATTAGCACTTTCCAATTCGAACGTTCGAGTCCCATAGACTTCAATGGGGTTCTAACGTTCGTACCGAACGCGGGGGTCGTTCGCAAGTTCTGGTGCGAACCGAACCGGGGGGTGTTCGGCTCATCCCTACTCATCAAGGCAAAGAAAAATCCTTCAATTCGGTTGTGCATGAGATTATTGGGGAAGATGGTGGCCTCCTTCGAGGCCGTCCCTTATGCACAGTTTTATTCAAGATTGCTACAAAGTGCAATCCTGACAGCCTGGAACAAAAAATTTCAGGCCTTAGATTTTCTGATTCAGCTTGCTCCCAAAGTACGTCAGAGCCTAAATTGGTGGCTAATGTCCAGCAACTTTCAGAAGGGAAGGACATTTCTGCCTTCCACCTGGAAGGTAGTAACCACATGCCAGTCTTTCAGGCTGGGGAGCAGTCCTGGAAGAAGATTCTGTCCAGGGAAGGTGGTCCAGGTTGGAAAGGACCTTGCCTATTAATATTTTGGAAATTCAGGCAATCCATCTGGCTTTAAGAGCCTGGACGGCCAGACTAAAGGGCTGTCCTGTCAGTATTCAGTCTGACAACACCACAACTGTGGCTTACATCAATCGCCAGGGGGCACAAGGAGTCGTACAGCCCAGAGAGAGGTGAATCATGTTTTGTCTTGGGCAGAACACAACGTTCCTTGCCTATTGGCAGTGTTCATTCCCGGGATAGAGAATTGGCAGGCGGACTACTTGAGCCGCCAACAACTGCTTCCAGGAGAGTGGTCTCTTCACCCCGACATCTTTCTTGCAATATGTCAGAGATGGGGTATTCTGGACGTGGACCTGTTCATGTCCAGATTCAACAAGAAAGTCGACAACTTTGTGTCAAGGACAAGGGATGCGCTAGCTTGCGGAACAGACACATTAGTCTTCCCATGGGATCAGTTTTCTCTGATCTATGCATTTCCTCCAGTTCTGCTACATCTGCATCTTGTTCGCAGGATCAGGCAGGAACAAAGGGAGGTGATTCTCGTGGCCCAGAAGGCCTTGGTTCGCTGAGATCATAAGGATGGCAATAGGAGTTCCCTGGACTCTGCCATTATGGCGACCTTCTTCCGCAGGGTGGTCTGGCTATTGAGACCCACATTCCTAAGAGGTCATGGGTTATCTCCTTCAGTCATATCTACCTTGATTAATGCCAGGAAGCCAGCTTCCAGGATCATCTACCATAGAGTCTGAAAGGCATATGTTGCCTGGTGCGGATCCAGGGGTTGGCACCCCAGGAAATATGTTATAGGTAGAATTCTTGAATTCTTACAGATGGGATTAGAGATGAATCTGGCCTTGAATACCATCAAGGGCCAGATCTCTGCCTTGTCAGTGTTCTTTCAGCGGCCTTTAGCTTCTCACTCTTTAGTGCGTAGCTTTGTGCAGGGGGTAACACGGATCAGTCCTCCGATCAAGACACCCCTAAATCCTTGGGATTTCAACTTGGTCCTGTCAGCTTTACAAAAGCACCCCTTTGAACCTTTACGGGAGATTCCCTTTCTTCTGTTGACCAGAAAGATAGTATTTCTGGTTGCCATTTCTTCTGCCAGAAGAGTTTCTGAACTAGCGGCTCTATCTTGTAAGGAGCCATATTTGATTATGCATAAGGATAAGGTGGTTTTACGCCCTCATCTTGAATTTCTGCCAAAGGTAGTGACAGGGCTTCACAAGATATTGTTCTTCCTTCATTCTTCCCAGAGACTCAATCTAGGGAAGAGAGGTTGCTACATTCCCTTGATGTAGTAAGGGCGGTCAAAGTGTATTTAAAAGCGACCACTCAGGTTCGTAAGACAGAGATTTTGTTTATTCTGCCGGATAGTCCAAAGAGAGGACAGGCAGCATCTATATCCACTATTGCCAAGTGGATTCGTCAAGTCATTGTGCAGCCTTATGGTTTAAAGGGGAAGATTCTTCCTTTTTCATATTAAGGCACACTCTACCAGGACAATTAGTACCTCCTGGGCAGTGCATCATCAGGCCTCTGCGGCTCAGATCTGTAAAGCTGTGACATGGTCTTCAGGCCATACATTTAACAGATTCTATCAAATCAATGTTAGGGGTCAGGAGGATTCTGCCTTTGGGCGCAGCGTACTGCAGGCTGCAGTATAAGTTCCCTGACTTCCTTTTTTGTTGTGTCTCTCCCCTTCAGTTGCCATTGCTATGGGACATCCCACGTAGTAAGTACTATGGCTCTGTGTCCCCTGATGTAAGAAAAGAAAATAGGATTTTTAAAACGGCTTACCTGTAAAATCCTTTTCTTTGATGTACATCAGGGGACACAGAGGTCCCTCCCTTCTTCTTATAGACTTTGATTGCTTGGCTACAAAACTGAGGACTCCCAGTAGTGGGAGGGGTTATATGGGGAAGTTCACACCTTAAGGGGCGTGCCAGTGTCCAGCACTTGATAAGCCGATATAACCCATGTAGTAAGTACTATGGCTCTGTGTCCCCTGATGTACATCAAAGAAAATGATTTTACAGGTAAGCTGTTTTAAAAATCCTATCTTTTCTAAATTGTCGCTCTTTTTGGTTTATAGCGCAAAAACTAAAAACCACAGAGGTAATCAACCAAAAGGAAGCTCTATTTGTGGGATAAAAAGGACATACATTTTGTTTTGGTACAATGTTGCACGACAGTTAAAGCGACGCAGTGCCGTATCGCAAAAAAAGGCCTGGTCATGAAGGGGACACATCCTTCTGGTCCTTATGTGGTTAAACAAATATGTCTTTTTGTCTTACGTTTTTGATTATGTGCTAAAAATTTATTTAAATGTGTATTTTTTTTTGTGTTTGTTTTGGACACAATAGGAAACAATCAGGACCAATTTCAGTTATTTATCAAGCAATTTTTTAAAAATTGCACAACTGCATTAAATGGTATTTTTTTTATATGTGCCTGATTCTTAGCTTTAATATGGCACCTAATAATAACCTACTGAATGAAAAAGTAATTTGGAAACTTGGACACAGGTTTTTCCAGATTTCATATCACTGATGGAAAACAAAGCTATTGTAAATAACACAGTTGTCTGGCCATTATCATAACAAGCCTGTAAAAGTATAAATCAGGTGACATTTGGCTTTACAGAAAATCCCAGTCTTTCCTTTTGACTTAGCCTTTGGGTTTCTGCAGGTGTTGTCTAGTACATAAAGTATTACTATCAAAACCACATGCCAGCAATGTGAATCATTAGAGCCAGCATGCCCAGTGAAGCATGGCAATCACATTAAGGAAAATAAGGACATCTATTGGGCTGTGCAGAAAACATTGAAACGCACAATCACCCTAAGCTACTGCAAATCATGTTCAAAGGGCATTGATGAACAACTCTGTGCTGGAGAAAACACTTTGCCTAGATAAATGAGAGTTGTAGGACCGTGCAATGAGTAATACAGCGTACAAAGTAAATGCACACTGCAACCAAGTTATGTCCATCTTTTTTGAGCTGGAGGCATTTGAAAATCTTTCTCAGCAGTAAACAATATGAGAATGCATACCAAGGAAAACCTTCATAGCAAATGTAACTTTCTAGGGAGAAAGGATCCCAGTAATTATGCTCACAGCTTATCAGCCTTCCCCATATGTTGCCTCAGGGATTGAACAAGATTGAAAAAGCTAACACATACTTCTAATGTATTCAATAAAAAGCTCAGAGGTACCAAGATGGCAAAATATTGGATGATTTAATATTCCTAAGAGCATGAATATTTTATAATTTACACATATATGTTTTAACGTAATTGCTGAATTCAATTATCCGTAGCAACTGAGATAAATGGCAGGTACTATTGTTATGCATTACAGAAGGAAGCTCTATTATTGATCATCAATATCTATCCTTGCACTGTAGAGACTTGTGTCAGGAGTTCATATTTATTGATTAGGGTATGCCAAGGCTTGGGTCTCCCAATATCCAGACTTCCTGATCACAGTATGAGGAGAGTTTTCATAAACTGCCAAAAACCAAAGGTAGTGAATTTTGTTTAAGAAAAAACAGAATCTCGCGCTTGGAAATGGAGAAATGCAGTGGCGGCCTGTCCATATGGGGGCGCCGCCCCCCCCAACCTGTTGAAAAAAAACAAAACAGGTGACTGGGCGCCGGACATGCGGCGGTCTATGGGAAGCTTCCCAGCCTGCAATCAGCTCATTGCAGACTGGGAAGCCGATTTGCCCATGTTTAGGGTGTGGTCGGGGTGCACGCAATGTGCCGCAAAAACACCCTCACTATTCTATTATTTTTTTAATATGCCAGAATAACTGGCTAGGATTGGCACAGCAGGGATAGGAGGAGAGAACAGTTGGCATGTGTTTTTTTTGTCACTGACATAGTGAGTGACATGTAGGGGTGGAGTAGACTGGCACACTTGTCACTTCCGGTTTCCCAGCCACAGTAGGCGTGGGTCTAGATGAGCAGAGCAACGCAAGGTAGGTGCACATGACAGATGCATCATGGCACAGCGCACCTCCACTACACTGCACAGCGCACCTCCACTACACCGCACATCACACCTCCACTACACTGCACAGCACACCTCCACTACACCACACAGCACACCTCCACTACACCGTACAGCACAGCACACCTCCACTACATTGCACAGCACACTGTTGCATTTGATGGCACGGTGGCTGTATTTGATGGGCACAGTGGCTGCATACAATGGGCACAATGGCTGCATTTGATGGGCACAGTGGCTGCATATGATGTGCACAGTGGCTGCATATTATGGGCACAGTGGCTGTATTTGATGGGCACAGTGGCTGTACTTGATGGGCACAGTGGCTGCATATGATGGGCACAGTGGCTGCATTTGATGGCACAGTGGCTGCATTTGCTGGGCACAGTGGCTGCAATTGATGGCACAGTGGCTGTATTTGATGGGCACAGTGGCTGTATATGATGGGCACAGTGGCTGCATTTGATGGCACAGTACATGCATTTGCTGGGAACAGTGGCTGTATTTGATGGGCACACTGGCTGTATTTTCTAGGCACAGTAGCTGCATATGATGGGCACAGTGGCTGCATATGATGGCACAGTGGCTGCATTTGATGGGCACAGTGGCGGCAATTGATGGGCACAGTGGCTGCAATTGATGGGCACAGTGGCTGTATTTGCTGGGCACAGTGGCTGTATTTGATGGGCACAGTGGCTACATATGATGGGCACAGTGGCTGCATATGATGGCACAGTGGCTACAATTGATGGCACAGTGGCTGCATATGATAGGCACAATGAGGCTGCAATTGATTTTTCAATCAAATTTTTCAGAATTTTTCAGTTTGTTTAAATTAAATGTAAATAAGAGCTGCTGCACCAAAAAGCACCTGAATATCTGGTAATAAGTAATACCAAAAATAATGTAAAAAAGCAAACTGAGCTAGTGATCTGTTGAACTAGATATAAAGACAGCAGCAGCTCAGCTGTAAGATACATACAGAAGTGTCAAATAAAGGGGTGTATATGAGCTGCACTAATAGTCAAACACCAAATTTGCAGAAATAGAAATCTGTGAATCGCTCTTCCAAGTGTGTGGGTCACTTTTCAGTATCCTCAATTAGACAATGTGTCTGTGGTGAATAATTATGTAAATCACTATTCAAGAATATTATAAAGAATAGAAATGAATGAAAATGAGCAAGCAAATCTGTGAATCACTCTTCTGAGTGTGTGAACCACTCTTTTGAGTCTTTGCAATTAAATACAAAATGAAAACATTTGTGAATCACTCTTCAACGTGTGTGAATCACTTTTCAGAGTCCTTGCAAAGTGTCAATAACACAGTTGTGTAAATCGTTCTTCAAAGTGGATAAATCGCTGTATAAAATCTTGACAGTGACTCACAACATGACAATCCCTCCACCACATGATGTTCACGCTTACCAGACAGCAAGCTGTGAATCGCTTGCGGTTAATAACCCAGCCTGGGCCTTTATTTCCCGGTGGAATCTAACAGCAACTCTCATCCAGGGGGGCATGTATGATGGAGCTGGACAGACAGTGTTGGACTTGAAGGCAGAATCAATCTTAGTCAAGGATGGTGCTCAGAGTGACCCAAAGAGAAAACAGACTTGCCATAGCATAAAACCAATGGACCAATTTATTATGAAGCAGTAATACACTTACTCAAGGAGCTTAAAAAACAGCATGACACAAGCCAGCCCGCTATAGCAAAAGCCCGTCTCTGCGGGTTCGTGGCAACGCAGTGATGTCACCACGCTCCTCCTTCCTACCAAAAATAAACCAAAAGTGGTGCGCTGCTTCCTTGCTAAACTTTCTTTTTTTTAACCCAACTTTTTTAATTGGTGTTTGTAGGGACGGACCATTGAGCCTGTCAACTAATCTGTGAATTTTTTTAATAATAAAGTTGACATTGTTTGACATTATAGTTGTTGGTTCTCCATATACAACTCTAGCCCTGTGGGGTTGTCTACAGCACCCCCACATCTTTTTCCTTTCCTCCTTGTTCACTATTCAGCCCATAATTGTGGAGGCACCCCACCCATTTGGTCAAATCGAACTAAGCCCTTGTACACATGGTCGGAGAATCCGTCGGAATGTGTCCTATCGGACCGCGTCGTCGGATAATCCGACTGTGTGTGGTATGCATCGGACTGATTCCGTCGGAATATCCGTCAGACCCAATTTTCCAACATGTTGGAAATATTTCCCGACCAACTGGGCCGATCGGACATACTCCGATCATGTGTAGCCTACTCCGACGGACAAAGGTGCCACGCATGCTCACATTCAAATTCCGACACGGAAGTGCTCGTTCAGGTAAAACTACTGCTCGTAAGCGATATAGCACATTCGTCACTCTGCAATGTTAAAAATTCTTTCATCAAGCACATTCTCTTTTTCTTTACAATGCTGCAAGAACGAACTTCTTTTGATGCTCATAGTCACACACACTTCTCCCGAACGGATTTCATTACTCTTTTTTAACCATTTCAGCAATACAATTTTAGTTTGCGTCACATCTACACAATTTTTGATTTGGTTTATTCTTTTTTGGATGTTTTTTTATTTTTAATTCCTAAAAATCTCCTTTAAAGACAGTTTGCTCATTTATCCTTTTTTTGGGTGTTTTTTGTGTGTAAACTTACCACAACAACATTATTTTATTTTTTATCTTTGGTATTTCTTTTTTAATCTACAGGAGGTTGTTTAGTGTTGGTACCCCTTGTTATTCATTTCACTTTGTATTTTTGAAATGTACCTGCCTGCTCACAAATAAACTGGCCTTTCGGAAGGAAAACACATTACACAAGTATTTAATCAAACAAAAAAAAACTTTATTTTGGTCGCTAGAAAATAAAAATAGCACTGGAGAAACTTCTTACTTTGGTGCAGCCTTTGGCCCCCAGGGCAGACATGAACAAATTCTAATAGAAAAATTGGTGGCCTGAGGAGTAGATATCTCAGGGAGAGAAGTCTGGTCCCGAAGTCCTAGAGAGCAGGAAATTCAGATGCCATTTCTGTCCCCAGGATGTGGATCTTCAAGAGGCTGCATCTTCTGGCAGACCAGACTCAACCCAGGCCATCACTCTCTCGTCTTCCTTCGGCACTTCCCACCAGGCATCCTTCCAGGCTGTGGCTGGGCTCCTGTAGTTGGGGCAGGAGGAGAAGGAGGGCGTTGGTCGACCTCCTGGCTGCCACTTGCTACAGCCTCCCCCCGACTGAGGTCTTCCTGTGTATGAAAAGGGGACATAGTTTTAGTTTTTTGATCATCAATCACACCATTTTGTGCTCCTGGCTTTTGCAAATTGAATGTTACCAAATAGAACAGACTATCATTCTGAGACCAGCATTTTTCTTTCCCGTCCCAATCATTTTTGGTCACTACTGTCTATTGAGATGTAAACCACTTTGAGAAATCACAACTTACTGATCAATAAGAACATCTAGTTAACATCATTAAATGTAACACAAGAAATATGTTCAACAATGCAATACCTGTCTCAAGCTGGGCCCCACCACATGTTGCTGCCTGGAAGGCCCAGGTTGGACATCAGAAGCCTCAGCTGGGGGTGAAGGATGCCTTGAAGGAAGCCTGGAGAGTGGTGGCCTGAGTGGTGGTCTGGGTACCCCTTGGTCTACCAGAAAATGCAGCCTGTCAAAGTGAACCATCCTGGGGTAATAAACAGCATCTGGATCTCCTGCTCTCAAGGACTCCAGGTGCTTCTTTCTCTCCCTGAGATATGTAAGCTTCATGGCCCCATTTTTCCGATTCAGATAGGCCATGTCTGCCGTGGGGACCATGATCCGCAACAAAGAAAGCAGTTTCTCCAGTGCTGCGTTCCTCTTTGTTCTGTCAGTATAAAACTTGTTGTGGAACTGCCACAGGCAGGGCATCTCCATGTACAGTTCTATGAATAGCCCCATAAAGTTTGCATTTGTGAAAGGATCCATATTGTCTGCAAGACACAACACAAGACAAACCCTCAAATACTAATAATGCCATTAAAAACCCTCCTAATCTTGTCCCAACATCGGCCTAGATAGAAGCAGTCTATTCTAGTGAAGCACCAAGTTAAAAATGTTACCTTCGTTTCCACGTTCGTTGCGTCTGCGCCTCACTCTCTTCCCAGATCGTACGGCCGATACACGCGTGTTGCGTTTTATATACAGTGCGCATGCGTGAAACTCCGCCCGCCCCTGACGTTCTTTCCAGACTATTCCCCGCCCCTTCGTTTCTGGCGCAGTGGGGAGAGCACATGGCGGAGAGAACGCAGGTGTGCACTAATAATAGTTCCACTAACGAGGAGGAGGGTGAGGAAAGCCCGGAGCCTGAAACGTCCAGATCCAGGAAGACAAGATTTAAGGCCTCAAATATGTATTTTGGAGAGATGTTGGAGATGGTGGACATATTGAACAGGACCGACTATGATGGGAAGTATGGACCTTACCCAAACCCAAATATCAGAAAGGCCAAGATCATGAATAAAGTTGTGAAGAGTCTTCTGAAGAATTTTGGGGTACACCGATCCAAGGATCAACTGAGAAAATGCTGGTCAGACCTAAAACTAAGGGAGCACAAGCAGTACCTAAGGATCAAGCGTGTTCTTAAAAAAAGTAAGTAGTTGTCGTGTGCTCATATGATTATTCTTGCTTGCATACTGCTCCATGTGCTTTGATTTCATGTTGTGCATTTTAAAATGGCCACTTTCAAGTTCATGGTTTCGTTCGTTCGTATGAAACATCGTTCTGCAGGGAAGTATTCCAGCTTAACAAAGTGTACCCAATAATGTTCTCACCTTGTAACTCGGCCCAAAAACACAATTGTACAACACTTCCAAGCAATGTTTCATATTCCTATTTCTGCCCTCTGTGTGCTAATTAATCTTTGTTTACATTCTCATAGGGAAGAGAAGACTCGGCAAGTATGAGGACACCAGGGACCACACCCCTCCCAAAGAAGGGTAACTTCTAAAAGCAGAAACAGAGGAGCAGGAGCAGGAGGAGGAGGAGGAAGGAGAGATCGTGGAGGTTGGACAAATTGTCACCACCCACAGTGAGGTGTAAATTTGGACAATCATGCAATTTTCCTGCCATGGTGCTGAAAATGAGCACGATTTTGGTCAGTAATTCACTACATACATTAGTTAACAAAAACAAGGTGTGTGTGTAGCAGACCCACAACATTATTGGATTATCTGAAGACGAGACTGTCCCCTCATCTCGCTCTGAACTTGGGTTTGCACTGTTGGTGAAAAAGGCACAACTTATAAAAAAAACTGGCAAAGTGGGAGGCCACAGTCTGCCATTCCTGTGGCGTTGAAGGACACTGTGTAGTGAAACAAGAAAAAAATGAGTAATTTGACAAATCAACATTGCAAGCAGATTAGACACCCACATTTTTGGTCAAAATTCTTAGAACATTTTGGGAACTGAGTATTTAAAGCCTAAAGTATAAGGTCCCCTTATGAGAGTCATCACCCCCCCCCCCCCCATCTGATGGGCCCTTGCAAAAAAAAATGAGGGGGGATGTTTAGGACAGGTAACCCTCTCCACTTGATTGAGAGCTGAATGCCTAAATAATGTGTGATACTTTGGGAAGCCCCTCCTTACTTACACTATTGGCAGCCCACCGGACAGGTAAAAGTGTCATAATAACAAAATGGAAGCACATTTTGACATTCTGCTATTACATAGCAAGAAAATTAATGTGTTATAAAAATAGCATTTGAAAGTATTGAGGCAGGCCCTTACACTACATGCTTTGGTGAATTCGTACATAAATGTTATCATGAAAAAGGTAGGTATAGTGTGTATTGGGTTTGGTCAAGTCATCAGATAGAAGATTGCTATCAGCTGAGGTAGCAGTTGGGGAGAGGGGGGTTACTAATGAGTTTGGCACAACTCCAAAAATAAAAAAAAAGGTCACTTTGCATGAATTGAAGCAAACACATCACATTTGTCGAGATTTTAGGGGGTGTTTAGGGGAAAGCAATACTATGGAGCTGCCAAAAGACATTGTTAAGTGACTAGACTATAGTTTGTTGGGCCAAGAAGAGCATGGTGGGGAAGTTAGTGAGGCAAATATGCATGAGGACAAAGGGGCAGAGTATATGAATTAGAGCATATTGCAATGATGGTAATTAGGGAATGAGGAAAGAAATGCAAGACATTAGCAATCATGAAATACATAGAATGTGATGTTTAAGGATAAAACTTAGCATAATATAGTCCTTCTGCAGGACCTGAATGATGGCAGAACAGGTCTCTGGAATAATGATCCCCAGAGCCTGGGGGAGATGCCTGTAGAGAACTTGAGGTCCTGAAGACTTCTCCCTGTCGCCAAATAGCACAACGTGGCAATGAGCCTCTGCTCCGGAGTGATGACTTGCCACATGCAGGTATCCTGCCTACTGATATAAGGGGTCAGCAAAGCCAGCAGACGGTGAAAAACGGGGTCCGTCATCCTGAGAAAATTCCTGAAATGATCAGAATTATTCTCGCGGATCTCACGGAGCAAAGGCATGTGAGAGAACTGGTGACGCTGGCGTAACCAATTCTTGGTCCACAAATGCCTCCCCTCCCTGTTCATGGACCGGGCTTGTGTCAAAGTAAGAACCCCAACACGAAGCCCCTGCACAGCACAAACTGTACGACGAGTACGTAGACAAAACATGGTTTGAAAACGGTCGGCTGGTCAGAACGGACACCAGAAAGCACCGATAAACAGCAAGGCCTGAAAGAACGACCTGAATAGCAGAAGCAAGCAGACAATAAAAAAAATGCCTTTCAAAGCGTACTATACCAAGATATAGTCCACAATGAGAAACAAATACTTAATGACTGCACGCACTGATTATCAGATACGCAAAGACAAGCACAAACTGAAGAGCGGTAGCGATCTGAATCACAAATCTGAAAAGCGTGAATCGTCTCTCACCAAACTTTTACTAACACGCGATAGACACAAGATCAGCAGAAGGAGCCCAAAGGGTGCCGGACGTGGTGCTGAACTTCCCTTTTCTAGTCCCGCCATACACGGCTTACGTCACCGTGTTCTTGGCAACCGCAAAATCAGACAACTTGGTCCGACTGTGTGTATGCAACAGTTTCAGACACAATCCGTCGGACAAAATCCGTCGGACAAAATCCGACGGATTTGGTTGGCAGAATGTCCGACCGTGTGTACAGGGGCTAAGTGTACTGTAATAGTGACCTTTATTTGATAGGAGATCTATTTTTTATATGTTGTTTATATATATGTCCTGAAAAGTGCCCATTGTTTTCAGTAAACAATGAAGTAACAAACGTGCTCCAAAAGTGCCCGTGCAGTAATTGCAGCTCCTTACCAGAACCAAATGATTTCAAATTATAGGGATCATTAGCGCCTGTGTGTAATCCAAAGAAACAGCACTCTCAGAACAGGAATCCCCATATACCTCCAGGACCCAAGGCTCAGTGTCAGAGAATCACCAGACTTCAACGTCGGCACTTCCCCGTGCACCTGCGGGGAAGAGCTGCACAACGACGCATGCATATGCGTCGTACGATACAATGTCGTACACGCATGTGCAAACCTATGCACACGGCTATGGGCCTTACCTGATTGGCCTGACAGTCCTATAAAAGGCATCAATGTGCTCTGTGTATTTGCTGGTTTGTCTCCTCAGCTCACCTGTGTTCCTGGTTCCTGGTTGCTGTTTCCTGTTGACCACTTCCTGTTGTGACCCGGCTTGTTTGAAGACCACTCTGATTCTCTCCTGATCTGACCTCTGGCTTGTTTAAACGGACTTTCTGCACTTAGCCTTGCTGGCTCACGGACTGATACCTGTGCTTGACCCTCGGCCTGTCTCCGGAATATCCTTTGTCTCACGGACTGTACCTGTGTTTGACCCTCGGCCTTCACTCCAGGTGTTGGAACCCCTGGCAGGCGTTTACTTCTACCAGTTCCAAGATCTTCTGCACGGGCATCTCTTCCTTCGGAAGACCTGCTGCATACAAGTCACCTGCTGGCAACCCGTGCCTCTCCCTGCCCTGTACCCACTGTTCCATCCTCAGGGGTACTGTGCACCCAGCTGCAAGGGAAGCCGCTCTCAGCACTTCGGCTTTGGTGAGTACCTGACACTCAGAGACCGGTATCAATTAGGCCCCTTTCACACTGAGGTGCTTTTCAAGCGCTTTCACGCTAAAAAAAAGCACATGAAAAGCTCACAAAAACCAAGTTCCATTAAAATCAATGAATGCTTTCACACTGGGGCAGTGTGCTGGTAGAGCGGTGAAAAAACACCCTCTCCATTGAAATTAATAGAAAGCTCTTCAAAAGTGCCTGAAAAGCTCTTCAAAAGTGCCTGAAAAACTCTTCAAAAGTGCACAGTGTTTTACTGGTAGTTTAGAAGCGCCTCAGTGGAAAAGGGGCCTTATGCTTCCGGACTTGGACTATATCACTCAGGATAGGCATAAAAAAAGGAGTCTCATAGCGCAACTTGTTTTAAAAAACAGTTAAATAAAGTTACACTTACATTTGCTGGCGGAATATAAAAGCATAAGTGTAGACAGCTAGTATAACAAGCCTTGGCTGCGATCTCATCTAGGCAGTTTCGGCATGATGATGCCACAGACCTGACCCCATCCACAACGTTTCCCTGCAAGAGGCATCTTCTGAGATTGGAGAGTGAATTTGGTTGTCTTCACAAGGAGCAGACTATCAAAAATCATCAAGACTCTAATGCCTGGTACACACAATGAGATTATCGGACGAATGATCTTCCAGTTTTTTCTTTTGCATGCTAGTCTCATATCCACATGTCTACCCTGGATTCTAACGTGCCCCCCCCCCCCCCCCCTAAAATTTGTCTAATGAGCCACCAGAGGAGGGAGGAATCAGATAAGTTGACCTTCCACTTTTGTTTTTAAATAATTATTTCAGTGTATCCTTATGTTGGCTAAGCATGTTTGTGTCAAATCTGCTTGAAATGCTCTGTGCAGGAGAAGTAATTTATTTTTTTAATCCCCAGTTTCCTTTCAACTCAGAGCAATGGCAGGATGTTGCAACCCAGGTCCATCATCAGTGAGATTTTCTCAACTGTGATGGTGCTATTGATGGCAAGCATGTCCGGATTGTACCACCACCCAACTCTGGCTCCTATTATTTTAAGGGCCTTTGCAACATAGTCATGCTAGCTGTAGTGGGTACCAACTATGAGTTCTTGTATTTGGATGTTGGGAAGAACGGACACATCTCTGATGGAGGAGTGATTATGCAGACAGAGTTCTACAAGTGGCTCCGGAATGATACCTTAAACTTGCCCCTTGCTGAGGAGAATGTGGAGGGCCTCAATTTTTTTTTGTGGCAGATGAGGCATATGCTCTGGGGAACATCTGATGAAGCCATTTCCTATGAGGAACCTAATCCCAGAGCAGAGAATCTTCAGTTACAGGCTCTCTTGTGCCAGAAGGGTGGTCGAAAAAGCCTTTGGCATCCTATCGAGTCGTTTCAGGCTGTTTTTGACTCCAATCAACCTGGCACTCTACAAGCTAACCCATGTGGTCCTGTGCTGCTGTATTCTACATATTTTTTTAAAGGAGGAATTCTACCAGCTACCTAGACTGACTACGAAGTGACGTGGACCCTGCAGTGGTAGGCCCAGTTGAAGAGGCTGCAGCTCGTACCTCTGTGGGCATGCTGACGGCTATTGAAAATGCTGGATTGCCCTCACAAATTGCTGAGATTTACGGCAGAAATACCTGGAATATTTTGTGGGTAGAGTCTGTGTTTTTTATATGTTCCCAAATAGTGATGGCCGAACGGTTCGCCCGGCGGTCGTTTCGCGGCGAATTTCCGACTTTCGCCGTCCGCGGGTTCGAACGCCTTTTTCCGTCGTTCGCCCCGGCGGACTTACGTGTTTAATGTATACAAGAACTTTAACCTTTCGTGACACGTTTATCATGTGTTACAGGACAACCAATTGAGACATGACAGCTCATGGACACTTGGACATTCCCCCTAACCTATAAATACACCCGATCCGGTGGCCATTTTACATTCTTTCTTCTGTCACTGTAGGGAAAGGATCCTGTGTGGAGTAGGGACAGAGAAAACGCTAGCTATTTGGTACACAAAAGTTCTTTTCAGGACTGGTATAGGTGTTAGGTCAGCAGCCTGAGTTTCTTTTGTCAGTTTAGATAAAGGGACAGAGCGCTGTATGCTGCTATTTTAGGGACAGCTCAGCCAGATTAGTCTTTCTTCATCATCATCATCATCATCATCATTAGCTGTTACTATCAGGTCCACAAAAGAGCTGTTCCAGCTAATCGTTCCAGCCTACTCTTTTTTGCCAATTTGTATAGGGACAGGCAGGAAGCAGTGTGTCAGGCAGTGAGGATAATTTTAAAGACTTGCTGTTACTATTAGTTCCACAAAGGTTCTTTTCAGGACTGGTATCAGTGGTACGGTAATAGGCTTGTACACGTATAATATTCTTTCTTCCAAATATAGAAAGAATATTATACTTGACTGCTGCCCTTCTGCTGCAGTCTGCTAATCATTCACAACTCACTTGTTCCACAAAGCTCTTTATCAGGACTGGTAACTTGGTCTGTCTAGGGTGCTACGGTACATAGGCTTGGGTGCGGTACAGTCTGCTGTTCTGTAAGGACCGCTATCGGTCCACAATACATAGGGTTGCCGTGCACTACTGCTGACCGCTGCCCTATACTGCAGCAGTCCTTCATTGGTATAGGGACTGACGTACAGTCTGCTAATCACTAACACACAACCTGCTTGGTCCACAAAAGTTCTTATAAGGACTGGTAACTTGGTATAGGGTGCTACGGTACATAGGCTTGAGTGCGGTACAGTCTGCTGTTCTGTAAGGACCGCTATCGGTCCACAATACATAGGGTTGCCGTGCACTACTGCTGACCGCTGCCCTATACTGCAGCAGTCCTTCATTGGTATAGGGACTGACGTACAGTCTGCTAATCACTAACACACAACCTGCTTGTTCCACAAAAGTTCTTATAAGGACTGGTAACTTGGTATAGGGTGCTACGGTACATAGGCTTGAGTGCGGTACAGTCTGCTGTTCTGTAAGGACCGCTATCGGTCCACAATAGATAGGGTTGACGTGCACCACTGCTGACCGCTGCCCTATACTGCAGCAGTCCTTCAGCGGTATAGGGACTGACGTACAGTCTGCTAAACACTAATACACAACCTGCTTGGTCCACAAAAGTTCTTATAAGGACTGGTAACTTGGTATAGGGTGCTACGGTACATAGGCTTGAGTGCGGTACAGTCTGCTGTTCTGTAAGGACCGCTATCGGTCCACAATAGATAGGGTTGACGTGCACCACTGCTGACCGCTGCCCTATACTGCAGCAGTCCTTCAGCGGTATAGGGACTGACGTACAGTCTGCTAAACACTAATACACAACCTGCTTGGTCCACAAAAGTTCTTATAAGGACTGGTAACTTGGTATAGGGTGCTACGGTACATAGGCTTGAGTGCGGTACAGTCTGCTGTTCTGTAAGGACCGCTATCGGTCCACAATAGATAGGGTTGACGTGCACCACTGCTGACCGCTGCCCTATACTGCAGCAGTCCTTCAGCGGTATAGGGACTGACGCACAGTCTGCTAAACACTAACACACAACCTGCTTGGTCCACAAAAGTTTTTATAAGGACTGGTAACTTGGTATAGGGTGCTACGGTACATAGGCCTGAGTGCGTTACAGTCTGCTGTTCTGTAAGGACCGCTATCGGTCCACAATACATAGGGTTGCCGTGCACTACTGCTGACCGCTGCCCTATACTGCAGCAGTCCTTCATTGGTATAGGGACTGACGTACAGTCTGCTAATCACTAACACACAACCTGCTTGGTCCACAAAAGTTCTTATAAGGACTGGTAACTTGGTATAGGGTGCTACGGTACATAGGCCTGAGTGCGTTACAGTCTGCTGTTCTGTAAGGACCGCTATCGGTCCACAATACATAGGGTTGACGTGCACCACTGCTGACCGCTGCCCTATACTGCAGCAGTCCTTCAGCGGTATAGGGACTGACGTACAGTCTGCTAAACACTAATACACAACCTGCTTGGTCCACAAAAGTTCTTATAAGGACTGGTAACTTGGTATAGGGTGCTACGGTACATAGGCTTGAGTGCGGTACAGTCTGCTGTTCTGTAAGGACCGCTATCGGTCCACAATACATAGGGTTGCCGTGCACTACTGCTGACCGCTGCCCTATACTGCAGCAGTCCTTCATTGGTATAGGGACTGACGTACAGTCTGCTAATCACTAACACACAACCTGCTTGTTCCACAAAAGTTCTTATAAGGACTGGTAACTTGGTATAGGGTGCTACGGTACATAGGCTTGAGTGCGGTACAGTCTGCTGTTCTGTAAGGACCGCTATCGGTCCACAATAGATAGGGTTGACGTGCACCACTGCTGACCGCTGCCCTATACTGCAGCAGTCCTTCAGCGGTATAGGGACTGACGTACAGTCTGCTAAACACTAATACACAACCTGCTTGGTCCACAAAAGTTCTTATAAGGACTGGTAACTTGGTATAGGGTGCTACGGTACATAGGCTTGAGTGCGGTACAGTCTGCTGTTCTGTAAGGACCGCTATCGGTCCACAATAGATAGGGTTGACGTGCACCACTGCTGACCGCTGCCCTATACTGCAGCAGTCCTTCAGCGGTATAGGGACTGACGTACAGTCTGCTAAACACTAATACACAACCTGCTTGGTCCACAAAAGTTCTTATAAGGACTGGTAACTTGGTATAGGGTGCTACGGTACATAGGCTTGAGTGCGGTACAGTCTGCTGTTCTGTAAGGACCGCTATCGGTCCACAATAGATAGGGTTGACGTGCACCACTGCTGACCGCTCACCTATACTGCAGCAGTCCTTCAGCGGTATAGGGACTAAGAGTTTTGTCACAGGGTCATTTAAAAAATGACATGCAGAGGAAGAGGCAGGCCCTTCCGCAGGGGTGGTAGGGGTAGGGCAGGAGCAACAGGCTTGAGCCAAAGTGGGAAGTTGCAGAAGGTGCGTTCAATTACTTTAAAGGATGCACCAGACTTGGTTGAGTGGCTCGCTCAGCCTTACTCTTCTGCACCCTCCTCATCCTCTCGATCTGCACCCTCTTCTTCACTCTCTGCTATGTGCACCCCCAAAGACACTACCACCAACAACACGACCACCACCACCACCACCACATACCTTCCGCTTGAGTCACTGGAATTATTTTCCGATCCATATCAAGAGGACATTTCTGATGCGCAGCCACTCTTGGTATTGGATCAGGAAGAGGAGGTAGCAACAAGCGCTACTCAGCAGTCTGACGCCAGTACCCAGATCAGCCCAAGGAGGAGGTTGGTCCCCGGTGTTGCTGCCTACTCTACTTATAGCGGTGGGGAAGGTGACGTTGATGATGACGTGTCTAGTGATGTCACGTGGGTGCCCACAAGAGAGGAAGAGGAGGGGAGTTCAGAGGGAGATATGGACCAGCAGATAGGGAGGAGAAGCAGCAATGACTTACATTGCACAGCAGGGACAAAGCAGACTGCAAATGTATCAGGAGCGAGTCATCGACCATGTACGGTCACATCTGGCGCTCCCAGGACACCGGCACATGGCTCCGCAGTGTGGGCTTTTTTTAACGTGTCCGCTGCTGACAATAGCGTTGCCATCTGCAATCTTTGCAGTCAACGCGTTAGTCGCGGTAAGCCCAATACTCACCTAGGGACGACCGCCTTAAGAAGGCACATGAGCAGCCATCACCGAGCCCAGTGGGAGCAACGGAACACACAAAGCCACACTGCAGGCTCTCACCGTCCAGCCTCGTCTTCTACTTCTCCTTCTCCTCTCTCCTCACAATTGTCCTCCACTCCACCTTCCATCACGCCAAGCTCACATTTTTCTGCAAAAAGGCAGGCTTCCGTGGGCCTAATGTTTGAGCGTAAAAAAATGATGACGCCGGATAACCCTCTTGCCCAACGGTTGGCGGCTGGCTTGTCAGAACTCATAGCCCGCCAACTACTGCCATATAAACTGGTGGACTCGGAGGCCTTTCGCAAATTTGTGGCCATTGGAACACCACAATGGAAGGTCCCAGGAAGGAAGTATTTCTCAGAGAAGGGCATCCCAGAGCTATATGGCCATGTTCAGCGGCAAGTGAATGTATCTCTGGCACACAGTGTCGGTGCCAAGATACATCTGACCACAGACACGTGGTCTAGCAAACACGGGCAGGGAAGGTATATCAGTTTTACTGCCCACTGGGTGAACCTTCTGACGGCCGTCAAGCATGTAACCCGTGGCACCCGTGTAGATTTGGTTTTACCGCCACGGATTGCATGCAGGCCTGACTCTTCTTCTCCTCCTCCTACTCCATCCTCCTCCCTCTCCTCCTCAGCTGCCTCCTCCTTTTCCGCTGCTAGCGTCTCTTCCACTGCACCGCCCAAGCTCCCCAGAACCTATTCCACATGCCAGGTGAGACGTTGCCATGCCGTGCTGCGTCTGTTGTGCCTGGAAGCAAAGAGCCACACTGGCCCGGCACTCCTTTCAGCTTTGCGTTCACAGGCAGATGAGTGGCTAACACCGCTCAATTTGACAGTTGGTAAAGTGGTGTGTGACAACGGTGCCAATCTGCTTAGCGCATTGAAACAGGGCAAAATCACGCACGTGCCGTGCATGGCACACGTCTTAAACTTGGTCGTGCAGCGATTCCTTGTCAAATACCCTGGGGTCCAGGACATCTTGCGGCAGGCAAGGAAAATCTCGGCCCATTTCAGAAGATCTTACACGGCCATGGCTCGCCTTGCTGACATTCAGCGGCGACACCATCTGCCGGTCAGACGTCTTATTTGCGATTGCCCGACGCGATGGAACTCAACCTTCTATATGCTTGATAGGCTGCTCCAGCAGAAACGTGCAGTTAACGTCTACCTGTATGAACTCTGCGAAAGAAACGGTTCTGGGGAGCTGGGTTTTTTTTCACCGCGCCAGTGGCTGCTCATGCGCGACACATGCAGACTTCTGCGGCCATTTGAGGAGATCACCAAACTGGTCAGTCGCAGCCATGGCGCCATCAGTGACATGGTACCTTATGCCTTCTTTCTGGAGCGTGCATTGCGTCGTGTCATTGATCAGGCTGTGGAGGAGCAGGAGCGGGAAGATGAGGAAGTCGCAATGCTGGATGAATTCCCAGGGGGGGCTACTCTATCTGAGACAAGTCAACAACAGGAGTCTGATGAGGAGTCAGAGGAGGATGGTGCCGGGGCGGATGAGCAGGAGCAAGAAGAGCATGCTTTAAACCTTTCTGGGATCCCTGTTGTGCGAGGATGGGGAGAGGAGAATGAAGAGGACGACATTATCCTGGATGATGAGCAGGAGCCAGGCCACCACACCGCTTCCACTTTAGTGCAAATGGGGGCCTTCATGCTCCAGTGTTTTAATAGGGACCCCCGTATAAAAAGCATGAGGGTCAAGGACCAGTACTGGGTGGCAACGTACTTAGACCCCCGGTACAAACACAAAATGGCGGAAATGTTACCGCCGTCGCAGAGGGCTGTCAGAATGCAGCACTTCCAGGCCTTGCTTCGAGAAATGCTGCATTCTGCTTTTGCGTGCGCTGGCAGAGGAGCAATTCCCACTCCCAGAGAAGGATTTGCGGGTACCAATCCAACAGCGCCTGCAAGAAGAGGCCGGTTTGAAGATGTGTTGGTGACTTCGGATATGAGGTCATTCTTTCAGCCGACCCATCGACAGGTGTCATCCGGATCCAGCATCAGGGAACGCCTAGACCGTCAGGTGTCCGACTACATTGGGTTAACGGCCGATGTGGACGCTCTGAGGAGTGATGAACCCCTAGACTACTGGGTGGGCAGGCTTGACCTCTGGCCAGAGCTTGCCCAATTTGCAATCGAACTGTTGGCTTGCCCCTCATCCAGTGTCCTGTCCGAAAGGACGTTCAGCGCAGCAGGGGGGATTGTGACCGATAAGCGTACTCGCCTAGCTCACCACAGTGTTAACTACCTCACATTTCTAAAAATGAATGAGGCATGGATCTCGGAGGAATTCAACACATGTGATCAGTAGACCATGTATATGTCTATAAACAATTTTTGGAATCAAGCACACAGACCTTCTTAATTCATTTGGCTCACTTCCCTGACCCAAAAAAGCACACCGTACTATATGCCCCTACCCTCCTCTTTGAAGAGGTTGAGCGGTGTCATATTTCTACTGGGGCTGCTTATTATGAGGGGTTCCCACCATCCCTGTGCTGTGCTGACTTCCTCCTGGGTGTTCTTATTATGAGGGGCTCCCACCATCCCTGTGCTGTGCTGACTTCCTCCTGGGGGTTCTTATTATGAGGGGATCACACCATCCCTGTGCTGTGCTGACTTCCTCCTGGGGCTGCTTACGGTGCTGCTGTCAGCGCTGTATGTCACGGAGCTGCTGTCAGCGCTGTATGTCACGGAGCTGCTGTCAGCGCTGTATGTCACGGAGCTGCTGTCAGCGCTGTATGTCACGGAGCTGCTGTCAGCGCTGTATGTCACGGAGCTGCTGTCAGCGCTGTATGTCACGGAGCTGCTGTCAGCGCTGTATGTCACGGAGCTGCTGTCAGCGCTGTATGTCACGGAGCTGCTGTCAGCGCTGTATGTCACGGAGCTGCTGTCAGCGCTGTATGTCACGGAGCTGCTGTCAGCGCTGTATGTCACGGAGCTGCTGTCAGCGCTGTATGTCACGGAGCTGCTGTCAGCGCTGTATGTCACGGAGCTGCTGTCAGCGCTGTATGTCACGGTGCTGCTGTCAGCGCTGTATGTCACGGAGCTGCTGTCAGCGCTGTATGTCACGGAGCTGCTGTCAGCGCTGTATGTCACGGTGCTGCTGTCAGCGCTGTATGTCACGGAGCTGCTGTCAGCGCTGTATGTCACGGAGCTGCTGTCAGCGCTGTATGTCACGGAGCTGCTGTCAGCGCTGTATGTCACGGAGCTGCTGTCAGCGCTGTATGTCACGGAGCTGCTGTCAGCGCTGTATGTCACGGAGCTGCTGTCAGCGCTGTATGTCACGGAGCTGCTGTCAGCGCTGTATGTCACGGTGCTGCTGTCAGCGCTGTATGTCACGGAGCTGCTGTCAGCGCTGTATGTCACGGAGCTGCTGTCAGTGCTGTATGTCACGGAGCTGCTGTCAGCGCTGTATGTCACGGAGCTGCTGTCAGCGCTGTATGTCACGGTGCTGCTGTCAGCGCTGTATGTCACGGAGCTGCTGTCAGCGCTGTATGTCACGGAGCTGCTGTCAGTGCTGTATGTCACGGAGCTGCTGTCAGCGCTGTATGTCACGGAGCTGCTGTCAGCGCTGTATGTCACGGAGCTGCTGTCAGCGCTGTATGTCACGGTGCTGCTGTCAGCGCTGTATGTCACGGAGCTGCTGTCAGCGCTGTATGTCACGGAGCTGCTGTCAGCGCTGTATGTCACGGAGATGCTGTCAGCGCTGTATGTCACGGAGCTGCTGTCAGCGCTGTATGTCACGGAGCTGCTGTCAGCGCTGTATGTCACGGTGCTGATGTCAGTGCTCTGTATTACGGTGCTGCTGTCAGTGCTCTGTATCTCCTGCACCCTCTTGTTTGCCTACCCTGGTCCCTGACCTTCCCTCTCCTCCATTGCCTTCATTAGCTCCATAGTCCTGAATTGTCAGAACAATTTCCCAAATAAAAAAAAAATGCTTGTAGTTATCGATCCCAAATTCACCTCATACATGTATTATGCTATTGTCCAGGTGGTGGGACTACGTGCTACCCCCTAATAATTACCCCGTGGCCGCAAATTCGACCTAAAGGTTTGCGAAATTCGCCTCCCATTGAAGTCAATGGAGCCCGCGGCGAACGGTCGTTTTCGCGAACGTTTGTGTCCGTTCGCGTTTCGCGTTCGCGAAACGTCCCGTCGGAAGTTCGTCCATCACTATTCCCAAATGGGCTTTATTTTGGCCACTTGCTCCAATAGTGCACATGTACTTTAATTGCTACATGAGGTGACAATATCTTCTTCAGCTAACTATTATGGTGTGCTGTGGATCTGCTTCACACACACAATGTTTTTGTTCTAAATGAATCTAATGAATGAAGTTCGAAAAAAATATGTTTACAACTCCTTTAATTTTTTGGAGGCCTAAAAATTGCAGGAGTTGTCCACATTTAAGAGCACACTGTCACTGTCACTACAACAACTTATGAAATACACTGCTATTGAGCAATGAAATAATAAGTGTCAGGGCTGGGCTCAGCCCTTCCTTCTCAAAGATGGCCGCTCAGCTGTCGGCTAACTGCCAGCTCCTATCTCTCCACATTGACTCACCTGTTGATGATATCCTGCCTACTTAAGCCGTCCAGGCCAGATGATCTCTGCCTTCGCCTTGGTCACATCTCTAGTGACGCTCTCCTGTGTTCCTGTTAAAGACTTGCTTGGCTGACATTCCTTCTGGCTCCAGATTCTGCTTGCTGTTCTACTACGCTCTTCTCTGGCTCCCTGACATTTTGGCTTGTCTCACCATCTGTTCTGGTTCCTGAACGCTGGCTATGTTTTGACTATGTTTACTCTGTTTACCTTTTTTTATTATTCTTATTATTAAACAAGTGTGATTTAAATGTACTTATGTCTCTATCTGATTCATGGTTTCTGACAGTAGGCGAAGGCCATGAATTCAGAAGATGCAGTCAATCCACTTGTTGGTAATATTTTTTCCAGATTGGATGAGCAGGATCACCCCATGGATCAGTTTGCCATGGCTTTACAAACACTCTTGAGTCGCACGGCTCATCTGGAATCTCCCACTGTGGCTGCTCAGGTACAACCTGTGTTGCAGGCCAACCTTGCTGCTGCTCCAGTCTCTGTATTAGGGAGTAACCACAAGGATGCAGTCGCTGCACCCGTCTCAAATATTACCTCTATAAGAGGTATGTCTGGTTCCACTCCACTTCCCCAGTGATTTGAGGGCGATCCAATCTAATGCAGAGGTTTTCTCAACCAGGTTGAGATATACTTTGAGATGCTGCCTCAGATGTTTCCCATGAACAGAAGCAAAGTAGGTTTTGTGATATCTTTGCTTTCTGAGATAGCCTTGGCCTGGGCAAACCCTGTATGGGAGACGCAAAAACATGTTGTCTTGAGTTACCCTGAGTTTGTGGCTTCTTTTAAAAGGGTATTTGACGTTCCCACATGCTCCGCTTCTGCTGCCAAGTGCCTCCTGTCCATCAGAGTATGAGAACTGTTGCAGATTATGCCATTGAATTCCATACTCTGGGGCCGCGTACACACGCGGGGACTATTCGCTCAACTTTGTTCGTCAAACAGTTTCAGCGGACAGTCCGCTCAAAATTAGCATGGACGGACTTGGCCACACACGACGAACGAACAGTCCGCTGAAACCGTGCGCGATGACGTGAACGGCACGTACGACGGGACTAGAAAACGACGTCCTATACACTGCAATGCAACCTTCGGCGTGTAAATTCTTTCTGAGCATGCGCGAGACTTAGTTTGACGAACAAGCCTACACACGGGCGGACTGTCCGCTCAAACCAAGTTTCAGCGGACAGTTTTACGGAATTTCCGAAAAACTTTGTTCGTCAGACTGTCCGCTGAAACTGTCCGCTGAAGCCCACACACGAGTGGACTGTCCGCCGAAACACTGTTCAGCGGACAAAGTTGAGCGAACAGTCCCCGCGTGTGTACGCGGCCTGGCAGCAGAGGTTGCTTGAAAAAATGAGGCCCTCTTGGTTGTTTTACTCATGGTATCTCAGATACCATCAAGGATGAGATAGCAGCCTGAGATATACCCACTGAGCTGGAGAAGTTGATCACGTTTACCATCCTCATTGACTCCAGACTTCGAGAAAGACTCCCTTTTAAGAAGACCTTGCGGAAGCCTCCTGTGCATTTGTCTCTGAACTTTGCAGTCCCACCCTTGCCTCCCTCTCCTCCCATGCCTCCTGGTACCAAGTCAGTCTGTGAAGATGAACCCATGCATTTTAGCTTCACTCGTCTCTCTGCGAATGAGAAAACCCTTAGGAGGAGGGAGAGATTGTGCCTTTATTGTGGCTAGGCAGGTCACTTTTTGAAGTCTTGTCCTACCCGTCCAGAGAACACTCGAACCTTGAGGTCCTGTCATGGACAGACCTTAGGTGGCGTTGTTTCGTCCCCAGTTATCCAGAAGGATAAGCCCCTGGTTTTGTTTACCCTTTCTTGGGCTGAGTCATCTGTCGAGATACAGGCTCTAATTGACTCTGGGGCTGCAGGCCTTTTTATTGATGCTGCCTTTGTATCGAAGCACTCAATTCTGCTGCAGCTACGTGACACTCCACTTGCCATTGAGACTCTTGATGGGAGACCTCTACAGCCTGCCCATGTGACTCATGAGACTCTTCCATGGCCGTAGGGACTCTTCACCATGATATGATCCAATTCCAAGTCATTTCCTCACCTAAGTTTCTGCTGGTTAGTGGTTATCCTTGGTTGCAGAGGCACAACCCATCTTTTGATTGACTCCCTGCTGAGGTTCTCTCTTGGTCGCCACAATGCAGTAAGACATGCTTCCAGAAGGTAGCCAAGGTCCTGTGCACCTCTTCACTCTCCTACCTGCCAGGAGAGTACCGCGATTTTAGCGATGTCTTTGACAAAGATCAAGCTGGCAGTTTGCCTCCACACCGGTCATATGATTGCAAAATTGACCTTCAACCTGCTGCCATACCCCCTCGTGGCCGGGTTTACCCTTTGTCTGTCTTGGAGGATAAGGCCATGGAGGAGTATGTTGCAGACACACTTTCTCAGGGTTTTATCCAAAAATCCTCATCTGGTGCTGGTTTCTTCTTTGTGAAAAACAGTGGTGAACTGAGACCTTGTATTGATTATAGGGGTCTCAATCGTTTCACAATAAAGAATGCCTATACGATTCCATAGATTACGGAGTTATTTGACCACCTCAAGGGAGCAACGGTTTTCACAAAGCTTGATTTGAGAGGGGCATACAATCTCGTGAGGATTAAGGAGGGCAACAAGTGAAAAAAAACTGAGTTTAATACCAGACCAGGCTATTATGAGTACCTCCTTATGCCTTTTGGCCCTTGTAACGCCCCAGGAGTTTTCCAGGATATATATATTTTTTTTATTTATTAACAATGTCCTCTGAGATTTGTTGCAGTTATGTGTGGTGGTTTTATGTTGTAATTTTCACTGTTAGTAATTCGTCGTTTTTAGACTGAAGAAAATCTAGAAAACAGGACCTGGTGGTGCACCTAGAGGAGTGGCGTGTAGAAACACTGAGTTCTGTCCCTAAACGTTCCCATTTAAAAGTCATCAAAACTAGGTAATTATTAAAAGGGCAAACAGGAGACAAGTGGAACAATAAACTTCAGACCAGGCAAGAGAAAGTAAAAATTTGGCAAGCATGTCCACAAAATCTCTTATTCTCCGCTGTAAAGCAGTGGCAGCTTCCTTGATTTGCTCCAGGTCCTTCAAACAATGCAATATATCTGCACTCATTCTGCTAATAGTACATTGTGGAAGATCATGTCCTAGTAAGAAGCGTAAAAAGTATTAATGGAAAAATGGTCAAGTGGCTGAAACCCTACATAGTGAGCTATGGTCACGTTACTAGTCAAATTCAGGAAATACTTACCTACCAAGTCTATTGTTGCTTGCAACCTGCTTGCAACACTGCCAGCTCCTTACACCTCTTCCTTCTCCATGCTAATGTTAAGGCACTACATACTTTGCTAATGTGTGGAGTGGGTGTTTGGTTTGGACGTTTAAACACTCAACATGTATACGCATTTGAAGAAAGATTCCAAGAATACTTACTTGCGAAAGCAAGAGGTTCCTTCCTCTTCTGATTCGCTTTTGCCCTCATTGTGACCCGCATCAGGGGATTTGATGTCCACAATGGCAATGTCTGTGTTGGGTCCAGGAGTCAGATCCCATAGCTCCAAAGAAACATCCAGGGTGAGCTGACCACACTCACTTTCCTCTAAAAAGCAACAATGCACCGTTCATTAAGCCACCCCAAGTCACATCTGTTTCTAGCATCCATTTTGCTGCATTAGTTGACTGACCTTGCACTTGGTCTGATGTCAATGTTCACTCCTGACTAGTGGACTCCACCATGCTGCACTCTTGTTTTTTTTCTGTGAAAAAATGCATAAAAAAGGGAAGGTGATGGCATTTTCCATAGGGAAAACACGTGACAAGTATCAACATTGAAAAAATCCTGCAGTTTCCCCCAACCCCTCTTGTCTCCTATGGGATACGGTATATATGATGACCATGCTAGCAGGTGTGACTCTGTGTGACTGGGAGCCCTGGGGGCCTCTCCTCTACCCGTGTCTACACTGGCAAGGCTGCAATAATGGGCACTGATGAGCCAGGCAGCAACCAGAAAGTGTTCTTTAACCCTTAAGTGCTGCCCTAAGCTCGTGGCCTTTGGCCCACCTAGAAACACCCCTGTCGGTGGCTAAATGAGTGTGTTTGAAGTTGACACTTACGTTTTTGGGGGGAAATTGGCCTTGTTGCCTCCCCTGTTGGGGCCCGAGCAAGGGTAGTCTCCCTTCTTCCCTTGTGGTGACTTGGCTGGAGCCTCCATTTTTGATGCTTCCCTGTTGAAAGAAGAAAAAACAAGTAAAAAAAAAAGGAATGTCCAAAAACATGACCAAATAAGAATGTTCATATATGCTTTATATTTACCTTCTTCTTTGGAATTCCAAGTCATACAAAGATTTTAGAAAATCGTATACAGAATTCCCTAGAGCTACTTGGAGAAAGAACATATACAGACAGCTAATTTACACATATACATATAGTTTAGATCCAAATATTGCTTACTTTTTTTATGATCTGATGTATGTACTCCATCTGGTCTTGTTCATGGTGTTTGAGATCAGACCATCATTTGGTCCTTTGATCGTTCCACCGAAAATTCGCACTGCAAAATGATGTCCTTTCGGCTGTTGGGCCTTTTGTAATTACAAAGCTTAAAAAGAGGAAAGAAACTGCGCTAAGGAAAAATCACACCAGAGTGCAAAATTAAATCTAAAGTATGTGTTAAGCTGCAACTTACTGCTACAGAGCTGCACTAAATCCAAATAGATAGTGTGCAAAAAGTTATGCAAAGAATTTTTGTGAGAAAATTACCTAGACAATTGTGTCATTCGCAACTATAAATCACAATACAATTGAATACATCAATCAATTATATATAATCCCACATATAGTGAACAGATATCTTATTCAACAAAACAAAAGACTATTGATTATTTAAAAAATATAAAAAGAAAAAAGTTGTCAGTCCGTCCCCATATAGAAAAGGTACGGACAAATACCCAATTTATCAAGTCCATATAAACATAGAACACCCATGAAAAGATGTAAAATTTAAATGAAGCCCATCCATAAAACGAATCTTCATATATAAATGCTGTGATCTTTCCACCACCAAAAGCTTAAGGATTGGCTGCTTACCAAATGTCCATGACCCCCCGTTACAGAAGGTCATAGATAGCCTGTAACAACAGTGGATATCACAGATCTCCGCACCATCACAAAGTTTCCTTATAATGTATAGCCTCTGAACAGTGGACAACCCCTCGCGGGCTCTCCAGTCAGACAATCGTTGATCCGAACGGACGTTGACGTTGCAACATAAAAAACAAAAGAGCTCCGATAGTGTAAAACCCACGTATTTATTGTATAAAAAAAGAGTAACACTTACAAGCATAAATTCAAAAGGAGCCTCAAGTCCGGTGCATCGGCCGATATACACTCAGACAAACCCATTCCTCCTGAGCGTTCGTCTACAAACACGAGATGACGTCAGCACGTTGTTCCTCCCTACGCGTTTCGTAATAGATTACGTCATCAAGTAAGATTTTAGGACAACAGTCTGTCAATAGACAATCCCCTGCCAACAATCGTATCATGTATATGAGGCTTAAGGACATGGATTAATGGAACCAGATCCTGTGGTGTGATGAGACCAAGATGAACTAATTTGTTTCAGATGGTGTCAAGCGTGTGTGGCGGTAACCAGGTGAGGAGTACAAAGACAAGTGTGTCTTGCCTACAGTCAAGTATGGTGGTGGGAGTGTCATGGTCTGGGGCTGCATGAGTGTTGCCGGAACTGGGGAGCTACAGTTCATTGAGGGAACCATGAATGCCAACATGTACTGTGACATACTGAAGCAGAGCATGATCCCTTACCTTTGGAGACTGGGCCACAAGGCAGTATTCCAACATGATAATGACCCCAAACACACCTCCAAGATGACTGCTGCCTTATTAAAGAAGCTGAGGGTAAAGGTGATGGACTGGCCAAGCATGTCTCCAGACCTAAACCCTACTGAGCATCTGTGGGACATCCTCAAATGGAAGGCGGAAGAGCGCAGGATCTCTAACATCCACCAGCTCAGTGATGTCGTCATGGAGGAGTGGAAGAGGACTCCAGTGGCAACCTGTGAAGCACTGGTGAACTCCAAGTCCACAAGGGTTAAGGCAGTGCTGTAAAAAAAAATGGTGGCCACACAAAATATTGACACCGGACCCAATTTGGAAACTTTTTACTTAGGGGTATACTCACTTTTGTTGCCAGCTGTTTAGACATGAATGGCTGTGTGTTGAGTTATTTTGAGGGGACAGCAAATTTACTCTATTACATATATACAAGCTGTACACTCACTATTTTACATTGTAGCAAAGTGTGATTTCTTTAGCGTTGTCACATGAAAAGATATAAAATATTTACAAAAATGTGAGGGGTGTACTCACTTTTGTGAGATACTGTATATCTTCCCCCTGGAGTTTCACCCCACTGGTAGAGGGGATGTGGGGGATTGGGCTGTTTTTCTCCCTTATGGTGGTACTGCCCATTGATACAACTGTTTTTGCAATCTGTTATATATTTATTTTCTCCAAACTGTCTGATACTACTTTCCCTGCTGATCCTTGGATTTTTTAGTTTCCCGACCGCCTCACGCAGATATACTGTGGCAGAAGGGCACGTACAGGCAGAATCACGTACCTGTACATTGCCCTTTAAGAGGCGGCCTGGCGGGAGCTCCATGAGCATGACCACGGATACCCGTGATCGTCTCACGGAGAGGAAGAATGGGGAAATGCTAACATAAACAAGCATTTCCCCGTTTTGCCTAATGACACTGACACTTATCACAGCTCCCTGTGATCGGAAGCGGTGATCAGTGTCATGTCACGCACAGCTCCTCCCCCCACAGTTAGAATAACTCCCTAGGACACACTTAACCCCCTACAGCAGGGATATGCAATTAGCGGACCTCCAGCTGTTGCAAAATTACAAGTCCCATCATGCCTCTGCCTCTGGGTGTCATGCTTGTGGCTGTCAGAGTCTTGCAATGCCTCATGGGACTTGTAGTTTTGCAACAGCTGGAGGTCCACTAATTGCATATCCCTGCCCTACAGTGACACCTAGTTGTTAACCCCTTCACTGCCAGTCACATTTACACAGTAATCAATGCATTTTTAATTGCACTGATCGCTATATAAATGTCCAAAATCGCACCTAAAGTGTCCGATGTGTCCATCATAATGTCACAGTCTCGATAAAAATTGCTGATTGCCGCCATTACTAGTAAACAAAATTTAATAATAAAAATTCTATAAAACTATCCCCTATTTTGTAGACCCTATAACTTTTGCAAACCAATCAATAAACGCTTATTGCAATTTTTTTAACCAAAAATATGTAGAAGAATACATATTGGCCTAAATTGAGGAAAAAAAATATTTTTTCATATATTTTTGGGGGATATTTGTTATAGCAAAAAGTAAAAAAATAATGAGTTTTTTTCAAAATTGTCACTACTTTTTTGTTTATATCGCAAAAATAAAAACGGCAGAGGTGGTCAAATACCACCAAAATAAAGCTCTATTTGCGGGGAAAAAAGGATGTCAATTTTGTTTGGGAGCCACATCGCACGACTGCGCAATTGTCAGTTAAAGCAACGCAGTGCGGAATCGCAAAAAGTGCTCTGGTCTTTGGCCAGCCAAATTGTCCAGGGCTTAAGTGGTTAAGACCTAAAAATCCACCCGGGTGCTTTTTCTCCTAAACGCTGACAATCTCTAATCCCCATATATTGGAAATCTAGGATTACCCCTTCTATGAAAGACTGATTCACAAAAGTTGACATATTACAACTGAGGGTGAAACTGACCCATGTTTATAAGGACTCATACAATACATTAATAGTACTTGGGCATGTTGGCTTGAATTAAACAGTTCAACTTTGTACCAAACTTATTTCATCTGGGTCATAGGCTCATAGGTCTCATAATGCATTTCTATTTTTAGAAATGTGAAGATGAAATGTACGCACTTAAGTATGAAGAGATGTTCCCTCATTTTCTTTTATTTTCTTAGATTGTAATCAAGACAAAGAATTTTAATGGTACTGGAGAGATTTACTGACAGAAGCTCCCCTCCCTCATGCCCCCTGTGTCCTACACAGTCTCTTTTTGTCTTTTTTTTTCTTCTCTTCTCGCCCCCACCCCATGTCTCCTCGCTTTTATGCACTTACGAAGAATGTTTATCTCTTTTTCTTCATTATATGCTTGAAGGAATTGCTCTTGTTGCCACTGTGACATTGCATTCATGTTTGGTAATGTCTAAAGATTACATCATTTTATATATATATATACATATATATATATATATATATATATATATATATATACACACACACAGTGGCATATGTACAGGGGTCGCAGGGGTCCCAAATGCAACCTGTCCTCATGCTCCAAGGGGCCTGTCTAGGCCCCCTGTACACCTGGATGGCGGGGGCAGCGGCATGTAGAGGAACTGATCCCTCCATGCAGCCACTGAATGCCTGCTTCTCCTCCTCTCCCTCCTGCAGACATTCAGCGCCTGCAGGAAGGCAATGGAGGGCATCAGTGCCATACACGCTGCTCCCCCGCTTCCTTATCTTTGTTCTGCTGCCCCAGAGACCTGTATGCTTCCCTGGCCCCACCTCCCCCCTCCCGCAGTGCTGCCAAGTTTACCCCTCCCACCTCCCGCTGGCTGCTGTGACGGATACTAAAGGATGGAGAGTGGGTAAGGAGCTGGTAAATGTGTAATTTACTGGCTCCTTCCTTGTCTTAATGAAGTCAGTTAATATTTTTTTTTATTAATAGCTGAGGCCTAGTAGACTGTGTTTACTATGCTTCAGTTTTTGAATGAACAGGAAGCTCTCTACAGAGCTTTACCTGTTCATTCATGCTGTGGTGCTGAGGCTGCAGAGATGGAGAATGAGGTATCCCCAATCTCCTTTCTCTGTCTCAAAGGCAAAACATAAGAGGTCTGTTTAGACCCCTGATGTTTTACCAAAGCCCCTCAATGTGGGTCCTAAAAAATGTTTCTTAAAAAATAAAAATAAAATGTTAAAAATAAATAAATAAATAAAATGGTAAAACAAATTATAATATAAAAATTAACTAAAATAAAAATCTACTGACATCAGTGGCGGAACTAACGGGGTCGCAAAGGTTGCACTTGCGACCAGGCCCTGGTGTTCCACCACTGCGGGGCTGAAATAAAGCGTCCCACAATGGGAGTAAAGGGCCCTGGGATCAGTGGAAAGGGCACCGGCCGGGGGCCAGGGGGGCCTGTCATTTGATCTCCCTGCAGATTTTGTACGTTTTCCCACTTACAAATAAATGAGAGGTCTATAATTGTTATCATAGATAATATCAACTGAAAATCCAGAAAAAAACAGGATACAAATGTTATAAACTGAGTTGCAGTTCAGTAAAATAATTATTTTATCAACCAACAATAATTCTGGCTCCCACAGACAGTATGTGCTCATGTGGTACATACAGTGCCTTGCAAAAGTATTCACCCCCTTGGCATTTTTCGTGTTTTTTTATCTCACAACCTGGAATTAACGTGAATTGTTGGAGGATTTGCATAATTTAATTTACAGAACATGCCCACAACTTTGAAGATTTTTTTTTTTTTTTATTGTGAAGCAAACAACAAATAGGACAAAATAACAGAAAAAGTCAATGTGCATAACTATTCACCCCCCTAAAGTCAATACTTTGTAGAGCCACCTTTTTCGGCTATCACAGCTCCAAGTCGCTATGAATAAGTCTCTATGAGCTTGCCACATCTTACCACTGGGATTTTTTCCCATTCCTCCTTGCAAAACTGCTCCAGCTCCTTCAAGTTGGATGGTTTGTGCTTGTGAACAGCAATCTTTAAGTCTGATCACAGATGTTCTATTGTATTGAGGTCTGAGCTTTGGCTAGGCCATTCTAACACATTTACATGTTTCCCCTTAAACCACTCAAGTGTTGTTTTAGTCGTGTGTTTGGGTTCATTGTACTGCTAGAAGGTGAACCTCCGTCCTAATCCGAAATCACACACAGAGTGGTACAGGTTTTGCTCAAGAATATCCCTGTATTTAGTACCATTCATCTTTCCCTCAACTTTGACCAGTCTCCCAGTCCCGACTGCTGAAAACATCCCCACAGCATGATGCTGCCACCACCATGTTTCACTGTGGGGATGGTGTTCTTTGGGTGATGTGAGGTGTTGGGTTTGCGCTAGACATAGCATTTTCTTTGATGGCCAAAGAGTTAAATTTTAGTCTCATCAGAGAACCTTCCTCCATACATTTTGGAAGTCTCCCACATGCCTTTTTCACAAACTCAAAATGTGCCATTTTGTTTTTTTGCTGAAAGTAATGGCTTTCTTTTGGCCACTGTGCCATAAAGTCCAACTTTATGGAGCGTACGGCTTATTGTCATCCTATGTACAGATACTCCAGTCTCTGCTGTGAAACTCTGCTGCTCCTCCATGGTTACCTTAGGTCTCTGTGTTGCCTCTCTGATTAATGCCCTCCTTGCCCAGTCCATTCGTTTTGGTGTGCGGCTGTCTCTTAGCAGGTTTGCTATTGTGCCATATTCTTTCCATTTGGTTATGATAGATTTGATGGTGCTCCTAGGGATCATCAAATATTTGTATGTTTTTTGTAACCTAACTCTGGCTTGTACTTCTCAACAACATTGTCCCTTACTTGTTTGGATAGTTTCTTGATCTTCATAGCAGTGTTTTGTTAGTGGTGCCTCTTGCTTAGGTGTTGCAGTCTCTGGGGCCTTTCAAAAAGGTGTGTATATGTAATGACAGATCATGTGACACTTAGATTGCACACAGTTGGACATCATTTCACTAATTATGTGACTTCTGAAGGTAATTGGTTGCACCAGAGCTCTTTATGGGCTTCATAACAAAGGGGGCGAATACATACGCATATGCCAATTATCCGTTTTTTTTTTCTGAAAAATAATTCTATGTATGTATTTATCTAATTTTACTTCACCAACTTAGACTATTGTGTTCTGATCCATCACATATAATTCAGATTAAAAAAACATCAAACTAAAGGCTGTAATGTAACAAAATAGGTAAAAAGCCAAGGGGGTGAATACTTTTGCAAGGCACTGTGGATTAGTCCTGTCAATTTAAGAAGGTGCTCTTAATGACAACTTGGCATGTGTATAAAAGTCACCTGTCCACAGAATATCTTTTTTCCTTTGAAACCTTATCATGATGGGCAAGATGAAAGCGCTGTCAAAGGACGTCAGGGACAAGATTGTAGACCTGTACAAGGCAGGAATGGGCTACAACACCATCAGCAAGAAGTTGGTGAGAAGGAGACAACTGTTGGAGGGGCTATTTGCAAATGGAAGAAATACAAAATAACCATCAATTGCCCTCCGTCTGGATCTCCATGTAAGATTTTTCCTCATGGGGTAAGGATGATCATGAGAAAAGTGAGGGATCAGCTCAGAACTATACAGTAGTGTTTTGTGCATGATCTCAAGGCAGTTGGGACTACAGTCACCAAACAAATCATTGGTAACACAATACACTGCTATGGATTGAAATCCTGCAGCGCCCGCAAGTAAAAGCCCATCTGAAGTTTGCCAATAAACATCTGAATGATTCAGAGAAGGATTGGGAGAAAGTGCTATGGTCAGATGAGACCAAAATTGAGCTTTTTGGCATTAACTCAACTCGCTGTGTTTGGAGAAAGAAAAATGCTGACTGTGACCCTAAGAACACCATCCCTACAGTCAAGCAGTCAAGCACAGAGGTGGAAACATGATGCTTTGGGGCTGTTTCTCCACTAAAGGTCCTGGCCGATTTTGCCGCATTGAGATGGATGGGTCATATAATGTAAAATCTTGGTTGAGAACCTTCTTCCCTCATCCAGAACACTGAAGATGGGTCGTGGATGGGTCTTCCAGCATGACAATGACCCAAAACATACCGCCAAGGCAACAAAGGTGAGACTCAAAAAGAAACACATTAAAGTCATGGAGTGGCCTGGCCAGTCTGCAGACCTTAATCCTATAGACATTTTTTGTAGTTAACTGAAACTTCAAGTTGCCAAGTGACAGCAAAGAAACCTTAAGATTTAGAGCAGATCTGTAAAAAAGCGTGGACCAATTCCCTCCTGAGATGTGTGCATAAGTATTAAGTCATGTTTTACTTGGGGATCAAATACTTAATTTACCTACTGAACTGCAACTCAATTTATAACATGTGTATCATGTGTGTATTTTTCTGGATTTTTGGTTGATATTCTTTCTCTATCATTTAAAATACACCTGTAATAAAAATTATAGATACTTTATTTATTTGTAAGTAGGCAAATGTACAAAATCAGTAGGGGATCAAATAATTATTTCCCCACTGTATACAACACATGAGATACTAAAGATGTGTAACCGCTTACTAACCATATATAAAGTACACACACATACAGGCAATCCACAACTCTGCCCCCAGTTACATCACCAACCTCACCTCAAATTATTTTCCTTTTAGTAGTATTCTCTAGATTACTAGTAATCTAGTAATCTCCTCATCTCCTTCCATACTCATCTCCTCTCCCATCCTCTAGAGCCACTCACCCTTAGTCTGTCCAATCTCTTACACTGTTTGCCTTTAGGCAATTCCAAAATCCTCATCTCTTCAGAGAGGCCTATCTCACCTGCACCTAATAAACAGTACTTTTACTATCTTCAGGAGTTCATTCCTAACAGTTATTAACTTTTTTAAAACTCCAAGCCCCCTTTAGATTGTAAATTCTCATGAGCAGGGCCCACTGAACCCTCTTGTTATGAACTATATTATAACTGTACTGTCTCCCTTCATTTTGCACAGCTCTGCCGAAACGGTGGGTGCTATATAAATCCTGTATAATATACTCTATATGTAGCCCTCTTTGGGGGGATTGAGAAATGAACCCCCCCCCCCCCCACCATGAACAATGGCAGAGTAAGACAGCTGTGGGTTGTGTTTGTCCCCCTGCCCCCTCACTCCTTCACCCTCCCACCTAGAGCCTGTGAGGAGTAGCACCGAGAGCTATAGACGAGACTGAACAGGGGAAACTGGGAACTGTAGTTCTCTGATGTGCTCTGCATCAGTAATGGGTGGCAAATGCCATTACCCAAAAAAGCCCTGCATGCAAAGATGAAGGCAGACTTTTTCCAGGCAATTGACCGAAGGCAGGGCTGTGCAGGGAAGTGCAGTGCTCTATGTTGTGTGCCTATATCACAGGACAGTGAGAGAGAGAGACTGAGCCACTAGAAAGCCTTTGCTGTGCGGGGAAGCTGGAAAGTACAGAGCCGTGTTCCAAGAGACTGAGGTACTGTAAGGATACAGGCTTTGTCATGCAGAGGACCATAGTCATCCCAGGAAACCATGTTCCAAGAGACTGAGGTACTGTAAGGATACAGACTTTGTCATGCAGAGGACCATAGTCATCCCAGGCAACCCAGAAGTGAGAGGACATCTGACTAGAGGGACCATTGTGGCTGTATAGCTGGGTCTGGTGAGATAGCATTGCGTTCATTGATTTATTTGCTGCTAGCAGAGACTGAGCACTTAGGGATTGGACACTTGACTAGAATCCTATACCACTGAATGCAGACTTTACTGGGACTGTATTTATGTGCACCACAATAAAGATTGGACACCAATATTAGCCAGCTGAAGATCCAGGGCATAGGACTGTCTCTTTAGATAAGCTGCTCTACAAAGACTTAATTCAGTGCCTATAGCAAGGGGTACAACATCATCAGTAGATCTGGGTTTTAGCCTAGTTATCCCTAGAGTGAATAATATAGTACATTGGTTGCAGGAAAGTTATTCCAACCCTGTTTACAATTGCTGTTAATGGCTACCAGTGCCATTGTTTAATGCTGATTTGCAGATTTTCAGATTACCAGGTATAGATTAATCTAAGTGTATAGATCCTTATTCTACTACTACAGCATAGTAACTCTCCTGTTTAGAGAAATGTTTTTGATTTACATTTTACCTGCTCCCATATTACTACTTACTGCTTGCATTATTACTAACCAGACTGGTGTCTACTTACTGATACTGAATTTTAGTTGAGTGCAGAATATTTATCTTTGTGATCTTAACAATACTATGATTCCTGTTTGAGTCAAGGCACAGAACAGAGAACCCAAACTACCAAGCAGGTCCTATGGGGGTAGCACTACAAGTAGAAGAGTAGGATTGACCTAGGACAGGGCCCCTGTGAACAGAAAATATTCTCTTTCTGGGAAATTAAGTAATCTAATCAAAGTAATTTGAAGCAGAACTGCTGCAAAAAGCATATAACATTAACCACAAGCATATAGATTAGCCCTTCTCAACCTTTTCAACACAGATGAACCCTGGAAATATTTCTCTGATCCTGGGGAACCCCTGCTAAAAATGGAAAATCCGCAACTCATCATACATTAGTGTGATGGTCAATGCAGAGGATGCTTCTTACACTTGTGGCTATTGGGAAGAATTACCCCCTTACAGATAACTAAAAAGATCAATGGTGTCCTTGAGAACTTGCCTTAGAGGCAGAAATTGACCATTGCTCAGGGAACCCCTAGCAACCTCTAGAGGAACCCAAGGGTTCCATGGAACCCTGGTTGAGAAACCCTGATATAGATGCATACCAGTATAAAAATAATGCAATATTTATATAAGAAAGATTAATAACAGTACATACAGTACATTTAATGTATAAACAGGTATTATCGGCACTGGGCCCAGTAGTAGTCCTAATGGACTTGTGCACATATACCCAGGTATCTATAGTTATCAATGGGGATGCTCCCAGATGAATGTTGCAGCACATTTCCATTACAGGTACCCCTGAGGATGATGTAGCATGTGTCTGAGACCTGCAGACAAAATCTGCGGAGATGAGGAGACCCTCCAGCCATTACCCAACCAGTCTGGAATGCAGTCCTAGTTATCTGGCAATACTCCTCTCCTCTGATCTAATATTAGTTGCATGGACAGGACAAGTGGCTCATTCTCCATGTTCTCCTTCCAGGATATTTTCCCAACAACCCTCGAGTCAGGAAATGACATACTTAGTTTTTAAAATGCGAATAAAGGTATTACATATGCAAAATATGTGATGTCAGAATACAGTGTTGCTGATGCTATTCTTATACTGTATGTAGTACTGTACTGTAACACCACACAGCTTAGAAGCATCTCCCAAACATGTGATTGAAAGGATTAGTGTTTTTCCCATGTCACCTTTGAGGTCACATAAAAAGGAGGACCCTCTCCCCAATGAACAGTATTTTTTTAAATTTAATTTTGCATTGGTACATCTCTCCTAAGGCAGTGGCCAGCATCTCTTGTCCTTTGTTTGACAATTGGCGTTCACCATCTTCCCCGGGACCCAAAAAGAGTCGCCTGCAAAGGTTCAGGGTCAAGACAATGTGCCACAACGGATCTGAGATCAGTTTCCTAAAGAGGCATCTGCTGAGAGTTTCCAGAAGCTTCGTGAATGTAGCCAAAAGTGTGTTGAGAAGGATGGTGATTATTTTGAAGGCCAATAAGGCCCCTTTCACACTGGGGCGGTAAAGTGCCGCTAATTTTAGCGGAGCTCTGCCGTCAATTTCGCAGTGCTATTTGGCCACTAGTGGGGTACTTTTACCCCCCCAGCGGCCAAGAAGCCGGCAGTATAGCCGCGCTGCCCCATTGATTTCAATGGGCAGGAGCAGTGAAGGAGCAGTGTATACATCACTCCTTCACCGCTCCAAAGATGCTGCTAGCAGGACTTTTTTAGCATCCTGCCAGCGCACCAATGGCTTTCACACTGGAGACACAACAGCGGCTCTTTCAGGGTGCTTTGCAAGTGATATTTTTAACGTTTTAGCGCCTGCAAGGCACCCCAGTGTGAAAAGGGTCTAAAGGTAATTTGTTTGTATCTTCTGTTTTGTTTGTTTTCTGATTCCATTCACCAAACTTTTTAGACACACCTCGTATTCTGTGTGTCAGCTTATCTCAAGTACCACTTTACATGTGTACTCTGTTACCTGAACCCCCTGTTTTATAAACGAGTCCTAACTAATCCAGTGCATTGAAAACAATTGTTAAATGCTGTCATAATGAATTTACTGTAAGAAGCCAAAGTAACCTCTGCGTACACACTCGCTAATTGAGAGTGAGAGTGAGCATTTTTGCTCTCAGCAGCAAATTTCCTCATTCTTCTTCAGTATCAACTTCACACCCTGTAATATTTTACTGCTCTTTAACTACTGATAGGCACTGATGATAGGCACTGATAGGCAGCACTTATGGGCACTGATAGGTGGCACTGGTATGCGGCACTGATGGGCACTCATAGGCGGCACTGATGGGCACTCATAGGCAGCACTGATGGGTACTTATGGGTGGCACTGATGGGTACTTATGGGTGGCATTGATGGGTGGTATGGATGGGCACTCATGGTCACTGATAGGTGGGCACTGATGGGCATGGATGGACACTGAGAGGTGGTACTGATGGACACTGATGGGTGGCACTGATGACATTGATGGGTGGCATTGCTGGGCATCACTTGTCTGATCTGCTGCATAATGTTACCAGTCAGGGCCCATTTGTGGGCACTGATTGGCATATATTTGCCATATTTTTGTATATGTGGATGGCCATGGGGTGCATACCACCCACATGTTGGAAGCTTCTCTGGTAGTCCTGGTGGCTTCCCTAGTGGTCCTGGTGGCTTCCCTGGTGGTCCAGTGTGGGCATCCGAGGGGGAGCTGCACTGATAAACAATCAGATCGTGATTGGACACCGCTGATCACGTGGTAAAGAGCCTCTGCCGGAGGCTCTTTACCGAGATTGGTGTAGCGGTGTCTCAGACTGACACACCCCAACCCCGATCGCTGTGATTCGTGCCCCGGGGAGTGCGAGGCGGCTGTTATCCTGCTGGACGTCATATGATGCCCAGTCAGGATAACTGAACCACCATCCGGCCGTCATTTTTCTATAGGCCGGGGGGAAGTGGTTAATGACTCTTCACTCCCTCAAGGTTTTTCACCCTAATGCATTCTATGCATTAAGGTGAAAAACCTTCTGTAACTCAGCAGCCCCCCGAGCCCCCATTATACTTACCTGAGCCCTATGTTTCCCATGATGGGGACAAGCACACCAGCTCCAGCTGGTGTCTTGTGTCCTGATTGGATAGATTGATAGCAGCGCAGCCATTGGCTCCTGCTGCTGTCAATCAAATCCAATGACGCAGGCGCCAGGGGGCAGGGCCAAGTCCTGCTTTATGAGTCAATAGATGCAGAAGCAGGACATGAGAGCATGGCCACACGGTAGTCCCAAAGGAGAGAGCTTCTCCGACGGGGAACTTGAGAACAGGAGGAGCAACCAGCGCCACTGAGGGACCCCAGAAGAGGAGGATCGGGCCACTCTATGCAAAACCAACTGCACAGCGGGGGTAAGTATGACATGTTTGCTTTTTTTTTTTTTTTTAAACCCTGAACCTTTACAACCCCTTTAAAGTGCAACAATAAAAAAAAGGAAAAATTCCTTTACATATAGTGCCTGCGGGGTTCCCTAATGTGCCTGTAAAGTAGCACATCTGTAGCATGCACAAAACATGCTGCAGCAAAAAAGGCCTTCTTAAAGAAAAAAAAAGAGTCAAATCACATTTAAAATGACTCGCGGTTACAATTGCCAACACCTGGCTGAAAACGGCGTGGGGTCCCCTCCCCAAAGTTTATACCAGGACTTTCAGGTCTGGTATGGATTTGGAGGGGCACTCCACACCAAAATAAGAAAAAAAAATTGAGTGGGGTCTCCTCCTAATCCATACCAGACCATTATCCGGGCATGCAGTCTGGCAGGTCAGGAAAGGGGGGTAAGCTAGCGCCCCCTGCCTGAACCATACCAGGCTACATGCCCTCAAAATGGGGGAGTTGGTGCTTTGAGGCAGGGGGGGCTCTGCATCCATACCCCAAAGCAGCTTGTCCCCATGTTGATGGGGACAAGGGCTTCATCTCCACAACCGTGGTTGTGGGATCTGAGGGCAGGGCCTTATCAGAATCTGGAAGCCAGATCTCGCCCCCCCATGTGAATCGGGTACATAGTACCCTTCCCCATTCACCAAAAAAGTATCAAAAAGTAATAAAAACAAGAGAAACATTTTTGACAAATCCTTTATTAAAAAATGAAAAAAATGTGTTCCTCGATGTAAATCCATTGTCAATCACTATGCTCGCCGATCTGAAAACAAAAACTCTCCACCTTCTGAGACAGCCTCCCGTCGAGTGCCTTCTCTGTGCTTTGACATTTATAATATAGGTAAGAGGCAGGGGCCACCTGGCTACATCACCCGGTAGCATCACCCCCTTCTGACGTTACGGATTAGTGCATGCTGGGCATGTGACGTCGCATGGGGTGGGCCACCAGGTGACGTTGCCAGGTGGCCACACCCCTTGCCTACATAAGAACTGTGAAAGCGCTGAGGAGGCATTCAGCAGGAGGCCGTCCCAGAAGGCAGAGTGTTTTTTTTTTCTCGTGTCAGCAAGCGCTGTGATTGATGATGGATTGACATTGGGGGACACAATTTTTTGTTTTTTAATAAAGGATCTGTTAAAAACGTGTCTCTTGTTTTTATTACTTTTTGTAAATTTTTTTGGTAAATGGGTAGGGGTACTATGTGCCCAATACTCATTCACAAAGGGGGGGGGTGGGATCTTGTCAAAGGGGCTTCCAGATTCCGATAAGTCCTCCACCCACAGACCCCCACAAACACGGGTCCCGATTGTGAGGATGAGGCCCTTGTCCCATCAACATGGGGACAAGGTGCTTTGGAGTCGGGAGCTGCCCCTGCCCCAAAGCAGCCCCCTATGTTGAGGGCATGTGGCCTGGTATGGTTCAGGAGGGGGGCGCTGGCTCACCCCCCCCCCCCTTTTGACCTGCTGGGCTGCATGGCAGGATTTTGGGAGGCCTATGTCAATTTTTTTTTTATTTGGCATGGGATTCCCCTCCAAATCAATAGCAGACCCAAAGGGCCTGGTATGGACTGGGGGAGGGTCCCCACACCGTTTTCCTTCCTTATTTTTCTACCGGCATTTATTTATTATTCAGCTGTGAGTGGGGAAACCCATTGAAAACTGATGACTCATCGGTTGTTAAGGACGTTGTGGCCAACTTCCCAGCCCCGCTCCTTAACAACCAGCTTACACTGCGCCCTGATTGGGCAAAGTTTTGATTGGGCAAAGCTGTCAGTAGAAGGATTATTTTAGGATGAAGCCATCAACTCTTCTGCTTTCAGCCTCTCATCCTGTAATGGTGGCCCCGAACCATAACATCCTCACAGCAGCAACAGAAATGGTTCAGAAAAAACTATAGTGCATTACTACTTTACTAAATACTTTATTAAATAAAGCATTCTACACACAAGGGAATTAAAGAACCACAGCATATAATACAATATGGTACAAGCATGCCCATGCCCAAATGAATAGCACTGCCATGCATCACACCGTGCTTTTTTTTGGTTTGGTTTTGGACAGAGTAGGGAATGCTTAATACTCCTGTCAGGTTTTTTTTTTTTTTGTGATCCATTAGGGAGATTTCTCTCTTTATCTCCTGTCCCAGAGACACAACAGGAAGTAAGAATTTAAGGGAATATTCCCTCTTAAATAGTTGTCATCAGAACAGGTTTTCTCATTGGAATATAATCCCTCACATTAAGTATTTTGGATTTTCCATCACTGTACTGGAGGTAATGGTCATGAGGCCAATCTTTCCTACAGGGATACAGACAGAATTAGAGGAAAGAGTTCCTAATCTATCCACATTCTAGCCTAAACTAAGAAAAAAGTTTGAGGCATACATGCACTATAACAGTTGAAAAAAAGAAGTACAGGTTCACTTTAATCACATCCATATTTTTATGTCTCACTTGCTGCAACTAAGGTGATGATTACCTTTTTTTACAGTGTATGCTTGTCTAAGCAAAATTTTTTTTATTTAACAAGCAAATAAAGGTCACGGTATGAAAATGACCATGTTTGCTGGAGGCTACAAAGCTAAATGAAAAGAAGGACTAATTATCCATTTTTCTATTTAAAATGTTCTACATCAACAACGTTGTGATCTTGTATGATTTATTTTGTGCAGTTTTACTTTTTATACTACACAAAATTGAAATGCAGCATAAAATACACAACACAGTAAAATATATAGACTGGTTATTTCAAAATATAACACAGGTTTCAGGTAACATCTATCTAAGTGTAGCACCCCCCCCCAACTTTGCGGGAGCCTGGGGGTGACCCCCAGAGGCGGGGAGGGACGACATACTTCCTCAGGGTGCAGGTTACTACGCATGGTGGGTGATGAATAAAAAGATTAGAAATTGGGGCCAGTCACATTTATACTTAAACAAAGAGAAGTTTATTTCTCACAACAGGAAATGTGGGAGAGAGGGGATAAGGCACAAGACACCTTTAGTCAAAAATACTCAATAGCAGTGTTGGTCATCTTACTTTAAAAAAGTAATTAGTTAAGTTACAAATTACTTCTTGTGTTAATTGCGTTAGTAACTCGGTTACTACATTGGAAAAGTAATTAGTTACTCAGCAAAGTAACTGTGACTTTTTTTTAATATTCTATAGACCGGACTAGCTAAGGAAGTGAATGTCGCCGCCTCCATCGGCGAGATTGACACCTTGCTAGCCCGTTGCCTGGTATAGATTTAAAGGGGAACTCCTACGCCGAAAAAACGGCATGGGGTCCCCCCAAAGTCCATAGCAGACCCTTATCCGAGCACGCAGCCCAGCCGGTCAGCATGCCTTCAACATGGGGGGTGCTTTGAGGAAGGGGGGCCCTGCAGCCCCCCCACCCCAAAGCACCTTATCCCCATGTTGATGAGGACAAGGGCCTCTTTCCGACAACCCTGGCTGTTGGTTATTGGGGTCTGCGGGCGGGGGGGCTTATCAGAATTCAGGAGCCCCTTTAATAAGAGGGCCCCCAGATTCCGGCCCCCTACCCTATTTGATTGAGTATGGGGTACGATGTACCCCTACCCATTCACCTGGGGGAAAAAAGTGTTAATAAAAAAAACACAACACAGGTTTTTAAAGTACTTTATTAGACAGCTCTGGGGGTCTTCTTCTGACTTCGGGGGTCTTCTCGCCGGGCTCCTCCGCTATCTTCTGCTCTTTTACTGCAAGCTCTTTTACTAGCGGAGGAGCCCGCCTTTCTGCTTCGTTGCTGCTGCCGTCCGGGGGTCTTCTTCCGACTTTGGGGGTCTTCTTCTGACTTTGAGGTTCTTGTCCTGCTCTTCTCTTATTTTGCTGGGCCTCCGCTATCTTCTTACAGCTCTTTTACTAGCGCTGGCTCGGTCTTGTCGCTTGTCGCCGCTGCCGCCTTCTTCTTATTATTCTTTTCTTCTTCTTCTTCCTTCTGATGTTGACACGACCCTCTCTCCAGCCGTAATGGCAAGGACGCGTTGTATGGGGATGCTGGAACTGTGACATCATAAGAGGTGGGGTCACCATGTGACATCACCCGATGACCCGCCCCTTATGCCTATATAAGTCGCCGCACAACGGGTCCCCGCCATTACGGCGAGAAAGCGTTGTGCTAACATCGGAAGGAAGAAGCAGAAGAAAAGAAGAAGAAGACAAGACTGGGCCAATGCTAGTAAAAGAGCTGTAAGAAGATAGCGGAGGCCTGGCAGAAGAAGTGAAGAGCGGGACAAGACCCACGAAGTCAGAAGAAGACCCCCGGACGGTGGGTTCTGCTTAGTTGCTAAGCTATTGAGTAACTGCTCTTGCAGAGTGCAATTGCACTATGCATAGTGGGCAGTCTTTTTGCCTTCAGTAAATCAACCCCACAGTGTTTTGAGGTGCTATGCTCACCTGTGGGCCATGTGAATATGAGAGGCTTTTATAACATTACAAGCACTATATGACCACTCTATTGTATATGGGGGCTCATTTAGCACTTGTAAGCCCCTGCATACTGCACACGATAACACAGGTGGTATGTTCTACATACAGTCTGGGAACAGTAGCTTTATACTAATCTCATCTGCTGATTTTGGGAGGATTATCCCCTCTTTTTTACACTTTCTCCATTGGGACTTCTATTTAGACTGAGAAAACGTATTCTTCATATAAACCCCTGCAGTGGACTCTTTTTCACTTTTGCACTTTATATATGATTTGCACTAAAGATTTATTTACTTTTCACTTTTTCTGAGCATATGTGCTCATTGTTTAGCACTTTAATTTTGAATTAATTCACTACTGTGATGTCTTTTTGAGCCTGCTGTGGCTAATACACACATATTTGATTGCAGTAATCTTATAAACACTTTATTTATGGTTTGCAGTAAAGTTTCATCTATTTTGCACTTTTTTTATATAGCTCTACCCCCGAAGTATGTTTGGCTCAATACTCTGTCTCTCACCCAGTAACAGTCTTAACCCCTCTGGCACACCTGGCAATACTGTAAGTTCAATACTGTAAGTTCAAGGATCAATGAGAAACACACATGTTATGATAAAACACAGAAATTATCTTTACTGCAATATTTCTGTGGAAAAGAGTAACAAACAGTAACCGTATATACACAAGTAATGCAATTGGAAAGCAATAACTATGATTAAGAGCAATATAGCTCAATACCACATCCAGGTTGCTTTCAGGGGATTAAAAATAATAGAATAACCTAAAGAGCAGAGGAAAACACTTCAATAACAATAAATCACAATATGGCAATCTGTACCAGATTGGTTACCTTTGTTCAGGTCAGCTCTATGAGTCCAGGCAGAAGAAGAGCAGAGGAATGACCCTCTTATATCAGGCCTCTCTCTTCTGTCCCCTGACACCACAGGCCCAACTTTAAACACTTTATTAAGTTCCTAGATAAACTATCTCACACACACCAACTGCATGTACAGAGCCCTCAATATGTGTGTGCGGGTCCGTATGGCACTAGTAGCTTCAGTCCTTTTCAGTTAGCCACTTTTGTTGGTGTACTTAAACTCCTGAATAGCAGGGTCAAACAACATAACTGGTCCGGATTATCACGTGAGGAATGCAGGATCTTTCTCAGCAAGGTGAAAGAACAATGGTGTCTGTATACAGTGCCCCTGGGAATGGATGACTTTATCCTTTAGCCCTGTAGCACTACAAGTGTCAACAAGATGACTAACAGCAATGATGTCTGTATACAGTATCCATTTAACTTCTTCTGTGGTGCAGTGTCCCTGTTTCCTGCAAATTACCAAAAGCCCCCTCACCCAATCCTGTGGTCAAGGCCCAAACGAATGTCCTGGGACAAGCAGGCTCTCCTGGTGACCCGACTGGTCACCTCACACTGGAATGCTTCACCATTGGTGCAGGTGTGCCTGGACCTGCACCTGGGATCCCCCTCTCTCAGACTGGATGTCCCAACTGGCGGCCGAGGCCTAAATCGCCTAGGAGGCAGTACCTCTCCCTTAGGTCTAATCTCTTCCTTCGCCTCGTGCTCTCTGAAAATCCCTCAGCAATGCAAAATGGAGTCTTTAGTTCATCTTCTCCAGAGCATGCTGGCTCTTGCAGTTTCATACATTTCAATCTGAAAGTGAAACTTGAGTCCTGGAACTACAGTTCCTTTTATGCTTTGTTCCCTGGTGGTAATCAGTCTGCTGACAGGATGTGATGACACAGAGTCTTAGCTGGCACTAGAGGGAAACAGTCTCACTGCAACAATGTTGCAAAGTGTCTTCTGATACTCCAGGTAAGATAACCAGCTCCCTGCTACATCTATGTGCACACTGTTTAGCACTTTGAGTTGGTTCACTATTGTGATGCATCTGTGAGCCTGCTTTGGCTGATAAGCACATATATTATTGCAGTACTTCTCAATCACATCTTAGCACTGCACTTTTTGGCTTTCAATTCTGTTATGCTCTGTATCTGAGTATAATGTCAGCTGCTTAATGGTTAGTGATTTGTAGACCCTAGTGCAAAATATTTCAGTTTTTTCTTTAGGTATGAAAATTAAATCAAGTTTGCTAATGTCATTGCCATATATGTAGTAGACTTTTCCCTTTAACAAAACTAAAGTCTCACTTTAAAACACTTTTTTGGACTGGTACTTGTTTAAACATGAGAGAGTCTGCATGGTCAGTAATTAGCTTGTAGATAGATGTAGTAAGCCAGCCATATGTCTGCTTTCCTCTGTGATAAATTAGCTACTTAGCATAGGCAAGAGAAGTGAGAGGAGCAAATATCACACTGCAACTTCAAGCAGTTAGCAGGCTTATTCCAGGTTGGTTACCAGCCCTTTTTTTAATATTCAGACTAAAAGAAATATTACATAGGATAACATAACACAAAACTATTCAAATTGTGACTTTAAGTATTTTTTTTTTCAAAACACAGAGTTAGACTTTTGTAGCACTCTCCTCTAGTTAGGCTGCTAGGTTAAACTTAGTTTTTGATTTCACTGTAGTGAGCGGAGCAGCAATTGATTGTTTTTGTCTGGTCGGGGTCTCCAGGTTGGGTATTTGATTTTTACCACCTTCTTTTGGAAGAAGCTCCTTTCCTCTTCAGGGAGGGTTCCAGTTCTCCTGGGGCTTCCCCTAGAAGAGAACTACAGAGACTAGAGATTGCAGTCTGGGGAGCTGGGCTGAAGGCCTGGGGAAGATTGCTATAGGATTATTTGCTGGAGGGCACTGTCCTGAAGTCCTGGTCTGGAGAAGGATCTTTTATCTCCCTCACTAAGGATATAACTTTGGATGCTGGGTGGGAGGCGGCTCCTGGGACATTGTGAGTAAAGACCTTGCTGTGAATTCTTGGGTGTACAAGTGCCAGAAGTGAACTGAGGGGTTGATAAACTAAAGGGAAATAGACTGTGTGCTTTGCAAAATGTAGTTGCAATCTGCAAGTGCAGTTGCTCCAGAGTTTAGTAAATGAGGTAAAGATTCACTTTGTAAAGAATACCAAATCATGTGCAAGGAAGAATAAAAAAGCATTTTTACATGCACATGATTGAATGGTGGAAGTCAGCAGAGCTTCAGCTCATTTACTAAGCTCTGAAGCAACTGCAATTGCAAAGCTATTTGCCTTTACTAAATAAACCACTAAGTGTCAGAAGATGCTAGATGGACTGGAACTGCTAGTCCTAGGTATAGTGGCCATTCCCTGTGTCCTCCAGGATAGGCTGGTATAGAGAAGATTATGCCATTATGAGACGTTCTGTTCTTGGACCTCTTTTATTTTCAATCTACAGCTCTTCACTGGGTCAGCTCATGGCTATCATGGCTATCAATATCATTTCTACGCTGATGACACACAAATCTATCTCTTCACCCCTCAACTCACTCCATCAGTCTCCTCACGCATTTCTAACTTACTAACAGACATATCTGTATGGATGTCACACCACTTCCTCAAACTCAACTTGTCCGAAACCGAACTTATAATATTTCCTCCCCCGCATGCCTCTTCCCCTGACTTATCCGTCAAGAGCAATGGCACAACCATCCACCCATCCCAACATGTCAGCGTGCTAGGTGTTATCTGGGATTCTGAATTCTCCTTTTAGCCCCACATCCAATCACTTTCAATGAAGCTTGCTGCCTCAACCTCCGCAACATCTCTAAACTAAGTCCCTTTCTAACCAATGAAACCACAAAGCTCCTGATTCACTCCCTGGTTATCTCTCGTCTCGACAACTGCAATTCCCTCCTCATTGGCTTACCTTTAAATAGACTATCCCTCCTTCAGTCCATCATGAATGCTGCTGCCAGACTCATCCACCTTACAAACCGCACAGTGTCTGCCACCCCTCTCTGCCAATCCCTCCATTGGCTGCCACTTGCCCAACAAATTAAATTCAAAATACTAACAATAACTTACAAAGCCATCCACAACTCTGCCTCCAGCTACATCACTAGCCTAGTCTCAAAATACCAATCTAATCGCCCTCTTCGTTCCTCCCAAGACCTCCTGTTCTCTAGCTCCCTCATCACCTCCTCCCATATCCACCTCCAGGACTTCTCCCGAGCCTCGCCCATCCGATGGAATTCGCTACCCCAATCTGTCAGACTGTCTACAAATGTATCCACTTTTCGGCGATCCCTGAAAACTTTCCTCTTCAGAGAAGCCTATCCTGCCTCCATCTAACAACTGCACTATTTTCTCCATTAGCTCACCCCCCACAGCTATTACCCTTTTGTATAACTTGACCCTCCCTCCTAGATTGTAAGCTGTAACGAACAGGGCCCTCTGATTCCCCCGTATTGAATTGTATTGTATTGAATTGTATTGTAATGTCTGCCCTAATGTTGCCTAAACTGTCGGCGCTATATAAATCCTGTATTATAATAATAATAATAATAATAATAGACCAAGCCTGTATGATCCCTGTGCATGGATCTGGATCCCATGTACTGATAAGGAGGACCTGGGCATATTCTCATCTACCCCTCCAGGGGCAAGCTCTACACTTTAAAATACTTATTGATAAGTGCCCATTGTCTGAAATCATTTTGACAGAGAGTTAGGCCATCTATGAGTTACAGATAACAGCAAAAGAACTGTACACTTGGACAGCTTGTAAGCAATGTCAAGTGAGCATAGGACAAAAATTTGCATGCCGGGTGCCACCAGCAGGCTTTGGGCTCAAACTTTGCTGGTGTGCACCCTCATTCCCAGAGGGAGTTGAACTTTAAAATTGTGAGTTAGACTTTAATATAATTTATAATCAGTGCTAACTAAGTGACATATTTACTCACACAACTCCTGATGGCTAAAGTCATGAGTTAGACTTTAAAGCCATATGAAATCATTTCTAAATAAGTGACATACTCACATGGCTCCTAATGACTTTGAAGTTATGAGCTAGACTTTAAAGTTATGTAGAATCAGTCCTAAATAAGTGACATAGTCACTCACAAGACTCCTGCTCCAAGTTCAGACTTCAACAGGTATATATTCCACAACAGGTACAGTCAGGTCCATAAATATTGGGACATCGACACAATTCTAATCTTTTTGGCACCACACACCACTACAATGGATTTGAAATGAAATGGACAAGATGTGCTTTAACTGCAGACTTTCAGCTTTAATTTGAGGGTATTTACATCTAAATCAGGTGGATGGTGTAGGAATTTTCAACAGTTTGTATATGTGCCTCCCACTTTTTAAGGGACCAAAAGTAATGGGACAATTGGCTGCTCAGCTGTTCCATGGCCAGGTGTGTGTTATTCCTTCATTTTCCCATTTAAAAGGCGCAGATAAAAGGTCCAGAGTTCATTTCAAGTGTGTTATTTGCATTTGGAATCTGTTGCTGTCAACTGTCAATATGAGATCCAAATAGCTGTCACTATCAGGGAAGCAAGCCATAATTAGGCTGAAAAAAGAAAACAAACCCATCAGAGAAGTAGCAAAACCATTAGGTGTGGCCAAATTAACTGTTTGGAGCATCCTTAAAAAGAAAGAACACACCGGTGAGCTCAGCAACACCAAAAGAGCCGGAAGACCACGGAAAACAACTGTGGTGGATGACCGAAGAATTATTTCCCTGATGAAGAAAACACCCTTCACAACAGTTGGCCAGATCAAGAACACTCTTCAGGAGGTAGGTGTATGTGTGTCAGAGTCAAAAATCAAGAGAAGACTTCATCAGAGTGAATACAGAGGGTTCACCACAAGATGTAAACCATTGGTGAGCCTCAAAAACAGCAAGGCCAGATTAGAGTTTGCCAAACAACATCTAAAAAAGCCTTTACAGTTCTGGAACATCATCCTATGGACAGATGAGATCAAGATCAACTTGTACCAGAGTGATGGGAAGAGAAGAGTATGTAGAAGGAAAGGAACTGCTCATGATCCAAAGCATACCACCTCATCAGTGAAGCATGGTGGTGGTAGTGTCATGGCGTGGGCATGTATGGCTGCCAATGCAACTGGTTCTCTTGTATTTATTGATGATGTGGCTGCTGACAAAAGCAGCAGGGTGAATTCTGAAGTGTTTCAGCCAATATTATCTGCTCATATTCAACAAAATGCTTCAGAACTCATTGGACGGCGCATCACAGTGCAGATGGACAATGACCCGAAGCATTCTGAGAAAGCAACAAAAGCGTTTTTTAGGGGAAAGAATTGTAATGTTATGCAATGGCCAATTCAATTGCCTGACCTAAATACGATTGAGCATGTATTTCACTTGCTGATGACAAAACCGTAGGGAAAATGCCACAAGAACAAGCAGGAACTGAAGACAGCTGCAGTAGAGGCCTGGCAGAGCATTACCAGGGATGAAACCCAGCGTCTGCTGATTTCAATGCGTTCCAAACTTCAGGCTGTAATTGACTGCAAAGGATTTGCAACCAAGTATTAAAAAGTGAAAAATTGATGGGTGATTGTTAATCTGTCCCATTACTTTTGGTCCCTTAAAAAGTGGCAGTCACATATACAAACTGTTGTACTTCCTACACCGTTGACCTGATTTGGATGTAAATACCCTCAAATTAAAGCTGAAAGTCTGCAGTTAAAGCACATATTGTTTGTTTCATTTCAAATCCATTGTGGTGGTGTATAGAGCCAAAAAGATTAGAATTGTGTTTATGTCCCAGTATTTATGAACCTGACTGTATATATTCGCATATACTCCCATGTACCACCAGCATAGGTCACAGAAAAAAAACATCTTTACTTGGCTTGCAATGGCAGGCAGAAAATAGTTTTTAACTCTGGATAACAGTAGTTATCTGTTGCCTGCTACAAGGTATTCTTCTGCTCCTCTCCCTAGGCTGAATCCTATCTATAGAAATAGACGGTGTAACATTCCCCAGCTGGGGAAGGCTGATAACTCTTGCTATCCTCCCCACAGCAGTCACCCTGATATATATAAACATCCATACTCTAGAAAGGATGCACCCTACACAGGCCCGTTGCGACAGGACAGGCAAAACAAGCAATTGCTTGGGGCCCCGAGCTGGCCTGGGGCCCCAGCCACGCCGCCGGTCGCCGCTTACTATAAGGTGCAGCCTGTAGCAGGACCGAGCTCCTCTTCTTTCCTCCTGCAGTCTGCGCGGTACGGGAGATTCAGTTTCCTGTTCCCGGCCGGACTGACAGGAAGTGCACACACTGAGTGCTCACTTCCTTTCAGTCAGGCCGGCCGGGAACAGAAAACTGAATCTCCTGCCGCGCGGTAAGCCATAGGGAGGGGGGTTAAAAAGAACAGGGGGGGAGTAGTAAGGGGGCAGTCATCAAGACCCATTTAGTAATAAAAATATGGTAGCTTGCTGACCATAATAAAAACAATTACCATAGCTTTCTTTCCATTTTCTTTCTTTACCATCCCATTTCCATCTTATTGCTTCTTTTTTTTAATCGGGTGATATTTATTAAAGCTTTTTGCCAAAATTTATGAAGCAGAGAAAAGACTCTACAGTACACTCTACAACATCAGTATTTGCACTGTAAACCTTTTTTATTTATATAAAGTGTTGATGAACTTAAACTGTATCACTATGCTGTGATTCCTGTAGGCTTTGCATGCGTGCATGCGAGGGGGTTGGGGGGCCTCCATGTCCATTTTGCTTGGGGCCCCCAAATTCCTTCAAACAGCCCTGATCCTACAGGCCAAGCAGTGAAATAGCAGTGCACCTTGTCCTACATATGGAGGACAAACAAAACCAGTAAACCAACCACTGCCTCCTAACACCCTCTAACAAGCAGAAAACAGAAAGAGCTGTGCATAAGGACCTCTATCAAAAAACATTTTACTAAAAAAATGTTCTAACTGCTCTTAATGCAAAGTGTAGCAAATTTAGCTAGCCACGATGATGCACATTAAGGTGAGCTATAAATTAGTGATGACATACATACTGAAATAAGCCATAGAAACCAGTTGCAAAGCTTATTTTACAAACCTTACTCCAGTATACTAAATTGTTATTGGCCTTTATGGGTACTTCAGGATTCCATAACTTATAGGACTGATTAACTGAGAAGGGTGCTGTTGTACAGTAAATCATGTCTGTTCAGAGTAGGCTTGAAGGCAAAGCTGTGAGCTCAATGAAAAGCCTAAAGTAGCAGCACTTATAAATATATGACATCATAGTTTATTAGCTGGTACCTGGAGCTAGCCTTCATTTGCTCCACATTCTGTTATGGAGATTAGACATGCTGACTGTACATATCCCACAGTACTGTGCCTGGTATATGATTGAGTTGCACCAAGTACATGCAGGGGAGGTGGACCTATACTTATGTAAATAGAGACTTTGAAAAAGTTGCTTTTTGCCTAGATGGGTTAAAGCGGTAGTAAACCCGCACATTTTTTTTTTTTTTAAACCTGCAAAGCAAAAGGCATAATGAGCTAGTATGCACCGCATACTAGCTCATTATGAAATACTTACCTTAGAACGAGGCCCCGACATCTGGCCCGATCCACGCCGAGGGAGCTGACATGCTCCCTCGGCGTTTCTTCCGGGTATCGCGGCTCCGGCGCTGTGAGTGGCCGGAGCCGCGATATCGTCACTCCCGCGCATGCGCGCGGGAGATTTCAGTCCGGCCGCTCGGCTGCTGCCGGATTTTGACGGCGAGAAACCCCTTGTGCGCATGCGCCGCTGCAGTCAGCGGCGCATACCGAGGGGAATATCTCCTAAACCGTACAGGTTTAGGAGATATTTTTTTTACCTACAGGTAAGCCTTATTATAGGCTTTCCTGTAGGTAAAAGTTAAAAATGTGTGTATACAACCACTTTAACAGTGCTCTGTGAGGTGTTTGTAAAAAATGATAGCTGATGACTGTTGTTTATTTAGGGATATTGGTGCCTGCAGACATAGAGATTATTGCCCGGTCCATTTGAAATCATTTGGATCAACTGATAATCAATTGATAATAATCCTCTAATGTTTTTGGATACATTTATGGTTCAAGTCCCTACCATGGTTGTTATCTTGCAAATACCAAGAGGTATAAACCGTGTGCAGTTGTGTTATTTTGTTATAGGATGGAGTGTTTAACCACTTGCAGACCGGACCAATTTGCTGGTCAAAGACCAGACCCCTTTTTGCGATTCGGCACTGCGTCGCTTTAACTGACAATTGCGCGGTCGTGCGACGTGGCTCCCAAACAAAATTGACGTCCTTTTTTTCCCACAAATAGAGCTTTCTTTTGGTGGTATTTGATCACCCCTGCGGTTTTTATTTTTTGCGCTATAACCAAAAATAGAGCGATAATTTTGAAAAAAACGCATTATTTTTTACTTTTTGTTATAATAAATATCCCCCAAAAATATATAAAAAAACATGAGATGATCGCGGGGATGCCCGCGGCGATCGAGTCCGCGGGTCCCGCGACCGGACTCACGGGGTCCCGACCAGCGCGGGAGTGCGCCGCCGGCGGCGCGCTCCCGATGGCAGGGCGGCATTGAATATTGGACGTACCTGTACGCCAATATGCCTGCCTGTGCCATTCTGTCGACGTACATCGTCGTGTGCTGGTCGGGAAGTGGTTAATTCATTATAATTTGGACTCTATAAGTCTATATATGAGAAGAGAAAGGTGCCCCTAAGTGCAGTGATTTAAGGGTTTATTACAGGCACAATGAAATTTAAAACACTTACAAGATAATAAGAGGTCATAGGCATATAGTTATTTGTCCTCGCTGTAATCATCGCCTGTCTGGGGGAGAGAGAGAGCCATCCTGCAGCTGTCAGAGTCCCTGGTGACGTGGATTGGCGAGTAGGTGAAGATGCGATGAGGTGGCCTGTGTTCTGGAACCCAGCTGGAATGCACACGGCCGATGTGACATCAGGTGAAGGTTGTGGGCGGTAACGCTTTTCGGAGCATGCACAGCTCCTTCGTCAGTCCTCCCTCTTAAAAGTCTATATATAAAGCCTCATCAATCCAGACTTATTTTTACTTGCATATCCAAAGAATTACTCTACTGGTTTAGGGAAACAATTCTAAGGATGTATTATTTTTACAAAATTCTTTTTTTTTTATTATTAGGAATTCCATAGTCAACAGGGGGCTAGAGCCATCCAACCTGTACATCAACAAGTGTATTCCTCTGGTGTATTTTCTCTGTTACATTGTTTGAGCTTGCTGTAGTGAGGTGTGCTAGAGAGATTTGGATCTGGGGAAGCTGCAGAGTCATGCTCGGAGAACTATTAAATCACTGAGCCACTTTCTGTTCTGTCTCTTCACTTTACAGCTTTTGCCCTTTGGGGATGTCAGCTTAGTGGGCAATCGCTCCTAGACCTTGAGCCTAGGTACATAGAAGGATGTAGGGATCTCCCCTCCTGGGAGGAACCCATGAAGGTTTTGGCTGATGGAAGAAGAGATCATATAGACTATGGAATGCAAGCTGCCACTTTCCCTCACACGTAGAGAGGTGGAGAGGTATGGTTGAGTGGGAAGTGAAAACTGAGATACCACTTGAACCTAGGGTTGCCACTTTTCTTTAAACCAAACCTAAACACTTGGGTATACACTATAGCATGGGTCTCCAAACTTTCAAAACAGAGGGCCAGTTTACTGCCCTTCTGACATTAGTAGGACCAGACTTTCATGTCAGTGGGAGCATTAATCACCCATCGTTGATGTCAGTGGGAGGAATAGTACGAGGAATAATGCCCAATTGTTGGTGTCAGTGGGAGGAATAGTGCTCCATAATTGGTGTCAGTTCGAGGAATAGTGTCTCATATGAGTGAGAGGAACTGTGCCCTAAAGGCTAGCAAAGGGCTGCATCCACCCCCCGGGCAGCAGTTTGGAGACCACTGCACTATAGGATTGTAACAGACCTGGGCCACCTTTGGGCACTCCAAAGAGAATAGTAATGCCCCTCACCCTCCTGTCAAGCCCTGTTCTGAGCCACATTCCTGTCTGAATAATGTGTCTGGGTTTCAGGTGGACACATGATTCAAAACCTGGACTGTTTGGGTGAAACCTGGACAGGTGGCAAACCTACTTGAACCTCAATTTCTAAGGAGTAGAGCTATGCAGTAGTCCAGTCAGCACAGTTTGTGATTTTAAAGTTCATTTTATGCAATTGCAATGGCTTGTTCATATGCATTTTTCTGCACAAAAACAATGCAAATCACTGCAAGGGCACATAGAAAACAATTATTTTTTATGTGCCCCATTCACACATAATGAGGTGCGTAAAAATGCACATGTTTTCAACAGCACAACTGTCACCGCTTACTTTAATGAAGTGTAATTTTGTGGCTCTTTAACCCCCCTGACGGTATTCCCGAGTCTGACTCGGGGTGGATTTTTTATACCAAAAGCGGTATCCCCGAGTCAGACTCGGGACAGCGTCGCTGGATCCAGGAGGAGGTTTCCTTACCTTCTCCTTCGAATCCAGCGATGTCTCCCCGCTGTACGAGCGAGCCGTGTCTCGCTCGATCTATCACATCGGCGATCTCCGTGCCCTGCGAGCGTTGCGACGCACGGGCACGGAGATCGGCGCCAAATTCAAAAAGTGAAATAAACAGTATACATACAGTATAATGTAATCTTACAGATTACATTGCTGTATGTAAATATTTCACATCCCCTTTGTCCCTAGTGGTCTGCCCAGTGTCCTGCATGCAGTTTTATATTGTAAAAACTGTTCTTTATGCCTGGAAACTGGAGATTGTCCATAGCAACCAAAACTGTCACTGTACATCAAAAATGATTTTAGACCAGCTAGAAAACAGCGATAATAAATTAGAATGACTCGCAGAATTGAGCGATAGCGATTTGTGGGGAGATCCATCATCAAATACTGAAAAGTAATGACAGTGACAATTCTGCAACTCGGCAAATTTCAGTGTTTTTGATTAGATTACATTATTGAATAATTTTTATTATTGTTATATTATTATTTGGTACAATTATTTATAATTATTTATTATATTATAATTTATGATTTAATTTTTCAAACTTTATCATACCCGGGATGTCTGCTAGACTCTGGTTTGGACAGATTTAAGAGAGTTATTCCTAAGAATTGCAGGACTACAATATAAAACGCCAAATTTTCATGCAAAATAATGGTACCGCTTTTAGCACCTAAAATCCGAAATAATGGTACCGCCAGGGAGGTTAATAAAGTAAAAAACAAAAGGCAAAATGTAGACTGTAAAAGAGATTATGATTAAAACCAGTGTAGGTAGGGATATCCTGATCCACACCTCGCCCTCCTTCCCATATCACCATTTGGCAATAAACTTCTTTGCTATTTTAAAATCTACTAAAGTAACTGATGGGCATTATTTCTGAAGAACCAGAAAAAGAACCACACCTGAGATGAATGTGTAGCACTGACCCCCAAAGGAGCGGCTGAATTTATTGGGCTTACCGTTACCTTCTTCACCTCGTATGCGTCTAGGGGTTTCCTGAGGTAGATGGCCCAAAAACTGCAGAGACTGACGACAGATCCACTTAAAGGGATTTTTATTTGTGAAAAACAGTAACACAGTCTCTCAACATAGGATCAGAGGGTTTAGGTGAAAAGTTCAGGTACTCTTAATGTTAAATTCCGTATGAAAGAGAAATCTCTTACTTTGAAATAAATCCAGAGAATAGCCATTCGCAACTGGATCCTCACCCTAATTGGATAATCCTTCTCTCACCAGACCTAGCAGCCAACAGGGTACTTGAGTCAGGAATAAGTCTCTGCCACAGACTTTGCTATAGAACACTCGTGTGGTACCAGTATCTTTCAGCCAGTCCGACGATACCGCGCGAGTTTGGATTTGCTTAGGTCCTTCAGCTTTTCCAGGCTCTTGTTGAGAAGCCAACCCTTGCATGGCCTTCTCCCGAAGAGTCCTCTCCTGGATAACTTCACAGTTGCTGGGCCTCTCCACTAACCGAGATGGCACCGGACCACCTCTGAACCCTCCTTTCAGTTTCCTTGCCTCAGGCTAGCCAGCCCAGAGATGTAAAGTCGGGTGGATCCGCACCCCAGGCCATGGAAGTCCTGGGGACTGGTCAGGAGGACCAGGACCATGCAGTCAGAACATACTTCTGGACCGGATCCCCGAAACATGTGACATGCGCACCCTAAATACCCTCTCACAGAAGGCACAGCAAGAGTGACACTCCCACCGGGCTGGTTCCGAGAGAAAGTAACCTTAATGCACCCAACTAGACTATGTTTCCGTGACTGCCACAAGTGACAGCGCCATCTATGTCTAGGCGGAACACCCAGCAGTCCAGTCAGACTAATGCTGAGGTCAAAATTTAGATTAATCAAACCCAAACCAAACTGCGGTTTAAGGGTAACATTAAATTTCAAAAAACATATAGCGCATGCTCTTCAGGAGCCGGCGTTATAAATGTTACAGGGACTTTACTATAAGTAAATAGACCTAGAGAATTCTTAGGCTCGGTTCACACAGGGGCGACTTGTCCAGGCGACTTAGCCGCCTGACAAGTCGCGCTCTGTTCTGTACTATGGAACCGTTCTAATAGGTGCGACTCAAGTCGCTCCGACTTAGAAAAAGGGTTCCTGTGCTACTTTTGGGGCGACTTCAGGCGACTTGCATTGACTTCTATACAGAAGTCGTTTTGCAAGTCGCCGCTGAAGTCGTGTGCAGGTCGCGTCTGTGAGTCGCGCTGCAAGTCGTGCCGCCCTTGTGTGAACCGAGCCTAACAGTTGCTGTTTGATAGCTGAAGATCAGTATTCATGTGTAACTATTGAAGATCAGTACAAATAGTGCTACACAATTTTAAATGTTCATAGTAAATCATTTCTGACATTAACTTCATATGTGTAATATAATGAAAAGCTTTATTTTATTTTCTTAATTACATGAATGATTTGATACACTGATTAATTGTGACAAACCCCAGGAGGCCTTGTATGGAGAAGATGCATACTAATTAATGATATCAACAGAAGGGACTTTTCTATTTTAAGGATTAGTTCTATTTTAGGAACACTAGGAAATGATGTCGCATGGCTGATTATGTGACTAAAAGCCTGGCTTCGCACACGCATGTTTTGCAGCAAAAATGATTTTATTTTAGTGAAGCAGTTGAGCAGAAAGGTCCCATAAGCATAAGGACTGCTTACAGTCTACAGTATAAAACTTGTAACCTTACATTTATGTATCCAGTACTTCACTACTGAGAGAGTTGATCTTTACAAATTCTGTTTCTGTTTGGGTTGACTTGTCTTTTTTAAAGAGTTGTAAAGGTTCAGGGTTTAAAAAAAAAAACATGTCATACTTACCTCCGCTTAGCAGTTGGTTTTGTGCAGAGTGGCCCTGGTCCTCCTCTTCTGGGGGCCCTCAGTGGCCGCTGGTGGATCCCCCTCTTCTGGAGTGCCCTGTCGGAGAAGCACTCTCCTTCGTGGACACCCATGCGGGATCGCTTCCGTGTCCTGCTTCTGCATCTATTGACACAGAAAACAGGACTCAGCCCCGCCCCCGTCGCCCGCGTCATTGGATTTGATTGACAGCAGCAGGATCCAATGGCTGCGCTGCTATCAATCGATCCAATCAGGACATGAGACAACAAGGTGTTTGCAAATTTACCACATTGTTTGTGGTCAGCATGCAGCTGACTAAATAATGCACAGAGCGCAGAGGTCAGACGTAAATACCGTACAGAATGCAGGGGTCAGGGTAAGTAGTGCAGACTGCAGAAGTCATGAGCAAGTAATGTGCAAGGTACAATGGTCAGGAGTTAGTAACATACAGATTGCGAGGGTTAGGAGTAAGTAACATGCAGATTGGGGGTTGGGGGGTCAGGAGTACGTAACAAAGAAAGTGCAGGGGTCAGGAGTAAGTAGCAACAGATTCCAAATGTAACACAGAGGGGGAGATTTACTAAAGCTATTGCACACAGAAACTGGTGCAGCTGTGCAGTGTAACCAATCATCTTCTAGGTTTTATTGTCAAAGCTTAATTGAACAGGCTGAAGTTAGAAGCTGATTGGTTACTATGTGCAGCTGTACCAGATTGTGTGTGCATCAGCTTTAGTAAATCTTCCTCAGAGTGGCTCAAAAGTGATGTGGTCAAGAAATACTGTAGCTAGAATAAAGGTGGATTAAGCGCTTGGACCAGATGGCATCCACCCACTCATGGATCCTAAAATAATTGAGCTCTGTCATTTCAAAGTCATTGTTTCTCATTTTAATACACGGCCATACACGGTTCAAATTTCCTTTCGAAAATCATATCTAACAATTTTTGGATGAATTTGACACCATTAGTGGGCTGCAGCAACAGCCGATTTTCGTGCGGAAATCAAATTTGAGGAGTTAGACATGTTGGAAATTTGAAAAACAAATGATTTTCTAATCATTGATGGAAAAATCGTGCAAGAAATGTAATAAGAAAAGAAAATTTACGGAGAGAAAAGAAGATTCCCGGGCCACGAAAATTCTTTTCTGTAGCAACATGAGGTAAAATTGAAGGCTTGGTCAGTCGAATTTATAAAATCAATGGTGGCATCATCGGATCAAAAAAAACAAAAACTTGCTGATTTTGGAAAGAAAATTTGTTTGAAATTTGACCATGTATGGCCTGCATTAGGCACTCATTAATGACTGGAATGGTACCACTGAATTGGCGTAGGGCCAATGTGGTGCCCATATTTAAAAAGGGATCAAAGTCTTTACCAAGTAACTCTAGACCAGTTAGTCTATAGTCGGAAAGATACTGGAGAGTTTAATAAAAGACCACATAGATGAGTTCTTGCTGGAAAATAATATTTTAAGCAACAGACAGCATGGATTTATGAAAGACAGAAGTTGTCAAACAAAGCTGATTTCTTTTATGAGGAGGTAAGTAAAACCTTGGACAGAGGGGTGGCTGTGGACGTGGTATACCTGGATTTTGAAAAAACGGTTGACACAGTTGCCCACACACGACTAATGTGTAAAGTAAAGTCTACAGGTTTGAAAAGATCAATTTGTAAACGCATAGAAAACTGGTTAAAGAACTGAATTCAGAGAGTAGTGGCCAATGATTCTAATGCCCTGCACACATGGTTGGACATTCCGATGACAAAATCCGTCGGATTTGTTCGAACTGATTTTTTTAGACGGATTTTGGCCGCACGAAGTTGTTGGAAAATCCGATCATTCAGAACGAGGTGACGTAAACGACGTATGACGGGACTATAAAGAGGGCAGTAGCCAATAGCTTTCGTCTCGTAATTTATTATGAGCATGCGTGGCACTTTGTCTGTCGGAATTGTATACATGCGATCGGAATTTAAAGGATCGGATTTTCTGACAACACAATCCAATCGCACATTTTCCGTCTGAAAGTCCGACCGTGTGTACAGGGCATTACTCTGAATGGTCTAAGGTTATTAGTGGTGTATTAGTGGTGTACCCCAAGGTTCAGTGTTGGGACTCTTGCTTTGTATTATCTTTATAAATTATATAGGGTTTGGGAAAAAAAGTACCATTTCTGTCTTTGCAGATGACACCAAGTTATGCAGTGTAATAACATCCTTACAGGATGTCTCCAATTTACAAGCCGACCTCAATGCACTGTCTAATTGGGCAACTAAGTGGCATATGAGGTTTAATGTTGATAAATGTAAAGTTATGCATGCATCATACATATTAGGGGGAGTACACCTGGGAAAATCCATGGTAAAGAAGGATCTGGGGGTTTTGGTAGATCATAAGCTCTCTGGAGTCCATACCTCCCTTAATACAAGAAAGGACTTTGAACGCTTTGGAAACTGCAGATAATAAAAATCTGTGGTTTCCAAAGCAATGCATTAATGGATTGTATTAAGAGAGGTATGGACTCGAGAGAGTGAGATATCATTTTTCCCCCTGTACAAATCATTAGTAAGACGTCATCTGGAATATGCAATTCAATTTTGGGCACCAGTTCTCAAAAAGGATATTGAGGAACTGGAGAACGTGCAAAGAATGGCAACCAAATTGACAAGAGGCATGGAGGAGCTCAGCTATGAGGAAAGATTAGAGGAACTGAATTTGTTCTCTCTTGAGAAGATGACATTAACCTGCATGGCGGTATTCCCGAGTCTGGCTCGGGGTGGAATTTTAGCACCATAAGTGGTAACCCCGAGCCAGACTCGGGATCGCATTGCAGGATAGGATAAGATAGGACAGGGAGACTTACTTAACTTGTCCCCTGGATCCTGCAATGTCCTCCCCGCTGTGGGATCGAGCTGTCCTCCGCTCGATTCACACAGTGCCCGAGTGCCGTTGAGCTCCGTTCCCTGCGACGTTACGACGCACGGGAGCGGAGATCGGCGCCAAATTCAAAAAAGTAAAAACACAAAACACATACAGTATACTGTAATCTTACAGATTACAGTACTGTATAAAAAAAAATACACATCCCCTTTGTCCCTAGCGGTCTGTCCAGTGCCCTGCATGTACTTTTATATTATAAATACTGTTTTTTCTGCCTGGAATTTGGAGATCCATAGCAACCAAAAAGTGTCCCTTTATGTCAAAAGTAATTTTAGACAGCTAGAAAACAGCGATAATAAATTAGAATCACTTGCAGAATTGAACGATAGCGATTTGTGGGGAGATCCGTCATCAAACACTAAATTTAATGACAGCGACAATTCTGCAAATGAGCAAATTTCAGTGTTTTTGGATTTGATTACATTATAGAATATTTTTTATTATTATTTGTTATAATTATTTATAGTTATTTATTATATTATAAACTTTATCATACCCGGGATGTCTACTAGACTCTGGTTTGAACAGATTTAAGTGAGTTATTCCTAAGAATTGCAGGACTACCATATAAAACGCCAAATTTCCATGCAAAATAATTGTACCGCTTTCAGCACCTAAAAGCAGAAATAATCGTACCGCCAGGGAGGTTAAGGGGGGATATGAACAACATGTATAAATACATAAGTGGTCTATATAGTGAACTTGGCGTTGAGTTATTCACTTTAAGGTCATCACAGAGGGTAAGGGGGCACTCACTCTTTATGTCTAGAGGAAAAAAGATTTTATCTCCAAATACAGAAAGGTTTCTTGACAGTAAGAGCTGTGAAAATGTGGAATAGACCCCCTCCAGAGGTGGTTCTGGCCAGCTCAGTAGATTGCTTTAAAAAAGGCCTGGATTCTTTCCTAAATGTACATAATATAATATAACTGGGTACTGACATTTATAGGTAAAGTTGATCCAGCGAAAATCAGACTGCCTTTTAGGAGATCAGGAAGGAATTTCTCTCCCTGCTGTAGCAAATTGGATCATGCTTTGCTGGGGGTTTTCACCATCCTCTGAATCAACTGTGGGTAAGGGATTGTGTATATGGGATTGTATTTTTTTGGGGTTGAACTGGATGGACTTGTGTCTTTTTTCAATCTGACTAACTATGTAACTATGTAGGCGTGCCTGTAGAGTTCCAGGTAAATGTTAATGGCAAGTTTTAATGATTATACAGCATGTTAGGGTGAGGGTTTGTATTTGAAGGTTAAAGTAAGTATTTAAGAGAAATTAGTCAACAATGGGAATTATTATAATAATTTGATTGCCCAGTGTCCACCCTTGACTTGACTTGGCTGTTGACTATAACAGCACAACCTTACCTCTCAGGGAATTTAAAATGTTAGATTATTTACTTGTTTTCTATACTTGTCAGAGCAAGCATTTCCCCGTTCTGCCTAGTGACACTGTCACTGAACACAGCTCCCTGTAATCGGGAGCTGTGATCAGTGATGTGTCAACCGTAGCCCCTCCCCCTACAGTTAGAATCACTCCCTAGGACACACTTAACCCCTACAGAACCATCTAGTGTTAACCCTTTTATTGGCAGTCACATTTACACAGTAATCAATGCATTTTTAATCGCACTGATCGCTGCATAAATGTGAATGGTCCCAAAAATGTGTCAAAATTGTCCTGTATGTCCACCATAATGTCGCAGTCATGATAAAAATCGCTGATCGCTGCCATTACTAGTAAAAAAAAAAAGTATTAATAAGAATGCCATACAACTATCCCCTATTTTGTAAACGTATAACTTTTGTGCCAACCAATCAATAAGCGCTTATTGCAAATTTTTTTACCAAAAATATGTAGAAGAATATGTATCAGCCTAAACTGAGGGGAAAAAAAATGTTTTTTTATATATTTTTGGGGGATATTTATTATAGCAAAAAGTAAAAAATAATGCTATTTTTTTGTTTATAGTGCAAAAAATAGAAACCGCAGAGGTGATCAAATACCACCAAAAGAAAGATCTATTCGTGGGAAAAAAAGGACGTCAGTTTTGTTTGGGAGCCACATCACACGACCGTGTGATTGTCAGTTAAAGTGACGCAGTGCCAAATCGCAAAAAGTGCTCTGGTCTTTGGCCAGAAAATGGTCCGAGGCTGAAGTGGTTAAAGCAATCCTATATCCTCTGTGAGTACAAACATACACAGACCAGCTTTTCCTAAAACATTCTTAGTACATGGTAAAGATTAGTGGCTTGTAGTTGGTCTTATGACAAACCAAGAACCACTGAAGCACAGCAGATAGCCAGACTGAGTGATAATGGTGTCAGTGAAATGGGCTGAGCATCACAGGAAAAAGATTTGTGGTGTTGACATACTGAACCCTGGATGAATGAGAGGAGTTGTAGACAGGGGACTCCAAAAAGGACCTGGATGTGTAAACTGATTTGTATGTTACAGCATGAATTACTTTCAGCCTGTGATCCACTGATATTCTTTTGTCCCCCACTATCAACTCCCATTCTGAGAAAACCGGAGGGTATAGTGAATCTTTGAATTTAGTTATGACTTCTCTGTTGAGCTTCTTATGCTGCATACATGCGATCGGATTTTCCAAAGGGAAATGTTGGATGTGAGCTTGTTGGCAGTAAGTCCGACCATGTGTATGCTCCATCGGCCAATTGTTGTCGGACTTTCCGCCAACAAATGTTGGTTAGCATGTTCTCAAATTTTCCGCCAAAAAATGTGTGTTGTTGGACTTTCCGATCGTGTGTACACAAGTCAGTCGGATAAAAGTCCAAAGTACAAACATGCATGCTCAGAAGCAGAAGCAGCCAGTCTTGTAAACTAGCGTTTGTAATGGAAAATTAACATTCGTAACGTGGAAAATTATGAAATCTCCAAATGCAGTGCACCATTCTCCTCTTCTTAAATTAGACATGCTATCTGCCAATAGAACTTAACCAAAAAGTGCATTCTATGCATCCAAAAATATAAAAAAATATACCAAATCAAATCATTATTCAACCAAAAAAATAATGTCAAAGCAACAACTCCAAGGCCAATAAAAAATAACACATTATCTCCTCCAATTCTGCAACATGTCTGGTTGACGAACAGCCAATCAGAAACTAACTGAAAAGCACAAAATGAAAAATGTGAAAAAGAAAAGCGCCAATCAACACTCACCAAACTTCTACTAACACAAAATTAGCAGAAGGAGCCCAAAGGGTGGCGCTAAAGAGCTGAAAAACCACGTAGTATGTCTAATACACCACTATATTCGTAATTGTTGCCTAACATTCGTGTGACCATGTCTATGCAAGACAAATTTGAGCCAACACCCTTCGAATAAAATTCCACGGTTTTGTTGTCGGAAAGTCCGATCGTGTATACGGGGCTTTATTGTTCTATATCAAGTGTGAACCAAACCCATAAACTAAATAAATTCATCTAGCTTGTTCTCATAATTCTACTATGTGGGTCGATGAATCCCGAAAAAAAAATTCAAATAAGAAAAAAAAAGGCTTTCCTTAATGTATAATGAGAACCCAAGAAAGGCTGAGTTATATGACAAGTTATTTTTAATCTGAACTTTCTGTCCTTGATATTCATTTTCTTTTCAGGAAACAAAATTTATTTGGCAAACCTCTGTATATGAAGCCTGAAAGTTTGTATCGTTCCACTGGGAAATTGCAGTCCACTTTCATGGTAACTAGATCTGAGAAAATCTAGTCTGTGCTCTATTACCTTTGATACGGTCTGGTGCATGCAAGTTCAGGAGAAGAATAATCTGGAGGATACTGACAAATGCATTGTGTGATGTCTGAAACAAAGAATATTTTGGCAGCAACCAACAGCTGAACTTAAAATAGTTCCTACAAGCAATGAAAAATATCTACTCCAGCTTAATGTCCTATTCTTTACCCATGAGAGACCTAGAAACAGACATCATTGAAGGCTTTCCAAGATCCTGTAACATAATTGAGGAATGGTACATTTATTAAAAAGAATATGAAGAACTTGAGAAAGGCATTTGTTTTCCACCAGACTTCTACTAGTGTTATTTTTTTTTTATCTTACGTGTTGTACTATACTGTTTTCTAACATATTTGACAGAAGTGTCAAACTAACATACTTATGAAACACCACTTTCCTGAGCTTTAATGTGGCTTTTCTTCACATGCCCTCTTTCACATTTCAGCTCTTGTAACATCATGGATATTCTTGAAGACATGGCTCAGATAATTAGCACACATTTTGCCCTAGATCACAATGCTTACTTTTGGAATTATTTAATTAACTTTTTTATTATCTGTCAGCACAACATTTCTTTAGCATAGAATCACATACTATAACTATAGGGAAAACTTTTTTCCTTTTTGGATAGAGTAAGGGAAGGTTATAACCACAGTCATTATTTTTTTTTGTTGCCACCTGTGTCTATTTGGGGAGTGTCCCATACCAAAAACAGCAAGTGAGATGAAACCTCGGCAAATTAAGGGAATCCCTTAAAGTCTTGCATTTCCCAGTTGGAAGGTTTCCCCTCTATAAGGCCGGGTTCGCATATGTGCGGCTGCGGTTCCCAACATGGGGTCCGGTGCGTCCCTGTTCGGCGGTTCAGGTGCAAATCAGGTCCGAATGTTTGCCTGAAACACCTGAACTGGACCAAAAGATGCACAGGACCCTTTTGGAATGCGGACCGCGGCTGCCCTGGACCTGTCAAACCGGCTCCATTCTGGGCTGGGCACACTCGCCTGTCATGCATATTGGATGCGGGGAAATCCACATCCAATTCACACATATGTGAAATCAGAATTACCTTTCTGGGGACAGCCCAAAGTTTGGAATATTCTTTAACTTTCACTTTCAACGATAGTGGCAAACAGGAAAAAATAGAGAGAGTGAGAGGGTGCATTTACCTAATGGGAACACAGACAGCAATAAAAATCCAGAGACTATCCAAAACTGAAAAAAGTTTAGCCTTTAGATTATAAGAAAAAATAGAAGCTATAGTATGCTCCTTTGTCAAACCTGAAAAAGGAGCATACTACAGCTCCAAAATATGTTAGTGCTTACTCTCCATTGATGTCACAACGTCCTGCCTCATTTCTGATTTCCAGTGCTAGCTTGCATTTCAGCTTGCATTCCAGCGTGGTTACGACACCGGTTCCATGGTGTCCATCTCTGCTTCACTGGGCTCTACATCTTTCACAACCAAACTGGATATCTCCTTGTAGCCGCCAATGAGTGCCTATTTCCCAGCCTCCAAGCAGCCTCTGTCCACCCAGCTCTGCAAGCGACCAAAAGATTTTTAGATGTGCCTGTCATTCACCTTCCTCTGTGAGTGCATTTAACCCTTTGTTTTTTATCTGATGGTTTGTTCAACTGATACGCTTAGATGGCGGCGCCTTCTGTTTTTTTTTAAATCTTCCTAGTGCCTAGAGACTATCCTATAGTCTACTGGAAGTGCTGCAACCTCTGAACAAGTGATTTCCATCCATTCTTGGACTCATTTTGGGACTTTATATTATCTTTCTCTATTATACCATTGAGCCTTTTAATCTTTCTGATGGTCTTTAGATTATACTTTAATTACATGGCCCTCAAGTGCAGTTCACCAGAACATAGCCTTCCATCAAAGGAATCTGTTAACCAACAGTCAGCTAACTATCATCCTTTGCTTATGCTCTCTAATGCCACGTAAACAGGAGCAGACTTTTTGTCAGACTAGGTCCGACGGTCTTTCCGATGGACTTTACGGCGGAGTTTCCGAATGAACGGACTTGGCCACACACATTCATAACAAAGTCTGACGGATTTGAACGTGATGACGTACGACCGGACTAGAATAAGGAAGTTCATAGCCAGTAGCCAATAGCTGCCCTAGCGTTGGTTTTCATCCGTCGGACTAGCATACACACGAGCGGATTTCTCAATAGGAACTGGGTCCAGCGGAGTTCCGGCGAAAAAATTTGAAACATGTTCTATTTCTAAAGTCCGTCAGATTTTTGGACAGCAAAGATCTGATGGAGCCCACACACGATCCAATTGTACGATGGATTCGCTCTGTTGGACCTTTCCTGTTGAAAAGTCCAGTCGTGTGTACATGGCATTAGCCTCTAATATTCAGAATCTGGAAGATGGAAAAGTTACTGTGACTTTCTCTGGATTGACTGACTCTTGCTACCCTCTTTTCAGGAATCATTAATGTTGGTTAACATTTCCACTTTTAATTTGTTGAAAACTTTGAGGGTAGTTGGCCTAGAAGCTTTGGCCTATGTTTTTTGCTAAAAAAGAAAACATTAATAGCATATAAGATACACAACACATCAATGAACAGTTTGCATTGTTATTTGCAGCCGTGGAATTGTTTGTCTCTGTTACCATCCAGATATGCCCCAGATGACAGATATTCTAAAGCAAAAACAAAACACTAACAACTTCTATATATACAATGTGTGCAGATATTCTGTGAGGAGAAAATACATAGTTGTATTAAATGGTACACTTTCTCAAGCTATTAGGAAGCACAAAATATCAATATTCATGCTCTGCTAGGCTCAAAATGTATTTTCCTAGAACTTGCATGACACACAAACAAAAGAAGTTGACTCATTTATGAGTCAATAGCATAGCATGATTTCCACACAAATTGCCATATCTACTGTATCTTTCAAAATGAAGAGGTCATATGATATTGAATGAATTTAAACTTGAGCAGGCTTCTCTTTAACATGAACTTTGCTATTTTCTGTGCTACTCCTTCTAACAGTACTTGAGCATAAAGCAGTTGTAAACCTTTATTGCACCACTCTCCTTTTACTGGTCTCTAGCAATCCCTAGACAACAGCTGTGAAGGCATGTGTAAAAATGGACTTACGGTGACCCTGTCAGCAGTATAAGCAACTTTAGTCAGCAGTGCCCTGTAAAGAAACATCAAGGGAGCCCCGTAATGATCCGCCCCAAGGGAAGGGGTAATGGAGGGGCGGGCATGACCTGGTGCCCAAGGAACCAGGAAGATAGAAGAGGGAGTGGCAGGTAAAAATAGAAGAAGGGGTGGAGCGGTATAAAAGGGGGGCGGAGCTAGAGCGGGCACCAGTCCACGAGGGAACTCAGCGGAGGAGGCAGCTTTCCCACCCTCCCTCCCTACTGTGGGGTTGTTCTTTAGTGCAAGGGGTTTTTGTTATCTGGCTGGTGTCTTTTTTCGTTTCTGTTTTTTCTTGCAGGGGCAGATGGCTGGTCGTCACAACAGTGGAAAACGGCCCTTTTGGGGGGCTGCAGCGGTATCTTTCTGGTGGTCTTTGACGGTGGCGGTAAACGGAGGTGATCAAAAAGGGGTGGGGGGCTAATCGGTAATATGGGCCCCTCCGGTGTATTCCTGAACGGTGGACGGAATACTGGGAGGTTTGGGTATTCCTGAACGGTGGACGGAATACTGGGATGTTGTGTATTCCTGAACGGTGGACGGAATACTGGGATGTTGTGTATTCCTGAACGGTGGACGGAATACTGGGTATGTTTTTCACTGCAGGAATTGGTTGTCTCTGAGCGGTCACAGCTGGAGGCCTGGTATGTTAAAGGTACCGCAGTGAGGTTGGTGTTTTGGTTTAAAGTGGGTCACCGTCAGAGATCACCAGACTGGAATTTAGTTTAAAAAATGTTGCTTATGGTTTGATATACATGTTTATAGATTTATATATTTATATATATATATCTTTGGAGTGAGTAAAAGTTTGGGTTGTGTTAATAAAGGCCGTTGTGGCCAGTTTACTCCAAAGAGAAGGTGTGGTCTCATTATTATTATTATTAAGGTTGATAAGAAGGTCAAGGTGGCAGTGGGTCAGGAAAAGGGGACCTTTGGGCTACGCAGGTCATGCATATTTACCTTTATCTTACCTTTATGGCTGGCAGTGAAGGAAATCTTTACTGTCTAAAGTAGGGCTGTGTAAATTAAAGATTAATTCCTCAATTCATTTTTTTGATCAATCAACATTTTTTTGATCGGTACTCACCTCTCCACTGGCTTCCGGGTCTTCAGGGAGTTCCGTCAGAGATTCGGTGATGTCACGGACATTGACGTCTCTGGACTCCTCCCCCCTTCCCCAAGTGCCTCCTTCTGCTAACGAAGGGAAGGGGGGAGGAGTCCGGTGACTTCGAAGATCTGATTGAACGTAACGTGTATGGGGAGGAGCTATGCATGACGTCTCCCGCTGCTGCCCTACTGAACTAACACGATTGTCGGTTTTACATGCTGTGTTTTTATCATCTTTATGTGAGTAGTTTGTGTTTGAACACAAAAATTAAATCTTATACTTAAGCAGTGAGCACATAGATCTTTTCTTTCTACCCATGACCTGGCGTCCTTGCTGAGATCTAAGGAGACGTGAGAGAAGTTTATGGTCCGTGTTAACCCTTTGATACCCGCTTGCATGACCACTTGTTTGCACAGGGGTCCATGCCATAAGGTGAGAGTGATTAGTTAGACCGGAGGCATGGGTGTCCGCAGCAGGGGGCAAGGGGGGTCAAGTGCCCCCCCCTGGAATCCCCAAGGTGTTGCTGCCGCCATGCTGCATCCTCCGCTCTCTCCTCTGGATCACAACGCTGGCTCTGTGTTCGGCGGCCGCTCTCTAACACAGTCCTGCCCCCCCCAGACCAGCTCGTGTGATAGTAGAGAGAATCACGTTCCGCCTATCACATGAGCCGGTCTGGGGGGGCGGGACTGTGTTACAGAGCGGCCGCCGAACACAGCCATCCAGCGCTGTGATCCAGAGGAGTAGATGCCCACCCGTGCCACAGTGCCTGGATAGGAGGATCGAGGGGGGGGGCTGCAGTGCTCTCCTCCACCACCGCACTCTCCTGCCCCCCGTGCTCTCCTCCACCACCACACTCTCCTGCCACCCCCCCGTGGTCTCCTCCACCACCACACTCTCCTGCCCCCCCTCCAGTGCTCCCCTCCACCTCCACACTCTCCTGCCCCCCCTCCAGTGCTCCCCTCCACCTCCACACTCTCCTGCCCCCCCTCCAGTGCTCCCCTCCACCACCACACTCTCCTGCCCCCCCTCCAGTGCTCCCCTCCACCACCACACTCTCCTGCCACCCCCTCCAGTGGTCTCCTCCACCACACTCTCCTGTCCCCCCCAGTGCTCTCCTCCACCACCGCACTCTCCTGCCGCCCCCAGTGCTCTCCTCCACCACCACACTCTCCTGCCCCTTCCCCCACAGTGCTCTCCTCCACCACCACACTCTCCTGCCCCCCCCAGTGCTCTATTCCACCACCACACTCTCCTGCCCCCCCAGTGCTCTCCTCCACCACCACCACACTCTCCTGCCCCCCCGTGCTCTCCTCCACCACCGCACTCTCCTGCCCCCCAGTGCTCTCTTCCACCACCGCACTCTTCTGCCCCCCCCAGTGCTCTCCTCCACCACCGCACTCTCCTGCCCCCCCCAGTGCTCTCCTCCACCACCACACTCTCCTGCCACCCCCTCCAGTGGTCTCCTCCACCACCACACTCTCCTGCCCCCCCCCAGTGCTCTCCTCCACCACCACACTCTCCTGCCACCCCTCCAGTGCTCTCCTCCACCACAACACTCTCCTGCCCCCCCAGTGCTCTCCTCCCCCACCACACTCTCCTGCCACCCCTCCAGTGCTCTCCTCCACCACAACACTCTACGCCCCCCCCCCACAGTGCTCTCCTGCCCCCCTCAGTGCTCTCCACTCCCCCCCCAGTGCTCTCCCCCTGTTCTTTCTCCCCCCCAGTGCTCTTCAGCTCTCCCCATCACTCCCCAGCCCCCAACCCAGTGCTCTCCAGCCCCCCATTCTCCCCACCCCTGTTCTTTCTGCCCCCTGGTGCTCTCCAGCCCCCCCCCCAGTGCTCTCTACCCTCCGTGCTCTCCACCCCTGTTCTTTTTGGCTCCCCCCCAGCACTCTCCACTCCCCACCCCTGTACTCTCCACTCCCCCTGCATTTTGCCCCCACCTATGTGCTCTCCACCCCCCATAGTGCTCTCCAGTCCCCCGTGCTTTCCACCCCTGTTCTTTCTGGCCCCCACTGGTGCTCTCAAGCTCCCCCCCATTGCTCTCCACTCCCCCCTGCTCTTTGTACCCCCCAGTACTCTCCAGCCCCTGTGCTCTCCACCCCTGTTTTTCTGCCCCCTCAGTGCTCTTCACCACCCCACACTCTTAGCCCCCCCCCGGTGCTCTCAGCCTACCGTACTCTCAACCCCTGTTCTTGTTGGCCCCCCCAGTACTCTCAAGTTCCACCCCCAAGGCTCTCCGCTCCCCACCCCTGTGATTTCCACTCCCCCTCGCTCTTTGCCCCCACCCATGTGTTCTCCAACCCCGCCAGTACTCTTTGCTCCCCCTTCTCTCCAACTCCCACTCAGTGCTCTCCACTTCCCCAGGACCAGAGGGCAGGCTGACTGGGGCCGGAAAATGAGGACGGCTGAAGGTGCAGGTGGCCAGGGACCACTCCATCTCACAGCAGACAGATCCTCTGGAAGGAGCACCGTCCTTATCCAAAACGAGAACAGACCTTGCCTGCTGCTGGCCGTCATGGATATCCTGCTGGCATGCAAGGTACTGTACCGAGCATCAACAACACACTTTCCCACAGACAGGGACTGCAGACTGGGACATGGGGCACAGGAGGGGCTGCACTGATGGGCACAGTGAGACTGCATTCACGGAACAGTAAAGCTGCATTTGATGGACACAGTGAGGCTGCATTTGATGGGCACAGTGAGGCTGCACTTGATGGGCACAGTGAGGCTGCATGTGGTGGGCACAGTGAGGCTGCATTTGGTGGGCACAGTGAGGCTGAATTTGATGGGCACTGGTGAGGCTGCATTGAGCTCTTGCATCAAGTCTGCAGTCTCTGTCCATCTCCTGTAGCATGTCTGCAGTCTCTGAGGGAGTCTGGAGAGGAGTCAAGAGTGGGAGCACCGCCGGGATGGGGGTCAGGGGAGAAGTCAGACTGTGGACAGGAGACTATAGGATAAAACCTCCAAGCTTGAGCCGACTGACTGAGCCCTGCACAGTGCACCTGAGAGGAGGTCAGTGAAAGCAACACCAGGCCAGTCGGGGGTCACTAATGTAAGGGGGGGGGGGGTGAATACGATAATGTAAGGGGCACTGATATAAAGGGTTTCCTCCTTATATTAGTAACCCACCCCCCTTACCTTAGAGTATTCTTTCTGCAAAAGGTGGTGTCCCCCCCCACGTTCTGAGTTTCTGGGGCCCCCCTTGATGATTGATCACTTACCACTTAACTGTAATTTGAATATATATATATATATATAAAAGCCCTATGTGATTTCATATCTATATCTAATACTCTCTTCATCAAATGTGCTTTTAAAATGCATGGTTTTTCCCTTTCATGAACAAGAAAATAATGATGTTATGCTGTTGGGCTGGTATAATAATGCTGTAAGGCTGGTATGAAATTTTTTCCAGGGCTGGTTTTTGAAAGCATGGGCGTCCGCAAGGTTACTCAGGCGGCTGCGTACCATGCCCATATAGCCTAGAGAATGTACATCTTTTTACATTGCAATAAATCTGTTGTTGCCATATTTTTATCTTGATGAAAACAGCCTATACAGTGACAGTATGAGATCAAAATATGGCCACAACAGATGTATTGCAATGTAAAAAGATGTACATTCTCTAGGCTATATGGGCATGGAACACAGCCGCCAGAGTAACTTCCAATACAAAGTAAAGATGAATTATTTGTTATATAACACATATGTATTACCAGTGGAAAGATTTTCATGAGATTGGCGAAAAGGGGCGGAGCATGAGTGGCCTTGAAATGATGCCCCCCCTTGGAAAAAGTTCTGCGGACGCCCATGACCGGAGGTGGAGGGATTGTCATGCTACTGTGGAAGAAAATAAATTACTTACGTCAGTGCTACAGTTTGAATTTAAAACGTATTTGTGTGAACTGTGAAGTTAGGTCATGGATTGTGGAAACTAACTAGTATCGGGTGATTGTATATAGTGTATACCACATTTACCACTGACTAATGCAGAGTTGCAATGCAATGAGATCAGCTAAAAGTAGTTCGATCTGTATGTGCGTTATAATTAATCGAAATTAGTCGATTAATCGATTAAAAAAAAAATGATTAATCGAACACAAAAATTTTAATCAGTAATAGCCCTAATCTAAAGCAACCATGGGCACCGCTGCTCTCCAGCACTTCCCGGTGAGTGGAATAGTGTGTCTCCCACTGGGCACCATGGTTCCTCCTGCTGGCTGTTACTTCAATACTGGCTATAGCAACCAGTTGGGGGAAGAGGGGAGGGGGGACTAATGCAATACAGATATTCTTAGGTCAAAAAGTAAAGACACGGACATATGTACTGTTCTATCGTGTGCTTTGCATTTATATCTTTTGACTATAGTACAATTTTATTAAAGTCTTTTATTCAAACATTTGTTTCCCCAATGCAGAAAATCTCAGACTGCTTTTCTTTCACAGAGCAAAAGGCTGTGTAACTGAAAAGCACTTTGATGATTTGAAAAGCTTTTTTCTCTATTGCTAAAGAAAAAGGAGAAATAATTGTATGCATTTGTAAATTTAGATCTTTTTGCATGCAGCATTTGCACTTGCTAGGTATGCACAGCTCACATTGTTTTTTGTCAGTTTTAGAAGTTTTTTAGCCTCATTCTAAATTATGGAAACCGTCAAAAATATAATACTAATTATTTCAGTCTGGGTAAGCAAACATTTTAAGGTTTTAGCAAAAAGCATAGGAACAAAAGGACATTGATATTCTTAATGTTACTTGTGCCATTTCTCTTGCTATCCTCTCTTACAATGCCTGTGCATAGAGGATGTTGTAAGTTTACAGCTCTCTCTCCCATGTTGGGGCTCTCGGGAATGATCTAAATCAGGGGTGTCCAAGTTTTTGACCCTCTGTGCCACATTGGAAGAAGAGGTATTGTCTTGGGCCACACATAAAATACACAAACACTAAAGCCCCATACACACAGGCCGAACGTCAGCAGACATTGGCTGGTTAAAAAAATAAATAAAAAAAAGTCTGACACTCGGCCCATGTGTATGTCGGTCTGTCCGACAGAAGCTGGTCATTCGACCTGTGTGTATGTCAGATGTGCATGCTGGAAAACCAGTAGCTGACTGACTCCCGATTAGCGCACTCAACCAATGGCAGAGAGCGATGATCAGAGTGTTCTGGCAGGGGGGCATTCCACTGTCAGAACACAACAGTTCAGCCAGGGAGAGCGATGGACTAACCTTGCATGGTTAGTACAGCAGCACTGATTGGAGTTGTCAGGTTTTTTTTGTGCAACTCATCATTTGTAGTGTGTACCCAGCTTTAGGATAGCCGATGATGAGCAGAAAAGGTAGGGCCGATCACAAGTTAACAATCACAGATATAGATAATGTACCTATCTGAGTAATAAAACTTCAAACAAGTATACAACAATTTTTTGTTAAATTTATATATATTTTTTATTTTTTAGATTTTATTATAAAAGTAAAAGAGGGCAACATAAAATTAGTGTGATATTTGACACCGTGGGGGTCATTTACTTAAGCTGGCCATACACCTATAGATTATCTGCAGATTTTCTATGGTTAGATGGAAAAAGTGGGAGATTCCTCCATCCACACAGTTTAGCTAACATGGAGAAATCTGTTGTAGGGATGGCCGAACTGTTCGCCCGGCGGTCGTTTCGCGGCGAATTTCGCTGTTCGCCGTCTGCCCGATCGGCGGACTATTGCCACTGTTCGCCCGGCGGACTTCCGTGTTTACTGTGTAAAAGAACTTTGACCTATGATGACACATCCATCATGGGGTACAGGACAGCCAATTGAGACATTACAGCACATGGACACTTGGACATTCCCCCTAACTTATAAATAGACCCGATCCGGCGGCCATTTTACATTCTTTCTTCTGTCACTATAGGGAGAGGTTGTTGTGTGGAGCAGGGAGAGATTGCAGTGACCCAAATCGCTATCTATTTGGTCCACAAAAGTTATTTTCAGGACTGGTATAGGTGTTAGGTGTAGTTCAGGATATAGGTTTGAGGCAGTGCTGTGCTACTGATTGTTGCAGAAGCCTGTCTTTTGTCAGTGTAGAGAGAGGGACAGTACGCTGTGTGCTGCAGGGACAGTCAGTTTAATCATTAGCTGTTACTATTAGGTCCACAAAAGTGCTATTCAAGTTATTGTTCCAGCAGCCTCTGTTTTGTCAGTTTAAATAGGGACAGGCAGGAAGCTGTGTGTGAGGCAGTGAGGGACAGTCAGTTTAATCAGTAGCTGTTACTATTAGGTCCACAAAGGTTCTTTTCAGGACTGGTATGGTAATAGGCTTGTACACGTATAATATTCTTTCTTGCAAATATAGAAAGAATATTATACTTGACTGCTGCCCTTCTGCAGCAGTAGTCCTTTATCAGTATAGGGACTGAGGTACAGTCTGCTAATCATTCACAACCTACTTGTTCCACAAAGGTCCTTATAAGGACTGGTAAGGTCTAGGGTGCTACAGTACATAGGGTTGAGTGAGGTACAGTCTGCTATTCCTTAAGGACTGGTATAGGTCCACAATACATAGGGTTGAGGTGCACTACTGCTGACTGCTGCCCTATACTGCAGCAGTCCTTTATCAGTATAGGGACTGAGGTACAGTCTGCTAATCATTCACAACCTACTTGTTCCACAAAGGTCCTTATAAGGACTGGTAAGGTCTAGGGTGCTACAGTACATAGGGTTGAGTGAGGTACAGTCTGCTATTCCTTAAGGACTGGTATAGGTCCACAATATATAGGGTTGAGGTGCACTACTGCTGACTGCTGCCCTATACTGCAGCAGTCCTTTATCAGTATAGGGACTGAGGTACAGTCTGCTAATCATTCACAACCTACTTGTTCCACAAGGTCCTTATAAGGACTGGTAAGGTCTAGGGTGTCACAGTACATAGGGTTGAGTGAGGAACAGTCTGCTATTCCTTAAGGACTGGTATAGGTCCACAATACATAGTCAGAGGAGGATGGTGCCAGGGTGGATGAGGAGGAGCAAGAAGAGCATGCTTTAAACATTTCTGGGATCCCTGTTGTTGTGCGTGGATGGGGAGAGGAGAATGAAGAGGACGATATTATCCTGGATGATGAGCAGGAGCCAGGCCACCACACCGCTTCCAGTTTAGTGCAAATGGCGGCCTTCATGCTCCAGTGTTTTAATAGGGACCCCCGCATAAAAAGCATAAGGGTCAAGGACCAGTACGCCTAGACCGTCAGGTATCCGACTACATCGGGTTAACGGCCGATGTGGACACTCTGAGGAGTGATGAACCCCTGGACTACTGGGTGGGCAGGCTTGACCTCTGGCCAGAGCTTGCCCAATTTGCAATCGAACTGTTGGCTTGCCCCTCGTCCAGTATCCTGTCCGAAAGGACGTTCAGCGCAGCAGGGGGATCGTGACCGATAAGCTTACTCGCTTAGCTCACAACAGTGTTAACTACCTCACATTTCTAAAAATGAATGAGGCATGGATCTCGGAGGAATTCAACACATGTGACCAGTAGACCATGTATCTGTCTATAAACAATTTTTTTAATCGAGCACACAGACCTTCTTTCTTCATTTGGCTCACTTCCTTGTCCAAAAAAAGCACACCGTACTATATGCCCGTACCCTCCTGTTTGAAGAGGTTGAGCGGTGTCATATTTCTACTGGGGCTGCTTATTATGAGGGGCTCCCACCATCCCTGTGCTGTGCTGACTTCCTCCTGGGGCTGCTTATTATGAGGGGCTCCCACCATCCCTGTGCTGTGCTGGCTTCCTCCTGGGGCTGTACCTCTGCTGTGCATATTATGAGGGGCTCCCACCATCCCTGTGCTATGCTCATTATGAGGGGCTCCCACCATCCCTGTGCTATGCTCATTATGAGGGGCTCCCACCATCCCTGTGCTATGCTGACTTCCTCCTGGGGCTGCTTACGGTGCAGGTGTCAGTGCTGTATATCACAGTGCTGGTGTGAGTGCTTTATATCACGCTGCTGATGTCAGTGCTCTCTATCACGGTGCTGCTGTCAGTGCTGTATATCACGGTGCTGGTGTTAGTGCTTTATGTCACGCTGCTGATGTCAGTGCTTTCTATCACGGTGCTGGTGTCAGATCACTCTATCACGGTGCAGGTGTCATTGCTGTATGTCACGCTGCTGATGTCAGTGCTCTCTATCACGGTGCTGTTGTCAGTGCTGTATATCACGGTGCTGGTGTTAGTGCTTTATGTCACGCTGCTGATGTCAGTGCTCTCTATCACGGTGCTGGTGTCAGATGACTCTATCACGGTGCAGGTGTCATTGCTGTATGTCACGCTGCTGGTGATCATCTCCTGCACCCTCTTCTTTGCCTACCCTGACCTTCCCTCTCCTCCATTGCCTTCATGCGCTCCACAGTCCTGAATTGTCACAACAATTTCACATATAAAAAAAGAATGCTTGTAGTTGTCGATCCCAGATTCACCTCATACATGTGTTATGTCATTGGCCATGTGGTGGGACTATGTTTGCACAGCTAGTAATTATTGTGTGGCTGCAAATTTGACCTGTAGGTTTGCAAAGTTTGCCTCCCATTGAAGTCAATGGGGCCCGCTGCGAACGTTACAGTTCGCGAACTATCGGCCGCGTTCGCGGTCCGCGTTCGCGAAACATCCCGTCGGAAGTTCGTCCATCACTAATCTGTTGCACTTTTCCAACTAACCATAGAAAATCTGCAGATAATCTATAAGTATGTATGAGTTATGGGAAGTACTGGCGCTCTCCATGTAATAGTGCCATTTTCAGGCAATTTAGAGTTCAATTAGGTGAAAATGTGCCTAAAAAATTGCGCTATTAGCGGCAAAAATGTCTTAGCAAATTCAGAATTGCCACTATTTGGCGATTCCACGGATCTGCAAGTGCCAATTGTGAACCCCATTGAAGACTATGGGAGACGAACAGAAAAAAACAAAAGTGCCCATTTTGAAGTAATTGGCCATAAAATGGGTATGGGGGTCTGGGTACTGCCCTGGGGGACATGTATCTATAAAACAAAATAAAAAGAAAACAATTGTTTTCTCAGGAGCAGAGATTTTAATAATGCTTAACGTGCAACAATAAAAAATGAAAAATGAAAATTGTGCCTGGGGTTAATGTGCCTGTAAAGTGGTGCATTTGTAGCATATACAGAACATGCTACAGCAAAACTGACATTTCTAAAGAATCAAATTCCATTTAAAATGACTCACAGTTACAACTGCCGGGACTTGGCTATTAAAAAATAACGAAAAAAAACGATGTAGGGGCCAAAATTTTAAAAAATATTGGCGTGGGCCCCCCTCAAATCCATACCAGACCAGGTCAGGAAAGGGGGGGACAAGCCAGCGCCTCCCCTCCTCCTCAACTGTACCAGACCTCATGCCCTCAACACTGGGAGGGTGCTTTGGGGGTCCCTCCCAAAGCACCTTGTCCCCATGCTGATGAGGACAAGACCCTCTTCCCGACAACCCCGGCCGTCATGGTCTGCGGGCAGGGGGAGATATTGGAATGTGGAAGCCCCCTTTAACAAGAGGGCCCCCAGATCCCGCCCCCCCATGTGAATGAGTATGGGGTACATCGTACCCCTACCCATTCACCAATAAAAGTGACAAAAAGTACCATCTGTACCACTGATTGCACAATACCATGTGTGCAATCAGTGCACATCTGTGCCACCTCATCAGTGCCCATCTCTGGGCCACCTCATCAGTGCCCATCTGTGCAATCAATCAGTGCACATCTGTGCCACCTCATCAGTGCACATCTGTTCCAACTCATCAGTGCCCATTTGTGCTGTCTCATCAATGCCCATCTGTGCCACCTCATCAGTACCCACCTGTGCCACCTCATCAGTGCATATTTGTGCCTTTAATCAGTGCACATATGTGCCACCTCATCAGTGCACATCTGTGCAATCAGTGCCCTTATGTGCCACCTCATCAGTGCTCATCTGTGCCATTCATCAGTACCCACCTCTGCCGCCTCATCAATGCACATCTGTGCGATCAATCAGTGCCCAGCTGTGCCGCCTCATCAGTGCACATCTTTGTGATCATTCAGTGTCCATCTGTGCTGCCTCATCAGTGTACATCTGTGCGATCAATCAGTGCACATCAGCGCCACCTCATCAGTGCACATCTGTGCTCATCAGTGGTGCCTCATCAGCGCCCATCAGTGCAGGCTTAGCACACATCTGTGCCACCTCATCAGTACAGGCTTATTAGCACACATCTGTGCAGGCTCCTCAGTGCCACCTCATTAGTGCACATCAGTGCGGGCTTAGCACACATCTGTGCCACCTCATCAGTACAGGCTTATTAGCACACATCTGTGCAGGCTCATCAGTGCCACCTCATTAGTGCACATCAGTGCAGGCTTAGCACACACCTGTGCAGTCTCATCACCCCTAACAACCATGTCCAAAAGATGCTTTTTCGCCAAGGAGGCATACCAAATACTTTCCGTGGCCGACAAGAGCAATGGGAGCTCTCTTTTTCGGATTCCCTTTCAAATTCAGATTCTGAGTCTGATGTAAATTATGAGCCAGTCCTAAGTAATGGAACACTGACAGACTCAGAGGAGGAAGATATTCTGCCCGCCAGACTAAGGCGTTCTGGTGAGGAGGCAGTGGCAATCACAGGCACCGCAGTGCCATCCACCAGCATCACAGTGCAATCCACCAGCACTGCAGTGCCATCTGCCAGCACTGCAGTACCTCGGCAAGAAAGGCCAAGTACCAGTGGGGTGTCACCTCAGCCCCAAAGGGTTAGGACCCATGCCAGCCTTTCCTATGCTCTTCAGAATCCGTCATGGCTTCCTCCTAATTCAGGACAAGCTAACATTCCCCCTTTCAATGCCCAGCCAGGAGTCCTGGTGTACACGGAGAATTTACCCACAATCAATTTATTTGATTACATTTTTATGGAGGACATGCTATCGTCAATTGTGGCCCAGTGCAACCTGTGTGCATAATGAAATATTTTGAATAATCCAACATCCTATTATGCCTGTCCTTAGGAGTGGAGAGACCTAACAGTGGAGGAGTTGAAGCTTTTTTTGGACCTCACATTTTGTATGAATTGTGTTCCTATTGGTCAACCAACCCCATCCACCACATGCCTATCTTCTCCGCAGTAATGCCAAGAGCCAAATAGCTCATGATAATGAGGTTCCTACATACCAAGTGTCCTCCCCGAAATGACCCAAATTATGACAGGCTTTACAAAATTCGGCCACTACTAAATTAATTTTCAGCAATATTCCCCCAGTTGTTTTCCCCGGACCAGTACATATGTGTGGATGCATCCCTTGTCAAATTTAGCGGCAGGCTTAGAATCAAGCAATTTATCCCCAGCAAAAGGGCCCATTATGGGGTGAAGGTGTAGAAATTATGTGACCGAGCCACAGTTTACACATATGCCTTCATAGTGTACGAAGAGAAGGACACCCGGCTGCATCCTCCTAATTGCCCAGACTACTTGGGATCAAGCGGAAAAGTTGTTTGGGGTCTCATATACCCCCTACTGGAGAAAGGCTACCACTTGTATGTAGACAATTTCTGCCCCTGTTCCACAATCTTCACCGGAAAAAGACGCCAGCATGTGGCACCGTAAGAAAGAACCGGAAGGGCTTTCCTCAAAGACTTGTCAATATGAAGTTGAGAAGAGGAGAGACGACGGGTCTGCGAAACAAGGAGATTCTGGCGGTGAAGTGGAGGGACAGAAGGGATGTCTACATGCTGCCTTCGATCCACAATAATACCTTCGTGGAAATCCCCAGAAGGAATGGCCCCCACTGTGCAACGGGCACACGCATGCGCCTGCTACGGCTCTTAAAAGAGCCGCTGTACATATACAGCAATTCGTGCAGCGGTGCCATTCTGCTGACATTCTGGATAGCAAGTGGTTAACTCAGCACTCATTTTGGTATTTACTATAACTCTTGGTAAAAAGGCATAGGAGTTAAAATGAGAGTAGTTTGCATGTCTGAGCATGCTCAGTTGTGCTGCCACCTAGTTGTAAAGAGATGGGGAATTTATCTCTTCTCAGACTTTTAAAGATATTTCAGTGTATATAACTTTTTCAAGCAGTATAAAAGCAGATTATTTTTAAACAATATACCACACATTTCAGTACCATTTAGGGGATATGCCCTAAACATTATTTCCATGTGCAATACTCCAGGTTCTAGCAGAGTATGGGTTTGGGAACTATCTGTTTTCTGGGAGCTATAGTAAATTTGTTTTTGGGAGTATCTTTTCACAAGCGCTATTGTGAATTACGTTTTAGCAATAATTACCGTGATCGCATTCATTTGAGCACTAATTGGTGGCAACTAGTGGTAATTAGCATGTGGCGATATAGTAAATAACCCCCTGTTTTTGATAAACTAGCATATCAATATTTGGTTCGATGAATGTAGTAGCAATTCTAAATGAATTCTCCATGAATTCTAAATTGATTCTCAGTTATTTTGGCTCTAATTTTGCCCTTCCTGTGCTTCACCCTTGGAAATAGTTGCTCAAAAATATAGGTGCTGATGAAAACTGATGACATGCATAAGGTGTGATTGTGAAGAGTGGGATACTTTTCTTTGGGAAGATAAAGCTCCAGTAGTCCAGTAATAAGACACTGTCAAATTTTTCGCTAAGTCTAAACACATTTTGACCAAAAAATAAATAAAAATAAACATTTTTAAGTTTACAATTTTTTGTTGGGCTGCATTCATAGATGTTTTGGGCTGGAGGTTGGACACCCTTGCTGTAAATAGTATCTGTGGGAACTCTGTGTAAAAAATACTTTTAATGGTGTCCTTATGCCTATAATTGCTATGTAGATTATAATAAATTTGAACTTTATGTGTGAATATATTAACTATTCTCCCAAATATCACACGCCACAAAAATCTTAGCTTCCATTATGAACATGTATCCTTTCTCGGCTTTGTTTTATAGTCGAAGAAGTGAGTATAGATATAACATTTGGGAGTGTGTTGGATATGGGAGAGCTTCTAATTTCTATATTACGGTACATTTTCTCTCATGGCAACAACAGTATGTGAAAATATTTGGTTTTGTTTTGGTCAAGTACATATAAAATTTTACAAATATTTTTTCTACCCTCCTTTTGAGCCCCAAGGTGGAGCTTTATCATTGTCTTCTTCATACATATTATACCTTGTCTTCATATCTCTTGCTGTAACAAAGCTAATTGTTTACACAGCTATATAGCTCAAGCTGAAATATACAGCATGGTTAATTCAAGGTTACTTTCAGAGATAATTGGTTTGATTCACTAAAGGAGTAAAGTATGTTCACTTTGGGGGGCGTGTCCGGATGTAGAGGGAACCAGACGTGTCCTAGAGGAGCTCCGTAGATCCTGATCTAATCTACAGCCATCCTGTCATTACCAGTCCCTGTTGAGCCTACAATCTCTCCCTGCACATCCCTGGACTACTCCTGCATCATCCCCTGAAGGAATTGTGGAGCTCGGCCGGCCGATCGAGTATCTACAGGGCCGCGGCCGGCTCCCTTCTCCAGCACACCGCCGCCATCTTGGGGCCTACATTGCCGCTGACGGCGCGGGCTCGGGTGCCGCGATCGATGGGGGTGAGACGCCAGATCATCGGCATCGGCCACCCCTGGGAAGGGACAGAGTGGTGAGGGGGCCCGGGGGATCGAGGGAGACCCACGGAGGCCGTTCCTGGGCGCTCGCGGCTGCCGCCATTTTGCGGCCTACCGGACAATCTGAGGCCATCCTCCTCCTGTTGATGCTTGGGGGGCCCCAGACTCTCCCTACCAGCTGCCATCCACCTCCCTCATCGGTCCCTGTGGATATTGCGGAGGCTGGCTGGCCGATCGTGTCTCCGCGGGACCCGGGACTATCTGGGGCTTACTGGTATCCTGCGGCCTGCTCGGACTCGGCCATCCCCGGGCTCAATTTCAGCGATCTGCGAGAGGAGAGGCAGGAAATCCTCACACTACCGGCGGCGGTCCCTGGGAGAGAGCCAATTTGTGCAGGGGCCCTGCAATTCACAGAGGAATCCATAGAGGCTGTCTCCAGGTGCCATCTTGCGGCCTACTGTGCAGGGACCATCCTCTGCAATAAGGTACTGTGTAACCTCAGTGTGTCCCCCTCCCTGTGCCTCAGTTTGTGCCCCGGGACCGCCACTCTCCTACCTGTGACATTGTGTGTGCCAGCAGTCCTGCTTTACCCCTCCTGTGCCTTCATCCTTCCAGAGGCTCTACTCTGCTGGGGGCCCTGACCCTGCACAGGCGGCTCATCAGCGCTACATCCTCCATCCTGCCTCCGAGGCCCCGAACCCTGCACTCTGCCCCCTAACAGCCAAAATTTATCACTGTGCTGAAGGATCACTACTGACATTGCTTTGCCCCATTCCTGGGATCCAGACCATCAGGCCTCGGACTCCTTCAATTTTCACCTGCACCTCTGGGTGGACCTCGGATGGGCCACCCTAAGACCCGCTGCTCTAAAACCGCTCCAAAAACTCCTCGTGCCCCCCCGCCGGCGGCTGCCCCATCTGCGGGAAGGTCGGTGGCTGGGATGGCGGCCAATGTGCGGGAGGTGGCGGACTCTGGGGAGGTGGTCGCTCCCACAGGAGCTGAGATCCTGGCCGCCATAACATCCTGCAAGGAGACCCTAACAGCAAAGATAGACTTCCTCACGGTGGACGTAGGTCTCATCCGGCAAGATATGGATAAATTCCGGTCACATGTTGCCGAAGTGGAGGATAGGGTCTCCACGGTGGAGGACACGGTCCGAGCAGACTCCAGGGAGGTGAAGGCCTTACAGCTGCAGGTAAAAGCGCTTCAGGAGAGGGCAATAGATACTGAAAATCGCCTCAGGCGGAACAATATCTGCATACTTGGCTTGCCCGAGAGAGCTGAGGGCTCTAGACCCGCTGAGTTCACTGAGGAGCTGCTGTCCACCCTGTTTAACCTGGGGGAGGGGTCGCCCACCTTTGTGGTTGAGAGGGCCCACAGGGTTTCACCACTCCCTCCGAGGCCTGGGGCACCTCCGCGCCCCTTCCTGCTACGGATGTTAAATTACCGTGACAGGGACCGCATCCTGGCGGCGGCTCGTACCATGCCTGAAATCAGATATGAGAACACCAAACTTCTATTTTTTCCAGATTTCTTTCAGGAAATACAGCAAAGACGCAAGTCCTTTACCGATGTGAGACGCCGGCTTAGAGAAAGAGGAATTCGTTTTGGTCTCCTGTATCCCAGCAGGTTACGAGTTACTGATGGTGATAGCACCCGCTTTTTCGACACTCCGGAGGCTGCGGCGGAGTGGCTGGATGCCCGCTGACCATGTGTGGTCGGGGGATGTAGTGGCTGAGCGTATTCGTCAGGAGGAAGCCAAGTATCCCTCTTCTTCATCAAAAGAATTGATCCGAGTGGACCCCTGGCATCATTTGTTCTCTGTCCCCGGCCCTTTTCTCCCCATTAAGTCCTGCTCTGCCATTGCTGATTGCTTAGTTATCTTGCATTGCGGGATAAACTGACGTTACTCCTGCCTGAGGAGCTCCACTGAAGGCCATTGACTTACCCCACTTTTGGTTAGACGCACCCCCTGTTTTACTCCCCTCCCCCGTTTCCCCCTCCAAGATTGGGTCCCCCTTCCGAAACTGATACGGACTCTACTGGGCAGGACTGTACCCATCTGTGGCCCAACATTCAGGGGTCTCAGTTTGTAGTTTCTAAAGTTGTGGGAAGAAACCCCGCATTGGTTGGTATGGTTCGATGGCCTAATGTTTTGGTCACTGACCGTGGTTTGTATGATGTTGGGGTAGGGTTTTATATGTTTTGTGGGGAGAGGTTTTTTTGCTTTAAAGCTGAGTTTAAATTTAGTGCTGCTAGAATATTGATGAATATGTGTACTGACTTTGGGTTTGCCTGCACCTACTGGTTATTTAGGATTATCCTGATTTTATTCCCCCCTGAGGTTCCATGATGGCTCCCTCAGCTACCGAGTCGCTGACTATTATATCATGGAACGTCAGGGGACTCAACTCCAAATACAAGCGTTCACTGTTATTTCAATATTTAAAACTACATAATCCTCACATAGTCCTACTGCAGGAAACACACTTAACCGGTAGTAAGGTTCTGGCTCTAAAAAAAACCTGGGTGCAGAGGGCGTTGCATGCGACCTACTCCTCGTACTCTCGAGGGGTATCAATACTGATTAGTAAGCGAGTGCCTTGTGTGCTCCATGAGGTTCACCTGGACCCCCAGGGGAAATTTGCTATGGTGGTACTGAGCATTTATAATAAGAAATATGTCATTGTTAACGTCTATCTGCCTCCTCCGAGCCAGATGCACTTCCTGTATAACTTATATGAGAGGTTGGCTCCGCATTGCCCGGCGTGTGTCCTGTTTATGGGAGATTTCAACGCCACATTGTCCCATGATCTAGATAGGCCCTCCCCACATTCGACTTTTAATCCTGATCTTGGTACGTGGGCCCAGGCAACAGATTTCCAGGAGGTGTGGAGGTGGCTTCATCCCCAGGATAGAACATACTCCTGTTTTTCATCCACATTTAAAACATCCTCCCGTATTGATCTGGCGTTTGCTAACGACCTCCTCCTGGCCAATGTCCAGGAGGCTAGCTACCTTCCCTCCGGCTTATCGGATCACCACCCCCTTAAATTAATTGTTAGGACCACCAAGACTAAGAATAACGCCCTCTGGAGGCTGCAGCCCCATTGGATTAATAACGCGGCAGTACATGATAGAGTTTCTCCCTCCTTGCAGGACTACTGGGTGCGCAATGCGGGGTCAGCCTCCTTGGGGATGACATGGGATGCCTCCAAAGCCTATGGTAGGGGACAGTATATCTCTGCTGTAGCGGCTGTTAGAGCAGAACTTGGGGACACAGTGTCTGATTTACAGCACAAAGTTGAGGAGGCCCTGAATCAGTACTCGGCCTCGGCAACGGTCCCCAACTTCGAGCACCTGTCATCACTTAGGCGGGAGTGGCACCTCCATGTCTCTGAAACTACCAGGCTTGGGTCTACAGGACAGCAGACAGAAATACTTTGAATATGGTGATAAGAACAGCAAACTATTAGCTATGCTGGCGCAGCAAGACAGGCCTTTAGCGGTTATACCGGAAATACTCACGGCAGAAGGGACATTGGTTACCTCTCCGGAGGATATTTTGTCTGCCTTCACCAGGTTTTATTCCTCTCTGTATGTCTCCTCACTCCCTGAAAGCTTTGACCCCACACCAATGACCTCGTTGTTGGATACGCTAGCACTGGAATGGCTCTCTGACACGGAGCGACTACTCCTTGTCTCGGAGATCACACCAGAGGAGGTCACGATGGCCATCGGGTCTTTCCCAGCAGGGAAGACCCCGGGGCCAGATGGACTACCCATAGAGTATTATAGAGCCCATGTAGAGCTGCTTGCCCCCAGGATGGCTCAGATGTATCGAGCCTGTCTTCAACAGGGCTCCCTGCCGGCCTCTATGAGAGAGGCCCATATTGTTCTCATTCCAAAACCTAATAAGGACCCCAAGCAGTGTGCCTCTTACAGGCCAATAGCACTCCTGAATTGCGATTTAAAAATATTGACCGAAATCCTGGCCACTAGACTCAATAAAGTTAATAAATCTCTGATTGACTCTGACCAAATGGGCTTTATGCCAGGTAGGTCCACTGACATCAATATCCGTAGACTGTTTTCTAATATTCATGCCCCCCATGACAATCAAGGCACTAGGACCATTGCCACCTTTGATATGGAGAAGGCATTTGATACAGTGGAGTGGGTGTATCTGTGGGAGGTGCTTAGAAGAATGGGTTTCCCACTGCGGTTTATTGCCTGGATACGCACACTATACACCGGTCCCGTGGCATGCATTAAACTGAATGACTCCCTGTCACCCTCGTTCTCCCTGCAGAGGGGCACCAGGCAGGGATGCCCTCTCTCCGGCCTTGTTCGCCCTAGCCATGGAACCTATTGCTGAGGCTCTTCGGAGTTCAGCTGAGGTCCGTGGTCTTCGGGTGAGCTGGCTGGAGGAGAGAGTGGCTCTCTATGCGGATGATCTTCTGCTTTTTTTAAATGATCCTGGTGGCTCTCTGCAGGGCGCACTCGGAATCATGGAGGTCTTCTCTGCCTTCACCGGGTTGAAGGTGAATTGGCATAAGTCTCAGCTCTTTCCGGTGGATGTGGGGGCTAGGACCTCACCATCCTCCGCCATGCTTCAATGGGTGGACAGGTTTACCTATTTGGGTATTGTTGTTTCAAGAGAGAGCAAGGACTTTGTACGGCTCAATCTTGAACCTGTTCTGATAGAGATTAAGTCCAAATTAAAGGCGTGGGGTAACCTCCCCCTCTCCCTTATTGGCCGCATAAATCTTCTTAAAATGAAGGTCCTCCCCAAACTTACGTACATATTTAGGAACTCCCCACAATGGCTGCCTAAAACCTTATTTAACTCTCTGAAACAACTCTTCCTCTCCTTCATCTGGGGACCCAAATCCCCTAGATTCAAATACACCACACTCACCAGGCCTGTGGGCAGTGGGGGGTTGGCTCTCCCTGACCGTCACAAATATTTCCTAGCCACTCAGCTTGTAACCGTCCACTGGTGGTTGCGGCCGGACCTGACCAACGCTGCGACGGTCCTGGAGGCAGCTATAGTGGGATCTCTGGAGGCCTTGAGGGGGTTGGTATTCAGGGGGCCGAAAACACCTCGCTGCCTCACCCCACCACTATAAGGGCGTGGAAGGTGGGAGAGGCACTGAGGGCATCCCTGCCAAACTCCTGGTCTCCTCACACCCCCCCTGTGGCTGAATCCTGGCCTTCCGCAGTTTAGGACCATCCCGGACCCACAGGCCTGGGCCAGGTGTAAAATACTGACACTCGAACATATTGTTACCAACGGGGAACTCACTCCCTTTCATATACTGCGTGCTCAATTTAATGTCCCTGTATGGGCCCATTTCCGATATCTTCAAATCGCACATGCTTATCGATGTCAATTTTTGGGACAACCGGTCGTACTGGATTACTCTGAGCTTGAATCCATCCTTCGGGTAAAAGATTTGGAGAAACCCATGTCTCAGATTTATGGGTCCCTACTGGTTGCTGCCGTCCCCGAGCTGTCCTCCCTCCGCAGGAGATGGGTGGTGGACATACCGGAGCTGGATGACGATGACTGGAGGGAGGTTTGAGATTTTCCATTCTCCCCTTTGGTTTCAGCCAGGGACAAATTGGTCCAATACAAAATTGTACAAAGAGCCCACTACACACCCCACAGACTGCACCAGATGTCGCCGACGCATTCCCCGGAGTGCTGGCGCTGCTCTTATCGGCCAGGAGACTTCATTCACATTTTCTGGGCTTGTCCAGCGATTGTATGCTACTGGAAGGAGGTTCTCCTGGTGATATTTAAGACTACTGAGATTAGTATTCCCTATGATCCTAAATATTGTCTACTGGGGTTAGTGGAGCAAATGTCGATCCTCAGGGCTAGGAAAACACTCATATCCTTGTTATTGTACTATGCACGCAAGGCCATCACCATGACCTGGAAACAACCATCTCCCCCCTCGATCAGATTCTGGAAAAACCTGGTGAACAATAGTTTGCCCCTCTATAAGGCCACATACTTGAGCAGGGGTTGCCCACAGAAATTTGAGAAGGTGTGGAACTGCTGGTTGGATGATAACACTACGGCAACGGATGTCGTGAATAACCCATAGTTTCTCGTTATGGTTATAGTATGATTATAGGCTGACCCAACTGCTCCTATGACACCTTATCCGATCATTATAATACTTAGCACTAATTCTCCTACAATACCCTCTCCCCACATTGGGGCATAGATAGACAAGGTTATGTTTGTGTTGACTTGCCCTGTTGCGGCCGGTTGCTGCATCAGAGGCAGAATGTATGTTATGTGATGTGCCTTTTGTGGCCTGTTGCTGCATTTGGAAGTTGGCCCCTGTGTGGGAAATGTTTGGTCCCTGCGTGGGCTATTCTGTATGCCAAAGAAAAACTCAATAAAAAAGATTTTACAAAAAAAAAAAAAAAAAGTATGTTCACTTTGCTCAGTGAATGAAGTGAAGCAAAATGCAAAGTCACGTGCACTGAAAAGTAAAAAATCCAGGACACATGTCATATATTATTTATATCCTGCTTTTAGAGAAAACAATACTAATATGATGGAAGTATTTAGACAGAGCAACTGCATTATGATTTAAATGAAAAAAATGCTTTCAGATTTTACGTATTTTTAAAGACTAACTCCAGCCAAATTGTATTTTTTTATTTTGGCTAGAATGATCATAGATAGCAATAAAAGCATTGTCAGAAGTTCTTACACTTCTTTACACCATACAGAACATGCTTATGTCTGTGTTCCCATTGTGGAGGTTTCCTATTGCTTTCTGTCCTAACATAGCGTAAGGGTAAATTTCTCTGAAAGGGACTCCGACAGCAATGAAATTTGTAAACTTCCAACTGCCACTTCCTACTGTTATTTACAACTTGCGGATCACCTGACAACATTTATTTCAGGAATGTGCAAATAACAAATATAATAGCAATGGATAAAACCTGTCACATGTTTGATGCATTTTAGAAAAGGCATTAACTTTTTTTCTCTCTATTTCCTGAAGGTTTAAATCAAATCTTATAATATTCTCAACTGTTCATGTTTGAAGGATCACATGGATAAAATCCTACACGCAGCTGAGATGATGTCTTGGCACTGAAGCAATTTATAGGCAAATGCTCTATAAAATGATAAAATAACATGACTTTCATAATTTTACAGCTTACATTATAATAGAAGATGTCAAAAGTGCCAGCCAGAAAATGCTTTCGCCAAGTAGATTATGTTACACTTGAATATAAATAGATAAGCCTTTTTATCAGGTTATAATATCTTTTGTAAGGTTAGCATTTAGTACAGAGGAGGTGAGAACTCAGCTCCTCATACTGAAATTGCAGCAGCAGGAGAGCAGTGAGGCATGGGCATTTCAAGACACATGCCTCCAGAAAGGTAAGTATAGACAATCTCCTTTACAGGGGTGCCTTTTTTTTTTATATAAGTGGTCATGCGGCAAGTTAAAGTGATTGTAAAGTCTTATTTATGTAGTGGCCATAACCCTTGGCAGGGCGGCCTTAACTTTTTGGGCTTACCGGTTACCTCCGCTTAGCTGGTTCTTCCATGTCTACGGGTTCCCAGGGTTGGTACCCAACAACTTTGGACGCTGACACCAATAAAGTCCTTTTGAAAGGTTTTTATTTGCAGGGGTAACATCCAACAACACAGTCTCGTATGGGAACAGATGGCAAGGGTGAAAGAACTCAGGCACCTTGAACTGCAGATATAACAAAGTCTCTAGTACCACCCAGAGAGTAGCCACTCACAGCTGGGCACTTCAGGGCTGAACAAATCTCTAGCCAGAGATTATGGCAATCAGCGCTTTGACTCAGAACTTGTGAAAATCTCTTACCTTGAATAAGTTGTAACTGAAAGTGAACAGGAACCTTTTTCCTCAGTACCTGGAACGTTCTCTGTCTCCTTGACAGTACTGGAAAAAGCGTGGATTCGCCAATGTCCTTCACAACTCAGTAACCAGGCACTTCCCAGGATGCCAGCTTGTTGGCCCTCCTCCGAAGAGTCCTCCCCCGGTCACTTGCACGAGCTGCGGTGCCCCTCCAAGCCGAGAGCACACCCGGATGCCTTGAATCCTCTCTCAGTTACTGTGCCTGGGACCAGCCGGTTCCGAGACTCGGGAACAGACGGATCCTTACCCCAGATCAGGGGGGTCTATTGGGATTAACCAACCGAAGCATGTTGCGGAGCGACGAACATTCCCGTGACTGGGACCCCTCGGGGGGCTAACCCGGTCCAGAATCAGGAACAGACCGCTAGGGCCTCATGAACAAACCACCTATAACACATGACCTCAACATCTCAAGTACCCCTCCCTAGACTCCTCAGCGGGGTCCAGCACACCCACTGATTGGCTCAGAGGAAGCTGATACCCAAAACGTCCAACCAGGCCTGGTTTTGGCCTGTCATGTGTACCTCACCGTACAGATGACCAGGCAGAAATCTAACACAGCCCAGCCAAACTGATGTCAAAGCTCACCTACATAATTAACCCTCAGAACCCCATTACCGCTCTGAGGCAAAAACGAAATTTACACATGAATGACACTTTGTCTTAAGTGTCACCGCTACATTAAAATTATATATATATATATATATATATATATATATATATATATATATATATATATATAAAAATAAAACTTACCTCCTCTGTAGTAGTTTTGCAGAAAGCAGCCCAGATCCTCCTCTTCTCGGGTCCCTCTTGTCTTCTCCTTTCTGTTGAGTGCCCCCACAGCAAGCAGCTTGATTCAGACACAGAGCTGCTGTTCAGCCCCACCCCCTCTCTCTCTCCAGATTAGCTAACTGGCTTTGATTGACAGCTACAGGAGCCAATGGTGCTGCTGCTGTGTCTCAGCCAATCAGGAGGGAGACTCCCGGAAGACCGAGGGACTCGTGGACATCGCTGGACAGAGATGGGGTTCAGGCAGAGGTGTAACTAGATCCTTCAGGGCCTCAGTGCAATAAACCACAAAGGATGCCCCAAACCCCCCTTCCATCCAAGCAAGTTCTGGGAGGGCATCCATGGACATCCTCCCAGAACCCTGCCTCCCACGTGCCACCTGGGGCACGCATCCAGCCCACTCTGTGACACATATCACAGTAAAGAACTAACCACAGCAGCCCTTTACACTGTGATCAGCTGATCACATGTAAACAGACTAGCCAGTTATCAGAAGTCCTTTCTTCCGATGATGTGTCTGTGTAAGGGAAAGGAGAGCCATTAACCAGAAAAAACTCCTGCAAACAGCAAGTGCCCTGATTATCAGTGCAGTCCCATAAGTGCTGCCTTTCAGTGCTCGTCAGTGCCACCTATCAGTGCTGTCTATCAGTGCTTATCAGTGCTCATCAATGCCACTCATTAGTGCCCACCTGTGCTGCCTATCAGTTCTTATCAGTGCTGCCTATCAGTGCTCATCAATGCCGCCTATCAGTGCCAATAAATTTCACCTATCAGTGCTCATCAATGCCACCTATCAGTGCCCATGAGTCCTACCTATCAGTGCCACATATCAGTGCTCATTAATTCCGCCTATCAGTGCTCATCAATGCCACCCATCAGTGCTGCCTATCAGTGCCACATATTAGTGCTCATCAATGCCACATATTAGTGCCCATCAGTGCTGCCTATCAGTGCCACATATAAGTGCTCATCAATGCCCCCTATCTGTGCCCATCAATGTCGCCTATCAGTGCCCATCAGTGCCACTTATCAGTGCTCATCATCTCATACAGCTCAGAGCCTGCACTGCCGTCCCCCCCCCCCCCCCCACACAGACAAGAGAGACGATCTGCTTCTTCTCCTCTCTCCCTTCTCCTCCTGTGTGCACCACTAAAAGTGTTAAGCTAAGCAGCCGAATGATCAAACTCAGCTGCTTAGCTTCACAGTTCCCTTAGTGCACACAGGAGGAGAGGCGCGAAAGCAGAAGGCGCAGATTGGCTCTCTCATATATGCGAGGGGGGACTGTCAGTGCAGGCACTGAGCTACATGAGAGAGACGCTCTCAGCTCAGAGCCCTGCAGCAAGCAACCCCACTGGGCCCCCCCCCCCCCCCACAGTGGCAGAACGCTAGGGCCTTATCCCTCATTCACAGCTCTCAGTGACCCGAATCTCGGCAGCTTAGGAATGTCTCACTCTGAACTTGGGAGCAGAGGGTTGCTTGGTATGACATCAAGGTGTTTTTCCGAGCAGAAGCTCATTGAGGAGCTGGAAGAGAGGGGCCCAGGGGCAGCAGAGGGAAGCTGGATAGAAGCGGTGACAGGGAGGTAACATATAGAGGAAACGATCCCTGCCTCCTGCAGCCACTGAATGCCTGCGGGAGGGAAAGGAGGAGAAGGGGGCATTCAGCAGTTATAGGAGGTGGGGATCGATTCCTCTATATGTTACCGCCCCATCGACCCTACTATTCAGCTGTACAAGGGGGCCTCATGGGCCCCCTGGAGCATCGGGCCGGGTTGCAAGAGCAACCCTTGCGACCCCTGTAGCTATGCCCATGGGCTCAGGTAAGTATTAGGGGGTGCTGGAGAGGCTGCTACACACAGAAGTTTTTTTTTTTTCTTAATGCATAGAATGCATTAAGCTTAAAACGTTCCGGCTTTACAACTCCTTTAAATCTAGTCGGTCATCTGTGAGATTTATTCAGTAATGCTGTTTAGAGGTTTGCAATAATGTATAGTAATAAGCAGGCTGTCACCTATGCTTTGAGCTTAACCCTGAGTAATCAGCAAATGAAAGAGGAAGTAAAGCCTCTTAAAAAAAAAACACCCTGCAAGGCAAGGGCATAATTAGCTAGTATACTATAGTAGCTATAGTATACTAACTCATTATGAAATACTTACCTGAGATCGAAGCCCTTGGCATCAGCCCTCGTTCGCCTCCTCTGACGCTGCCATCTATCCCGGAGTGACTTCTGGGTATCGCGGCTCCAGTGCTGTGACTGGCTGGAGCCGCGGTGACGTCACTCCCTTCCATGCACACTGGTGCCGCTACTAACGGCATGATCACCATTAGAAATGGCACACTCTGTGCACCTGCCCCCGATGTCTACGGTACATGTGCCGTAGACATCGGTGCCACTATTCCTGCAAATATCTCCTAAACCTTTTAGGTTTGGGAGATATTTCTTACACCTACAGGTAAGCCTTAATCTAGGCTTACCTGTAGGTTAAAGTGGTTGTAATGGGTTTACAACCACTTTAAAATACATACAGTACATGTGAGCTGGTTAATCTGCAAAAGAAAAAAAATGAATTCAGGTCATCCCTACAATAATGCCTAGTTAAATCCTTGTGATTAGATAATGAAGAAGGTGAAGCACACCATGATGTTAAAACTCTATTCCCTTCTTATTTTCAGCAATTGTGACAGTTGTGCAATACAACATAGCCCTTATCTTCCCCTGCAGTCTTAATTGCTACTGTGCAGGGCATAATAGGGAGCAAATAGCAGGAGTGGGTCAAGTACTTATGATATTTGTACAGCAGCTGTTGTGCATAACCACACTACATAAAAGTTAGACCATCAATCTGGTTCTAATGTTTGTCAGGGCTGTGTAATTCCTATGACTAGATGGAAAAAGGGGGTGATTTACTGAAGAAAAATAGGCTGTTTAATGTGCAAGGGAATTTGGTGAAAGTTCACATTGCAAAGATTACTCAATCACGTACAAGGAAAATAAATATTATTTTTTATTACTTGTACATGATTGGGTGACAGAAGTCAGTAGAGCTTCACATCATTCACTAAGATAAACAGCCTATATACATTTAGTAAATCAACCCAAAATATTTTGAAATGGAGAAGTTATCCCACATATGAAATTTGGGTTTGTACTATATTTGTCTGGAGGTTATCTTAAATTATATGTGAACCCTTGTAAAGCAACCCATTTGGTGCACAGGTTTTGGTTTTTCAGGCGCTTTACAGGCGCTATTTTTGGCCCTTTAATACCTGAAAATCTCCTCCAGTGTGGAAGGGGTCTTAATGATTAACCTCCCTGGTGGTATGATTATTTCAGATTTTTGATGGTCATAGCGGTACAATGTTTTACATGGAAATTTAGCGTTTTATATTGCAGGCCTGTAATTCTTATGCCACATACACACGACCGGACTTTCCGGCAGAAAAGGTCAGACGGTCTTCCCGACGGAGTTCCGACGGACTTTTGACGTAGTTACGACGGACTTCTGACCGAACGGACTTGCCCACACACGAACGGACCAAAGTCCGTTCGTTTTGATAGTTATGGCGTACGACAGGACTAGAAAAGGAAGTTCAATAGCCAGTGGCCAATAACTGCCCTAGCGTTGTATTTGGTCCGTCGGACCAGCATACAGACAAACGTTTTTCCCAATAGAAATTAATTCCGTAGGACAGATTTGAAACATGTTCTATTTCTAGGTCTGTCTGAATTTTTGAAGAAAAATGTCCGATGGGGCTGCTACACACTTTTTATCTTAATGAATAGAATGCATTAGGATAAAAAAAAAACCTTCTGACTTTCCAATCCCTTTCATTATGTTAGTTAGATGTCTGTTAGTTTTTTTGTGTTATCACGTCTAATCTTCATAGAAAATGATGGCGCACATGTATAAACTGTAAAAATCCGTTTAATAAATATAACCCTAAAACGTTTTTTGCAAACTGTAAAATACTTTTGGAAAATGTTGAGAATTATTTTATCAGGATAAGTCTTCTCTTACAAATCTTTACTTTACAATAATTTTCAGGTCAGCAAAATAAATATAAGACCAGCAGAAGTGTTTTAACTGTGATTTTCTATATGGTACTATTTGAATCTGACAGTATAAAAACTAGATTTATCTTCAAGATGCTGTAAGATCTACTCCTTTCAAAAGCTATATCTGAATAAAATGTGCTCTTTTCTTGAGTGCGGTTTAGTCTTCAAAACAAGCTGATTGGTGCTCTTCTTTACTGCCCCCTTTGATTGCTGATTGCATCAAATCACTTACCTGATTGTGAAGCTCCTAAAAGCTTCTAAAAAGTTGTTCTTTTCTATTTATAGCTCTGTGTGTCTATTATATTTTGTGATACGCTGGCCAATAGGTCAATTCAGTTTCCAAAATTGACACTGCACAGTATTTTATTTTTGTAGCCAATATATTTTTGCATAGGTAGTGTGACTCTCTCTCAACTGTCATGACTTATTAAAGCACAAAATACTACCTTTCTTTGATGCATAACACACCAAAGAGAGGACATCTGAGAGAAAAACAGAATTTTCACTTATCTTAGTAAATGAGCTGAAGTGAAAATTTTCTTTGCAAAAAAAAAAAATACCCAGTCAAGGTATTGTAGGAAAGAAAAAAAGGGTCCCCCAATAAAAGTGGGATTTTAAATGACCACTGACACCATGTAACCATTAAGACGAACACATACTTTATTAACAATTACAAAACAAATACAAAATTCAGTCACAGGGATCACACCATGGATGGTGTCTCTATGACCATCTACAAATCTGAACATACATGGATAAATATAAAAAGCCAACTAATGAATAAAACAGAACAGAAAATATACTCTTTTCCAATGACCCACACCCAAGAGTCAAGGTATTGAGTCAAGACATATTCTTTCAAATAATGTCGGTGGAGATGTTTAGGACAACCCATGTTGTGAGGCATAAAAGTGTTTGCAAATAGCGGTATAGTATATAGTGAGGAATGTTTTTATAAATTAGCAGGTAATCAAAAGGGACAAACTGTGAGCAAACATGGAAAGAAGCGAGATTGGTAAAATTGTTGTGCCACCAGGAAAAGGAAGTGGTGAAAGAGAATGCAGTGACAAAGGCTGGGTCTCCAAAAAAAAGAGGTCCTAGGAAATAGAGAAGAGGCAAGGACAAATTTCGTTTTATAGAGTGACCAAAGTAGTAAGGATTGGGAAACGAAACTGCTAAGTTCCCTAAAACTGTTCGCTGTAAATTCGCTGTAGATCCGAGGGGGGCATGCAAGGAAAATAAAAAACAGCATTTTAGCTTTCACATTTGGGATTCTTGATACACATGGAAGATAATTAGCAGTAAAAAAAGAAAAGATTTTGGGTGTGAGGGTAACCCAGAGGTAAGAAAGTTTATCCTGCGACCAAAAAAATGGGAAGGATGCTTTGAGAGTCTCACACTGGGCAGAGGGTATGTTAATTGGCATCGCAGAGGATTTGGTAACATTAACTGACACTCTCTGTAAAGTGGCAAACTTATTTAGGACCGGAAGTAAATTAGCTAAAGATATATATATATATATATATATATATATAGTTGAATCAAAAAAAGCATGACATTATCAGCATACATGCATAATTTTAATTAAGTCCTGCCAATGGAGTAACCTTTGATGTCAGGTTGTCTGTTAACAGGTAGGACTCAAGCCTTGTACACGCGATCAGATTGTTGTCCAACAAAACCATGGAATTTTGACGGAAGATCGTTGGCCCAAACTTTTCTTGCATACACACGGGCACACAATTGTTGGCCAACATTTACGAACGTAGTGACGTACTATGTTGTTTTTTTAGCTCTTTAGCACCACCCTTTGGGCTCCTTCTGCTAATTTTGTGTTAGTAGAAGTTTGGTGAGTGTTGATTCTCTCTTTTCATTTTGCACTTTTCATTTTGCACTTTTCAGTTCACACTTTTCAGTTCACACTTTTCAGTTCGTGCTTTTCAGTTTGCACTTTTCAGTTAGTTTCTGATCAGCCATTCGTTAACCAGACATGTTGCGGAATCGGAGGAGATAACATGTTATTTATTATTGGCGTTAGAGTTATTGCTTTGACATTATTATTTTTTTGGTTGAATAATGATTTGATTTGGTATATTTTCTATATTTTTGGATGCATAGAATGCACTTTTTGGTTACGTTCTATTGGCAGATAGTATGTCTAAATGTATTTGTTTTCTTTTTTTTAACCTCCCTGGCGGTATGATTCAGTCTGGAATTAGGTGCTGAAAGCGGTACAATTATTTTGCATGGAAATCTGGCGTTTTATTTTGTAGTCCTGTAATTCTTAGGAATAACGCTCTTAAATCTGTTCAAACCAGAGTCTAGCAGACATCCCGGGTATGATAAAGTTTATAATATAATAAAGAATAATAAAAAATATTCAATAATGTAATCAAATCCTAAAACACTGAAAAAGGGACACTTTTTGGTTGTTATGGACAATCTCCAAATTTCAGGCAGAAAAAAACAGTATTTATAATATAAAAGTGCATGCAGGGCACTGCACAGACCACTAGGGACAAAGGGGGTGTGTATTTTTGAATACAGCACTGTAATCTGTAAGATTACAGTGCTGTGTGTGTTTTGTGTACTTTTACTTTTTTGAATTTGCCGCCGTTCTCCGCTCCCGTGCGCCGTAACGTCGCAGGGAACGGAGCTCGGCGGCATTCGGCACTGTGAATCGAGCGCAGGACAGCTCGCTCGCACAGCGCGGAGGACATCGCTGGATCCAGGGGACAAGGTGAGTAACTCTCCCTGTGTCTTCCCCTGCATCGAGCGAAGCGATCCCGAGTCTGGCTCGGGGTTACCGCTCCTGTAATTAAAATCCCAACCCGAGCCAGACTCGGGATTACCGCTAGGGGGGTTAATGCAAAATAAAAAAATTGTGGAGAATAAAACTTGGCTATGTGTTTCACTTCAAATTACATTTTGGGAGTAGGCAGTTACATTTAAAAAAATGCAATGTAAAATTACCAAGGGACACCAACATAGTTGTATCTTTGATCTTAAAAACTGCGGGATAATGGTGTTGTGGTAACTTGCACAAATAAAAAATAAAAAAGCATAGTAATATTAGTCTTGATATCACTAGAAAAAAAAGCCTTTGAAAATTTGTTTTCAATAACTCCATCAGTATCACCAGCAAAGCAGCTTCATTATTATCCCATTAAAGAAGAAGAAAATGGGGGTTATTGAAAGGAAACTCCACTTTGAACTGCAAGTGCACTTGGAAGTAAAGTCGCTGTAGATCCGAGGGGGACATGCAAGGAAAATAAAAAACAGCTTGCACATGATTGGATGATAAAATCAGCAGAGCTTCCACTCATTTCAGATCTACCCCTTAGAGTTAGAGTGACTGTACTTCCACATGCACTTACAGTGCAAAGTGGATTTGCCTTTCGTAAATAACCCCCAATATGCGCTGCATTTCGAGATTTCATAATTTGCCATGTCACAAATGTTAATTCTCCATTACGAACGCTAGTTTACAAGACCGGCCACTTCTGGCTTGTCCTTGCTTCTGAGCATGTGTGTTTGTACTTTGGACTTTTGTCTGACGGACTTGTGTACACATGCTTGGAAAATCCGACAACAGACATTTGTCCGTGGAAAATTTATAAACCTGCCATCCAACATTTGTCCAAGGGAAGTTGGCCGACAATTGTCCGATGGAGCATACACGTGGTCGAATTTTCCGCCAACAGACTGTCATCACACATTTCCCGTCTGAAAATCCGATCCTGTGTACGAGGCTTCAGGGTTCCATCGCCAAAGAAAATAGTAGAGGGGAGAGTGGCCACGCCTGATGAGTGCCACTGCCCAATGCAATAAAAACAGAATTACAGCCAGGGATTTTAACCCTAGTTTTTGGGAAGTGGTTTAGGGCCTGAAAGCCATGTAGAAATGTATTCCTAAACCCAAAGCATTGCAACAAAGAAAGAAGATAAGGCCAAGTAACACTATCAAAGGCCTTGTTACTATCAAAGCGGTAGTAAATAATAAAGCTTACCTGTATATACAAGGTATATCTCCTAAATGTGCACCATTTAGGAGATATTCACTACTACAGTCCAAGATGTCACCTGTGCATGCGCACTGTGATCTGAAAGAACTGCATTCCATCCATTCAGGGCACTGTGCCATGGCCGTGACTCCCGTGCATATGCATGGGAATGACATCATCGTGGCTCAGCCATTCAAACAGTCAAAGCATGCAATCTTAAAGCGGGATTCCACCCTAAAGTGGAACCTCCGCTGATCGGATCCCTCCCCCCCTCCGGTGTCACAATTGACACCTTTCAGGGGGGAGGGGGGTGGAGATACCTGTCAAAGACAGGTATTTTCACCCACTTCCGGGCATAGACTCCCGTGGGAGTCTACGCCATTTCCTGCCCTGCCGCGCTGTCTGCTGGGACACACACGGGTCCCAGTGACAGCGCGGAGACTTCCTATTGCGCGGCGCGGCTCGCGCATGCGCAGTAGGGAACCGGGAAGTGAAGCCGATTCGCTTCACTTCCTGATTCCCTCACCTAGAATGGTGGCGGCAGCAGCCGAGAGCCGAGCGATCGATCGGCCTCGGCTGCCTGCATCGCTGGAACCCGGGACAGGTGAGTGTCCATTTATTAAAAGTCAGCAGCTGTAGTATTTATAGCTGCTGGCTTTTAATATATTTTTTTTTGGTGGAATCCCTCTTTAAGAAGAAGACCTGGTAAAGATGGAAACCATGTCAGCGGTGACAGGGACTGTTTTCAGGTAAGTCTCTCATAATGTATTAGCCTGTCATGCATACCAGCACATTATGACATAAACTTGCAGGGGGAGTTTTTCTTTTTTTTTTAGAGACACTTTACTACTGCTATTAATAGTTACTACTACTATGTAATTTGGCATCCTGAATAATATTTGAAGCTAGTCTAATCTTGTCAGTAATCAACCGGTTTGGTATAAAACCCAATTGATCAGGAGAGGTTGGTGGGATAAAAAAAAAGCAAAAAAAGCCACCCCCACACAAAAAACAGCCTCCTCTTGGCTTCCCGCTGCCTTGCGCTACACTTTTAGTGTGGACTGGGCCGGGGGTGGCTGATTATTTCACGTAATTGTATAATGACTAGGGAGTTCCTGGTCATTATAAAAAAAAGTGAATTAATCCTATGACTACAATCAGTGGCGGCAAACACAAGTCCAAATATCTTACAAGATAGGAGTAATCTTACTAATCCAGTGATATATTGTGATAGCACATATAGGCGAACAGGTCCTAGTTTAACTAAAACAAAGTCCCAGATAATATCTTACATATTAGCTAAGATCAATGGTATAAATATTGCTTCTCTACAACATACTGTACAGTGTGCAATGCATATTACTGTATATTATTCGTGTCAAAACTCAGTATACTCCCAAAACTGAATTTCTTATTGTTAATTCTTGTAGTTATTAAATCATTAAATGTTTTATACTATGCATATTTTTATAGTATAGTATATATATATATATATATATATATATATATATATATATATATATATATATATACTTGATTGTCTTTTAGTTGAATTAAACTAGAATCAAGAAAATATATATATGTATGTGCTATAAAAAATATATATTTGCTGACAGGTCTTAAACAGGAAGGGGTGTGTCCTTGACAGGAAGGGGTGGGTCATATTTAAATTAGGGGACGCACGAGTTTAGTAGCAGTAGCTGTGGATATGAGGGGGAAGATCTGAAATGAGGGGAAGCTCTGCTGATTTTATCATCCAATCATGTACAAGCAAAAATGCTGTTTTTTATTTTCCTTGCATGTCCCCCTCATATCTTCAGCGACTGCACTTCCAAGTGTAATTGCAGTGCATTTGTAGTGCAAAGTGGATTTGCCTTTAGTAAATAAACCCCAATATCTTCTTCTCCTTCTGTCCTATAAAGCCGAGAGAGCTGCTGTGGGACCCCAGAACAGGAGGAGAGAGAGATCTACTCTTTTCTGCCATGTCCCTGCGACAGAAAGTAAAGGCAATCTCTAAGACAGGACACATAAAAAAAAAAAAAAACACAAAAATAAAAAGAAGTGTTTCCTAATTTATGCAAAACTATAAAGAAAAGATTTGGCTTTACATATTTACAGACATTTCCAGTTGCTAGAATGTTATGCTGATAAAGGTTAATTCGTTTCTGAGTCAACCCAGACCAAGTATAGAGGTAACGATTTCTGACTTTCCTTTGACTTTTATTTGCTGCATGCCTGTTCTGGGCCAGTGACTCAGAAATATTGAAAACAGATACAGCCAAGAAACTACAATATTCCGAAGGCCACCTTAACTGCTTTGTTGACAATATGTTGTACTGAAACATATCAATGCAATAGTTGCAATATATATATATATATATATATATATATATATATATGGTAGTGGACCACTGACTTGGTCTGCAGAACTGATCCCAGGTTCTGATCCCTTAATGGAGCAAGCAGCCAAGCATGGGGTATTTTCAGCCAGACACATCAAATCTCACTCAGTCCTCAGAAAGTAATCAGGCAGATAGTGTCTTTGTTTTTGTTGTTTTTATTTTTTGTAGAGCTGGGGTGGGGATTAGGAAGAGCTTTGAGATGCCTAGAACTAAACAACTTGAATGAGGATACTATCTTTAAGCAGCATAAAGCACACGATCAGACTTTTTGACAACAAACATGCAAATTAGCTGTTTTGGATCAACATCCGACCGTGTGCATGCTCCATCGGACAAACTTTTTTGGTTTTCATCTGACTTTTGTTGGCTGTGCGAATGGACGACCTTCTGGCAACAAAAGTCCGATGGAGCAAAGTCTGATTGTGTGTACAGAAAACCATAGGACATTTGTACAAAGTACAAACAGGCATGCTCAGAACCAATTCAAAAGATCAGCCAACAATACAGAAGTTGACCAAATGTGGCGGTAAAGAGCAGAAAAACCACATGATTTGGTGAAAGTTGGCTGAAAAAGTCCTGCTGTGTGTATGCAATACAAGTTCAGGGCCGACGCCCTTTGTACAAAAATCCAAGGGAAAGTTGGTACAAAGTCCTATCGTGTGTATGAGGCTTTAGAAGGTTTAATCATTTCTGGGCTGGGTCACTCTCAGCAAGCAAAAGGACCTGCTCTCCTCCTTATATACACCTGTCAGCCTCATGCTGGCCATTCTTTCTCATTTAGGCATTGAATTAAGCTGTATCCAGGGTCAACTCAGATTTGCCCTCTTCTTTCACTATGTTTCCAGAAGATTTTGGAAAGACAGGGGGAGACAGACAAGCCTGCAGAGCCAAAAACGAAATTTGCGTCACTTCTAGCACCTGACCTAGGAGGGTGCTACACATATATATATATATATATATATATATATATATATATATATATATATATACAGTATACATAATTCAACAAATAATGGGGATAGGGCATCCGTCTTTCTGCTTCTTTTTGTTCCAAATTCCATGTTACACAGATATGTGAACAACAGTTTTGGGGAACAATGCTACAATGTTCTTGCTCAAGTTTACAAGTTAACAACTTGTGAAGTTGAGCAATAGAGTTGGGGTGAACAGCAAACCGAGCAAAGTTTCAGCCCAAATATCGCCCTGTTGGCCTGTTTACACTTGAATTTGCGGGCACTAGGTAGGATGTTGGCCCACCCGGCGCCCCACAATGCCCTGTGCGCTGCACAGTGCTTTATAAGCCTTAATTAGGCAAAGTAGTCCAATCCATGGCACAGTGAATAACTGGTTGTTAAAGTGCAGGCATCCTTAACAACGGATAAATCATCAGATGTTAGCAGGCTTTCCCGCTGACAGCTGAAAAAAAAAAAAACATTGCCGGCAAAAGATTTTTTTTTTTTAAAGCGTCATGGGGCCCCCTGTGCCAAAAAAATGGAGTGCCCCCCCCAAAATACATAACAGACCTCTATATATATATATATATATATATATATATATATATATAGTTTTAAGGAATGCACAATAGTTTCCAGAGAACTTCTATTTAATGTTTTCTTGCCTACAGAAAATGCTCTTGAGGTGAAATGCCTTAGGCATAATGCTAACAGATGGCGTAACAATAATTTTTGTTTAAAGTCACATCACCAATGTACTTTTTTCCACTACAAAAGGGTACTGTATTTGTACAATTTTCATACAGTGTGTATAAAGCCTCATACGCACGATCGGACTTTGTTCAAACTTTCCCGTGGACTTTTGTACAAAGGGCGTAGTCCACAAGTTTGTATTGCATACACATGATCAGACTTATTGGCAACAAACATGAACGTAGTGACTTTTCAACGTACTGACGACACTTCAAAAGAGGACGTTCAATTACTCCAGCGCCACCTTTGGTCAACTTCTGTATTGTTGTCTGATCTTTTGCATTGGTTCTGAGCATGCGTGTTTGTACCTTGTACAAAAGTCCGATGGTTTTACGTACACACGATCGGACTTTGCTCCATCGGACTTATGTTGTCAAAAAGTTTGGCCATTTGCACAGCCAACAAAAGTCTGATGAAAACTGAAAAAGTTTGTCCGATTGAGCGTACACACGGTCGGATGTTGCTCCAAAACAGCTAATTTGCATGTTTGTTGTCAAAAAGTCAGATCGTGTGTACGGGCCTTAATAGGAGAGCCTATTCAAGTGCTTTTAAATATCTATGTAGACAAGGGACAACTAAAGTATCATAAAAATGGAATATAAAAGATGAGGATACAGAAATAATACATTTTACTTATTAAAAACAAATGTGGATAGGCATGAACGGGTACATACAAGCTTAGATTTAACATTCAGCACCGGTTTGCAAAGCTTTCTACCAAGGGGACAAATATTTTTCTTATAATGACATTGCACCGATGCGCGGCTGCAGAGATCGGGCAATGTTTCACTGCCTGTGATTAGTGCAGCTCTGCGCTGATTTCCTGGCGGGCTCTGCACGTGGGGCATGCGAACACGCCTGAGCTCATCCCTATTCAGAAGAATTTCAGCCTATAGTTATGACTAAGGTCTTTATATAGGAGCATAAATTTGACTCTTCAAAATTTTTGTTACATTTTAAATTATTATTTAAATTTATTTAAATATAAGGAGACATTCTCAAGGTGATATATATAAGTTGGCACAATGGCACGGCTGAGCAAATTGGTGTACAGGTACGTCCCCTTAAAAATGTGGAATTGCGGGCGTGTGCATGCTGGGCGCACGTGCCCGCCGCCTACTCCGTGACCGTGATCGTGGGTCTCGCGGACTCCATGTTTGCTGGGTGCTCGCGATCGTGTCACGGAGTGGAAGAATGGGGAGATGCCTTTGTAAACAAGGCATTTCCCCATTCTGCCTAGTGACATGATAGAGATCACTGCTTCCTGTCATTGGGAGCAGTGATCGCTGTCATGTGAGTGGTAGCCCATCCCCCCCACAGTTAGAATCACTCCCTAGGACACACTTAACCCCGTGGTCGCCCCTTAGTGTTTAACCCCTTCCCTGCCAGTGTGATTTACACAATAAAAGCCCTTTTACACTGGGGCGGTGTGGGCGCCAATGGTAAAATGGCGCTATTTTTTAGAGCCGCCCCACTAGCGGCCGAAAAAGGGTTAAAACGACCCGCAAATGGGTCGCTGTGGTGGCGCTTTACACCAGCGATTCTGCAGCGGTGCCCATTCAGATGAATGGGCAGGAGCGGTGAAGGAGCGGTGTACATACTGCTCCTTCACTGCTCCAAAGATGTTGCTTGCAGGAGTTTTTGTAATGTCCTGCAAGCGTACCGCTCCAGTGTGAAAGCTCTGGCTGGAGAGACAGGAGCGGCTCTTTACAGACGCTATCTTTAGCAATGTAGCACCTGTGAAGCGCCTCAGTGTGAAAGGGGTCTAATTTTTATAGCACTGATCGCTGTATAAATGACAATGGTCCCAATATAGTGTCAAAAGTGTCCAATGTGTCCGCCATAATGTCCCAATCATAATAAAAATCGCAGATCGCCACCATTTCTAATAAAAAAAAATGATAATAAAAATGCCATAAAACTATCCCCTATTTTGTAGACACTATAACTTTTACCCAAACCAATAAATATACGCTTATTGCGATTTTTTTTAACAAAAATATGTAGAAGAATACATATCAGCCTAAACTGAGGAAAAAAGTTTTTTTTTATATATTTTGGGGGATATTTATTATAGCAAAAAGTAAAAAATATTGCTTTTTTATTTAAAAATTGTCGCTATTTTTTTGTTTATAGCGCAAAAAATTAAAAACGCAGAGGTGATCTGATCAAATACCACCAAAAGAAAGCTCTATTTGTGGGGAAAAAAGGAAGCGAATTTTGTTTGGGTTCAACGTCGCTCGACTGCGTAATTGTCAGTTAAAGCGACGCAGTGCCGAGTCACCAAAAATGCTCTGGCCAGGAAGGGGGTAAATCCTTCCGAGGCTGAAGTGGTTAAAGGAAAACTGGTTTCTTTCAGTTCAGTCATCATCATGTATCCTTTTACAATGACTTGCAGTTCCCTTGATTCCTTTATTCTTTCCAACAGATAAATGACATGTGTTCAGTTTCATAATCTATATGGCAAGCAGCCAGTACAATAGGCAAGAGTGATTAAGACTCTAGAGCACTTTATAACAACATTTCAGCCACAAGATACTTCTCAATACATTTGCCCTTAAAATGCCCTATTATCAGAGACCACAAACACCAATGCTCTGTACAATGTTTTGTTCCAAAAACTTTTGGCAGACAAGTAGTGTCAAGGACCTTGTAATTGTCTATTATGAATGACAGAATTATGGCAGTATTTTCAGAACAACAGGGAAGGATATTTTTGCAGACAAATGTTTGAAAGCAATGAAATCAATACTGGATGGAATTAGAATAGAGAGACACAAGCTATTTACTTTAGAGGGAAGGAAATGCAGTTATTTTAGTTCCAATAAACAGTCATGACTACAAATAGCATACAAAAAAAACTATTTATATAATGTGTTCTTTATATGTTTATATATTTTTTCTTTGCTAATTATGCTAATTATTATTTGCTAATTATGTTCAGAGCTGAAAAATAATATTTTTAAGCATGTATAATCGAGTACTGTCCAGGATGCTTTTTTTATTTGCACTACTTATTCAGGACAATTTTCAGAATATATCACCCTACTTCAAGGTCCAAAAAGTACTGCTTGGACCTTAAAGGGGATATACCCCGAAAGCTTGTCCTGAAAAATTGTATGTTAGTACAAATAAAAAAAGTATCACGGACAGTGCTTAAAAGTACACTAATGCCGCGTACACACGACTGGACTTTCCGGCAGACTAGGTCCGAAGGGATTAGTCCATCGGACAATCCGATCGTGTGTGGGCTAGTCCGATCGTTTTTCCAAAAAAAAAATCAGACAGACCTAGAAATAGAACATGTTTCAAATCTATCCGATGGACTCAATTCCGACGGACTAAAATCGGGAAAACAGTTCGTCTGTGTTCTGGTCCAATGGACCAAATAAAACGCAAGGGAAGCTATTGGCTACTGGCTATTGAACTTCCTTGTTTAGTCCCGTTTACGTCATCACGTTCAAAACGAACAGACTTTCGAAAGGGCTTCGTTCGTTCGTGTGTGGCCAAGTCCATTTGTTCGGAAAGTCAGTCGGAACTCTGCCGAAAGTCTGTTGAGAAGACTATCGGACCTAGTCTGCCAGAAAGTCCAGTCGCGTGTATGCGGCATAAGGCTTCATATACACAGAACGTTGTTTAACCTCTTTTTGTAAAAAAAAATAAAAATGTCTGTAAACAAAATGCGGCTAAATGCAAGTTACCGCGTTTAGCATTGTTTACAGGCTGTTACAGGGATTTGTTACAGGCTGTCACAGGGATTTGGCATTTCAAATGCCTCTGAACATCTGTCTGAACCCATTTTTTTGCATTTCAAAAAATGCTTCTAAACTCAACTACCTAGAAATGACTATAAAAGACTCTGTGTACATGTACTGATAAGATAACATAAAGCATAGTTGCCAACAGTCCCGATTTTCCCGGGACAATCCTGATTTTTTTTTTTTTTAATATTCACTTTTATATTTATTGTATAGTCAGATAAAAAACGCATTCACATGTTAAACACCTCAAATTCCTTCATCTATACTCTAAACGATTATTCCCCCTACCCCAAAAAACCCTCCCCCCAAATTTTTTTTACCCCATCCCTTCCCCCCCTCCTCTCCTCAGTTCCCTACACTTTAGCTATTCCTCCAGGTTCCTGACTCCTTAAAATCCCGCCATTTCCCCCATATATTCTGGAATCTCTCCAGTGAGTCCTCTTCTATATGAATGGTTTCTTCTATGGCTCTTATCATTTCAATCCTTACAACCCAGACAATCCCGATTTTGCGACTCACGTCCCGATCGGAGGCCCCCCGATTCGGGATTTTGCCTTTTGTCCATGGAGAAAACGGGAATGTTTGGCTCTGCAGTAATTCTGGCTCCAACAAAATGGCCACGAGAGATTTCCCTTTGTGTTCACCTACATCTCCTCTCATTCCTCGTGTTCGGTGGAGAGGAGAGGGGCCTACCCGTGCAGCCAATGAATTGGCTTCTCTCTTCACAACTCTCCAGCTGGGGTTAGCTGCATCGGCCCCTCTCCACTGAACATGAGGAACGAGAGGAGATGTAGCTAGTCTGCAGCCAACACTCCACTGGGGGCACTGATTTAAGAGGTGCAGGGGGCACTGATTGAAGAGGCACTATGCTGGGGGCACTGATTTAACAGGCACTCTGCTCGGGGCATTGATTTAAGAGGCACTTTGCTGGAGACACTGACCGCTGGGGACATGTGATGTAAGAGGCACTCCGCTGGGGACACCTGATATAAGGACAGACTCTGCTGGGGGCACCTGATGCAAGCACGGACTCTGCTGGGGGCACCTGATGCAAGGACGGACTCTGCTGGGTGCACCTGATGGCATCTGGTGGCAGGCAGCGTGGCAGGTGACATGCTCAAGGGTCCCACTGATTCTGTATTATGGTGAGTTGAATGATTTCATTCTATATTACAATGTAATAATAGTAATAATCCGTTTCAATCATCCTGGCACCGCAAAAACCATGGTGCTGGGATGATCGAAGAGCTAACACCAGGTGTTTGGAGTATATTTTTCTGCTGATTTGTTAAACTCTAGAATACGCATTTCTATTGTGGTGTAGGATCTGGGCCTGCTGTTCCTCCATCCCTCTTTCCTTCCTTCTCTCTCCTTCACTCCTTCTTTCCTTCTTTCTCTCTCCCTCCCTCTTTTCCCCTTTCTTTCTCTCATTCATCTCAGACTCTAACTACAACCCCATTTGAACCATGCCTATATAAGCCACACCCACTATTTCACATAAACCTCACCCATTTTTTGGCGCAGCGCGATGCGCGCGCTGCATTTTTCTTTCTTTGCTATGTCATGCCTACAAACAGATGCCCTCCTAATTATAATAAGACTCCGCCTACAGCCAAACAAGTGTCTAGATACATTTTTTTACAATGTTGGCATAGAGGAGGGTTCAGGGGCAGCTGAAAAAATATGCCCAACTGCTCTTAAACATCCATTTACCAGCAGCAGTGTACATGAGGCCTAATATGGTTACAATCACCTCAAGCAAGCATTTATTTTAAAAAATGTTAGTTAAATATCAGGTATTGCCGATTAATATTTTGTGTTTTCATATTTAGCCAGCAAGTGGAGCTTTTGCTTCCTTTTGCGTTTTCCAATTTCTCCACACCCCCTGTAATGAATGAATGGAAATCAATTAATTTTGGAATTAAATTAATGAAAATAACCTGTTTAAAGAGCTTACTATCTGAAGCTAAAAAAAAGAATCAGATCCGTGACAAATCCTTCTTCCTCTATATGGCTCTGTTCAAATTTTAATCAAAGACATAAAGAAAGAGTGCCTAGAACTTAAGGAAGCAATTTCTCCTGTGCTCTCAGTTAAAGAAAAAAATCAAATAAAGTATATACACTTTAAAATATATTCAGTTGACTCAAAACCACTGTAGTTTCCTAAAATTTGTCAAAATTGGAAGCAGGATTACAGGGTGGTAGAGCAGACTTAGAATTTTATATATTCATTCATTGTTTCATTCATTGTTATCAGTAATCAGCGGTTTTGACACTTTAGCAGTAGGCTCCACATTTGCCCTCATGTGTCTGGCATAGCTACCTGCTGAGCCACTGGCCTCGAGTAAAATATATTTCATAATGTGTTAGTATGTGATGCATACTAGCCATAATGCCATTGTCTTACAGGTTTTTTTTAATTTTTTATTCTGCAGCAGTTTACTACCACTTTAACTATCCCACATGCTTGGATGGCAGCCCTGGAAGTTTTACTTCCAGCCTACATTTTTCTCTCAGTACAGGAAGTCTGTGGAAGCTATTAGGAGAGAACACGGATACATTTAAAAAGCAGCCTAGAGTTGAACCGTAATGTTTAAAAGATCTATTTATAAATCATACCAGCAAATCAAATACTTTCTTTTCCCCCGTCAATATGCATTAGGTAGGGTAAAAGAAAAAAAAAAGCCTCACTGAGATGTTCCTTCAGGTATAACTTTCTATCAGCACTTCTGTTCATTTACTTTCCATTTTGTTAATTGAACCATTGTGCATACAAATACAATATTCAATGGAACTATGGAAAACAAAAAACATAAAATGTGAAAAGATACTCTGACGAGAGAGTTCAACAGTGAAAAAAATAACTAATATCCATCTGAAGGATAAATCTAACACTCAGTGACGACTATAGATATAAGATCAGTATTCAATAACACAAAAGGTCCTCTGAAAAGTGAACCCCATGCAAAACAATAGTGAGCTCAAACCTGTATAAGCAGGATATCTTGACAATTCCACTCTGAATGTGTATCATCCACACACAGAACTTTCTGAGGCTTCCCAGAGCATATCCCACCTCCACATGACAAGTCACTGACAGCTTTTGTGTCAAGCAAGATGCCCCTCAGCACCGGGGTACATGGGGGAGATCTCAGGTGACACAAAAGCAGTCAGTGACCTGTCATGCGGAGGTGGGATATGCTCTGGGAAGCCTCAGAGAGTTCTTTGTGTGTGGAGGATACACGTTGAAATTCTAAATCAAGGAGTTAGTGGGTGTTGTGTGCCTCCAGCACAATATACACCTGTATCTACCCTTTATTGCTGTTCTCTAATAGAGCCATCTGCAGGGCTTAGTGGGTGTTGTGTGCCTCCAGTACAGTATACCCCTTTATCTACCCTTTATTGCTGGTGTTCTATAATAAAGGCATCTGCAGGAGTTAGTGGGTGTTGTGTGCCTCCAGCACAATATACATTACCCAATTGCTGTTTTACCCAACTCCCTTCATTACCATGTCTGGAAGGCCAGCAAGGAGAGGCAGAAAGGCACGAGCCGATAAAAGAGGGCAAGCGGGCTCTGTGTCTAGAGACAACAGTGCTGGTCGTGGACGCGGTGCATCGTCATCATCAGCACGTGGCCATGGGACACGCTTGTCCTTCTTTTCGGCAGCTGGACATGTTGAACCGCAACATGCCAACGACTTGGTAGAGTGGATGACCAAGCCCTCTTCATCCTCCTCATCCTCTATCACCCAGTCTCAGGGTACTAGCAAAGCAGCTGCCAATGCATCGTATTCCCTCGTCTCAATGTCATCATCAGTGACTCCTTCCCTAGACCCTCCACGTCTTCCTGAGGAGTCTCCTGAACTCATTGAGCACAGTGTTGGGTACATGCTCCAGGAGGATGCCCAGTGTTTTGTAGGCTCTGATGATGATACTCAGCTGGAGGAAGGCAGTAGCGTGAATGCAGAGAGAGGGGATGCTCAAGAAGGACAGCAATCTGGCAGTCATGTTCCACAAGCTGCAGCATACTGCCAGGTTTGCTACAGCGATGAAGAGGGAGGGGATGATGAGGGCACTGACTCCACGTGGGTGCCTGGTAGGAGAGAGGAGGAGGAGGAGGAGGAGGCACATGTCCAACGAGGCAGGATGCCCTCCGGGGGCCAGATTAGGGGCAGCACACCGACTGAATCACACCGCAGAGCTCCGCCTGTTCAGGACGCTGCCTCTGCACGTTATTCTAAAAGTTCTTTGGTGTGGGCCTTTTTTGAGACGAGTGCATCAGATCGCACCGCTGCTATTTGCAACATATGTCTCAAGCGTATCTCGCGGGGCCAAAACATCAGCCGCTTGGGCACCACATGCTTGACCAGACATATGTTGACCTGCCATGCAGCTCGTTGGCAAGCGTACCTCAAACACCCACACTAAAGAACAAAGCGGACCTCTCCTTGCTCCTCATCAGCTGGCATCTCCAACCCCACTAGACCTTCAGTCCTCTCTGAAACCTGCTCTGAGAGGAATGAAGGTGTAGAATTAGGTGTGTCACAGCCAAGTGCTTCCGGGCACTCTGCTAGCAGTACACCCACGTCCAATTATAGCAGGCAAATGTCCCTGCCCCAGCTGCTGGACCGGCAAAAGAAGTTAATTTCCAGCCATCCACATGCCCAGCGGTTGAATGCTAGCTTGGCTAAATTGCTAGCACTTCAACTGCTGCCTTTTCAGTTGGTAGACTCTGCCCCCTTCCGTGAGTTTGTACATTGCGCGGTTCCTCAGTGGCAGGTCCCCAAACACCACTTTTTCTCTACCGGCATGTGGAAGGCAATGTCCTTGCCTCGCTGGACAGGGCGGTCAGCGGTAAGGTGCATATTACCACTGACTCATGGTCCAGCAGGCATGGACAGGGACGTTACCTGTCTTTCACGGCCCATTGGGTCACTCTTCTGGCAGCTGGGAAGGATGCAGGACAAGGTGCAGTAGTGTTGGAGGTTGTTCCGCCACCACGCCTCCAAAATGCTACTATTGGTTGTGACACACCTCTCTCCTCCACCCCCTCCTCTTCTTCTTCCTCCATGGCCTCTTCCAGTGCTCTGTCCTCAGAACCAGCGGTGCTCCGTAGGCGTTCCAGGGGCTACGCAAGTACGCAGGCAAAACGATGCCATGCCATGCTTGCGCTGGTTTGTTTGGGGGACAGGAGCCACACTGGGGCGGATGTTTTGTCAGCTCTGCAGGGGCAGGCCGAGAGGTGGTTGACGCCACGCCAGCTTAAGCCAGGAATGGTGGTTTGCAACAATGGCACTAACCTCCTCTCCGCCCTCCGATAACTGACCCATGTGCCCTGTGTAGCTCACGTCCTTAACCTGGTGGTGCAGCGGTTCTTGGGCAGGTACCCGGGCTTACAGGATGTCCTGAAGCAGGCCAGGAAAGTCTGTGTGCATTTCCGCTGATCATTTAATGCCTGTGCTCGGCTGGCTGAGCTCCAAAAGGAGTTGAACCGGCCCAAGAACCGCCTTATATGTGACATGCCCACCAGGTGGAACTCAACGTTGGCCATGCTGCATCGGCTGCACACGCAGCAGAGGGCCATCAATGAGTACCTGTGCGACTATGGCACCAGGACAGGGTCAGGGGAGCTCGGTTTTTTCTCACCACGCCAGTGGGGCATGATCAGGGATGCATGCACTGTCCTGTCACCGTTTGAGGAGGCCACAAGGATGGTGAGCAGTGACAGTGCATGCATCAGTGACACTGTACCTCTTGTCCACCTCTTGGAGCATACGCTGCGTGGAATAATGGACAGGGCACTTGAGGCAGAACAGAGGCAGGAAGGACTTCCTTGCCTCTCAAGGCCCCCTTTATCCAGACAGTGTTCCTGCTGTGCCACCCATCACACAGGAAGAGGATGAGGAGGAGGAAGAGGAGGAGGAGGAGGATGATTGTGTCAGCATGGAGGTGGAGGATGGCACTCAGCATCAGCAGCAGCAGCAGCAGTCTTGTAGGGATGATTTACAGTCCCAAGAAACCCGTGGACTTGTACGTGGCTGGGAGGAGGTAGCTGCGGATCATGTTGTCCTTAGTGACCCAGAGGACTCCGGACCGAATGCCTCAGCTAACCTACGCTGCATGGCCTCCCTGATCCTGCAAAGCCTGCGGAAGGATCCTCGTATTCTTCGGATCAAGGAGAGGGACCATTACTGGCTGGCCACTCTCCTTGATCCACGGTACAAGGGTAAGGTTGCCGACCTTATCTTGCCATCGCAGAGGGAGCAGAGGATGAGACATCTCCTGGAGGCCTGGCAGAAAGGTCTGTGCAATGCGTTCCCAGAGACTGGGAGGTTACAAACTCCTGGTCCTGGACAACGTGTTGCTGAGGCATCTGTCAGAAGGAGTGGTGGAGAAGGTGGCCGTCTGACTGATGCTTTCAGACAATTTTTTAGTCCGCAGCCCCAAGGTATGATTGGTTCCAGCAACCATCGCCAGCGTCTGATTTACATGGTGCAGGAATACCTAGGGGCAAGGTCAGACTTGGACACCTTTCCCACTGAAAATCCTCTGGCTTACTGGGTCTTGAGGATGGATCACTGGCCAGAGCTTGCACAGTATGCAATTGAGCTACTGGCCTGTCCTGCATCCAGCGTTCTTTCGGAATGCACCTTCAGTGCTGCTGGTGGCTTTGTTACCGATCACAGGATGCGCCTGTCCACCGAATCAGTTGATTGACTGACCTTCATCAAGATGAATCAGTCTTGGATAACCCACAGCTACCAAGCACCTGAAGCTAATGTAACCGAATAATTTTTTTTGAAATATCACATCCCTTCAAGACTGCCTAATGCTGATGCTGAGTGACTGTCCTGTTATGTTGATTGTCTATCCTCTTCCTCCTCCGCTGATATGTTGGAAGAACATTTCTGGTTCTGGGTGATGCCATCAGCCCAATTTTTCTGCCCCTGTTTAACAGGGGCGTTTAATTACAATTTTTGATGCAATGCTTTGCAGCAGGGCTAATTCCTGCAATAAAACTAGAGTATATGGGAGAGGTTGCAGTGTGGTGGCACCAGCACCAGTGCCTAAGGCTCAATTTTTCTGCCCCTGTTTAACAGGGGCGTTCAATTACAATTTTTGATGCAATGCTTTGCAGCAGGGATAATTCCTGCAATAAAACTAGAGTATATGGGAGAGGTTGCAGTGTCGTGGCACCAGCACCAGTGCCTAAGGCCCAATTTTTCTGCCCCTGTTTAACAGGGGCATTTAATTACAACTTTTGATGCAATGCTTTGCAGCAGGGCTAATTCCTGCAATAAAACTAGAGTATATGGGAGAGGTTGCAGTGTGGTGGCACCAGCACCAGTGCCATCAGCCCAATTTTTCTGCCCCTGTTTAACAGGGGAGTTTAATTACAATTTTTGATGCAATGCTTTGCAGCAGGGCTAATTCCTGCAATAAAACTAGAGTATATGGGAGAGGTTGCAGTGTCGTGGCACCAGCACCAGTGCCTAAGGCCCAATTTTTCTGCCCCTGTTTAACAGGGGCATTTAATTACAACTTTTGATGCAATGCTTTGCAGCAGGGCTAATTCCTGCAATAAAACTAGAGTATATGGGAGAGGTTGCAGTGTGGTGGCACCAGCACCAGTGCCATCAGCCCAATTTTTCTGCCCCTGTTTAACAGGGGCGTTCAATTACAATTTTTGATGCAATGCTTTGCAGCAGGGATAATTCCTGCAATAAAACTAGAGTATATGGGAGAGGTTGCAGTGTCGTGGCACCAGCACCAGTGCCTAAGGCCCAATTTTTCTGCCCCTGTTTAACAGGGGCATTTAATTACAACTTTTGATGCAATGCTTTGCAGCAGGGCTAATTCCTGCAATAAAACTAGAGTATATGGGAGAGGTTGCAGTGTGGTGGCACCAGCACCAGTGCCATCAGCCCAATTTTTCTGCCCCTGTTTAACAGGGGAGTTTAATTACAATTTTTGATGCAATGCTTTGCAGCAGGGCTAATTCCTGCAATAAAACTAGAGTATATGGGAGAGGTTGCAGTGTCGTGGCACCAGCGCCAGTGCCTAAGGCCCAATTTTTCTGCCCCTGTTTAACAGGGACATGTAATTACAATTCTTGATATAATATTTCACAGGAGGGCCCGTTCCTGTGCCCACCCAGAGTAACTGTGAGGACTTATAGTGTTGTGGCACCAGCACCACAACCACCAAAGGTCAATTTTTCTACCACTGTTCAACAATGGCATGTAATTACAATTCTTGATATAATCGCTCACAGCAGGGCGCTCCAGCGCCCACCAAGAGTCACTTTGAGGGCTTACAATGTTGTGGCAAAACCAACACCTTATTCCGCCATTTCTGCAGAGCATATAGGGCAGGCCCCTACTTTCAAACATCCAACTTACAAGCATCTCCTACTTGCAAATGGAAGGAGACAACAGCAAGTGAGATGAAAAAAGATGGACGACAAAACAAATTATACAGGGGTGATAACCCTTCCCTATGTTTTCCAAAAAGCTTAAAAATAGTTTTTTTGACTGGAGCTACACTTTAAAAATGTACCAGTTGAAAATTACAAACAGATTCAACTTAACACAACAAACCTACACAGTCCCTGTCTTGTTTGCACCGCCTGTATACTGCTGTTCTGAGTATATAGGGCCTGGGGGCCACACGCATTTCCTTTTTTTAATATGGGTACGGGGTTCCCCTTAATATGCATACAAGACCCAAAGGGGCTGGTAATGGGCAGGGAGGGCTACCCATGACATTTTTCTCAATGATTTTCAACCATATTGCAGGAACCAGATATAACATTAAAACCGCAAGCAGTTTTAAATGGTGTTATTTCCGTTTAATGTCATTTTGTGCAGGGACTGTTCTAAACACGGGAAACACGTGGCACTTCACAGGCATACTACAGACACCCCCCAGGCACTATATTTAAAGGAATATTTCACTTTTTTTTCACTTTAATCGTCATTAAAATCAGTGCTCCCGCCAAAACGGCCATTTTTAAAAACATTTTAGGCATTGACCCATGTCCCCTGGGGCAGGAGCCAGGTCCCCAAACCCTTTTTAGGACAGCATCTTGCATATTAGCCGTTAAAATTAGCACTTTTAATTTTGAACGTTCGAGTCCCATAGACTTCAATGGGGTTCTAAAGTTCGTACGAATTTGGGGTCCGTTCGAAAGTTCTGGTGCGAACCGAACTGGGGGGTGTTCGGCTCATCCCTATGCAGCAACAGCTTTCTGTGTGAGGGACCGATGTCCCTCTGACAGAAGCCGGTGATCAACTTTTTTTTCCCCTCATGCTCACAGTATGAGGAAAAAAAATATACAGATCACTGAGCTTCTGTTTATATCACGTGATCAGCCATCATTGGCTAATAGCTGATCACCTGGTAAGGGACCGTGATCCCAGCCACGTACAAGTCCACGGGTTTCTTGGGACTGTAAATCATCCCTACAAGACTGCTACTGCTGATGCTGAGTGCCAGCCTCCACCTCCATGCTGACACAATGATCCTCCTCCTCCTCTTCCTCCTCCTCAGCCTCTTCCTGTGTGATGGGTGGCACAGCAGGAACAGACTCAGTGATCACAGGGAGTGCCACGCGCGACCTGCAGGGTTGCACAATTAAGGCCCGCGCTGTAGCCGTCTTTTGGCTATAACGTGGGCAACAAATAGTTAAGGACATTGGCTGTATGTTTGGGGTGGTTGTCCTGCTGCAGAATAAATTTGGGGCCAATCACACACCTCCCTGATGGTATGGCATGAAGGACAGGTATCTGCCTGTATTTCTCAGCAGTGAGGACACCATTGATCCTGAACAAATCTCCAACTCCATTTGCAGAAATGCAGCCCCAAACCTGCAAGGCACCCCCAGTTCACTCTTCCCTGCAGACACTCATTATTGTACCACTCTCCAGCCCTTCATGGACAAACTGTCTCCTGCTACAGCCAAATATTTCAAATTTTGACTCATCAGTCCAGAGCACCTGCTACCAGGGCCGGTGCTACCACTAGGCGGACTAGGCAGCCACCTAGGACGCAGGCACGGCCACTAGGGGTGTTCTTGAAATAATTGGAGGCAGAGCCGCTGAATCACCATGGTGCACCCTGCCTCCCCTTGCATCTTCCTGTCCTGCTCCTTCAGTCAGGGGCACCCCCTCATCTCCCCTGCACAGCAGCTCCCTCAGATCGCTCAGAAACTCCTTTAAAGGTGATCTGCAAGGGATGGAGTCCTGCTCCGTAAGAGTTAGGAGAGAGGATGAGCTCTGAAGGGTGGAGTTGTAGAACATCGCTGAGGAGGCAGGGTTGGACGGTCCTGAGTGAGGAAGAGGGCGGAGTGTATGGTCAGTAATGGAGGAGAGCGAAGTCAGTGTCCAATGATGTGAGGAGCAGGCATGGGGCTCCGTACTCATCACACTGCTCATCATCTGCCTGATGGTGAGTCACCTATGCACACACTTTGACTGCCTTGTGTGTATGTGAGAGGACCTACTGCCAGGGGGATACCAACCTCCCTTCAAAGCTGTCTGCATACTGACTGTGCCCACCCCCTACCTGTATACTGCACACCCCCACCCCCCACCTGTATACTGTACACCCCCACCTGTATACTGTACACCCCCATCTGTATACTGCACACCCCCACCTCCCACCTGTATACTGTACACCCCCCACCCTCCACCTGTATACTGCACACCCCCACCCTCCACCTGTATACTGCACACCCCCACCCCCCACCTGTATACTGTACACCCCCCACCCTCCACCTGTATAGTGCACCCCCCAAATGTATACTGTACACCCCCACCCCCCACCTGTATACTGCACACCCCCAGCCCCCACCTGTATACTGACACCCTCCACTTGTATACTGCACACCCCCTCCTCCCACCTGTATACTGTACACCCCCCACCCCCACCTGTATACTGCACACCCCACCCCCCACCTGTATGCTGTACACCCCCACCCTCCACCTGTATACTGCCCACCCCCATCTCCCACCTGTATACTGCACACCCCCACCTGTATACTGCACACCCCCACCTGTATGACCCCCACACCCCACCTGTATACTGCACAGCCCCACCTCCACCTGTATACTGTACACCCCCCACCCTCCACCTGTATACTGCACACCCCCAACCCCCACCTGTATACTGTACACCCCCAACCTCCACCTGTATACTACACACCCCCACCTGTATACTGTACACCCCCCACCTGTATACTGCACACCCCTACCCCCCACCTGTATACTGCACACCCCCACCTGTATTACCCCCACCCCCACCTGTATTCTGCACTTGGGGGATTCCAAAAAATCTCCACCTGCCACCTCCACCTTATACATGGGCAGGGCAAAAGGGTGGATTCAGAGCGGAGTTGGGGTGGCAAAATTAGGTTTCGCCTAGGGTGTCGAAAATCCTGGCACCAGCCCTGCCTGCTACCATTTTTCTGTACCTCCATTCCTATGTTTTCATGCATAAGTTCTGGAAATAAGGCTAAACAACTCAACCATGCATGAAAACATAGGAACTGGGATGCAGATAAATGGTAGAAGGCAGGGGCGTAACTAGAAATCACAGGGCCCCATAATAATATGTTGTATGGGGCCCCTCCCCCACAAAAAAAAATTAACTAACGCCATTGAACAACAGATTACCACACCCATGTGGCACAGTACCCAGGCAACAGCTAATATTCATTTCGAACAACAAAGTATGCAGTATACTGTATGCAGCCCCTGAAGGACACACATTGCTGACCTCCATCAGTACAGAAATCCCCTACCTCAGTGCAGACCTCCCAGCAGTACAGACACCCCTCAGTACAGACACCCCCTACCTCAGTGCAGACCCCCCAGCAGTACAGACACCCCTCAGTACAGACACCCCCTACCTCAGTGCAGACCCCCAGCAGTACAGACACCCCTCAGTACAGACACCCCCTACCTCAGTACAGACCCCCCAGCAGTACAGACACCCCTCAGTACAGACACCCCCCAGTACAGACACCCCCCCAGTGCAGACCCCATCCCTCAGTGCAAACACCCATAGTTGTCAATAGTCCAGAATTTCCCGGGATTTAGAACTTTTTCCCGATTTTATTTTTCCCGGGAAATGTCCCGGGAAATCCCTTTTCTCACAAATTTTTTTTCTTCTAGAGGTCCGCGGCCAGCGGAGATAATGTCTCCGCCGGGCGCTATTTTTCTGAAGACCAGAACATTGAGCTCAGCAATGGGCAGCGGTGGGTGTCCTTTGATTGGCCGAGCGGGTCATGTGCAGGACGGGCGGAGGACATGGGGGGCTGTGATTTGCTTGGAGGAGCTGCTGGTAGAGGAGATACATGGAAAACTGTTGTGAAGCCGAGGAGATGCTGGGTGAAGGCGCCGCCCATTGCCAGGAAGAAGCGCTGCCCACCACCTAGATGGTGTAAGTGTGGGGCTGGTGACTGACCAACCGACGGGGGGCTGCAGGTTATGCATCCGACCGGGGGAGGTGGCGGGTTGGAATGCTTGCCGCCCCCTCCCCCCCCAAAAAAAAATTGTAGCACCACCGCCACTGGTAGCCAATAAGCTTTTAGCTTTTGTTCTATTAGGCTTTGACAATTAAACCTGGAAGCCGATTGGTTTCTATGCAGAGCTTCACCAAATTTTGCAGTCTCCAGTTTTAGCAACTTAACCCCATTGTCTTTTTAAAACTCATCCAGGATACCATGCATGGAACATTAGGGTTCCTCTAATGTTTTTATTTTCCACATAATTGAAAAATGAACACAGTTTTACATTTTTTACTAAGCGAAATAAACCTTTGAAATGCAATATGCACTTTGCTAATTGAACAATCCCTAAGTGTGGGGGACCGTGGAGGGGTTGAGTGTGAGGGACCATGAAGGGGGGAGTGTGGGGGACCGTCGAGGGTCTGAGTGTGGGGGACTGTGGAGAGGTGAGTGCAGCGGACCGTGAAGGGGTGAGTGCGGCGGACCGTGAAGGGGTAAGTGCGGACCTGGGGAGGTTTGTTTCCCACCCCCCCCCTCAAAAAGTTTAGCACCAGCCGCCAATGCTTATAGGTAAGCCTTATTTTAAGCTTACCTATAGGTAGAAGTCATGTATGGGAGCTTACTCCCACTTTAAGGTTGATTTTCCTTATCTTCTTTCTATCTGACTCCTCGGCACAGAAAAGACAGAATTATTTATGGTAGGGGAATCATGTGTTTGATTCCCTTGTATTTCACTGCTGGATGTCATGTATAAAAGTGGTAAAACAAAAAAAAAAACACCCAAAAATGATGTCCCATGATGTACATTCCTCATCGATCACAGCAATGCAGATCCACATCAAGCTCAACGCCCACTGACCTACTGAAAAAAAAAAAAAAAACGGCGCATGTTGACACACATCTTGTCCTGTCCCTTCACCAAATGATAGGTCTGGGGGTGTCAATCTCGTTAACCATAAATAGATCACAGTGACTTTGTGAGGAAGTGAGGGAACTCTCCAATACCAATACAGACAGAAATAACGGGAGTACTCCTGAAGAGGGAACTGTGTTTGCTTTGAAATGTGTTGCATGTTAATAAATGTTGTATCCTTTACTGATTGGCTCTTCAGTGGAATTTCATTGTAGTTTGGCTCATCCGTGGATTGAACTAACAAGCGTTATTTGCTCTGGATATAAATACCCAGCTTTACTTCCAGTCATTTTTTGAAGACATGCACCCAGGGGCGGACTGACCATTGGGCCACTTGGGCACTGCCCGAGGGCCCCATGCCACTAGGGGGCCCCAGGCCACTAGGGGGCCCCTTCAGGGTTGCCAGCCTCAGTAAAACCATGGAGAGTATGTACAAATTAGTGTTTTTTTTTTACATCTGTCTCTGAAATGTCCCTTATCAACATCCTTTTGGTCTAAAAATCCTGATATTATAGCTACCCCACCTCTCCAGTACCTTCTCAGCCAATAGAAACATGTCTGTGTATACTGTGGGATTGTATACTGTGTGTGTGTGTTTGTGTCTACTGTGTGGCCCCATAATCTCCTATTGCCCAGGGGCCCCATGAGTTGTCAGTCTGCCCCTGCATGCACCTCTCTCCCTAACTAGCCGGTACCCTTAGAGAAGATGTCCTTCCATGTATTGTATAATAACAATACTTTTTACTCCAATGGGACTTCAACAAAAAAAAGCATTTTACATAAACTGAACAAATTTTAATTATACAAAAAATGTAAAGCAAATGTTCCAAAACATGCAAATTCTCTGGTTTTACTAATCAACGGTACATACAATGTGCTATAATACCCCTATACCCTTTGGCAGTGTAATTATATAAATGTATATTTCAATTGAATTTCTTCAAACAGTATAATCTGCCGGAGAAGCTCCAATGTGTTTCAATTAGTTTCTCACAAATCTTCATCAGGGGACAGAGATGGTATCTAAGTTTAAAAAAAAATATTACATGATGACCAGTCGCAAAAAAACAAATGTACATAACATACACTATATTACCAAAAGTGTTGGGACGCCTGCCTTTATATGCACATAAACTTTAATGGCATCCCAGTCTTAGTCCATAGGGTTCAATATTAAGATGGCCCACCTTTTGCAGCTATAACAGCCTCAACTCTTCTTGGAAGGCTGTCCACAAGGTTTAGGAGTATGTCTATGGTAAAGTTTGACCGTTATTTCAGAAGAGCATTTGTGACAAGAAGGCCTGGCTTACAGTTTCCGCTCTCATTCATCCCAAAGGTGTTCTATCAGGTTGAGGTCAGGACTCTGTGCAGGCCAGTCAAGTTCCTCCACTACAAACTCGCTCATCTATGCCTATGGACCTTGTTTTATGCGCTGGTGTGCAGTCATTTGGAACAGTAAGGGGCCATCCCCAAACTGTTCTCACAATGTTGGGAGCATGGCATTTTCCAAAATGTCTTAGTATGCTGACGCCTTAAGAGTTCCCTTCACTGGAACTAAGGGGCCAAGCACAACCCCTGAAAAACAACCCCCATGCCATAATCCCCCTCTGCCAAATGATTTGGACCAGTGCACAAAGCAAGGTCCATAAAGACATGGATGAGCGTGTTTGAGGTGAAGGAATTTGACTGGCCTGCACAAAGCCCTGACCTCAAGCCGACAGAAATCCCTTGGGATGAATGAGAGAGGAGACTACGAGCCAGGCCTTCTCATCCAACATCAGTGCCTAACCTCCCTAATGTGCTTCTGGAAGAATGGTCAAACATTCCCGTAGACACTCCTAAACCTTGTGGACAGCCTTCCCAGAGGAGTTGAAGCTGGTATAGCTGCAAAGGGTGGGCTAACTCAATATTGGATCCCACTGACTTAGAATTGGATGCCATTAAAGTTCATGTGCATGTAAAGGTAGGAGCCCCAATACTTTTGGTAATATAGTGTATGTTGTGATGAGAGATGGTATTGTAAGAAAAGAAACAAAAAAGACAAAGCTGAAAGTCAGAAGGGCTGAGCCATACTTGACATATCTCTCCTCCACACTTTTATTCCCTTAAGTTTTCTCTCTTGAGATTGTTCTTCCTTTCCTTCAGCACACTTGAACATGAGTGTAAATGACACGGAACCCTCTATAAGGAAATCACAGAGCACTGCCATTCAGAAACAGAGAAAAGCTGTTCTTACAAGGGAAGAAGAGTCAGATATGAACAGAGTATCAGCATAATTTCATAAAGTGTACATGAATGAGAAAAATAAGGGCAGTGCCTATTATCCCTGTACCCCTTCCCAAAACACTTCCCGACCTTTCAGCACTATTATACCTAAATGTACAGTTCTGACTTTCAAGAGATTGCAGCCGTCAGTTTAATTAAGGGCCCCTTCACCCTATGAGGTATGCCTGAGCTTGCGTTTTCTTTTTGTGTTCTTGTGCATCATGTTTAGAGCAGCCCAGTAATTTCAATGGGCATCCCTATGCGCTTGAAACTTGCAAAAATAGCACAGGCACCATTTTTATAATTGGCACTGTGGTAACATGCATTTAGGTGCCCACAAACTCACCCGCTTTTGCTAGATCTGTGGGATCCTACCCGGAAGTGATCTAGCTCTTCCGGGTAGGGGGCACGCATGCACTCCACAGATGGCTTGCTTCCACTAAGATCATACACAGTGAGAGCCCAGCTGCGGGTACTGTGGACTCGATGATCTTAGTGCTATTGTTGCGATTATTGTGATTATTAATCACATTTTGTGTTAGTTCTCTTCAATAGGCATCCAATACCACCAGGATGGCAGCCTCTGGACCTGGGCGTCAGGATGATCGCATCCACCTTGATGGAGGCAGAAACACCATTCCAGCAGGTAAGTGTGATGTCTGATCAGTGGAGTGTCCTCCATGTGTGCAGGGTACAGGGGCCCCTAAGAGGGATGGCCCCCCCCTCACACATTGCACACATGGGGTAATGCTGTCCTCCTGTCCTGTCTACCCCTGTGTACATTTCTACTCCAGCCCAATCACAGAGCCTAGGACAGTGCTCTGAGTCTTCTCCCCCAGCTGTCACTGAATGCTAGGGCTACTGCAATTAGGTGCTTGCTCCTCCCTCCAGCTTTCAGAGAGGAGAGAACTTCCTCCATTCATTCTCCCAGATCATTCTTCCTCCATTCATTCTCCCCAGGGAGGAGGGCAGTAATGTGTGGAGAATTCTGGGACTGTGACATCATAAGGGGCGGGGTCACCATGTGACATCACCCGGTGACCCCACCCCTTGTCCATATATAAGTCGCCGCACAACGCGTCCCCAGCATTACGGTCGGAGACAGCGTCAGGTCAACATTGGAAGAAGGAAGAAGAAGCAGAAGGCGGCAGTGGCGGCGACAGTGACAGAAGACCGGGCCAATGCTAGTAAAAGAGCTGGAAGAAGAAAGCGAAGGCCCGGCAAGAAGAACCGAAGAACGGGACAAGACCCCCGAAGAGCGGGACAAGACCCCCGAAGTTGGAAGAAGACCCCTTGACGGCGGCATCGACGAAGGAGAAAGCCAGGCTCCTCAGCTAGTAAAAGAGCTAGCAGAAGATAGCGGAGGAGTCCGGCGAGAAGACCCCATCAAGACGGAAGAAGACCACCGGAGCTGTCTAATAAAGTATTTTAAAAACCTGTGTTGTGTTTTTTTATTTACACTTTTTTCCCCAGGTGAATGGGTAGGGGTACATTGTACCCCATACTCATTCACATAGGGTGGGGGGCTGGAATCTCCCGGATTCTGGTAAGCCTCCCGCCCGCAGACCGCACAAGGTGCTTTGGGGTGGGAGGGCCGCAGGGCCCCCCTTTCCTAAAGCACCCCCCCATGTTGAGGGTACATGGCCTGATACGGTTCAAGAAGGGGGGGACGCTCGCTCATCCCCACCCCCTTTCCTGACCGGCTGGGCTGTGTGCTCAGATAAGGGTCTGCTATGGACTTTGTGGGGACCCCCACACCATTTTTTTGGCGTAGGGCTTCCCCTTTGAATCCATACCAGGTGACGGGGCTCGCGAGGTGTCAATCTCGCCGATGGAGGTGGTGACATTGACTTCCTTTGCTAGTTCAGTCTGCTTGGAGCCATGTTCAAAATGAACGGACTTTTCTCCGTGTGTAGGCAAGTCCGTTCATTTCAAAAGTCCGGCAGACTAGCACACAGACGAGCGGATTGTCCGCCGGACTGCCGAGTCCGGCGGACAATTTTGAGTCAAAACTTATTTCTAAGTCCGCCGGACTTTTGGGAAGAAATAGGCCGCAGCCCACACACGGGCTGATAATCCGATCGTGTTTGTACGTGGCATAATAAGTACAAAAAAGTCCACTGTTGACAGTAAATCAAGAAGGTGGAAGTACAGTCAACCATCCACCACAGTATAAAAGTATGTACCATTGGTAACATCAGATTACACAAAATGCACCAGGGCGGAGTTTCAGGGGGCGTCTTTCTGACAGGAAGAATACAATGATTACTGCTAGCATCTATATCTAGTGGCAGTAATTGAATGTCAAGAAACCTTACGTGTTGGTTGTACCCGATTCGATCGATGGATCAACCCATACATGGATCCAATCTTGGCTGATTCCTACTGAATCGGTCATATCTTGATTCCTGTATGGCCGGCTTAAGTGATGTGCATAAATGACAGTGTCTACCATACAATTGAAGAATGTATTCAAACAATTAGATTGACGTTGCATCATTGGACCGGTGTTATGTCCATCATAGGAGCCTAGGGGCAGGACTGGACGTGACTGTGAGCCGAGCCGAGTAGCGAGTACACAGGGGATCCGGCTCTGTCTATTTCGGCAATAGCAAGGCTGCAGATGGGCACTGATTAGACTGCAATGATGGGCAAGGCTGCAGATGGACGCTGATCATGCTGCAATGATGGGCAAGGCTGCAGATGGGCAAGGCTGCAGATGGGCACTGATCATGCTGCAATGATGGGCACTGATCATGCTGCAATGATGGGCAAGGCTGCAGATGGGCATTGATCTGGCTGAAACCATGGGCGAAGGCTGCAGATGGGCACTGATCAGGCTGCAAAGATGGGCAAGGCTGCAGATGGGCACTGATCAGGTTTCAATGATGGGCAAGGCTTCAGATGGGCACTGATCAGGCTGCAATGATGGGCAAGGCTTCAGATGGGCACTGATCATGCTGTAATGATGGGCAAGACTGCAGATGGCCACTGATCATGCTGAAATGACGGGCAAGGCTCCAGATGGGCACTGATCAGGCTTCAATGATGGGCAAGGCTCCAGATGGGCACTGATCAGGCTGCAATGATGGGCAAGGCTTCAGATGGGCACTGATCATGCTGCAATGATGGGCAAGACTGCAGATGGGCACTGATCATGCTGCAATGATGGGCAAGGATGCAGATGGGCTTTGATCAGGCTGCAGTGATGGGCAAGGCTTCAGATGGGCACCAATCAGCCTGCAATGATGGGCAAGGCTGCAATGATGGGCACTGATCAGGCTGCAATAATGGGCAAGGCTGCATATCGGGACTTGTCAGGCTGCAATGATGGGCAATGGTGAGGCTGCAGATGGGCACTGATCAGGCTTCATTAATGGGCAATGGCTAGGCTGCAGGTGGACACTGATAAGGCTGCATTGATGGGCACTGACCCTCATTATGCTTCAAATTTTTTTATTTAAAATGTACTTTTTTTCTTGAAACTTCCCTCTTAAAACAAAGGTGCGTGTTATACGCCTGTGCGTGTTATACGCCGATAAATACGGTACATTGTATAAAAAATCCCTCCTGTGTATTTTTACCAGGACATAATGATCCTAGCCCCTCAGGCAAACAAATTGACCTTGTATTCCAATATACAAAGTACACAAAAACAAGGCATCAAAATGACATCTTTGGTGCCTCCAAATAAATTTTGGATCAACCATAAGATATTCAAGGGAAATTTTTTACACACATGTTGAAATTTGCATTTTTAGATAGAAAATTAGTTAGACCCCCCCAAACATTACATATTTTGTGAATTCAAAAGCCTTGGAGAATACCATAGTGACACTTGCAATTTTTTAAGCCAGATGATATTCATCAAATACATGGGGGTTGATTTACTGAAAGCAAAAAAAATGCATTTTTCAAGTCCAGAGCTTAGTAAATGAGGAGAAGCTCTGCTGACTTACATCACCCAATCATGTCTAAGCAAAAATGCATTTTTTTTTACATTTTCCTTGTGATTGGGTATTTTTTGTAAAGTGAAGTTTCCTGAGCACAATAGTGCTCAGGAACTCTATGAACACCTAATGTAGTGTAGATCCAAGTGTTGTGTAATGTAGGGTGTAGTGCAGGTAGGTACAGAGTAGTGTAGAGTAGGGTAGATTAGTGTTGTATAGTGTAGTGTAGTAGGGTAGTATAGTGTAGTGTAGGTCTGGCCAGAGAGAGATTACTTTGACGCAGTTGGCCAGCTTAAGCATGCATTATAATGCATGTGAACCAAAAATCCCTGTCTTTGTGCAAAGTTTGCTAGAAACATTTAGGCTAGGTTCACACTGGGGCATTTCAGAAACACTGCAAATCCAGTGTGGGTTCCCGCATCGCACCTGAATCGCCCAGTGGTTCTCACTGAGATCTGCGAATTGCTGGGGGTGTTAATCTAAAGTTAGTGACACCCCCAGATCGGTTCGCAGATCACAATGGGAACTGTGAAATGGTGCAGGAATCAGATCACATAGGTGTGAACCCCATGCTATCTGATTCCAGTGCGGACCAAAAAAGGGTCCTGCACCATTTTGGTGCGAATGCAATGCGATTTCAGCCATACAGTTTGTATGGCTGAAATCGCATCGCACAGTCATCTCATGTGATCTGCACAGCAATGCGGTGTGAATCACATCACACTAGTGTGAACCACTTAAAACGGACCTTCAGTCATTTTTTCAATTTTCCATCTATTAAATCTTCTGCCCTTGTTTTAACTTTGGATAGTAAAACATTTTTTTTCCTGTCAGTAAAAATCTTTTACAGCCCACTTCCTGTTTATTATCTGGTAAAAATCCTAGGTGTATGACATCATGCACAGCTCTCTCTCTCAATCTTCTGAGAGTTTGCCAGGAAGGGAGGGGGGATGAGTCATAAGAGGGCCTATGAGAGCCGCAGAGCTGGAGGTGTGCCTCTGTGTGTCTGTGTAAATCCAGGAAATAAACAGGCAGCAGCTTCAGCTGCCCACAGTTAAAATGATGCAGCCAGAGTGGAGGGAGATTCCTGCAGCATATTCGGCAAGTACAGAATGACAGTATATATTAAATGATATGCAAAGTGGTTGGAGGGAAGCTTCAGAAAGGCAAAGATGTTTTTATTACAAATTATGTGAGCAGATTTGTTTATAGCGTAAAAAATTAAACCGCAGAGGTTTACCGCACAATTGTCAGTTAAAGCAAAGCAGTGCCATATAGCACATATAGCAAAAAAGGGCTTGGTAAGGAAGGGGGTAAATCCTTCTGGGGCTGAAGTGGTTAAGTAGTGTATAGCAGTGTGCAGAGGGTTGATTTCCATTTTTTGGTATTCATGTGGTAACCCCCCTTTTTAGCACCAGATGGGTTATACATAATGTACATAGTTCGATTTCAGAACAGAAATATTTTATTCTATTGCATTTTTGTGTATGCATGGGTGGACTTTATATATATATATATTTTTTTTATTTAAATTATAATTTTACACTTTTTCTTTCCTTTAAGTGATTGTACCGTATTTTTCGCTCCATAAGACGCACCTGATCATAAGACGCACCTAGGTTTTAGAGGTTGAAAACAAGAAAAAAAACTATTCTGAACCAAATGGTGTACTAAAATATTTGCAAGTGTCCATGAAATGTACAGAATGAAGAGTATTGGCAGGGTATTGCAGAGTATTGGCAGGGTATGGGCAGGGTATGGCAGAGTATTGCAGAGTATTGGCAGGGTATGGAGGGATGGCTGTGACAGCACTTGTCACAGAGCAGCGCTGCTGTCATCCGACCTCTCCCCTCCACTGTACAGATCTGTACACAGAGGGGAGAGACGCCGGTTTGTTTATAATTGATCGCTCTGTCATTTGACAGAGCGATCGCATTGTAAACGGCAGGTGCACCAAGATGGCAGCCGCTCTGGAGCTAGGCTGAAGCCGAGGCCGTGAAGTGCTCCGGATCACAGCGGGGGGCAGTACCAATCGTATATTCACACCATAAGACGCAAGCACATTTTCCCCCATATTTCTGGGGGAAAAAGTGCGTCTTATAGTCCGAAAAATACAGTAAATCTTTTTTCTTATTTTTTTTTTAGCTTGTTATAGTTACATACTCCGTGCAACAGTAAGGTAATGACGGCTCTGAAACTGAAAGTGACAAAATCTTCATCACTTCTAGGAGTTCTGAAAATGGATATTCCTCCATTTCCTCTGTGGGAAGTTGTCCTACCCTGTCCTGGGCTCCTTGGAGAAATGAGAGAGTCCAGGAAAGTCCATGGATGTCGGGAGTACCAAGGCCATGGCTGGAGCTGCACTTTTATTTCCAGTGAGGAGGGAAGGTGGAGAGAGCCGCTGCTGGATTGAGATTGGGCTCAGGTAAGTATTCAGGGGAATTGGGGGAATCCTATGCACAGAAGGCTCTTTACCTTAATGCAGAAAATGCATTAAAGTGATTGTAAAGGATCTTTTTTTTTTTTTAAATAACAAACATATCATACTTACCTCCACTGTGCAGCTCGTTTTGCACAGAGTGGCTCCGAACATCTTCTTCTGGGATCCCTCAGTGGCTCTCGCGCCTCCTCCCAGCATCAGATAACCCCCTAGGAGAAGCGCTCTCCCGGGGGGGGGGGGGGGGAGGGTGTTACCTTGCAGGTGTGCTCCCGAGTCCAGCATTTGCGTCCACAGACACGAGTGCTGGACTCGGCCCCGCCCCCTGGCACCCATGTCATTGGATTTGATTGGCAGCAGCGGGAGGCAATGGCTGTGCTGCTATCAATCTATCCAATCAAGAGCCCGGACCTCATGGAGAGAGGGAGAGCGCGCCCCCACCAAAGAGATGAAGGGGCTCAGGTAATTAAAATGGGACGGGGGGGCTGGTGACTGTCAGGTGTTTTTTCACCTTAATGCACCTTAAGGTGAAAAAACACGAGGGTTTACAACCTCTTTAAGGGAATAAAACCTTCTACCTTTACCATCACTTTAACATTATTGCTATCACAAATGGGCTAAAAATCCCTCTTCGTGACAGGTGACAGGTACTCTTTACTCTCTGCTCTCCAGAGCAACTAATCAAACAGATTGTGCTTGGTTAGCTGCTTCCCTGGTGGCAATATCCAGGGAATGACGGCTCTGAAACTGACAGTGATAAAATCATTGTAACTTCCGGCTTCATTCATCACAGAGCAGTTCTGGGAATGGATGCTCTTCCATCTCCTATCATGGGTAGCGGTGGGGGTGGTTGGCTGCGTGGGGGGAGGGGGGATGCCTTGATCACTTTTACAAATCAGCTGATCAACAGCTGAATAGAACAGTACCAAGACCATGGCTGCAGTTGTAAGTTTAAACACTTTTTCCCTTTGTAAATGTCGGTGCGGCTGCACATCACAGAGATCGGCCCCTTCACATGTAGGATTAGGGCACCCAAGGCATGTTATGTAAAAGAATTGGGCGTATATAATTTTTAAGCATTTAAAGCATTTAAGCATTTAAAAAAAAATCATTGCTGCTGGCTAAATGAAATGTTAATGTTTTACAGTGGTATATGTTGTGCCCCCTTCGCCCATTGTTATTTTTTGACACCCTCCCCCTTTCCTCTTAGCCTAGAAAATATACATTTTTTTATTTGAAAAATTTGGTTCCCATTGATTTCAATGGGGTTCAGGTTCAGCATTCAAACATCTTTGAAGTTTGCAGAACCCTTTTCGAACCCAACCCAGGATGGTTTCAGATCACTAGCAGATGCTAGTCAATGAAAAGAAGGAGATGTCTTTGGAAGATATGGGGATTGCGCACTTTATTGAAGGGCAGAGGTCAGAATTAAAAGGCTGACCCACTTAGAGATTCCTTATACCTTGGAACAGCAGGAGAGTGCTGCAAGGTGAGTATTATTTGGACAGAAAGCCCCTTTGCACCAACACTGTCACTTTGTCGTGAATGGGTGACATTGTCTCTTTAAAAAATTCTCAACAAGAATTCCGTGGAACGTGGAACATTAGGGTTCCCGTCATGTTACCATCAGTATGTCAGCAGTGGGTTCCAATCAGAGACTACTCTGCTGCCACTTCCAGCAATGTGTCCTCTCTACTTTCTCCTGACTCACCTCTCACCCGTAACTTCCTATCTGTACCTCTGTAAGTTGGTTGTTCCTGTAGTTCAGCATGATATCCAGTAAGCTGATAAATTCATCTTGTTCTATTAAGCTTCGATAATTAAAACTGGAAGCTGATTGGTTTCAATGCAGAGCCTCACCCAATTTTGCACTCTCCAGTTATAGTAAATGAACCCCGCTGTCTTTTTAAACCAGTCATTCTCAACCAGGATTCCATGCACGGAACATTATGGTTCCCCTAATGTTTTTATTTTTCATATAATTGGAAGATTAACACAGTTTTGCATTATTTACTAAGCTAAGTAAGCCTTTGGAAAGTGAATATTCACTTTGCTAATTGAACAATCTCTGTTAATTAGGGAATCAATCCCATTGATGCTAAGCAACCACAATGCTTTAGTAATATATGTTGCTTCATGTGAAATGGGAATGGATCCACTTTGGTATTGATGTTACTTATGCCGCGTACACACGTATCAGACTATCTGCCGGACTGTCCGCGGGACTTTTCAAACGAGCTACCTGCCCACACACGGTACTTTTGCGGCGGACTAGGTCCGCCGGACTATCCTCATGGATTCCGATAAGCCCCCCGCCCGCAGACCCCGACAATCAACGGCCAGGGTTGTCGGGAAGAGGCCCTTGTCCTCATCAACATGGGGAAAAGGTGCCCTGGGGTGTGGGTGGGCCGCAGGGCCCCCCTTCCCCAAAGCACCTCCCATGTTGAGGGCACGTGGCCTGGTACGGCTCAGGAGGGGGGGGCTTGCTCGTCTCCACCCCCTTTCCTGACCAGCCGAGTAGCATGCTCGGATAAGGGTCTGATATGGACCTGGGGGGGCTCGGCGTAGGGATTCCCATTTAAGTCCATACCAGGTGACGGGTCCAGCGACGCCTCCTTAGCTGGTCCCAGCTACCTGGAGCCGCGCTCAAAATGAGCGGACTTTTCTCCGGGCGGGAAAAGTCTGTTCATTTCAAAAGTACGGTGGACTAGCACACACGCAGCTGTATTGTCCGCCGAAATGCAATTTCGGCGGACAGATTGATGTGCAAAACGACTTTCTTAGTCTGCCGGACTTTTGGGTAAAAGAAAGTCTGCGGGAGCCCACAGACGGGCGGATTTTTCTACCGGATTGTTTGATCATGTGTACGCGGCTTTAGGCTTATTTCCACCAAGAACATATATGAAATAAAATGTCTGAACTATTCAGTTTCATCCAGTGACTGTTTATTGGTAATTATCTTCTCAGTTCCAAATTATCCATTCATGTCTGTGAAATGCTGTACAGATACAACACTCTTTGGCCTCATTCACAGTTGCAAAATGGGTCGCCACTGATCACATGCGGGATCCCAAGCAGGGGGTTTCCTGACAATTATACGTGGGAGGCAACCCTACTGAAATCAATGGGAGGCTGAGAGTTTCTGCTGCTAATCACGCCTGCACACCTGTAGTCGCTTATGGAGCAATCACTTGCGAGTAATCAGCCCTGGACACAGACTGTCTGCATGCAGGGATGATCAACCACAAGAAATCGATCCATGAGCAATTACATGTGAGTGCCACGATTAGCTGTGGAGCTGTTGGTCTTCCATTGATTTCAATCGGGCTGCCCCGACATTTAATCAGTGACCCCACTAGGGTTGCCACCTCATCCCTTTAAACCCAAACGCATATGAATGACACAGGTTCTGAGGCTAATATAATGCAGATAAGGCACCAAGTGAGTTTAATTACCACCTTAATCAGCCACAGAAACTGTGTAATTATTATGTGTTTGGGTTTAAATGGATTAGGTGGCAACTCTAGACCCCACTGTGGTTCTTGCAGCTAATTGGTGGCAGCCCCATTTGCAAGTGTGAATGGGGCCTTACACCTGCATTATTACCAGAATATTTAAGGGTTCCCCTAGTCGATACTATGGTCATTCTGAAAGTCTGTAAGTTACCCCATTACTGGCTAAAACCCAAAGCCACGAAAACGTAGAAGTAGCTAAGGAAGCAATGTCAGTCTGCCATGGTTAAGGCTCAATTCACACTAGACTGACTCTAAAGTTGCAAATTTGGAGCACAACTTTGATGTGACTTTTTACAATCTGTGGCATTGAAGTCGTATCAAACCAAAGTAGTGTAGGAACCTTTTCTAAAGTCGGACAGACTTGTGTAGTATCAGTTAAGATGGCTCTCATAGGGTCAAATTTTATTTCACGTCGTCTGACATGGGGTCTCACAAGTCAGATCCTATGTCGCATCAGTGTGAATGGAGCCTAATCGTTAACAGAATACTTTAGTAGTACATTAAACAGTAATAATGACTTAAAGTGGTTGTAATCCTCAGACATGAAAAATTAACAAAGCATATACCTCTATATATATATATATATATATATATATATATATATATATATATATATATATATATATAGCTCTACCTCTATACTTGTCTCAATCCAGAGTACTAAGTGTCACTTTTGTCTGATGTTTAGTTCCTCTGCTATCAGCATGAATCACTTCCAATACATTTTCCTGACACCAAGAGAAAAATAGTGACGAGGAGGGACCTCCAGCTGATTGAGAGCATCAGTTCTGTTCCTGTGTGCTGTGTGGGGGAGGGTGTGTCCCTTACCTCCAATCAGCTTTTGGAACTCTCCTCGCTGAGCTTTCCTCACCCCTTTTTTCTCAACTCTCAGACAAGTTTTAAAATTCAGCACTTTGAATAGATGTAGAGAAGTAAAGGTACAACTTATATAAGAGCATTTTATTCATCTCTGTGTATCACCCGAGGCCTCTCAATTCACTGGGTATATGTAAGGGTTTAGAACCACTTTAATAATAAAAAAAGTTATGTGCAATTCTGTTAAAAGAGAGTGTGAAGAATAAAATGAGGGAATTAGAAAAAGAAAACATTTCTAATAACACAACGACTTTGATTGACTGTCATAGTGGTTGCATGATCAGGAACATGTTCCGTCAGCTCCCAATCATAACCCCCTTTCTAGCGCTGTCCTGCATAGTAGGGCTTACTGATGCATAAAATATTCCTAGCATAAAATTTTGACTTTTTCCATGCTCCAGGAGTCACAGTTACAGCCAGCCATATAAGTTTATGGCTGTACATTGCTGTACTCTCGAAAAAGCTGATGCTTTAGTACATTGCCAAAAACACACGTAGGTGTTTATGGGAATCCCTGATTGAAGATATTTTGCTTTTAAGGGAATATGTCATACATGCATGCAAATCTCATCTAGGCTCTATTTACTTCTGTGTCTAACCTTTGGTTATAGCCTGGATACTAGATTTTGAAACGAAAGGCTTTGAACTCTGATCTTTGAATTGTTATCAGGTGTTGCTTCCAGCTTAATGAGTTCCCTATGGGACTTATTACTAATTGAACATATATAATAATTATTGAAAATATCTTTGTATACTTCTATTTGCACAGCTGTGTTTTCAGCCCTCTACATACTGTTTCTTAGCTGTTCTTTCCATGTTTTGCACCATGGCACAGTCAAAATTAGTCCCTACTCTCATTCTGTTATTATATGGATGGATTACATATTTTGATATAGACCTCCTTTCTAACTGGATTCTGCCCCTTTCATCTTCACTATGTGTATTTTTGATAGGCAATTTATTATCCAGCCTTAGTTTATACCATGAGACAGATTACTAGTTCTCATTTTACTAGTGGGCCTTACTGTTTTTTAAACTTTACCATCTCCATTTTCTCTGGAATAAAGGTTCAATCTGAGATAACTCTGTGCTGATGTCATCCACTAAGAACAGTGATGTGCACACCCACACCCTACATGTTACTTCCCGCCTTCCATACAGCTCACCTACTGGTACAGTTGCCTTGTCTCTTCAGTCTTCAGTCTCACTGTCCCCCTAACATCAGTGATTGATAACCTCCAGCCACCTGTGATCTTCACTTGCGTCTCCTGTTCAGGTTGTGTACAAAAAAGAATGCAGACAGGAGGTAGAGCATCAATTCCTACACTTGCACACTTTATACACTTGCACAAGTCAGGGATGTTGTAGGATTAGAGCCAAGTGTATGATTAACCAATTATACTAAGAATGTGCTAATAATAATCAATTTTATATGTAGGTTGAAACACAGTCATTAACTGAAACAAAAACAGTTGTGTAGGAGGCTTAAAACTGGTTGAGGAACAGCCAAACTCTGCTACGAAGGTAAGATTGTAGAAGACAGTTTCATGTCACAGGTCATACACAGTGGAAAGACTGTGCACAGCAACAAGACACAAGGTGGTTATACTTCATCAGCAAGCTTGCCCAGGCAAAGATTTCAAAGGGGACTGGGGTTTCAAGATGTGCTGATCAAGATCTTTTGAAGAAGCACAAAGAAATGGCAATGTTGAGGACCATAGACGCAGTGATCGAACAAGGAAAATTAATACAGCAGATGAAAGGCACATCAAGCTTACTTCTTTTCAACATTGGAAGATGTCCAGCAGTGCCATCAGCACAGAACTAGCAGAAACCAGGGGAACCCAGGTACACCCATCCACTGTCTGGAGGAGTTTGGCCAGAAGTGGTCATCCTGGAAGAAATGCGGACAAAAGTCATGCCTCCAATGTGCAGTCCCCAGTTGGAGGGACTCTAACCGGAGAGGCAGCAGGAGCAAGGAGAGAGACAGAGTGAGTAGATTAGCACAGTGCAGGAACTGACACAGTGAGAAACTGGCAGCTGTAGCAGGTCTCTCTTTAAGACAACGGTGTGCTTAAGTCTTCACCCAACCTGGCCTTGGGAAGACTCCAGTGTATGCCAGTCAGGTAGGCTGGGAAGAAGAAGCAGCCAGGTGGGCTGGTAAAGTGGCAGTCAGGTGGGCTAGCTTTTCTGCAGGAAGTAGAGCTGGGACCAGTGTCTACAGGGAAGCAGAAGGTTATGCAGGATGCAGTTTACTCCACATGTTCTATTTTCTACAAGGGACTGAGAGTTCCTAGCCTGCGATGGGCTGTTGCTGAGCTAACAAGAGACTGTTAGTTCCAAAGGGAGTGAACCCAGCAGAGCTGTGCAAAGGAGCAGAGTGTGTGCAGAGGGAAGAAGTGGAGGCTGTAAATAGTAAGGAAACTGTCTCTGGTTTTGTTGGACATTTTCAAGTTGGGCATCCCATAATCCCTAACCCCATCCAAGTTATTTCCCTCCTCAAGAAAAAAACAAAAAAACAACTCAAGGACTGTTTTCTGTGTCTGGATGCAAGAAGGAAATGCAATGTGACTGGCTATGCAGCAGTGGGGAACCCTGACATTTGCAACTTCTATGGGAGTAGTATTACATTTAGAAATGGAAAATGTATACTTTTAGCAGTATATTAGTTTATTGTTTGGTGAGAGGTAACGCCCTGAGAGCCCCACCATTTGTCTGCACTCCTTTCTGTACGTGTCAGCAGGCCCCTCCATCTCAGCCCCCCTTCATATTTGTGGAGTGGCTTAGCATTGAGATCTGTGGGCTGCATGTGTAGACAAGCCTCCCCACTCTCTCACTCCTGTCCGCCCCTTCTCCCATCCAGTGGCAGGCCAATAGGCAATAGGAGGAGGACACAGCAGCTGCTGTGCACACTGGAAGATGTAGTGCCACGGGAAACTACTACATTTTGTGGCTGCTGGGAAAAAAGGGAAGACCACGGGGACTCGCTCCTATAGATGAGGGCTTAGGACACTTGTGGCAGTGCAGCATCACTGCATCCACATGACCTGCGTCATTGACACAGACGCTGGCGTGTCCATCCATCCTCTGCACACACTGCAATTTAACAGAGGCTTTGGAGAGAGACCCTTCACCAAGATTGTAAGTATAGACCCAGGTTGTATGTATACCAGGCCTTGATACCTTTGGTTAGTTTATTTTCTACCAAAAGAGGCAATATGTCTCCTAATAAACATACTAATCACACCTTCAGTCATTTTTTTCATCTTTCCATCTAGTAAATCTTCTGCCCTTGTTGTTTTAACTTTGGATAGTAAAGCATTTTTTTTCTACCAGTAAATACCTTATACAGCCCACTTCCTGTTTCTTGTCTGGTCATTAGCCTAGGCTTATGACATCACGCACAGCTCTCTCTCTCACTCTTGTGATAGTTTGCCAGGAAGGGGGGGTGAGTCATGAGAGGGCCAAAGAAAGCTGCACATCCAGGAAGTGAACAGGCAGCAGCTTCAACTGCCCACAGTTAAAATGGATGCAGCCAGACTCAGTGGAGGGAGATTTCTGCAGCATATTTGGCAATTACAGAAACACAGTATATATATATATATATATATATGTATGTATATATGTATGTATATGTATATATATAAAATAATGTGCAAAGTGGTTGGAGGGAAGCTTCAGAATGGTAAAGATGTCTTACATTAAAAATTATGTGAGCAGACTGCAGTTCCCCTTAAGGACATGTCAGATCTTCTATGAAAAAAAATTGATATATTTGATATTTACAACATAGACCTTTTAATGAATTCTGCGGAATGAACTCAGGCTGAACCCAGGAAGATTGTAAGATTCTAAGAACTGCAGAGAGTCTAAAAAGCTGTTTAAACGTTGGGAAAATGAGCCACCGTTCACACATGAATGATTTTCTTCTTGAAGCTTGTAGCTCTAAAATGCTCAACAAGCCAAATCCTATTCATTTCAATGGCTTCTGTTCACATCTGAGCATTCTGAAACAAAATACCTGTCACTCAAAAAAGTACACAAGCTTCTTTTTTGCTGATAACAAGTGTTTTTGACCCCATAGACTTCAATAAAAATGCCTACAAATGGTGACTTGAGCGTTTTACAAGTGTTTTTCTGCTCAAACTGCAGCTCTCCACCACTAATTTCCTCTCCCTCTCCTCCACTAGTGCTTTCTATTCCCCCTAGTGCTTTCTATTGGCTAAAATAATTGAAGTCCTGAAGCTGTAAAATGCTTGTAATAAGCTTCTAAGAAGCTTGTAATACAGTGGGTATAGAAAAGAATCACCCCCTTTAAAATAACCGCATTTTGTTATAACCACATTTTAAATTACGACAGACACCGTTTTTGTTTCATCCAGCTGTATTTCCTTGTGCAACTTATAAAATCCAAGTGAAAGATAGAACACCAACATGTCATTAAAAAAATAGAAAACAGAATCACTCCCTTATGTCAGTATTTTGTTCGCTTTAATTACAGCCTGTAGTCTGTTGGGATATACTCTCTAACTTTGCACATCTAGACTTTGCAATATTTCACTCTTCTTTGCAGTACTGATCAAGTTCAGATAAATATGATGGTGACCATTTGTGGACTGCAGTCTTCAAGTCATTTCACAGATTTTCAATGGGGTTTAGGTCTGGGCTCTGACCTGGCCATGCAAAGACATTCACCCTTTCCCCCCTTCAACCACTATGTGGTCATTTTTGCTGTGTGCTTTGGGTCATTGTCATGTTGTAAGGCAAATCTTCTTCACATTGACAACTTTCTGGCAGAGGGCAGCAGATTTTCCTCAGGAATTTGATGGTATTTTGCCCCATTCATTTTTTCCTTCTATCCTGACAAGTGCTCCATTCCCTGCTGCAGAAAAAACATTCTCCATAACAGGATAGTACCACCTTCCATGCTGTACTGTAGGAACATTGTTAATTGGATGGTGAGCTGTATTGGAATTTCCGCCAGACATATTATTTAATATTGAGGTCAAATAATTCAACTTTAGTGGAGAGATGTGGCCAGAGGGGAACTATGTTCCATCTATGGTGGGAATGCCCGAAGATGAGGGAATTTTATCAGGAGGTAAGAATATATATAAAAGAGATCACGGGATTGGAGATTCCAGATGACCTATGGTGTTGCCTGCTTTCTCTCCATTACTGCAGAGAGCCAGCACAACCCAGGAAAGAGGTTAATATTAGTTTAAATCTTTATTTTGAAGGGTTGTTTAACCGTTTCATCCCCGGAAGATTTTACTCTGCACTTTTTGCGATTCGGCACTGCGTCACTTTAGCGGACAATTGCGTGGTCAAATAGAGCTTTTCTTTTGCCTGTGTATTTGATCACCTCTGTGGTTTTTATTTTTTGCGCTATAAACCAAAATAGAGCGTAAATTTTGAAAAAAATTCAATATTTTTTTACTTTTTGCTATAATAAATATCCCCCAAAAATATATAAAAACAAAGTTTTTTCCTCAGTTTAGGCCGATACGTATTCTTCTAAAAATTGCAATAAGCGTTTATTGATTGGTTTGCACAGAAGTTATAGCATCTACAAAATAGGGTATAGTTTTATGCCATTTTTATTAATGTATTTTTTTTTACTAGTAATGGCGGCGATCAGCGATTTTTATCGTGACTGCGACATTATGGCGGACACATCAGACACTTTTGGTGCTATTTTGGGACCATTCACATTTATACAGCGATCAGTGCTATAAAAATGCACTGGTTACTGTGTAAATGTGACTGGCAGTGAAGGGGTAAACCACTAGAGGGCTAGGAAGGCGTTAATGTGTCCTAGGGAGTGATTCTAACTGCTAGGGGGCGTGGCAACAAGTGACAGGTCACTGATTGCTGCTCCCGATGAGAGGGAGTAGACGATCAGTGACATGTCACTAGAAAGAACGGGGAGATGTTGTGTTTACACTGACATCTCCCTGCTCTTCAGCTCCATGACACGATCGCAGGAACACCGGCAGACATCTAATCCGCGAGTCCCACAAGCACAGTCAAGGAGCTTGCGGCAGGGTTGCGTGCGCACCGCCGGCAGCAAATTTAAAGTGCCCTACCAGTACGCCCATTTGACTGTCCATGCCATTCTGTCAACGCATATGTTTGTGCGGCGATCGGCAAGTGGTTAAGGGGGCAAGTCCTTCCAGAGCTGAAATAGTTACAGTGGAAATTACTTTCCTAAAAGGCTTAAAAAAAAAGTTAATACATTCTGTATTCTATATTCTTTACAGATATACTGTATATACACGTGTGTGTGCTTCAGTTTGATTTGTTAGCTGAGAAAGAGGCATTTTTTCTTTTTTTAATGTTTACATTTGATGCTGCTTTAAAATCATTACATTTGTAGCACTTTATAAATAATAAATGTTAATTAGTTTTGAAAGCCTGTTTCATGAGACTATTCCTTTAAAAAAAAAAACATATTATGGTATTATTTTTATATAAAAACCTTCAAACATATATCAAATACATTTGGAAAATAAGTAACTAAGTAGCTAAGTAATAGGACAGCACAGTGATGCAGTGGTTAGCATTTTCACCTAGCAGCAAAAGAGTTGCTGGTTTGAATCCTGACCACAACACTACCTGCCTGCAGTGTACATGTTCTCCCTGTGCCTGCGTAGGTTTCATCCCACACTCCAAAAACATGCTGCTAGGGAAATTGGCCCTAGTATGTGTATGTATGAATGTGAGTTAGGAATCTTAGATTGTAAGCTCCTTGAGGGCAGGGACTGATGACAGTGTATATGTAAAGCACTGTATAAATTGAGGTTGATATATAAGTACTTGTAATAAATAAGTTAATGTATGTGTTCCTATCTTAAACTTTTTTATAAAATGTAAACATTGAGTTGACTTTACTTGAACCTGTGATCTATAAACTGTAAAAATTTAGTTGGTTTTACTTAAACCTATGGTCTATAAACTGGAAAAATGTAGTTGATATTACTTAAACCTATGGTCTGTAAACTGTAAAAATGTAGTTGGCTTTACTTAAACCTATGGTCTATAAACTGGAAAAATGTAGTTGGATTTACTTAAAACTATAGTTCCAAACACATTAAGGTATGTATCCCTAACTTAAAGAACTATGGTCTATAAACTGAAAAAAATGAGTTGGCTTTACTTAAAACAACAAAGTTGAAAATATGAAAAGTCTAATGAGTCAGACAAAAAATAAGTTTAGTTGACAGCACTTAAAAAGCTGATGCAAATAGTTGCCTCAATTTTTTTGAGTAGACCCAGCACAATATTTTTTTACAGTGTAGAAGCAGGATAACCTGTAGATGTCTTGCAGCATAACTGGGGTTGCAAATTTTGATGAGTTGTGTACATTGCTTATTATTAGCAGAACATAATAATGCAGTTGTTGGCAGCTTTGCCTTTGATAGTAGATCAAACTGTAATTAAATCCCAGACTATAGATTCTCTTACATGGATGAACTTTCAGTCATCAAGTATATCTAAACCCTAGAATGCCTCTGCATCTAAAGACTGCAATATATTTAAAAAAAAATTAATATAGATTCACAAAAGTCTATTTTGCTTAATCCACCATGTTCTTTATAGCAGCTATGGTTATCTTTGCACTGGTTTTGCTTCTGCGCCACCATCTTGAAGGTCTTATTCCTGTTTTTTTTAAATTTACACTCATGCAGAGACACCCCTCAGGTCTTTGGGACCTGGCAGAGATTTTCGGGGTATCTTGAAAACGTGCCATACTTCATACCAATGCCAGAGGTGGAGTGGGGGCTGCAGAGATGAAAAAAAGGTATTTTCAACTAAAAAACATAAGCAAATGTGTAGAATAAAAGGGAGAAGAAGCAAAGGGGAAAAATGCATTATGTAGGTGAAGGTCTGCCTTGGTTTCCAGAAGTGTGTTGCCAGTCAGAAAGCATAAAATAGTTTAACTTCTGCAAAGATTCTTCCATAGTAGTAGTTATTGAGAAGAAACTATTTTTTTCACAGTTTTTACAGTTTTATGTGCAATGCTGAGCACAGCAAGTGCATTATTAGATTTCTGCTCATCATTTCTAGTTTAATTTCTAGTTTTGTTAACCAATGCAAAGCTTGTTCTTTAAAACGGGAAAGGTGTGTGAGATATTTCTGGCATGTTCTACCCATGTTCTACCCACTTAAGGCCGTTATAGCCACAATGTTTTTACCTTTTGGGAAAAAGGTTTATACCATATGAATAAAAGATGACTGTTGTATGCAATCCTACTACAAAACTAAAATAATATTAAATATATATACACACAACTAAACCTAATAGAATAAATCAATGAATCAGTGTGAACAAACAAATCAATAAAGGTGAAAATGTGAACAATTCAAATATCTGCATACAAGTCGTATAATAAATTCATACAAATACAATCAGGAAAAGTGAAAAAAGTTCATATGCCTTTATAAAGTGTAAATGTTCCATGCATAAAAATTCCTTGTGTGCAACAACACTTCTGATGAAATGGTGATTCCACCTCTAAATCCTAAGTGTATGTGAAACCACTAACCTTACTATTGACCTCCAAACTATAAAAGGTCTAAATAAGCACAAGTGAGTAAAATGATGGTAATGATCACTTCCAGCTTTAGCAGCACATTCCAGGTAAAGCTTAACCTCCAAGGTGGCAGATCCTTATTCATAGCTCCCTCAGAACTCACACAAACATAAACATATCTAGTGTATCAAGTGTTAAACTTGCAATGAGAATCAGGAACCACAAATATAGCAATGTCACTGCTGCCAGCAATGTCAATGGCTGCACGACTGAACTCACAAACATGATAAGGTGGTGAAGACAGTCTCCACCCTTACCCATTACATCCCTGGGGGGTGACGTTCAGAGGTACCTGTTTTTTGTTTGCAGAGAGGGTAAATGCAGCTAGTGTGGTGATGTCAGAGTGGCTGGTATCTCATCAGTTCCACCAGAACACCTTCCACTAGACATGGACTCCATCATTTCTTTTCCTGATTCTTCCATCTCACCCAGCTCTACTTCCCCAGATGCAGCTGATTGTATGTGTAAAAGGGGGGATGGTATGTATAAACTGGGAAGAAGTGTGTGATTTGGGTGATGGGGCATATTATGACCAGCGGAAGCAATATAATTTTGTCTCTTGAGCCTTGCGAAGCAAAGTTTTTGTGGCTGCTGTGGAGAAAAGAATATTGTTCTAGCTAAAGATAAGACTTTTACTGGGTACTGGAAGAAGTGGTTGGGAGATGACATGGTAGTTGATGGAGGTTGTGCTTCCAGAATAGCGGTACTGTGCCTGTTGGAGGATAGTATCGTGGCTGTGAAATCTTCTAATGGGAACACCTAGTCCAGTGACAACTGTATATTTCCCAGGATACCACATTGTCAATGTGTTTTTGCACCCATGATCCACTCACATCCTATTATGTTTCCAGTCCAGAAGGTGAAGGAATATCTTTCAAACAGAAAGAATAAAAAAACAAACTGATGGGAATTTTGATCAAATCTATCAAATGTGACATACACAACTAAAATTTAAACTAATCAAACCTAATAAGAAACATTTTGATTATACATACAGTTTGGCTAGATAACTACAAAGCTTGCTTTATGCATTTGTGTGCATCACACAACCATTTTTTTTGTTGCTCTGTATATTTTCCTGGCCATGTGCACCTTTCCTCCTTTTTATTTGTTTTGAGTAGAATTACAGGGGTCTGATAATGTTGAGTTTGTCTCTATATATACAGTGCCTACAAGTAGTATTCAACCCCCTGCAGATTTAGCAGGTTTACACATTCGGAATTAACTTGGCATTGTGACATTTGGACTGTAGATCAGCCTGGAAGTGTGAAATGCACTGCAGCAAAAAAGAATGTTATTTCTTTGTTTAATTTTTTTTTAAATAGTGAAAAGTTTATTCAGAGGGTCAATTATTATTCAACCCCTCAATTCAACAGAATTCTGTTTGGTTCCCCTAAAGTATTAAGAAGTAGTTCAGGCACAAAGAACAATGAGCTTCACATGTTTGGATTAATTATCTGTTTTTCCAGCCTTTTCTGACTATTTAAGACCCTCCCCAAACTTGTGAACAGCACTCATACATGGTCAACATGGGAAAGACAAAGGAGCATTCCAAGGCCATCAGAGACAAGATCGTGGAGGGTCACAAGGCTGGCAAGGGGTACAAAACCCTTTCCAAGGAGTTGGGCCTACCTGTCTCCACTGTTGGGAGCATCATCCGGAAGTGGAAGGCTTATGGAACTACTGTTAGCCTTCCACGGGCTGGACAGCCTTTGAAAGTTTCCTCCCGTGCCGAGGCCAGGCTTGTCCGAAGAGTCAAGGCTAACTCAAGGACAACAAGGAAGGAGCTCCGGGAAGATCTCATGGCAGTGGGGACATTGGTTTCAGTCAATACCATAAGTAACGTACTCCACCGCAATGGTCTCCGTTCCAGACGAGCCCGTAAGGTACCTTTACTTTCAAAGCGTCATGTCAAGGCTCGTCTGCAGTTTGCTCATGATCACTTGGAGGACTCTGAGACAGACTGGTTCAAGGTTCGCTGGTCTGATGAGACCAAGATCGAGATCTTTAGTGCCAACCACACACGTGACGTTTGGAGACTGGATGGCACTGCATACGACCCAAAGAATACCATCCCTACAGTCAAGCATGGTGGTGGCAGCATCATGCTATGGGGCTGCTTCTCAGCCAAGGGGCCTGGCCATCTGGTCCGCATCCATGGGAAGATGGATAGCACGGCCTACCTGGAGATTTTGGCCAAGAACCTCCGCTCCTCCATCAAGGACCTTAAGATGGGTCGTCATTTCATCTTCCAACAAGACAACGACCCAAAGCACACAGCCAAGAAAACCAAGGCCTGGTTCAAGAGGGAAAAAATCAAGGTGTTGCAGTGGCCTAGTCAGTCTCCTGACCTTAACCCAATTGAAAACTTGTGGAAGGAGCTCAAGATTAAAGTCCACATGAGACACCCAAAGAACCTAGATAACTTGGAGAAGATCTGCATGGAGGAGTGGGCCAAGATAACTCCAGAGACCTGTGCCGGCCTGATCAGGTCTGATAAAAGACGATTATTAGCTGTAATTGCAAACAAGGGTTATTCCACAAAGTAATTAAACCTAGGGGTTGAATAATAATTGACCCACACTTTTATGTTTAAAATTTATTAAAATTTAACTGAGCAACATAACTTTTTGGTTTGTAAGATTTATGCATCTGTTAATAAATCCTGCTCTTGTTTAAAGTTTGAAGGCTCTAACTTATTTGCATCTTATCAAACCTGCTAAATCTGCAGGGGGTTGAATACTACTTGTAGTCACTGTATATATATATATATATATATATATATATATATATATATATATATATATATATATATATATATATATATATATATATATATAAAGAGAGAGAGAGAGTATCATTTTAAGAATTTGTAATGCACTTGCTTGTTTCATTATTTTAGTCAATGATATGACCTTCGCTACCAGATAAAAAGGAACAGTTTACTCCCTTTTTCTCCAAGAAATTTACTGTTTTATCTAACTAGTCTGGTTCAGTACTGCCATCGTACCCATGTTTTCTTCCACTTTCTATCAGTCACATGATGTAACCACCTACTTAACTGTTCCCTTGCTGTTAAGAAGATATAAATGCTGATTAGACTAAACTATACGGTCACACCTATAACACGGCTAGACCTTATGCATATTCATAAGTATATATTGTTAAACTTGATGTTTGTAAATCAGAGACACTTACTTCTTCATTCGGCCCGGTAGAGCTGGATATCGGTGTGTGCTGTGTCTCTCCACTGCAGTGTATATATAAATCACCTAATTTTCTTTTACAAATATTTGGCTCTACTATCTCATCTGAATGGTCTTGTTTGGAGACTCCCTAACCTGATTTAACATTTTTAAATTGATCCGAGTGTTCGCCATTGTTGCCTTTGCTTGAATTGCCACCTTTGAGATTTTTGTTTGTTGCGGTACTTTGAAGGGGAAGAGGGCTGCCTTCTGGGAATCTGCTCTCAATTTATGCATTGCTATATATGTCCTATAGTTGAGAGCTTAGTTAGGTTTCAGAGACCACACCTTACAGAGGTGCCCTGATGCCTCATTGAGTCTTTATATGTTTTTGCTAATGTATGCAAAAACCCCTCTGTTGTTAACCTGAATAGTTGAAACAAGTTAAGTTTTTTTTTTAGCTGATTAGCATAAAGGTGTGCTGGGGTACCCTTGTATTGCTAAGCATAAAAATCATATACCAGGAAGCACACCTAGATAAAAGTGCCTACATTTCTTGTTCTTTCCCAGAGTTTGACTATTATTTTATTGTAGCCATGCCCCCATAAGGGGTTGCTGAATGTAGTGGTTTACCTGTCCAGCCAGACATCCATCTCTTAGTCACTCAGAGACAGTCCATAGCTTTGTTTTTATGTTTTTTTATTTGAGGGGACTAAATTTGGATGGAAAATTTGGATGCCCAGGAATGTTCAGTGCAAACTTGCTTGGGACTTCTATATACACTCCAATCTTCTCTCCAGCACAAACACTTGCTGCGCACCGTTTCTCCTCCAGCATTTCACTTGCTGGAGACTGTTACTTCCCTGGACTAGCTAGCACCGCATGGGTAGGGCTGACACTGCTTCAGCCAGGACTCAATGAACTGCCCTTTTCTGGCAGGGACCTTCGGCTCCTGTGGTGTAGAAATAGTTCAGGTGCTAGCTATCCTCTATTCAGCTATCACTCCCAGATAGCTCTCTTCAGGTCCAGCCAGCCTGGCTGCAATGAGCTCTCTCCACTGCCCTTCCCACAGTCCTCTCTTCTGGTTCTGCATCCATCTCACACTGCAATCTCCCCAGTCCTCCTGACTGTGCTCACTCACCAACCCTCCAGACTGCAACCGGTTTTCCTCCATGGGGGCTCTTAGAAGTGTTTTCTCCCACTGTCCTCTACTTGCTCTCTCATGTGCTTCTCCTTTTAGGATCTTGTTACTCCTCCTGGATGCACCCGAGCCCCAGCCCAGGGTCACCCCCAAGACTGGGGAGCTCCCCGTGGGCCCCCATAACCTCCACACTCTCTCACTCCAGCTCTTGCACCCGGAAACTCCTCCCCAGCTGGACTGACCCCAGGCATTTAAGGAGGCCTGCCCCCTAACAATACAAGTTGGGGATTTGCCAAGGCTCCTAAGAATACCCCAGGCAGCTCCACCTCTCCTCTTCTCCTCTCCTTCTAGCACCTTCTAGAAAGAATAGGGAGGGGACAGTGATGCTGCCAATGAGTCACCAGCTGCTGCCCTGAGCTACTCCCAGCCTAGAATGAAAACAAGCAGGCCTAGCAACTGGCTAGGCCTGCCTAAATTTACCTACTCTGACAGAAAATCCTCCCTCTAGCACCTACCTAACTAGAGGATGCTACATTATTTACTGTCATAGGTATTTTCTTGTCCCCATGTATAAAAGAGCACATTGCAAACAGATTTAAACCTAGACATTGAGAATTGTAATAAAAAGGTTTGAATATGCCTAATGGCTATAGAGCAAAATCATTATTTTTCAGTCTCTGATACATAAGTCCCTCTGTGTGCATTTACCCTGTGATTGGTTTACATGCTTTCTATGTAGCTTGTGATTGCCCTTCTGCCAAATGTGGCTGCACTTAAGGAAGGTCATGAAAACAGATCAGGATGCTCTGGCTTGGCTCGCTGTTATGTGCTCAGTCAGAATTGTACTACATGTTATCCCAGGAACATTAAACTGCTACAACATCCTCACTAAAGAGAATTTGTGTAATCATTATGGCAATGTATTAACATTTATTGAAATGTCCTTGAATGTTGCAAAATCATTAGCCTAAGCATGTCCTAGTTAAAAAAAAAAAAAGATGTTATGCTAATCTGATTTTCACATGCTTGCCTGAATCCTCTTTAAAACGAAATATGACGAATAAAAAATAGAGGGAAAAAAGGTATTAAATAAGTATTTTTCATGACATTGCCCAGGTAAAATATATTTAGTTGACTCTTTAGCATAGAGACCTTATTTATCAAAGTGTGATCCTCCTCAACTCCGATGTTTACAGAGAGGAGGAGGAGCCTGTGAGGAGACACATCAACTGCAAGAGCCGTGCTGGTCATCTCAGGTCTGTGTACAGTTTTTGCATAGAATGCATTAAGGTGAAAAACCTCGAGAATTTACAACCCCTTTAAAACAGGCAGTGAGGAGGTATTGTATTGCCTCCTCATCACCTGCTTTAACCTCTTGGATCCCACACTAGTATGCTGCAACTGCGTGCAATGCGCATGGTTGCAAGCTGTTTGCACAGTGGTCCTATTCATTTGAATGGGTCGCAATCACTCACCAAAAGCAACAGGGAGTTTAATTCTTGCAGCAGCATGTGTACATCCTTACCTGCTACTGCTGCAGCTAAAGGGGGAAGGGACGAGGGAGAGTATGTAATGTGGGTGCAGTGCAATAAGTAGGTGGTGTTTTGTGTGGCTTGCATGTGGACAGGGACACGGGGGGCCCCATGATCTCCTGTTTCCTGGGGGTTCCATGGGATATGGCTATTACAGTACAGTAAAGTTGTCTGTTCTGATTGGTCGAACCTCAGGACAAGCTCAGCCTGTCTTATTTAGACATTGCAAAATAGATAAATCAGGAAGGTGATATCAAAGGAAGGTGATGGGATCAAATGACCAGGTGTTGAAAGTTTCTCTTAATAATATGGGATGTAAATAGCGGTAGAAAGAATTAAGAAAAAGTAGGGAAAATCAATAGAAGAGTTGTGCAACTAAGTAAAGAAAAAAGAGGAGAAGGATACCAGAAATAGAGAATTAAAGAAGTATAAGTAAAGTGAAAGGTAGGAGATGGGTTGTTGTTTTCTCCTCCTGGACTCCAATGATCTCTAAGAAGCATGAGCGAAACTGAGGCCGCGTACACACGGGCGGACTGTTCGCCCAACTTTGTTCGTCAAACAGTTTGACAAACAGTCCGCTCAAAATTAGCATGAACGGACTTGACCACACACGATGAACGAACAGTCCGCTGAAAGCGTGCGCGATGACGTACGTCACGTACGACGGGACTAGAAATAGGAAGTCCAAGACACAGCAAAGCACCCTTTGGGCTCCTTCTGCTGACTTTGCGTTAGTAGAAGTTTGGTTAGAGACGATTCGCGCTTTTCAGACTTCAGCTTAATTTGTCCGTTCATTGCGGCGCAGTCTACCTGTGAGGTTTGTATCTGTCTTTCGGTACGCGTGGATCAGTTGTACCTGTTATTAGGCGCTTCTGGTCCGCTCGTTTCTGGGTTTCAGGTCGTTCTTCATAGGTCTGGCTGTTCTTCAGTGCGTTCAGTTGAGCTTGTCTGTCCAGCCGACCGTTTCAAAGCCATGGAGTGTGGACGTACTCGGGAACGAGTTCGTGCTATATTGGGGCTTGGTGTTGGGGTTAATACTTTGACCCGAGCCCAGTCTGTGAACAGGGTGAGGAGGAGTTCATGGACAAAGAATTGGTTGCGCCAGCGTGACCAATTCTCGCATATGCCTTTACTCCGTGAGATCCGTGAGAATAATCCTGATGATTTCAGGAATAGTGATGGCCGAACGGTTCGCCCGGCGGTCGTTTCGCGGCGAATTTCCGACATTCGCGGTCCGCACGTTCGAACGCCTTTTTCCGTCGTTCGCCGCGGCGGACTTACGTGTTTAATGTATACAAGAACTTTAACCTTTGGTGACACGTTTATCATGTGATACAGGACAGCCAATTGAGACATGACAGCACATGGACACTTGTACATTCCCCCTAACCTATAAATACACCCGATCCGGTGGCCATTTTACATTCTTTCTTCTGTTACGATAGGGACAGGTTCCTGTGTGGAGTAGGGAGAGATAAACCACTAGCTATTTGGTACACAAAAGTTCTTTTCAGGACTGGTATAGGTGTTAGGTGTTGATAGGTTTGCTGTGCTGCTGATTCTTGCAGCAGCCTGAGTGTCTTTTGTTAGTTTAGAGAAAGGGAAAGGACGGTGTATGCTACAGGGACAGCCAGATTAGTCTTTCATCATCATCATCATCATCATCATCATTAGCTGTTACTATCAAGGTCCACAAAAGAGCTGTTCCAGTAACCACTAATCGTTCTCTTTTTTTGCCAATTTGTATAGGGACAGGAAGGAAGCAGTGTTGTCAGGCAGTGAGGGTAATTTTAAAGACTTGCTGTTATTATTAGTTCCACAAAGGTTCTTTTCAGGACTGGTATCAGTGGTACAGTAATAGGCTTGTACATGTATAATATTCTTTCTTCCAAATATAGAAAGGATATTATACTTGACTGCTGCCCTTCTGCTGCAGTCTGCTAAACATTCACAACTCACTTGTTCCACAAAAGTTCTTATAAGGACTGGTAACTTGGTATAGGGTGCTACGGTACATAGGCTTGAGTGCGGTACAGTCTGCTGTTCTGTAAGGACCGCTATCGGTCCACAATAGATAGGGTTGACGTGCACCACTGCTGACCGCTGCCCTATACTGCAGCAGTCCTTCAGCGGTATAGGGACTGACGTACAGTCTGCTAATCACTAACACACAACCTGCTTGTTCCACAAAAGTTCTTATAAGGACTGGTAACTTGGTATAGGGTGCTACGGTACATAGGCTTGAGTGCGGTACAGTCTGCTGTTCTGTAAGGACCGCTATCGGTCCACAATAGATAGGGTTGACGTGCACCACTGCTGACCGCTGCCCTATACTGCAGCAGTCCTTCAGCGGTATAGGGACTGACGTACAGTCTGCTAAACACTAATACACAACCTGCTTGGTCCACAAAAGTTCTTATAAGGACTGGTAACTTGGTATAGGGTGCTACGGTACATAGGCTTGAGTGCGGTACAGTCTGCTGTTCTGTAAGGACCGCTATAGGTCCACAATAGATAGGGTTGACGTGCACCACTGCTGACCGCTCACCTATACTGCAGCAGTCCTTCAGCGGTATAGGGACTGACGTACAGTCTGCTAATCACTAACACACAACCTGCTTGTTCCACAAAAGTTCTTATAAGGACTGGTAACTTGGTATAGGGTGCTACGGTACATAGGCTTGAGTGCGGTACAGTCTGCTGTTCTGTAAGGACCGCTATCGGTCCACAATAGATAGGGTTGACGTGCACCACTGCTGACCGCTGCCCTATACTGCAGCAGTCCTTCAGCGGTATAGGGACTGACGTACAGTCTGCTAAACACTAATACACAACCTGCTTGGTCCACAAAAGTTCTTATAAGGACTGGTAACTTGGTATAGGGTGCTACGGTACATAGGCTTGAGTGCGGTACAGTCTGCTGTTCTGTAAGGACCGCTATCGGTCCACAATAGATAGGGTTGACGTGCACCACTGCTGACCGCTCACCTATACTGCAGCAGTCCTTCAGCGGTATAGGGACTGACGTACAGTCTGCTAATCACTAACACACAACCTGCTTGTTCCACAAAAGTTCTTATAAGGACTGGTAACTTGGTATAGGGTGCTACGGTACATAGGCTTGAGTGCGGTACAGTCTGCTGTTCTGTAAGGACCGCTATCGGTCCACAATAGATAGGGTTGACGTGCACCACTGCTGACCGCTGCCCTATACTGCAGCAGTCCTTCAGCGGTATAGGGACTGACGTACAGTCTGCTAAACACTAATACACAACCTGCTTGGTCCACAAAAGTTCTTATAAGGACTGGTAACTTGGTATAGGGTGCTACGGTACATAGGCTTGAGTGCGGTACAGTCTGCTGTTCTGTAAGGACCGCTATCGGTCCACAATAGATAGGGTTGACGTGCACCACTGCTGACCGCTGCCCTATACTGCAGCAGTCCTTCAGCGGTATAGGGACTGACGTACAGTCTGCTAAACACTAATACACAACCTGCTTGGTCCACAAAAGTTCTTATAAGGACTGGTAACTTGGTATAGGGTGCTACGGTACATAGGCTTGAGTGCGGTACAGTCTGCTGTTCTGTAAGGACCGCTATCGGTCCACAATAGATAGGGTTGACGTGCACCACTGCTGACCGCTCACCTATACTGCAGCAGTCCTTCAGCGGTATAGGGACTGACGTACAGTCTGCTAAACACTAATACACAACCTGCTTGGTCCACAAAAGTTCTTATAAGGACTGGTAACTTGGTATAGGGTGCTACGGTACATAGGCTTGAGTGCGGTACAGTCTGCTGTTCTGTAAGGACCGCTATCGGTCCACAATAGATAGGGTTGACGTGCACCACTGCTGACCGCTCACCTATACTGCAGCAGTCCTTCAGCGGTATAGGGACTGACGTACAGTCTGCTAAACACTAATACACAACCTGCTTGGTCCACAAAAGTTCTTATAAGGACTGGTAACTTGGTATAGGGTGCTACGGTACATAGGCTTGAGTGCGGTACAGTCTGCTGTTCTGTAAGGACCGCTATAGGTCCACAATAGATAGGGTTGACGTGCACCACTGCTGACCGCTCACCTATACTGCAGCAGTCCTTCAGCGGTATAGGGACTGACGTACAGTCTGCTAATCACTAACACACAACCTGCTTGTTCCACAAAAGTTCTTATAAGGACTGGTAACTTGGTATAGGGTGCTACGGTACATAGGCTTGAGTGCGGTACAGTCTGCTGTTCTGTAAGGACCGCTATCGGTCCACAATAGATAGGGTTGACGTGCACCACTGCTGACCGCTGCCCTATACTGCAGCAGTCCTTCAGCGGTATAGGGACTGACGTACAGTCTGCTAAACACTAATACACAACCTGCTTGGTCCACAAAAGTTCTTATAAGGACTGGTAACTTGGTATAGGGTGCTACGGTACATAGGCTTGAGTGCGGTACAGTCTGCTGTTCTGTAAGGACCGCTATCGGTCCACAATAGATAGGGTTGACGTGCACCACTGCTGACCGCTGCCCTATACTGCAGCAGTCCTTCAGCGGTATAGGGACTGACGTACAGTCTGCTAAACACTAATACACAACCTGCTTGGTCCACAAAAGTTCTTATAAGGACTGGTAACTTGGTATAGGGTGCTACGGTACATAGGCTTGAGTGCGGTACAGTCTGCTGTTCTGTAAGGACCGCTATCGGTCCACAATAGATAGGGTTGACGTGCACCACTGCTGACCGCTGCCCTATACTGCAGCAGTCCTTCATCGGTATAGGGACTAAGAGTTTTGTCACAGGGTCATTTAAAAAATGACAGGCAGAGGAAGAGGCAGGCCCTTCCGCAGGGGTGGTAGGGGTAGGGCAGGAGCAACAGGCTTGAGCCAAAGTGGGAAGTTGCAGAAGGTGCGTTCAATTACTTTAAAGGATGCACCAGACTTGGTTGAGTGGCTCGCTCAGCCTTACTCTTCTGCACCCTCCTCATCCTCTCGATCTGCACCCTCTTCTTCACTCTCTGCTATGTGCACCCCCAAAGACACTACCACCAACAACACGACCACCACCACCACCACCACATACCTTCCGCTTGAGTCACTGGAATTATTTTCCGATCCATATCAAGAGGACATTTCTGATGCGCAGCCACTCTTGGTATTGGATCAGGAAGAGGAGGTAGCAACAAGCGCTACTCAGCAGTCTGACGCCAGTACCCAGATCAGCCCAAGGAGGAGGTTGGTCCCCGGTGTTGCTGCCTACTCCGAGATCTCTACTTATAGCGGTGGGGAAGGTGACGTTGATGATGACGTGTCTAGTGATGTCACGTGGGTGCCCACAAGAGAGGAAGAGGAGGGGAGTTCAGAGGGAGATATGGACCAGCAGATAGGGAGGAGAAGCAGCAATGACTTACATTGCACAGCAGGGACAAAGCAGACTGCAAATGTATCAGGAGCGAGTCATCGACCATGTACGGTCACATCTGGCGCTCCCAGGACACCGGCACATGGCTCCGCAGTGTGGGCTTTTTTTAACGTGTCCGCTGCTGACAATAGCGTTGCCATCTGCAATCTTTGCAGTCAACGCGTTAGTCGCGGTAAGCCCAATACTCACCTAGGGACGACCGCCTTAAGAAGGCACATGAGCAGCCATCACCGAGCCCAGTGGGAGCAACGGAACACACAAAGCCACACTGCAGGCTCTCACCGTCCAGCCTCGTCTTCTACTTCTCCTTCTCCTCTCTCCTCACAATTGTCCTCCACTCCACCTTCCATCACGCCAAGCTCACATTTTTCTGCAAAAAGGCAGGCTTCCGTGGGCCTAATGTTTGAGCGTAAAAAAATGATGACGCCGGATAACCCTCTTGCCCAACGGTTGGCGGCTGGCTTGTCAGAACTCATAGCCCGCCAACTACTGCCATATAAACTGGTGGACTCGGAGGCCTTTCGCAAATTTGTGGCCATTGGAACACCACAATGGAAGGTCCCAGGAAGGAAGTATTTCTCAGAGAAGGGCATCCCAGAGCTATATGGCCATGTTCAGCGGCAAGTGAATGTATCTCTGGCACACAGTGTCGGTGCCAAGATACATCTGACCACAGACACGTGGTCTAGCAAACACGGGCAGGGAAGGTATATCAGTTTTACTGCCCACTGGGTGAACCTTCTGACGGCCGTCAAGCATGTAACCCGTGGCACCCGTGTAGATTTGGTTTTACCGCCACGGATTGCATGCAGGCCTGACTCTTCTTCTCCTCCTCCTACTCCATCCTCCTCCCTCTCCTCCTCAGCTGCCTCCTCCTTTTCCGCTGCTAGCGTCTCTTCCACTGCACCGCCCAAGCTCCCCAGAACCTATTCCACATGCCAGGTGAGACGTTGCCATGCCGTGCTGCGTCTGTTGTGCCTGGAAGCAAAGAGCCACACTGGCCCGGCACTCCTTTCAGCTTTGCGTTCACAGGCAGATGAGTGGCTAACACCGCTCAATTTGACAGTTGGTAAAGTGGTGTGTGACAACGGTGCCAATCTGCTTAGCGCATTGAAACAGGGCAAAATCACGCACGTGCCGTGCATGGCACACGTCTTAAACTTGGTCGTGCAGCGATTCCTTGTCAAATACCCTGGGGTCCAGGACATCTTGCGGCAGGCAAGGAAAATCTCGGCCCATTTCAGAAGATCTTACACGGCCATGGCTCGCCTTGCTGACATTCAGCGGCGACACCATCTGCCGGTCAGACGTCTTATTTGCGATTGCCCGACGCGATGGAACTCAACCTTCTATATGCTTGATAGGCTGCTCCAGCAGAAACGTGCAGTTAACGTCTACCTGTATGAACTCTGCGAAAGAAACGGTTCTGGGGAGCTGGGTTTTTTTTCACCGCGCCAGTGGCTGCTCATGCGCGACACATGCAGACTTCTGCGGCCATTTGAGGAGATCACCAAACTGGTCAGTCGCAGCCATGGCGCCATCAGTGACATGGTACCTTATGCCTTCTTTCTGGAGCGTGCATTGCGTCGTGTCATTGATCAGGCTGTGGAGGAGCAGGAGCGGGAAGATGAGGAAGTCGCAATGCTGGATGAATTCCCAGGGGGGGCTACTCTATCTGAGACAAGTCAACAACAGGAGTCTGATGAGGAGTCAGAGGAGGATGGTGCCGGGGCGGATGAGCAGGAGCAAGAAGAGCATGCTTTAAACCTTTCTGGGATCCCTGTTGTGCGAGGATGGGGAGAGGAGAATGAAGAGGACGACATTATCCTGGATGATGAGCAGGAGCCAGGCCACCACACCGCTTCCACTTTAGTGCAAATGGGGGCCTTCATGCTCCAGTGTTTTAATAGGGACCCCCGTATAAAAAGCATGAGGGTCAAGGACCAGTACTGGGTGGCAACGTACTTAGACCCCCGGTACAAACACAAAATGGCGGAAATGTTACCGCCGTCGCAGAGGGCTGTCAGAATGCAGCACTTCCAGGCCTTGCTTCGAGAAATGCTGCATTCTGCTTTTGCGTGCGCTGGCAGAGGAGCAATTCCCACTCCCAGAGAAGGATTTGCGGGTACCAATCCAACAGCGCCTGCAAGAAGAGGCCGGTTTGAAGATGTGTTGGTGACTTCGGATATGAGGTCATTCTTTCAGCCGACCCATCGACAGGTGTCATCCGGATCCAGCATCAGGGAACGCCTAGACCGTCAGGTGTCCGACTACATTGGGTTAACGGCCGATGTGGACGCTCTGAGGAGTGATGAACCCCTAGACTACTGGGTGGGCAGGCTTGACCTCTGGCCAGAGCTTGCCCAATTTGCAATCGAACTGTTGGCTTGCCCCTCATCCAGTGTCCTGTCCGAAAGGACGTTCAGCGCAGCAGGGGGGATTGTGACCGATAAGCGTACTCGCCTAGCTCACCACAGTGTTAACTACCTCACATTTCTAAAAATGAATGAGGCATGGATCTCGGAGGAATTCAACACATGTGACCAGTAGACCATGTATATGTCTATAAACTATTTTTTTAATCAAGCACACAGACCTTCTTAATTCATTTGGCTCACTTCCTTGACCCAAAAAAGCACACCGTACTATATGCCCCTACCCTCCTCTTTGAAGAGGTTGAGCGGTGTCATATTTCTACTGGGGCTGCTTATGATATCCCTGTGCTGTGCTGACTTCCTCCTGGGGGTTCTTATTATGAAGGGATCACACTATCCCTGTGCTGTGCTGACTTCCTCCTGGGGGTTCTTATTATGAGGGGATCACACCATCCCTGTGCTGTGCTGACTTCCTCCTGGGGCTGCTTACGGTGCTGCTGTCAGTGCTGTATGTCACGGTGCTGCTGTCAGCGCTGTATGTCACGGTGCTGCTGTCAGCGCTGTATGTCACGGTGCTGCTGTCAGCGCTGTATGTCACGGTGCTGCTGTCAGCGCTGTATGTCACGGTGCTGCTGTCAGCGCTGTATGTCACGGTGCTGCTGTCAGCGCTGTATGTCACGGTGCTGCTGTCAGCGCTGTATGTCACGGTGCTGCTGTCAGCGCTGTATGTCACGGTGCTGCTGTCAGCGCTGTATGTCACGGTGCTGCTGTCAGCGCTGTATGTCACGGTGCTGCTGTCAGCGCTGTATGTCACGGTGCTGCTGTCAGCGCTGTATGTCACGGTGCTGCTGTCAGCGCTGTATGTCACGGTGCTGCTGTCAGTGCTCTGTATTACGGTGCTGCTGTCAGATGCCTCTATCACGGTGCATGTGTCATTCCGGTATGTCACGCTGCTGGTGATCATCTCCTGCACCCTCTTCTTTGCCTACCCTGGTCCCTGACCTTCCCTCTCCTCCATTGCCTTCATTAGCTCCATAGTCCTGAATTGTTAGAACAATTTCCCAAATAAAATAAAAATGCTTGTAGTTATCGATCCCAAATTCACCTCATACATGTATTATGTCATTGTCCAGATGGTGGGACTACGTTTTACCCCCTAATAATTACCACGTGGCCGCAAATTCGACATGAAGGTTTGCAAAGTTCGCCTCCCATTGAAGTCAATGGGGCCCGCGGCGAACGTTCGGTTTCGCGAACGTTTGGGTCCGTTCGCATTTCGCGTTCGCGAAACGTCCCGTCGGAAGTTCGTCCATCACTATTCAGGAATTATCTCAGGATGATGGACCCCGTTTTTCACCGTCTGCTGGCTTTGCTGACCCCTTATATCAGCAGGCAGGATACCTGCATGCGGCAAGCCATCACTCCGGAGCAGAGGCTCGTCGCCACGTTGCGCTACTTGGCGACAGGGAGAAGCCTTCAGGACCTCAAGTTCTCGACAGGCATCTCCCCCCAGGCTCTGGGGATCATTATTCCAGAGACCTGTTCTGCCATTATTCGGGTCCTGCAGAAGGAATATATGAAGGTAAGTTTGTTCTTTTAATATTGCATTATATGCATTATATGCATTGTATGTTTGTATTCATTTCATCATGACTTTTAATATCCATGACAGGAATATGATGTGAATGTCCCCTTTATATGAATGCATGCATTATTTTTATTTTATTTTTTATGTTTTTTTTTTTTTTTTGTGTCATTTTTTTTGAGCTTTTTACCTTTTTGTGTCTCACATGCATATTTGCTTTCATTAACGTCCTCAGCATTCAATCCTGGGCCCCATATACACCCACAGCCGTATCATATTGTCAGCTCCATTGTACTATTTTACTTGCCCCCCCCACCCTTTGTATACTCTTTGTATACACCCTGTGTGTGGAGAGAGAGAGAGAGAGAGAGAGAGAGAGAGAGAGAGAGAGAGAGAGAGAGAGAGAGATATGGATTGTCAACTCATTAATTATTCCCCCCACTCAAATTGTTTGCAGGTGTTGGATACTCATTAATTAGTCCCCCCACCCCACTCAAATTGCTTGCAGGTGTTGGATACTCATTAATTAGTCCCCCCACCCCACTCAAATTGCTTGCAGGTGTTGGATACTTATTAATTAGTCCCCCCACCCCACTCAAATTGCTTGCAGGTGTTGGATACTTATTAATTAGTCCCCCCACCCCACTCAAATTGCTTGCAGGTGTTGGATACTTATTAATTAGTCCCCCCACCCCACTCAAATTGCTTGCAGGTGTTGGATACTCATTGATTAGTCCCCCCACCCCACTTACCCACCTAATTTATGTCCCCTGGTCCATCAGAGGGCTGATTAATCTGTGAATTGGTCCGCCTACTTTTTTTTTTTTGGCAGAAAACAAATTTGCAATATTTCTGTTTAACTGTTGTTCCAAAATGTTTTTGAGTTTTATTTCTTATCAATTGTTTTTATTCAATGACTAATTTTTTTTTCTCCTGTGTTTGACTCCCCAGTGTCCTTCCACGCCACAGGAATGGCAGACTGTGGCTTCCCAGTTCGCTGCCCGTTGGGACTTCCCCAACTGCGGAGGGGCGATCGACGGGAAACATGTGAGGATTGTGCCCCCACCCCATTCGGGGTCCTACTATTGGAATTATAAGGGGTTCCATAGTGTGGTGCTAATGGCGGTGGTGTCGGCACAATGTGACTTTCTTTATGTGGATGTGGGGAAGAACGGCCGGATGTCTGACGGAGGAGTCTTTAGGCAGACCGAGTTCTGCCACCGTCTTATCACTGGTGGCCTGGACTTGCCACCAGATTCCGAGAATGTGGAGGGGCTCCCGTTTGTTTTTCTGGCTGATGAAGCGTTTGAGTGAACATCTTATGAGACCCTTCCCCCAAAGGACCCTCACCCCGGAGAGGAGGGTTTTTAATTACCGGCTGGCCAGAGCAAGAAGGGTTGTGGAGAGTGCCTTTGGCATTATGGCCAGCCGGTTCCGTCTGTTACTGACAGCCATCAAACTTGCAGAATATAAACTGAACTATGTGATTCTGTGCTGCTGCATTCTGCACAATTTTCTACGGAAATTTTCAGGTAACCAGTACCTGCAGCCTATTGGGCCTGAGGCCGGACTCATATTTCCAGAACTGACAGGGCTGGATCATGTCCTTCCTGGCTTAGCCCCCCCAAACAGCACGTGAGGTGCGTGACCGCTATGTCAGCTATTTTAATGGTAGGGGGGCTATTCCAATGCCAGCTGAGCAATAAAAATGTATTTTTCTTGAAATATGTATTGTCTGTTCAAATTTTTAAGTTTGGTTCTTGTTTGCTTTTCACGTTGCTTGTCTCCTACATTGTCCTAATTCAGGGATATGCAATTGGCCAACCTCCAGCTGGTGCAAAACTGCAAGTCAATCATGCCTCTGGGTCTCATGCTTGTGGCTGTCAGTCTTGCTATGCTTCATGGGACTTGTAGTTCTGCAACAGCTGGATTTCCACTAATTGCATATTCCTTTCCTAGTGCATTTGTATAGCAAAGTGGTTTTTGACAATAGGAAATAAGGCCCTTTGTGACGGAAAACACAAAATGACTTCCCAAACTGGTATTGAGTATTGAAAGAAGTAGACACACACACACACACACACATCTTTTTTTTGATTTTTTAATAGTGCACATTCAAACCAGTGCCTCTGTTTTAGATTTTTTTTTTATTGTGTTGTTTATTTTTTTTTATTGTTTTTTTTTATTTTCTTTTTTTATTTTTTTATTTTTTGGAAACATAGAAATATATAGATATATCTAAAATACAATTATCACAAAAATAAAAAAATAAAAGCATATTTTTAACTATTTACATAAAACAAGGGGTAAAGCCAAATTTTGAAGATGCACACCAAAAATTGGTAATGTCAACATGTGCTATGTACCATCATGAGTGATCAATGGACGTGTTTGGTGTGTGCAATCCCTTCCTCTCACATACTAGAATGAGGAAGGGTTTGCAAACACCAAATGCGTCCATTGCGATCCTCTGATGGCACATAGCACATGTTGACACACCGTGTGCATCTTCAAAATTTGGCCTCTAAAAACAATGATGTAAAAACATTAAAAACTTTTTTCAAAGGGAATGAAGAACATGATCGATTGGGTTTTAGGGAAAAGGGGCTTAGATTCTCCCTAAAACATTGATCATGTTCTTCATTCCCTGCCTCATAGTGACCAGTTCTCTTTGGATGTTTAGAATTTGGTTCTCCATCCGATCAATCTGGCCATTCCAGGCCATGATGTCACCAATCATCCTCTGGGCACTATCAGTGGTAAATGGCTCCGCGGCTTGTTCTACCACAACCAGATCATCACCTAAAAACATGTGTAGATAAAAAAATTGGTTAAAATATACAGCCATTAATTGTTTACCTTAAGCTGGGTTGTCAGACACTCACTTTGTGGGGTGTGTAACTCCACCTGCTCTTCCTCCTCCACATCTAGCCCTGGGCTCGGCTCATCCAGTGGAGCTACGGAGCTTGGTCCAGCGGAGGATACCGAGCTTGGCTGCTCCCTCACAGACACAGGGCTGGGCAGCTCCAATACCGACGCAGGGCTGGGGCTAAGTGCCCAATCAGGCTGGCGAGGTCGGGGGGTCCTGGGCTGCTCCGCCTCTTGTCTGAGTCTTTGTTCCCCTATGAGAATGAAAATAAAAAAAAAAAAACAAAAAAAAAATAAAAGATACTTTTAAGCATAGTGATATTTGAGTTCAGAAATTTGAATATGAAACATTGGTTTGAAGTGGTGTACAATTATTAGCTGGTTATTACAAGATCCTAGTTTAATACATCCTTAAAATGACTTTTTTTTTAGTTAGGCTGTGTTCAGACTGCTGCGATGTGCAAACGCTGCAAATCTACTTTGGTTTCACGCATCGCATGCGCAGTTCGCACTGCCCTATGTGACCTGCTGGGAGTATCAGTGTAAAGTTTTATTGACACCTCCAAATTATTTCTCATATCACAGTGCAATCTTTAAACTCGGACAGGAATCGGACCACATGGTGTGAACACCCATGTGATCCGATTCGGCTGTGGACTAAAAAAAGGGCCATGTACAAGTTTGGGCCGGATGCGATGCGAATTCAGCCATACTATATGTATGGCTGAAATCGCATCACACAGAGATCACATGTGATTTGCACTGCAGTGCGGTGCAAATCACATTTGATCTCGTACATTGCAGCAATGTGAACCTAGCCTTTAACCAAACTGTGATACTTTATATCTTTTGTCCAAGTTTCACAGACGGACACACTCGAATCATCCCCTGGAGTACCTGTGTGTGATTATGTCAAAAAATGTTCTATGATGTCCCAAACTACACTTAAATGTTTCCCAGTCCAGATGTTGAACCAGCATTTTATCTATCTATCTCATTTTTTTAATTGAGTCTACATTGCACTGAATAAATTTATGAAACTTTAGTAAAAATTTATATCCTATAAACTGAGCGTGACAACTCCGTTTATCATGAACAATACAAAAAAATTAATAACTAATTAAAATCTAATCCAACACCAGATAAATTTACACCATATACAAATTCATGCTATTTACGCCCACATATACGAACAACCATATGCGCTCATTACATGACCTATTAACTACATGAACGATCAAATCCGCCAGATTTACTTACAATACCTACACGAACGATTACGAACAATTCCGGCAGACTTACATACAATACCTACACGAACGATTACGTACAAATCCGCCAGATTTACATACAATACATACACGAACGATTACGTACAAATCCGCCAGATTTACATACAATACCTACACGAACGATTACGAACAAATCCGCCAGATTTACATACAATACCTACACGAACGATTACGAACAAATCCGCCAGATTTACATACAATACCTACACGAACGATTATGTCCGACAGTCACGAGAAACGCGGAGTTTACTCACTTTTTTTCAGGGCCTTTTTGATGCGGTGATATTGGTCCGGCTCCCTGGACTTGATGTCGGACCATCGTTTCCGGAGCTGGTCCTTGCCTCGTTGTACCCCAAATTTGTTCTGTAATGTTGTCACGACCTTATCCAAGATGACGCTTTTCCGGACATTAGGTTTGGGGTATGGGCCATGTTCCCCATCATAGTCCTCCCTTCTTAATATAGCCACTATCTCCACCATCTCTTCAAAGGCCATATTGGTGGCCTTATATCTCCTCCTTGCTCCGGAAGCATGGGGTCCATGGCTTTCCTCTGCGCTGCTCACGCTGCTAATTGAATTTGCGTCCGCCATTTTCTCCTATCATTCACCCACAGCGGAACGAGGGTAAAAGGGGCGGGGAAATACGGTCACAAGGAACGTCAGGGGCGGGCGACGCAGGCGGAGCCTGAGCGCATACGCTGTATATAAAGCGTTACCGCGAGGCCGTACGCTTGTCCGAACAGAAGCAGCGAGTGCTACACGCGACGGTAAGATAGTTATAGTTTTATTTTCGTTTAATTTAAAGCCTGCGTTAGGAATGTGCATATTGAAATTTAATCTTATTGATGTTTAATTGATTTTTATGTGGGTTGGTGGTTGAGTGGGGTTGGTGTTTTGTGTGGTAGTGTGGGGGTGGAGGTGGGTGTATAGGGGGGTGGGGGTAGTGTGTGTGTGTGTGTGTGGGGGGGGGGGGTGGTAGTGTTTGTAAGTGTGTGAGAGGGGTAGTGTGTGTGTATGTGTGGGGGGTAGTGTGTGTGTGTGTGTGTGTGTGTGTGGGGGGTAGCGTGTGTGTGTGTGGGGGGGGGGGGGGTAGTGTTTGTGTGTGTGGGAGGGGTAGTGTGTGTGTGTGTGTGTGTGTGTATGTGTATGGGGCAGTAGTGTGTGTAGTGTGTGTGTGTGTGTGTGTGTGTGGGGGGGGGGTAGTGTTTGTGTGTGTGGGAGGGGTAGTGTGTGTGTGGGGGTAGTGTGTGTGTGTGTGTGTGTGTGTGTGTATGTGTATGGGGCAGTAGTGTGTGTAGTGTGTGTGTGTGTGTGTGTGTGTGTGTGTGTGTGGGGGGTAGTGTTTGTGTGTGTGGGAGGGGTAGTGTGTGTGTGGGGGGTAGTGTGTGTGTGGGGGGGTAGCGTGTGTGGTAGTGTGTGTCTCGCCTACATTGTCACAATATAGTGTGCATTTGGTCTGACTTTTTTTTTTTTTTTTTTCAGAAAATGCAAAGGTATACCCCAGACCCCTTTAAGGAGGAGGCCTTCCTCTCAACATTTCTGGACTTAATTGAGTCGGACAGTAGTCTTTGGGATTCAAAACACCCCCAATATTCAAGCCGTGCTGCCCAGAAGAAGACACTGGAGACAGTTTTGGCGTTTGTGAAAACCCGACTCCCCCAGGCAGACACTGACTTTGTGAACACCAAAATTAAGAACCTGCGTAGCGTGTATAGGCGGGAGCGCAGAAAGATCCTAGAGTTCCAAACATCAGGATCGGCAGCAGGTCAGGTCTATGTACCTAAGCTGTGGTATTATGACAGACTGCGTTTTCTGGATGACACGTCAGAAGCCATGCAGTCACTTTCGACTCTTCCGTCTACCCGTCCCTCCACCCTTCCCTCCGCCTCAGGTGAGCCATCCCTGGAAGATCCAGACCCTTCCTTGCTGGACGAAGTTGATGCGCCAAGCTGGAGCCAGGTATATTTTATTTTCTAAAGTTTGGATTGCTCAAATATTAATGATGTAAAGTTCAATGTTTGAATTGCTTCCAAATCTAGGATTTCATCACAAATTAAATTAGATATAAGGATACAGTAGTTTCCACAAATGTGGCTCAAATCTTGGTGAACTGATGGAAAAATGATGGTGTCAAAATGATAGCCTTTTGTATTTCAAGACAAATGTATTTGCAAGTGAGAACTGTAAAATAGTTAGTGATTGATGATTTCAAAATATAGACATATTTTATTTATTGATTTCTTTGTTTTTTACACAGGATGAGCTCACCCAGGAGGAGGCCGGGACCAGTGGTATGGAGGAGGAGGCTGGGACCAGCCACACACAAGAGCTAGCTGGGCCCAGCAGGAGTCGGACTGAAAGCCAGGTCCCTCCCCTCCACCTAGCCAGCAAAAGGCCCAGGAGGATGACCCGTACAGAGGAGGAGTCCTTGGCGCTTATACGCCAAGCCACACAGGTTCTGTCCAAACCCCCCAATCCGGAGGAGGCCTATGCCACTTATCTGGCTAGTAAGCTACTTGAAATGGACAAACCACAGCGAAACTTGTGTGAAGCAATATTTTTTGATGCCATCCAACGGGGTCTGAAGGGTGAGCTCACACCCACCACCAAGCTTTATAACGCAGACCCTACTGCTCCTCCTCCTCCTCCTCCTCCTCCTCCTCCTACCACATGTCCACCACCAGAGGCACAGCCTCCAGCGACGCGTGGAGGGAAGGCTAGACGGAAGAGTCGCAAGTGACTGCCTGGCTTCAGTCTGCTCTGAAAGAAGACGCAGGCTGTTGTAGTACCACAGTCTGGGGACATAGATCTCATCTGCTGCTGTTCCTGGTCTTTGGGATTCTAGGACCTGGTTGTGCTCCCTATTTACATGCTACGCAGGTTCGGAATTTTGGTGGCCACTCACTTGATGTGTGCCTGGGGGACAAAAGGCTTCACAAACGTCAAAATTGTCTCCAGTGTTGCCTCCCTCTTGATTTATTTTTGTTCTGAGGAAAAATAAAAATGTATTATTTCAAAAAAATATTGTATGTTTTTATTTATTTATTTTTTTTATTTTTTATTTTGGCTTAAAAAACAAAGTTTATTTGTGAGTAGGCAGATACATGTCAAAAGACTCTGGGGGTTATTTACAAAACACACGTTCATGTAAATATGCTAACTTCAAGTGCAATTTTTAAAGCACTGCAAGTGCACTTGGAAGTGCAGTCGCTGTAAATTTGAGGCTTAACATTTGAAATGAGGGGAAGCTCTGCTGATTTTGAACATGCAATCATGTGTAAGCTAAAATGCTGGTTTGGGTATCTATCTATCTATCTATCTATCTATCTCTACTTGCATAGTCCTGCTTGGCAAAAAAAAAATGCAAGTCCATCTTGTTTCAACCCCCCCCCCCCCCCCCACAGAAAAAATAAAAATAAAAAATGACAATAGTAGATATATATAGTAATAGATAAATTCTATATTTTTTTTTAATAAAATATATATATATATATATATATATATATATATATATATATACATTTTTTGGGGGGGTTTTATTTTTTTAAGATATATATATATATATATATATATATATATATATATATATATATATATATATATATATATATATATATATATATATATATATATATATATAAATATAATTTTTTAATTATTTTTTGGGGGTTTTTTTTTTTTTTTTTTAAATTGAATACATTTTTTCTATAATTGGAAGATTAATCATAGGATGAGGATGAATAAAAACATGTGGTATAACTCTGTGTGAATATAAGCAGCAAAGCTACTTCACTTTTCTTGCATTACGAAGAAGAAAAGAACGGGCTATATTAAAAAACCACAAAATTAGCAGCATGACGAATATGCTAGCTTCAATACGAACACTAGTTTTACAAGACCGAGCGCTTCCGCCCTGTCCGCCCTGTAAATCCTTTCTGAGCATGCGCGGAACTTAGTTTGACGAACAAGCCTACACACGAGCGGACTGTCCGCTCAAACCAAGTTTCAGCGGACTGTCTTACGGAAATTCCGAAAAACTTTGTTCGTCAGACTGTCCGCTGAAACTGTCCGCTGAAGCCCACACACGAGCGGACTGTCCGCTGAAACACTGTTCAGCGGACAAAGTTGGGCGAACAGTCCGCCCGTGTGTACGCGGCCTGAGGGTTTTTATTTCCCTACAATTTTGTGATTTTTAGCTAAATACATTGCAGTCAATGGTGAAGGTGGAATTGATGAGGTTTTTAGTGGCTTTTAAGGGTGTAATGGGTCGCACAGTAGGGCAGTAGCTGTTTTAAGATGTAATGGACCTTTGTGCCAGAGAATAGTCCTTTATTAGCCTCATTGTTTTACATTTTCTGTACCAAAATGTAGAGACAGTGAAAAAAACTGTAAAAGTAAAATTTTTAAAAATTATACACAAAAAGAAAAAACACGAAAGCAAAAAACACTAACTTAAGTCAACTAAACTACCCTAAATACACCTCCCCCCCAAAAAATAAAATATAAAATACATGCGTACAGTCTAACTGATGAAAAAAGACAACTTAAATATAGTGCCTGGTGGATCCCCTTAGTCTGTCTGTACCATGTATAGAGAACCTGCTGCAGAAAAACTGACATTTATAAAGAAAAAAAATACATTTAAATAGATTTTTCAAGCAAGCTCTATTTATTTAGTAACGGCTTGGGGCCACAATTTAGTGCATTCAGAACAAGATTAGAGATTTTTTTGGATAAATTCTGGTGTCTCTTTGGCAGACTTTGGATGGAAATAACAAAGCACCACATTGAGCAAGTCTTATGAGAAGAAGCCAAATTATAGTACACTCAGGCCAAAGTTAACAATTTATTTTTTAGATAAAGTCTGGTGTCTTTTTCGCAGACTTTGAATAGAAGTAACAGGTGCAGAAAAATTGGCTGTTGGTGGTGCCTTCACACGATAATCCTGTAGGAGGTACTCTTGATGAAAGCAAGAATTGGCCTTGCTGTAAAAAACTGAAATTTGATGCACCTGTCAAACAGGTGCAGAAATATTGATCCTTGGGTGTAATGTATGCCCGTGAAATCTATACCAAAAAATTACTTCAAGATAAAATCAACTCCCATAAATCTAGGCAGCCTAGATAGTCTTGCAGAGATTCAACATCCCAATAACACTTAATCAGCGGCATCGGCATCAGGGGCTTGATAGCTGCTGATAATCCAGGACTTATTCATGTTGACAAATATCAGCTGGTCAACAGGGTTTGTGGAGAGACATGCTCTTCTATCTGTCACAAAACTTCTGGCAGCACTGAATGCTCATTCAGAAAGCATGCTGGATGCAGTGCAGCCCAGTAGTTCAATTGCACACTGGGCAAGTTCTGGCCAGTGGTCTATTCTCATGACCCAGAAACCCAGTGGATCGTCTACTGGAAAGCTCTCCATGTCTGTTTTTGCCCCTAGACAATCTTCCACCAGGATCTTGAATCTGACAGCTCTGGGCATCGAGGATTAAAAAAATGTTGAAATGCATCACTGAGGCAGCCCTCTTCTCCACTGCTTCTCCTTTGACCAGTAGAAGCCCCAAAACTATCTTTTCCAAGAGACTGTAACTTACCAGAGACTGGAAAGGCATTAAGGTGTCCTCAAGATATTTCATCCTTTACTCCCTCTGCAAGGGCAGGATGAGTTCCGAGATTTAACCCTTGTAAAGGTGGTCAAGGAGGGTTGTCAACCAATAATGCTCCTTAGCCTTGATGCCACAAATTCTCGGGTCCTTTCACAGGCACTGAAGAATAATGGAGCCCATGCACTGCAGGTTGCAAACAGAGTCCCCGGGGTCACTGAGAATTACAGTATCTGGAACTGCCTCCTCCCAGCCACGTACTACTCCCAACGTTTCTGGGGACTGAAAACCATCTCTTAAAGAGGAAGTAAACCCTGATGGGTTTACTTCCTCTTTCATTCCCTGCAAAGGCAAAGCATAATGGACTACTATGCATCGCATAGTAGTCCATTATGTGTCACTTACCTGACACAGGAGCTGACACACCGCTGTCCCCTGTAGTCCGTCGCATCCATCTCCTCGGTGGGGTCTCGCAGCTCCACCGCTGTCATTCAGCGAAGCTGCAATGACGTCACTCCCATGCATGCGCACGGGAGCCGATACGCGCGGCATCTTCGTCATTGACGATGCCGTGCTCAGTGCGCCTGCAAGCCGCTGTCTACGGCGCATGTGCCGTAGACAGCGGGGCCTGTATTCGGGCAAATATCTCCTAAACCGTATAGGTTTAGGAGATATTTCTTGAACCTACAGGTAAGCGTTAATCTAGGTTTACCTGTAGGTCAGAGTGTGTTGTAAGGGTTTACAACCACTTTAAGGTTTGACATATTTCTTCCTCTGCTTCTATGCTTTCAAAACTACCAGTATCCTCCTCCTCCTCCTCCCACTCCTCTTGTGTGCTCTGTGGCATTACAAGAATGGTGTCTGCATAAAGCAGTAAAACTGGGTACCTGTACCTGGGTACCTGTTTAAGAAATGCTGCACCACCAAATGATCATGTTCCAGGCATGGCACATATATCAACTTTCCTTGTCAAAGGGGGGACAGAGGGCATGTGCCATTATCACACACCACCATTCCTGGCTCAAGCCTCCATGTCGTGAACCACCTCTGTAGTGATGGCCGAACGGTTCGCCCGGCGGTCGTTTCGCGGCGAATTTCGGCTGTTCGCGGTCCGCCCGTTCGACGGACTATTGGCGCCGTTCGCCCAGCGGACTTCCGTGTTTACTGTGTAAAAGAACTTTGACCTATGATGACACATCCATCATGGGGTACAGGACAGCCAATTGAGACATTACAGCACATGGACACTTGGACATTCCCCCTAACTTATAAATACACCCGATCCGGCGGCCATTTTACATTCTTTCTTCTGTCACTATAGGGAGCGGTTGCTGTGTGGAGCAGGGAGAGATTGCAGTGACCCAAATCGCTAGCTATTTGGTACACAAAAGTTCTGTTCAGGACTGGTATAGGTGTTAGGTGTATATAGGTTTGCTGTGCTACTGATTGTTGCAGCAGCCTGAGTGTCTTTTGTCAGTTTAGAGAAAGGGACAGGACGGTGTGTCTGCTGTAGGGACAGTCAGTTTAGTCATTAGCTGTTACTATCAGGTCCACAAAAGTGCTATTCCAGTTATTGTTCCAGTAGCCTCTGTTTTGTCAGTTTATATAGGGACAGGCAGGAAGCAGTGTGTGAGGCAGTGAGGGTCAGTTTAATCAGTAGCTGTTACTATATTAGGTCCACAAAGGTTATTTTCAGGACTGGTATCAGTGGTATGGTAATAGGCTTGTACATGTATAATATTCTTTCTTCCAAATATAGAAAGAATATTATACTTGACTGCTGCCCTTCTGCTGCAGTCTGCTAATCATTCACAACCTACTTGTTCCACAAAGGTCCTTATAAGGACTGGTAATAACCTGGTGTAGGGTGCTATAGTACATAGGGTTGAGTGAGGTACAGTCTGCTATTCTATAAGGACTGGTATAAGTCCACAATAAATATGGTCGAGGTGCACTACTGCTGACCGCTGCCCTATACTACAGCAGTCCTTTATTGGTAGAGGGACTGACGTACCGTCTGCTAATCAGTCACACACAACCTACTTGTTCCACAAAGGTCCTTATAAGGACTGGTAACTTGGTCTGTCTAGGGTGCTACAGTACATAGGGTTGAGTGAGGTACAGTCTGCTATTCTATAAGGACTGGTATAGGTCCACAATACATAGGGTTGAGGTGCACTACTGCTGACCGCTGCCCTATACTGCAGCAGTCCTTCATCGGTATAGGGACTGAGAGTTTTGTCACAGGGTCATTTAAAAAATGACACGCAGAGGAAGAGGCAGGCCCTTCCACAGGGGTGGTAGGGGTAGGGCAGGAGCAACAGGCTTGAGCCAAAGTGGGAAGTTGCAGAAGGTGCGTTCAATTCATTTAAAGGACGCACCAGACTTGGTTGAGTGGCTCACTCAGCCTTACTCTTCTGCACCCTCCTCATCCTCTCGATCTGCACCCTCTTCTTCACTCTCTGCTATGTGCACCCCCAAAGACACTACCACCAACAACACCACCACCACCACATACCTTCCACTTGAGTCACAGGAATTATTTTCCGATCCATATCAAGACATTTCTGATGCGCAGCCACACTTGGTATTGGATCAGGAAGAGGAGGTAGCAACAACCGCTACTCAGCAGTCTGATGACAGTACCCAGATCAGCCCAAGGAGGAGGATGGTCACCGGTGTTGCTGCCTACTCCGAGAACTCTACTTATAGTGGTGGGGAAGGTGACGTCGATGATGACGTGTCTAGTGATGTCACGTGGGTGCCCACAAGAGAGGAAGAGGAGGGGAACTCAGAGGGAGATATGGACCAGCAGATAGGGAGGAGAAGCAGGAATAACTTACATTGCACAGGAGGGACAAAGCAGACTCAAATGTATCAGGAGCGAGTCATCGACCATGTACGATCACATCTGGCGCTCCCAGGACACCGGCACATGGCTCCGCAGTGTGGGCTTTTTTTAACGTGTCCGCTGCTGACAAAAGCGTTGCCATCTGCAATCTTTGCAGTCAACGCATTAGTCGCGGTAAGCCTAACACTCACCTAGGGATGACCGCCTTAAGAAGGCACATGAGCAGCCATCACCGAGCCCAGTGGGAGCACCGGAACACCCAAAGCCACACTCCAGGCTCTCACCGCCCAGCCTAGTCTTCTACTTCTCCTTCTCCTCTCTCCTCACAATTGTCCTCCACTCCACCTTCCATCACGCCAAGCTCACATTTTTCTGCAAAAAGGCAGGCTTCCGTGGGCCTAATGTTCGAGCGTAAAAAAATGATGACGCCGGATAACCCTCTTGCCCAACGGTTGACGGCTGGCTTGTCAGAACTCATAGCCCGCCAACTACTGCCATATAAACTGGTGGACTCGGAGGCCTTTCGCAAATTTGTGGCCATTGGAACACCACAATGGAAGGTCCCAGGAAGGAAGTATTTCTCACAGAAGGGCATCCCAGAGCTATATGGCCATGTTCAGCGGCAAGTGAATGTATCTCTGGCACAGTGTCGGTGCCAAGATACATCTGACCACAGATGTCTAGCAAACACGGGCAGGGAAGGTATATCACTTTTACTGCCCACTGGGTGAACCTTTTGACGGCCGTCAAGCATGTAACCCGTGGCACCCGTGTAGATTTGGTTTTACCGCCACGGATTGCATGCAGGCCTGACTCTTCTTCTCCTCCTCCTCCTACTCCATCCTCCTCCCTCTCCTCCTCGGCTGACTCCTCCTTTTCCGCTGCTAGCGTCTCTTCCGCTGCGCCGCCCAAGCTCCCCAGAACCTATTCGACATGCCAGGTAAGACGTTGCCATGCCGTGCTGCGTCTGTTGTGCCTGGAAGCCAAGAGCCACACTGGCCCGGCACTCCTTTCAGCTTTGCGTTCACAGGCAGATCAGTGGCTAACACCGCTCAATTTGACAGTTGGTAAAGTGGTGTGTGACAACGGTGCCAATCTGCTTAGCGCATTGAAACGGGGCAAAATCATGCACGTGCCATGCATGGCACACATCTTAAACTTGGTCGTGCAGCGATTCGTTGTCAAATACCCTGGGGTCCAGGACATCTTGTGGCAGGCAAGGAAAATCTCGGCCCATTTCAGAAGATCTTACACGGCCATGGCTCACCTTGCTGACATTCAGCGGCGACACAATCTGCCGGTCAGACGTCTTATTTGCGATTGCCCGACGCGATGGAACTCAACCTTCTGTATGCTTGATAGGCTGCTCCAGCAGAAACGTGCAGTTAACGTCTACCTGTATGAACTCTGCGGCAGAACAGGTTCTGGGGAGCTGGGTTTTTTTTCACCACGCCAGTGGCTGCTCATGCGCGACGCATGCAGACTTCTGCGGCCATTTGAGGAGATCACCAAACTGGTCAGTCGCAGCCATGGCACCATCAGTGACATGGTACCTTATGCCTTCTTTTTGGAGCGTGCATTGCGTCGTGTCATTGATCAAGCTGTGGAGGAGCAGGAGCGGGAAGATGAGGAAGTCGCAATGCTGGATGAATTCCCAGGGGGGGCTACTCTATCTGAGACAAGTCAACAACAGGAGTCTGAAGAGGAGTCAGAGGAGGATGGTGCCGGGGCGGATGAGGAGGAGCAAGAAGAGCATGCTTTAAACCTTTCTGGGATCCCTGTTGTGCGTGGATGGGGAGAGGAGAATGAAGAGGACGACATTATCCTGGATGATGAGCAGGAGCCAGGCCACCACACCGCTTCCACTTTAGTGAAAATGGGGGCCTTCATTCTCCAGTGTTTTAATAGGGACCCCCGTATAAAAAGCATAAGGGTCAAGGACCACTACTGGGTGGCAACGTACTTAGACCCCCGGTACAAACACAAAATGGCGGAAATGTTACCGCCGTCACAGAGGGCTGGAAGAATGCAGCACTTCCAGGCCTTGCTTCGAGAAATGCTGCATTCTGCTTTTGCGTGCACTGGCAGAGGAGCAATTCCCACTCCCAGAGAAGGAGTTGCGGCTACCAATTCAACAGCGCCTGCAAGAAGAGGCCGGTTTGAAGATGTGTTGGTGACTTCGGATATGAGGTCATTCTTTCAGCCGACATCTTTGACAGGTGTCATCTGGATCTAGCATCAGGGAATGCCTAGACCGTCAGGTGACCGACTACATCGGGTTAACGGCCGATGTGGACGCTCTGAGGAGTGATGAACCCCTGGACTACTGGGTGGGCAGGCTTGACCTCTGGCCAGAGCTTGCCCAATTTGCAATCGAACTGTTGGCTTGCCCCTCATCCAGTGTCCTGTCCGAAAGGACGTTTAGCGCAGCAGGGGGGATCGTGACCGATAAGCGTACTCGCCTAGCTCACGACAGTGTTAACTATCTCACATTTCCAAAAATTAATGAGGCATGGATCTCGGAGGAATTCAACACATGTGACCAGTAGACCATGTATATGTCTATAAACAATTTTTTTAATTGAACACAGAGACCTTCTTTCTTCATTTGGCTCACTTCCTTGTCCAAAAAAAGCACACCGTACTATATCCCCGTACCCTCCTCTTTGAAGAGGTTGAGCGGTGTCATATTTCTACTGGGGCTGCTTATTATGAGGGGCTCCCACCATCCCTGTGCTGTGCTCACATCCTCCTGGGGCTGTACCTCTGCTGTGCATATTATGAAGGGCTCCCACCATCCCTGTGCTGTGCTGACTTCCTCCTGGGGCTGTACCTCTGCTGTGCATATTTTGAGGTGCTCCCACCATCCCTGTGCTGTGCTCATTATGAGGGGCTCCCACCATCCCTATGCTGTGCTGACTTCCTCCTGGGGCTGCTTATTATGAGGGGCTCCCACCATCCCTGTGCTATGCTGACATCCTCCTGGGGCTGCTTATTATGAGGGGCTCCCACCATCCCTGTGCTATGCTGACATCCTCCTGGGGCTGCTTATTATGAGGGGCTCCCACCATCCCTGTGCTATGCTCATTATGAGGTGCTCCCACCATCCCTGTGCTATGCTCATTATGAGGGACTCCCACCATCCCTGTGCTATGCTGACTTCCTCCTGGGGCTGCTTACGGTGCAGGTGTCAGTGCTGTATATCACGGTGCTGATGTCAGTACTCTCTATCACGGCGCTGCTGTCAGTGCTGTATATCACGGTGCTGGTGTTAGTGCTTTATGTCACGCTGCTGATGTCAGTGCTCTCTATCATGGTGCTGTTGTCAGATGACTCTATCACGGTGCAGGTGTCATTGCTGTATGTCACGCTGCTGATGTCAGTGCTCTCTATCACGGTGCTGCTGTCAGTGCTGTATATCACGGTGCTGGTGTTAGTGCTTTATGTCACGCTGCTGATGTCAGTGCTCTCTATCACGGTGCTGGTGTCAGATGACTCTATCACGGTGCAGGTGTCATTGCTGTATGTCACGCTGCTGGTGATCATCTCCTGCACCCTCTTCTTTGCCTACCCTGACCTTCCCTCTCCTCCATTGCCTTCATGCACTCCACAGTCCTGAATTGTCACAACAATTTCCCATATAAAAAAAGAATGCTTGTAGTTGTCGATCCCAGATTCACCTCATACATGTGTTATGTCATTGGCCATGTGGTGGGACTATGTTTGCACAGCTATTAATTATTTTGTGGCTGCAAATTTGACCTGTAGGTTTGCGAAGTTCGCCTCCCATTGAAGTCAATGGGGCCCGCCGCGAACGTTCCGGTTCGCGAACTATCGGCCGCGTTCGTGGTCCGCGTTCGTGAAACGTCCCGTCGGAAGTTCGTCCATCACTACACCTCTGGGCCTGTCCCTGCAGAGCTGAAAGAATCTCCCCTACGGTGTGACTCTTGTCCCCTAGACAGACTAGCTGAAGCATTGCGTGGCATCTTTTAGCCTGACTCATTGAATAGCCCCTTGAATGCTTATAGGGTACTGATGGTTCATACGACAATCCAGCAAAGGAAGACATAGAGGGGGAGGAGGGAGTAGAACTGACAGATCTTGCATAATCACCACCAGCTGTATATAGATGTGGCAACACAACAAGCTCCAGCTTCCTCCAGCATTAACCATGTCCTGCATCCTTCCTAGTTGCAAGCAGAGTTGCCCAGTGTGCTGTGAACTAAATAAATTGTCCCTGAGCATGCTTGCTGGATCACATGCCAGCAGTAATTGCGGCTGACTGTCTTTGCCATTACAGAGCTGGAATCTCCTTACATGCAAAGAAATAGCGACTGGGAACCTACTTTCTGGCACAGAACATTCTGCAAATTCACGGAAGGGGGCAGAATTCACCAGGCAGAAAGGCAAGCGTTGTTAAAGCGTTGTTAAATTTGGACAAGCTGGTATTTATACACTGGCATGTGGGTGGCAGGGAGTTGATTTTTTTTTTTGCTACAGCAGCAGGGGCAGAGAAAATTGCTTGCCATACTCTACAGGTGGTGCTGTGCTGCTGGCAGATGTGTTGCAAGGACCTGCGACACCCTTTGCTACACCATCATCCCTGTCAGTGGAGGCTGCTGAGAGGTCATGAGATATAGCGGAGGGTAGACATGAAAGGTGAGGAGTGAGGAGGACAAGAATTGTGTCCCTTGTGTGTGGCTTTCAGGGACTCTTGCCAATGGGCTAAGTGGTGGGAGGTTAAATGCCTTGTCAAGCATGTGGTACCCAAATGGCTGGTGTTTTTTGCCGCACTTGATCGGCTTGCAACAGTACGATTGGCTGCACATGTGCTAAAAAAGGCCCACGCAGCTGAGCTTTGGGAAGTGTGCTGAGAGATAACAGCTCCACAATCTGATGGAATATGGTGGCTGCTCTCTACTCTATCATGATGGCTGTCTCTGGAGGACATCCTGTCTCATTGGGGTTATTTCTTCCTCTCCCTTTCCTTCTTTGCTCTATCCAGCACCCAAGTGGTGTCAGTGACCTCATCATCATCATCCCCTCTATCCTTATCATTGTTGGAGCCAACTTGGCAATGCGCTGAGGCTGGGGGAACATGACTGCCAATTTGTTGTTTATCAATGTTCTTCCCTCTCTGCAGCCTCATGTTACTCCCTTCCTCTACCTCAGAACCAATATCAGAATCAAGTAATGTCTGTGCATTGTCAAGAAGCAAGAGGCTGACGCTGTGTTCAAATAATCCAGCTGACTCCTTCATGCGTGATGCTGGGGCCATGGCAGGAGTAGCTGTGGACAGGGAGGCAGAAAAAGTCACCATGGCAGCTGCTGTAGATTGCGCACTAGTGTCAGCTTGGGTCATAGATAATGAGGATAGTCTAGTAAGCCAGTCCACCACCTCATCTGCATGCTGTGGTTCCATAGCACGGGCAACATCACTAAACGGAGACAAATGTACCCTGCCTGCCCACATCCACTTTGCCTGTGAACATAGACACTGATGGTCCCCTTATATTGGCATGGGAACGTTTGCCTCTCCTCGGGGGGGGGGGGGGGGGGGGGCAGGGGTTTCCTTACCAAAATGTAATAGAAACTGGGAAACGTGTGATTGGAGGAACTTTTTTGAATGAACATTGGTGTTTGGCGCACTTTAAATTGAGGAGTGACGCTGACAGAAATGTAAAAAAAAAAGGGGGAACACCAGCAGTCAGAAAAACTGCAGCTGGCAATTGAAAAAAAAAGGGGGCAGGCAGGGGACAAAAAAAAAAAAACATACAGCAACCAAAAAAAAAAAAAAAGAAAGGATATAAAGCACTGTATACAGCAAAAAAGGTAATGTAAAGCCGTGTTAAACACTGCACTATACTAACGCTTTACACTGGCTCTACACTAACACTCTACACTTACTTGCGAGTAGCAAACTGAGCCCTGCTCTATCTATCTCCACTGAAACACAATGCAAAAGCTTTCTATGGGAAATTACAAATTCTTGTGTTCACTGAATGGGTGAACAGGCAATGTTCGGGCTGAACTTTTGCTCAGCTCGAACTGTTCGTCCAACACTAATAGAAAGATATTTAACCACTTTCCGTCCACACTATAGCCAATTGACAACTACAGCGTGGACTTACTTTTCCGGAAGGCCATCATATGACGTCCTCCCATGCTCAAGCGGCATGCGCGCCCCCTGTAGGGCATGCGCGGCATCCTCTGAGATCAGTGAGTCAATGATATCCCGACCCCCTTACCATGTGATAAGCTGTCAGCCAATGACAGCTGATCATGTGATGCAAACAGAGCCAGTAATTGGCTATTGAAAAAAGCAGATCAGTGGTGGCTTTCAGAGGGACATCGGTCTTGATCAAGGAGACCAGCTACTGCCTCATCTGTGCCCACCTGTGCCACCTTCCAGTGCCACATACCAGTGCACAACACAACAGTGCACAACAGTGCTGCCTACCAGTACCCACCAGAGCCACCTATCAGTGCCCACCAACACCACCTATCAATGCCCATCAGTGCTACCTATCAATGCCACCTATCAGTGCCAATCAGTGCCTCATCACCAGTGCTGACTATCAGTGTTACCTATCAGTGCCATCTATCAGTGCCCATTAGTGCCTATCAGTTCCACCTATCAATGCCCATTAGTGCCACCTATCAGTGCCCTTTAGCATCATCTATCAGTGCTACCTATCAGTGACACCCATCAGTGCTGCCCATCAGTGCTACCCATCAGTGCCACCTTATCTGTGCCTATCAGTGCAGCCTATCAGTGCCCATCAGTGCAACAAATCAGTGGCAATCAGTGAAGCCTCATCAGCACATATCAACGAAGGAGAAAAGTTACCTGACTTCAACAACTTCAAATCTGATTGGTTGTTATGAATTACAGCAATTTGAGTATCATGAAGATTTAACATTTTTTATTTTCATGAAAAAAAAAACATTTAGGCAGCTGAAAGGAATTTTCTGGCAATATATAAATCCTACTGACTTATTTTCTGTGGTTTTTATATGAACACATATTGCAACTCAAAGGTATTGTTTCATGACCACAAGGGAGCTAATTATATAGAGAGATCTGATTGATTTCACTATGCCTGAGCATACATTTCTGTCACTGTGGTAAGAAACTCCATAGACTGTTATATAACTGGGGGATGTAATTTATCCAAATATTGACAAAACACGTAGACATAATGTTATGTCTCTTTGAAACCAATGTATATTTCTGCCTGTTCAACACATATAATGATTTAGGGATATTTATCTTTCATTGTGTTATGCAGTATGTCTCGTCATTACTTGTTTATTGGCATGTCATTATACAGTATAATAAAACTGCAGAGTAAACCTACTTCTTTGACTACAACAGACATCAGTGTTGAAATATTATGTTAATAAGTTTTGATATGGAATTACTTGCAAGTTGTTTTATAGTTTGAAGAATAATGAAGAAAAAGTTATGAACTGTAATGCCGCGTACATACGGTCGAACTGTTTGACGTACTTAGTCCGTTGAAACACATTTCAACGGACAATCCGCTCGTGTGTGGGCTTCAGCGGACTTTTTCAGCGTGCAGTCCGGAGTACTAAGAATTTCGGTTTGACCAAAAATCTTTCCGTCGTACTTTGGTTTCAGCGGACAATACGGTCGTCAGTATGCTAGTCCGACGGACTAAGAATGGCGCATGCCCAGAAAGGATTTACAGGGCTTTGCTGTGTCTTGGACTTCCTATTTCTAGTCCCGTCGTACGTGCTGTACGTCATCGCGCAAGCTTTCGTCGGACTGTTTGTGTATCCGTGTGTGGTCAAGTCCGTTCAGTGGAAAGTACGCCGGATTGTATGACGGACTAAGTACGTCATACAGTTCGATCGTGTGTACGCGGCATAAACGTTTGTTTTAATAGGTACCAACAGTGAAGCCTGAAATATTTCTGCATTGGTTTTCATTCTGCTGGTGTCTTTACATGACCGTATGCTAGAAGTAGAAGTGCTAGGCTATGTTCTGTTATATAATGTGTATACAGTTGTGCTCATAAGTTTGCATACCCTGGCAGAATTTAGGATTTCTTGGCCATTTTTCAGAGAATATGAATGATAACGCAAAAACGTTTCTTTCAGTTATGGTTAATATTTGGCTGAAGCCATTTATTATCAGATAACTGTGTTTACTCTTTTTAAATCATAATGACAACAGAAACTACCCAAATGAGTTTATATACCTTAGTCCTTAATACTGTGTATTGCCCCCTTTAACATCAATGACAGCTTGAAGTCTTTTGTGGTATTTCTGGATGAGGCTCTTTATCTTCTCACATGGTAAAGCTGCCCATTCCTCTTAGCAAAAAGCCTGTAAATTCTTGGGCTATTTTGCATGAACTGCACGTTTGAGATCTCCCCAGAGTGGCTCAATGATATTGAGGTTAGGAGACTGAGATGGCCACTCCAGAACATTCACTTTATTCTGCTGTAGCCAAAAACAGGTCGACTTGGCCTTGTGTTTTGGATCATTGTCATGTTTAAGTACGTCCCATGCGCAGCTTCATGGCTGATGAATGCAAATGTTCCTCCAGTACTTTTTGATAACATACAGCATTCATCTTGTCATCAATTTTGTTCAAATTGCCTGTGCCTTTGTAGCTCACACATCCCCAAAACATCAGCGATCCACCTCCATGTTTCACAGTAGGAATGGTGTACCTTTCATCATAGACCTTGTTGATTTCTCTCCAAATGTAGCGTTTAGAGTTGTGGCCAAAAGCTCAATTTTAGTCTTATCACTCCAAATGAGTTTGTGCCAGAAGGTTTGAGGCCTGTCTCTGTGTTGTTTGGCATATTGTAAGCGGGATACTTTGTGGCATTTGCATAGTAATGGCTTTCTTCCGTCGACTCGACCATGCAGCCCATCTTTCTTCAAGTTTCTCTTTATTGTGCATCTTGAAACAAATTGGGTTTGAACACTGCTGATTGTCATTCTCAATTCTTTGGATATCTTTTTATATCCCTTTCCTGTTTTGTACAGTTCAACTGCCTTTCCCCCCCAGATCCTTTGACAATTCTTTTGCTTTCCTCATGACTCAGAATCCAGAAACGTCAGTGCAGCACTGAATGAAAGATGCAAGGGTCTGTCAGGAGTCAAGAAATGTATTGACCTTTTATACATACACACTAATTACAAGCAAACAGATCACAGGTGAGCCTCGTTATCTTTATTAAGCCATTCAAACCCCTTTGTGTCAGCTTATGTGCATGTTATCAGGCCAAAATCACCAGGGAATGTAAACTTTAGATCAGGGTAATTTGGGTAGTTTCTGTTGTCATTATGATTTAAAAAGAGTAAACACGGTATATTGATAATAAATGGCTTCAGCCAAACACTAACCATGACTAAAAGAAAAGTTTTTGTGTTATCATTCATAGTCGATGAAAAATGCCCAAGAAATCATAAATTCTGCCAGGGTATTGAAACTTATGAGCACAACTGTATATAAATTATATATATATATATATATATATATATATATATATATATATATATGGAAAGGCCAGTATGGTGGCCTGGAATTATGGGTGGAGCCCGGTGGTGTATATAACCAGCCCGTTCGCCTGGCTACCTCGTCGGTTCCGGTGCGCGATATCTGATACGTCAGAAATCAAGGGCCGACTATCCACAAGACTTTACAGTGAGCCGGGTTCGTGAGTTCCACGTTTTCGTCCGCCTCGTGTCGACAAAGCCTTGTCGTTCGTCAGCGTCCGTCTGGTTGCCGTCTGAGTCGCTATACTCTAAATCGAATTTTCCGTTGTCGTACAACACGTCTGGGCCGGCTGTCGCAGGTAGGGCTTCGGCACCCTTTTCGTTCATGTGTTATTAAGTCACGTAAACTAGATTCCGGAACTCACGAACCACTCACTCTAGATTACACGAACGTCTTAACTTATATTCGATACCTCATGTCACTACCCCTTCTTCGAAGAAGTCGTTGTCACCTTTTCGGTACTTGTCGTTCGTGCCGACAGGCACTTCGTTTCGTAGCACGTCATTGCTATACCGAACGACTCATTTCGTCGTGTTCGAATCGATCGAACCGTTTCGAAAGCACAGCTGTCTGCTTGTCACGCTAAATTGAGCAGTCCGGGCAATGTCAAATCTCAGGTTGTTCAAAGGAAAAAAATCATTTCATACCGTTTGTACTATGTCCGTCAGGTCATTTCTTTCCATGTCAATCATTGCAGTCATTTCAATCATGCCAGTCGGTTATGTCGAATCATTTCATTTCTGCCACTTCTAACCATGTTATCATTTCTGTCACTTACCACACTCCGATTCGAATCCCGTCGCATCTCTAACGCACCGATTCGCTTCGAAGTGCCCCAAGGTTCGGCCTCATTTCTGTACGTGCTCCAGAGACTGAGTCACTCGCAGGTTCAAGCATGGTCCTTGATTCTAGTCTTTGTCATGGCATAACATTTCTGTCACTTATTACGCTCCAATTCGAATCCCATCGCATTCCTTATGCATCGATTCGTTCTGGTGCGCCCAGCTGCTACACCTCATTTCAGTACCCCCCCCCTTTTGCCTGAGCTCCACGTGGCAGGCTCCCCCCCCCCTGCCTGAGCTCCACGCGGCGGGGTCCCCTCCCCCCCCCCCTGCCTGAGCTCCACGCGGCGGGGTTCACCCCCCGCCTGAGCTCCACGTGGCGGGGTTCCCCCCCCCCCCTGCCTGAGCTCCACGTGACGGGGTCACCCCCCGCCTGAGCTCCACGCGGCAGACCCCCCCCCCCCCCCCCCCCTGCCTGAGCTCCACGTGGCGGGCTCCACCTCCGCCTGAGCTCCACGCGGCAGGCCCCCCCCCCCTCTGCCTGAGCTCCACGTGGCGGGCTCCACCTCCGCCTGAGCTCCACGCGGCAGGCCCCCCCCCCCCCCCTCTCTGCCTGAGCTCCACGTGGCGGGCTCCACCCCCGCCTGAGCTCCACGCGGCAGGCCCCCCCCCCCCCCCTGCCTGAGCTCCACGTGGCGGGGTTCACCCCCCTGCCTGAGCTCCACGTGGCAGGGTCCACCTTCGCTTGAGCCTCACGTTCTATGTGCAATTTGCGTTAGAAACAAAAGGAAAAAAAAAAGAAATGGGGAAAGGGAAGGAAAGGAAATTTTGCATCTGCGGTGCAACCAAGTCACGTCTCTGTCGCCATATGCACGTTATTCTAAATTCAGTTGTCTGCTCGTTTTATTTATGTAGCTCGTTTCAGTTATGTCTTCCATCACATTTCAAGTCTTACCTCCACTATTTAGCTAGACATCTCTCTGCAGGTATAGGAGTCTCATACAAACTCACCTTCATCTCCTCAGATCAGTCGAGTTTTCAGTAGGTCCAACCTGCACCGGGTCGGACGGTGCCTCCTTAGGTAAGAGAATCTTCTGGGAAGGGAACGCTCACAAGCGGTAGTATCCTTCTCTAAAAAAAAAAAAAAAAAAAAAAGGAAAAAAAAATGTTTGCTTAGGAGTCTCCTACGAGTCTTGTAATCCATGTCACCCTCTTAGGTTCCGTGTAGGAGAAAAACCCGGACCCTAGGATTAATAGGCTCACCAAGCCTGGATTTTGCCACCATGTCCCAGGCTGGCAGCGAGGACTACACGGCTCCGTTGTCCCCGTCTCTCGTCTCAGAGAGCGGCAGCCAAAGGTCCTTCAGATCATGGACCATTCCAAGGCTGACAGCCGAGTTGAGGCGTAGGGGTGTACCCTTCCCAGCTACAGCCAGAAAGGCCGAGCTCTTCGGGCTCCTTTTTCCTCCCCCAGCCGCGGTTGAGGATAGTGTCCAGCAGGCCTCCCTGGGCTCTATCGCTGCTTCCATCACGCAGCTTCACACGCTGGTGTCATCCCTGACGACCTCAATGTCAGAGGTTCAGAGTCGGGTGGCCCTCCTCGAGACCCGCCCAGTTGTTTCTCCTCCTACACCAGCTTTACAAGCAGTGGAGAACACCAGCGCAGGTACCCCCGGGTGTACACCAGTAGTGTACCCTTCTCATTTAATATCAGCCAACATCAGGAAGGACATCCTAGAGGGAAAGGACGTCAATCTGGCTTCACTCCTGATATCCATTCATGAGCTGGCAGAAAATAAAGCTTACACTTGGGGGGACGTGTCGGTGGTCCTCAAAGCCAAAGACCCCAGGCTGGACAGGAAGCTTTCAGTCACCGAGTTCACCTTGGCCTTCGGCATGCTGAGGGATGTCATCTGCTCGGCCTCCCCCGGCAGGAGGGAGGAACTGGATCGTTACCTCCACGTAGTAGTTGACCTAGGGTACAAATACGGCGGTTTTGCATTTTATGACTATCACCGCTCCTTCTCCGCTAAGGCGGCCGCCAGGCTCTCCCAATTTCAGATACCTACGGATTGGAGTGTCTTGGACACCGAGTTGTTCTGTCGACACTTCGCAGGGCTGCGGTCTCCTCTTTGTGCCATTTGCCAGTCGGCTACTCACACCGCGACTTGGTGTGCCAGCTCAGTGGCAACCCCACCCGTAGACGGTCCATCGACCTCAGGCACTGCCCAGGCCCTACCGGCGCCGGTACGCCTGCCGCAGACGGATAAACTGGGGCGCCCGGTCAAGACCTTGGGGGGCGCAGCCATCTGTAACAACTACAACAGCGGGTCGTGCAATTTCAGCCAGTGCAGGCTGCTCCATGTATGCTCACGATGTAATAGAGCTCATCCCAGGCTCATGTGCGAGGTCAAGCAGGCTAGAAAATCTTGACTAAGCCGGGTCAACGTGTCGTGGCTCAGCGTCTACCTCGCCAATCATCCCACCCCCTCACTTGCCACCTACCTAGTCCAGGGCTTTACTCAGGGCTTTCATACAGGACTTATTTCCCTCCCTCACCTTACACACGAGTGCCAGAACCTGCGGTCAGCAGCCACGGACGTACAAGCCATCGACCAGCTATTACAGGCAGAGCTAGACCGGGATTTCATCATAGGCCCTTTCACGAAGCCCCCATTTAACACCTGGCGAGTCAGCCCTATTGGGCTTGTCAAGGGCAAGTTCTCCAATAAACTTAGGTTGGTCTACGATTTGTCAGCGCCTTATTCTTCCTCTGTCCCCAGTCTTAACTCTCTTATCCCCTCTGAGGAGTTCTCCCTTAAGTACGCGTCCGTAGACATGGCCATCCAGGCCATTCTCAAGTCAGGCACAGGAACATGGCTCTCCAAGGCCGACATCTCGGACGCCTTCAAGCTCCTTCCTATCCACCCATCTCTCTGGTGCTGGCATGGCATCAAATGGAGGGAGCTCTACTATTTTGCCACTAAGCTAACCTTCGGGTCCAAGAGTAGCCCCTGGCTCTTCGACTCGTTTGCGCAGGCTCTCGAATGGATCTTGCTGCACGTAGCCCAGTGCCAGGGAGTCATACACTATTTGGATGACTTCCTGCTGGTCGAGTCACCTGGCTCCCTTCCAGGGGATTTGGATAAACTAAGGGTGGTCTTCAATAACCTTGACGTCCCGATTGCTGAGCACAAGGTGGAGGGCCCTGCGCAGGCAATCACCTTCCTCGGGGTCAGCTTAAATACCAGCACTATGCAGGCTAGCCTCCCCCCGGATAAACTAAGCCGCATCAGGTCGGTCATGAGGGACTTCACCCGCACCAGAACTTGTACCAAGAGGCAGTTACAGTCCCTTCTCGGTATGCTTAATTTTGCCATGCGCATCATCCCTCAAGGTCGCGCTTTTATATCACGCCTGTTAGTCCTACTGTCTCATTCACAAGACCCGGAGCATATCCTCAGCCTGGACCCCGCGGCTATAGCTGATCTTGCCATGTGGGAGGAATTCCTGACGTCCTGGAATGGTGTGTCCCTATTCATTCCCTCCGTGTCCTCCTCGTCACCGCAGGTCGTGACCGACGCAGCGGCCTCCACAGGTTTTGCGGCAATTTTTGGCCACCTCTGGCTTGCAGCCCCTTGGCCTCCTCAGATACTGGATATTCCGGGCTTCACCGAGACGTCCTCCCTATTCGAGTTGTACCCCATCGTAGCCGCTGCCCATACGTGGGGCCGCAGTTGGTCCGGTCAAACAGTGACCTTTTCAACGGACAATCTCGCCACTGCGGAAATCATTAACAAAGGCAGGTCCAAGTCTCTGGAGATTATGTCCTTCCTGCGGCGGCTGGTCCAGCTCTCGTTATTGTTTCAATTTAATGTTCATTGTGCCTTTATCCCCGGTAAATGTAATCGGGCAGCGGACGCCCTCTCCCGCTTTAACTTAGTTTCCTTTTTCGATCAGGTGCCCGGAGCCGGACCAACGTCAGCAGTTATCCCGGACTGGTCTCAACTGACCCTGGATTAACCCCTCACCTAGTAGCCGCGACGCAACTCATCAATCACTCCCTCGCAGACAATACCCGCAAGGCCTACCAAACAGCCTGGAGGGCCTTTAACCGTTTCTTAACATCTCGCTCCACAGAGACCTCCCGGGTCAAGCAAGTTCTGGCCTTCATTGCCCATTGCCACTCGGACTTGGCGTTATCCTTCAACACGATCCGACTATACCTGGCCGGGGTACAACATTTTACGTCCCTCCAGGACCCTGCTGAACCCTCCTTGTTCACTTGTCACGCCATTCGGGCCGTCATGCGTGGCATCCAGAAACGCCAGCCTGCGGCTTCCCTCAAACGCCTGCCTATCACAGGAGACGTTTTCAGAAACATGTCCGATATTCTGGCCACTGCACCTTTCGGACTCCACACTAGTATCATTATACAAGCAGCCATACACCTGGCCTTCTACGGCTTCTTGCGGCCAGGCGAGTTTACCTCCAGTAGCCCCTCAGCTCGCACGCTATGCAAGCACCACCTGGTCAGGCACGGAGACCATTTCATCCTACATATAGCAGTATCCAAGACGCAGCAGCTCGGCCCAGGGACGGACATACATTTTTATAAAACTAACAACCGCTGGTGCCCGGTCGCCATGCTCACCCGCTTGTTGACCCTTCTGGCCGATCAACCAGGAACTAGCCCGCTTCTGCCATTCCACGGTAAGCCACTGAACGCAGCCCAGTTCATGGAGCATGTCAGGATACTCCTGGGCATCCTTCACCTCAATCCGGCTCACTACTCCGGACATTCATTTCGGATCGGAGCGGCTTCAACTGCCTCCCGCCAAGGGGTCCCGGTCCACGTTATCAAAAAGTTGGGTAGGTGGAAGTCCACCTGTTTCGCCCGTTACATACCCAATCCGCAAGTAGAGATGGCCCAGGCCTTTGTCAAGCTCACCCAGTAACAAACTTGAATCAATAAAGGCATTCCCTACCTGTATGTTTTTGCCCCCTTATTTTGGTATACCCTACGTTAGGCCAGGGCACACTTTCAGGTCCGGTTCAAGTAAGCGAGTTTGTGTTAACCTTGTTTGTCATCCTTATCCGTATCGGTCAGAGGGCTCTGGGCCATAAATGGAAAGGCCAGTATGGTGGCCTGGAATTATGGGTGGAGCCCGGTGGTGTATATAACCAGCCCGTTCGCCTGGCTACCTCGTCGGTTCCGGTGCGCGATACCCACCCACCCATCCCCTGTCAGGGCATTTCTCAAGCATTATACTCCTCGAGCGAGTACTCATTTCACTTCATTTCATTTTCATTTCATTTATTACTCATTTCTCTATCAAGGGTATGCCCCCTTATTTTGGTATACCCTACGTTAGGCCAGGGCACACTTTCAGGTCCGGTTCAAGTAAGCGAGTTTGTGTTAACCTTGTTTGTCATCCTTATCCGTATCGGTCAGAGGGCTCTGGGCCATAAAATATATATATATATATATATATATATATATATATATATATATATATATATATATATATATGCTGTGACAGTTGTTCAAGGCCCTGCCACTGTGTAAATGGTTGTAAAAGGACACAGAGTTCACATGTATACAGAGTGCGAGACTCTGGAGTATTGATTGTGAGTGAGAAAACAGTTTTTACAGCTTTCTCTGGATTTTGGTATGTTCAGATTGGACTCCATAATTTGGAAATTTCAAAGTGCTTTGGCCCGGAAGAATTCATCAAACCCAATGTCCAGGTCTTGTTGAAGACCAGCAGGGTATGTGTTTAGGTGCCCACAGCCCTTACAATGAAGCAGCAGCAGAACTACCAGGATTGTAGCAGTCACACTTGCGACTGGGCCCTGGCATTCCGGCTCTGTCAGTGAGGCCCCAGCAGGGTTGCTAGTCCCACGGCTCTAAATGCAGAGCGCATCTCTCATACAGCTCAGAGCCGACAGTTCTCCCCCTTCTGTCCTACCTCCCTCCTCTCTCACACTGGATAACACAGCCGATCTGCTCCTTCTCCCCCCACAGCTCTCCTGTGTGAAGCTAACAAGCTCACACCTCCTGCGGTACACACATGGGAGAGAGGTGGGGAGAGAATGAGAAGATCGGCTGTGTCATCCTGGGAGGGAGGACGGAGGGGGGAGCAAGGAGAACTGTCGGCTCTCCACTCAGAGCCATGCTGAGGAGGCAGGCAGCATTGATGAGCACCGATTGGCTGCACTTATAGGAAGTGCTGATAGGAGGCATTGATCAGCAATGATAGGTGTCACTGATGGGCATTAACCACTTGCCGACTGGCTCCTGCACATATACGTCGGCAGACGAGCACGGCTGAGCAAAGTAACGTACCTGTACGTTACTTTGAATTTCCGTGATCGTGACCGTGCCCGCGGGACCCGCAGACTCGATGCCCGCGAGGATACCCGCAATCACGTCACGGAGCTGGAGAACAGGGAGATGCCGATGTAAACACAGCATCTCCCCATTCTGCCTGGTGACGGGACACTGATTGTTTGCTCCCTGTCATCGGGAGCAGCGATCAGTGTCATGTCACTGCTAGCCCATCCCCCACACAGTTAGCTTCACTCCCCAGGGCACACTTAACCCCTCTCCGCCCCCTAGTGGTTAACCCCTTCACTGCCAGTGACATTTTTACAGTAATCAATGCAATTTTATAGTATTGATTGCTGCATTAATGCCAATGGTCCCAAAAATGTGTCAAAATTGTTCGATGTGTCCGCCATAATGTCGCGGTCATGATAAAAATCGCAGATCGCCACCATTACTAGTAAAAAAAAAAATATATTAATAAAAATGCCATAAATCTATCCCCTATTTTGTTGATGTTATAACTTTTGTGCAAGCCAATCAAACGCTTATTGCGATTTTTTTTTACCAAAATATGTCGACGTCGGCCTCAACTGAGAATTTTTTTTATTTTTTGGGGATATTTATTGTACCAAAAAGTAAGCAAGAATGCGTTTTTTTTTCAAAAAATAAAAACCACAGAGGTGATCAAATACCACCAAAAGAAAGCTTTATTTGTTTGAGAGCCATGCCGCAACAATCGCGCAATTGTCAATTAAAGCAACGTAGTGCAGAATCTCAAAAAGTGCTCTGGTCTTTGGCCAGCAAAATGGTTCGGGGCTTAAGTGATTAATGAGCACTGATAGGTAGCACTCATAAGCTGCACTGTTGGGCACTGATAGGCTGCATTTATGAGCACTGATAGACAGCATTGATGAGCCCTGATAGGCTGCACTGACACACAGCACTTATAGGTGGCACTTATGAGCAATGATAGGTGTCACTGATAGGCGGCACTGATGGACACTGATAGGCGGCATTGATGAGCACTGATAGGCAGCATTGATGGGCACTGATAGGCATTGAGCACTGATAGGTAGCATTGATAGGTGCTGATAGACAGCATTGATGAGCACTGATAGATGGCACTAATGGGCACTGATAGGTGGCATTGATAAGCTCTGATAGGTGGCACTGATATGCATCATTAATGAGCACTGATAGGCAGCACTGATAGGGGGAATTGATGGGCATCGGTAGGTGGCACTGATGGGCATTAAGCACTGATAAGGTCAACGTGTTTTGTGGATATACTGCTTTCTCAAGACCTCTTTGGCCTTTATTGTATTTCTCCCATGGCACAGGACAACGGTAAAACTAAATCAAACAGAAAATTCCAATTAGTGACATATAATTAACATAGTACCATTCAATAATATTTAAAAATATATGAGCTCAATGAAATAAAGGAGCGATAAGCCAAATATGCAACAAGACATAAATAATTCCTTAAAAATATATGTATGTGTCACATGGTATCCACATGGAACCAAGGAACAGTGCTATTTTCCCAGGTGTAGGGTCCTGGGCAGCCCGTGGGGGAGAGGTATAGACAAGAGCCTCCACAGATCCAATTAGATAAACTCAGACTAATAGATCCAAGAAAGGAATAAAAATACATTAAAGGGGTATATATATATATCTATATATACATCTATACAAATATATGCCTATAGATCTTTATAAAGAAGTTGGGTATTTGATAACAGCTATGGCTTGTAAGTGCCGCCTCATCAGTGCCCATAAGTGCGGCATATTAGTGCCCCCTCATCAGTGCCACCTAATCAGTGCCCATACGTGCCACCTCATCATTGCTCGTAAGTGCAGACTATCAGCGTTTATCAGTGCTGCCTCATCAGCGCACATCAGTGAAGAAAAATTACTCATTTACAAAACTTACTGATAGAAACTAATGCCGCGTACACACGATCAAACAATCTGCCGGACAATCCCCCCGTGTGTGGGCTCCGGCGGACTTTTTTTTTCCAAGAAATTTTTATTGAGTAAATAAAAGGGTACAATATCAAAGAACATATATGAAGTCACTGTTACAGCCAGTATGGTATAGGGAGAAGTAAATGCATAGTAAATCATATGATGATACACAGTAGTTTAGCAGTAACAGTAAAAACCCGTGGGCTAACATACATAACGGTATAATACAGTTCTGGCAATATAGGTTGTTAGAACCAGAGCGAATCTACTGGTCAATGCGCCCCTTAAACCATACTCAAGGGACAGAACCTAATTATTAGTTGGAGGGGGGGGGGCTGTCCATACGTAATGTGTGGAATATAAAGTAATAGCCGTAGCACGGGGGAAATTGGGGAAGAGGGAGAGGGGGGAACAGAGGGGAGGTGAGGGTTGGGAAGGGGGTGTATGGCGAGTCTAGTGATCGTTGTTCTCTGTGTGAAGGATGGGGCATATCATGATGTACAGTGCTATGTAGCAGGCCATAGCTTTTTGTGGTATATGTCTTGAAAGATGGGGTTAGTTAAAGTTTGGGTTTGTGGGATGTCTCAGTACAACATCGTGTCTCGTGTCCAGGATCGAAAAGGGTGGAACAAGTGCATGTAGGTATTAGCGGTGCTGTCCGATAAACAACCAATGCCAGTATGAGGTAGTACACATTACACTGTATGTTGTTGTATGCAGGCATATTCGGGTGTAGTTTTAAAGTATTTCCAGCATGCCCATTTGGCGTTATATTTATCCGGGGTCGTCTTTCGCTATGTGAATTAATTCCTCCATTTCTGAAATTCTGTGAATCCTATGGAGCCAATCCGTAATAGAGGGGATGGTCTGGGATTTCCAGTGGATCGGTATGCATTGTTTGGCTGCATTTATCAAATGGATCGCGATTGATTTACGATAGGAAGTTTGTGGTAGAGTAGTGTGGTGTAGCAGAAATTGAGCTGGCGTATAAGGTAATTCATAAGTCGTTATGGTCTTAATCAGCTTATGTATCGACTTCCAAAAGGGTTGGAGCAGGGGACAAGACCACCAAATGTGAAGTAGCGTACCCCTACTCTGGTGGCATCGCCAACAACATTCTAGGTTAGATGAGTTCCATTTATGTAGTTTGTCCGGTGTTCTGTACCATTGTGAAAGTACCTTGAACCCATTTTCTTGGGTGGATACGTGAATGGAACCTTTTTTGGATGTTGAAGTAGATTTTTTCCCAGTCTTCTGCTGTAAATGTGACATTTAAGTCTTTCTCCCACCTAGTGCAAAATATGGAAGTAGTGGAGTCGCGGTCTCGGAACAATAGAGAGTGTGTCTGGGAGATGAGATGTGATTGGGGTGTAGTTGATGAGCAAAGGATCTCAAAGGGACTTAGTTGTCGGGAACAGTCTGTCTTTTTCTTCACGGAGTGTAGATAGTGGGATATCTGTTGAAACGTCCAGGTAGGTATAGAGTGGTTGAAGGAAAGTTTGGTGCATTCCTGGGGGGAAATCGGGCTTCAATTTCAGCGGCATCAGTGGCCCTGGAATTGTAGATAGGGAGGAACGTGTGCATAATTTTCGAAAGCAGTGCAATGTCGGTGCTAGAAGTGGGTGCGATTTGACCTCTTGTAAATAGGGGGATGATGGGACCCATGGTAGAGATCTGAGTGGGGTTGCTATGAATGAGGATTCTAAGTGAACCTAGTCTTTATTGGTCTCATGGATATTCCAGTCTACGATCCTCGTCAAGTGTACAGCCGTATAGTAGTTGGGGAGATCCGGTAGTCCTATGCCGCCGAGATGTTTGGGCAAGGACATTTGGTCATAGTTTATTCTGGGTCTGTGGGGGCCCCATAGGAATCTGGTGCACAAGCTTCTATAAGATCGGAATAGGGTTTGGGGGAGGTGTATCGGTAGCGTTTGTAAGGTGTAGAGGATTCTTGGGAGTACATTCATTTTCAGTATAGTGGCTCTACCAAACCAGGAAAATATTGATTTGTCCCACTGTTTTAGATCAAGCGTGAGTTGTCGCAACAAGGTTAAGTAGTTCCGTGCATAAAGATTCTTTAGGTCTGTTGTAATTTTTATACCGAGATAAGTTATGTGTTTCTTGCCAGTGAAAAGGGAAATTGGCTTTGCAATGGGTGACATCATATGGGGGGAGGGAAATGTTAAGGGCATACGACTTGGCGAAGTTTATTTTGAGGTTGGATAGTAGGCTGAAGTTCCGAAATTCTTGCAAGAGGTTCGGAATTGTTGTGTATGGTTGCGAAAGGAATAGTAAAATGTCATTCGCAAATGCGGCAAGTTTGTATTCTTTAGCTTTGGTTAGGATACCTTTTATGTCAGGGTTTTGTCGCAGGCTATTCAATAGGGGTTCTAAGGTGAGTATGAAGAGGATAGGGGATAAAGGGCATTCCTGTCTGGTTCCATTACGTATGGGGAAGGCATTCGACAGGGTATTGTTGACTCTGACCTTGGCAGTCGGTTCGTTGTAAAGGGACTAAATAAAGGTAGTTAATCTGGGTCCGAGGCCAATGGTGTGTAGTACAGCTTGCATGTAATCCCATGCTACCCTGTCGAATGCCTTCTCCGCGTCTAGGGATAGGAAGAATCCCTTTTGTTTGGAGTTGGTAATGAGGAGATGTATGTTGATGGCTTTAATGGTATTGTCTCAGCCAGGGACAAACCCTACCTGATCGTTCTGGATGAGTGCGGGTGAGAGGGGAAGGAGTCTGTTGGCCAGCATTTTAGCGAAGATTTTAATGTCCACATTCAATAGAGATATGGGTCTATAATTGGCAACTTGTGTGTGATCTTTGTCGTCTTTAGGAATAACTACGATGTGGGCTTCGAGCATGTCAGAATTGAGGGAGCCAGTGTTGGATAGGGAATTGAAAGCTTTCCTGAAAGGGTGTTGTAGGATGTCAGAGAAGGTTTTGTAGTATACTGAAGATAGCCCGTCCGGGCCTGGACTTTTGCCAGATTTGGTTTGTTTGAGAGCCGTATCCCATTCCAATTGTGAGATAGGGTGATCAATTTCCTGCAGCATATCTGTGGTCTGGAGTTTGGGACAGTGTTTGTGCAAGAATGTCTCAATGTTATGGAGTCTGGATTGATTAGGATGGGAGGGTTTATGTGTTTCGTCGATGTTGTACAATTTAGTGTAGTATTTTTCAAATTCCCTAGCAATCTCTGTATTCTTCATATAAGCATCACCTGAGGGAGAGCACAGGTTATGAACAGTGTGTTTCGTGCGTCTGGAGTGGAGGGCTCTGGCGAGGAGGCTACTGCTTTTATTGCCGAATTCATAGTACTGCTTTTGGGAAAGCATAAAGTTTTTCCTTATGGATTTACCTATTTCCTCTTTGATGGCTTTTCGCATGGATCAGCGTTTTGTTTTCATTTTTCGGGTGTATTTAGGCCCTTTACGTTTAGAGAAACAATTTTAAGCTGTGGATGGGTAAAAGCCGTGGGAGGTGGAGTCATTGTGGTAGGTTGATATGTGTGCCTAGTAGTAGGCAGTGTGCACAGAGAACAGCAGGGGGGGGGGGGGGTGAGCGGAGGTAAGGGGGGTGATGAGGAGGGAAGGAGAGAGATGGGTGTGATAGGGAGCTCTACTAGAGCAAAAGTAGGTATGACCGCGTAGTCGGGAAGGTACACGGCCGAATGAAATGTACTATAACTGGGACGGAGTAACTCCACCAGTTACATCCGACAGGGGTCGATCCAGTGTGGATCAGGGAAATCTTAAATAAGAACCCTGTGGGTGAGGGTGATTGGTGTCGAAGTCGAAACAAATTGGTTTCTGAGTTCCCATTAGGTCAAAAAGTCAATGTATACGACGGTCTAACAGAGTAGAATGGATGATGGGGGGAGGAAATGTGTAGGATCGATGCAAGTAAAGCATACATGGAGAACAAGTTGGGGTAACAACATGGGTCTCGAATGTGTGGGTAGGACAGCATGGGCATGGTACGAAGATGTCACTGTCCAGTGTACGTCTTGTTAGTGGATTAGCCTTACAAATATTAATAGAGGCATGGGAGAGGATGGTGAACTAGAAAGTTTGAACTGAATGAGGCAACCTTTGAACCTGTAAACATTGCCGTATCCAAATTGGACGGCGAATAACATAATCAACTTGTCGTGAGCACTATTCCAAGTCACGAAACATCACTATTTTCGCACACCTACGTCACTTGGGAGAGTTGTAGGAAACAGTGACCCGGAATAAAACATTAGAAGGCATTTGAATTAGAATATAGAAGAAGAAAAGAAAAAGAAGAAAAAACAAAATGAAACATAGGATATATAATATGGAGCCTAGGGGCACTCGGTCTCTGAATAAAGGAAGTGGGGTCGATGGTTCTAGGTACTCCCCGAATGGGAGAGCCGGTGAGTTAATTTTCCAGAAAGAGGGAATACGTCCCTGGGTGTTCAGGTATACATAGAAAAACCTGGTGTAAGATTGATGCTTTAGGAATATTGAGGTAGGGGTACATTAGAATTCGTAGCGCGTGGAGGAGAGAGAGACCGAGTACCCCTAGTATAACAACTAAATAACGGCTGATTTGAGTTCAGAGGAGGGAGATTCATGTAGGGGTGAAAATATTGAGGCAAAGGGCGAAAGAAAAAGGTTGTGGTGGCAATATGTCCAGTCACTCTTATAAAGTTCTACGACCGTTAGCTGAGTAGTCCACTGCAATCAGCGTAAAGGTCAGCTTGCACCACAGAGTACCCTTAACCGAACGACTAGACCACGTTCGGCGGGGGACTGAGGAGATAGTTCGTCTCATTAGTATGAGGGTGGGGACTCTGATGGGGAGCCAAGGGGTTCACTCACCGATCATGTCGAGGTTTGTGGTAGAGGCCATCGTAAAGTTCTGTATCCCGGGGTGTGTGAGGGAGTTAAAGTTGTTGTAGGGGCTCCATATTCGGATACTGAATGCTGAGTTGACAAATTCGTTAAGGCAGTCGGGAAGAAGGATGCGGATCACTGGCATCAGTAGGGTGGACGACGAGTGTCGGAGGTGTCGCGGAAGTCTGAGTAGATCAGGCCAACATTGTGCGCTGTAGCTTCCTAAGACGGTTTACGAACGTCTTTGTCTCCTGTAGTCCGGAGAAGCCGAAGGGCTGAGGTTCCGTAGGTTACCCGAAGGGCGCGGAGATGTAGGTGGCGGATGTGATCGACAACGGCGGCCGATGTTGTAATTTCCAGTAGGTAAGCGAAAGTCACTATACCAGTCCGGAACATCTACTGAGGGCAGGTTAAGAGCAGAACAGAAATTATCCAAATCCTCGGGCACTCGGAGATTCACTGTTTGGCCATTGGCTGATGCTGAAAGGCAGAACGGGTATTTCCAACGGTAAGGTATAGCTCTTGTCCGAAAGACGTCCAGTAACGGCTTCAGTTCCCATCTCCTTTGAAGGGTGATGGAGGACAGGTCCTGGAAGATTTTTATTTCAACTCCATGGTGCATTATCCTGCCTCTTCCTCTAGCTTTTCTCATTATTTCTTCCTTAACGAGAAAGTCTGTGAGGCAGCAAATAACATCTCTCGGTGGTTCTGCTTCTCTTCCTCTGGGGCGGAGGGCCCTGTGTATTCGTTCAAATATAATCACTGTGTCCGGTAGTCTCTCCAATAGGTCATTAAAGATCCGAGACACTTCACGGGTTAGTTGTTGTGGTTTGAAAGATTCAGGGAGGCCTCTTACCCTCAGGTTGCGGCGCCTCCCGCGGTTGTCGAGGTCCTCTAAATGGCGGTTGATTTCCCTGAGGTGAACCGCATGTGATTCCGATATTTGTTGGACATGACAGAGAGCGTTGTCTTGGCTGGCCTGCGCTTCTTCTTCCACCCGTATAGTCATCGCATGGAAGTCCGCCCGGAGCTCAGATATGGCCGCGGAAAGTGTGGTTTTAATATCCGCCGCTACCGCTCGCAGATCCGCTATGCTCAGGGCTGGAGACGCCGAAAGGGCTACGGTAGGGGCTTGGGGGCTACGGCTACGGCTTCTCGATCTATGGGAAGGCCTGCTGGTTGAGGGGGCCTCGTGTAGTGCGGCCTGAGGATCTGGCGCCGTGCTGCTGGATTTAGCCTGAAATATCTCGGGTATGTGCTGGCTTTGCGGGGCTTCTTGGCTCCTGGGTGTGCGGGTGCTCGTTGGGGGATTGTTTTGCTGTGTGCTCCCCATGATTTGGGTTAGTTAGGGTGTCGTAGCGATAGAATGCTGGACCTCTGGGAACGGGAGAAGAGATTCAAGCGTCCATCTTCTTCAGGCACCAAGCCACGCCCCCACGGTCTTTTTTTACCCAAAAGTTCGGCGGACTTAGAAAGTAGTTTTGCATCAAAATTTGTCCGACGGACTCGCAGTCCGGCGGATAATACGGCCGTGTGTGTGCTAGTCCGCCGTACTTTTGAAATGAATGGACTTTTCCTGCACGGAGAAAAGTCTGTTCATTTTGAAAGCGGCTCCAGGTAGCTGGGACTAGCGAAGGAAGTCAATGTCGCTGCCTTCAGTGGCAAGATTGACACGTCACTGGCCCCGTCACATGGTATGGAGTTAAAGGGGAATCCCTACGCCGAAAAAACGGCGTGGGGGTCCCCCCATAGGTCCATATCAGACCCTTATCCGAGCATGCCGGTCAGGAAAGGGGGTGGGGACGAGCGAGCAGCCCAGTCCAGAGGATGCTGGGACTGTGACCTCATAATGGGCGGGGACATCACCCGGCGATGTCCCTATATAAGTCGCTGCACCTTGTGCTCCTGTCATTGCGGCCAGAGACAGCGACGAGGCAAAATCTCAAGAAGAGAAGAGGAGAAGAACAGAAGGTGGCGAAGACAGTGGCGACAGAAGACCGGGCCACCGTCAGTAAAAGAGCTGGAAGAAGGAGCGGAGGCCCGGCAAGAAGAACCAAAGAGGGGGACAAGACCCCTGAAGTTGGAAGAAGACCCCCGGGCGGCAGCAAAGAAGAAAGCGTCTGGCGAGAAAGGAGTCTGGTGAGAAGACCCCCCCCAAGACGGAAGAAGACCCCTGGTGCTGTGCAATAAACTATTTTTAATCCTTATGTGTTGTGTTTTATTTACATTTTTTTCACAGGTGAATGGGTAGGGGTATATTGTACCCCATACTCATTCACATAGGGTGGGGGACCGGTATCCAGGGGCCCCCTTATTAAAAGTGGCTCCCTGATTCCGATAAGCCCCCCGCCTGCAGACCCCGACAACCAACGGCCAGGGTTGTCGGGAAGAGGCCCTTGTCCTCATCAACATGGGGACAAGGTGCTTTGGGGTGGGCGGGCAGCGCGGACTTTCCTCTGTGTGTGGTCAAGTCCGTTCATTTCAAAAGTACGGCGGATAGTCGGTGTGTGGGCAGGTCCGCTCGTTCGGACAGTCCGGCGGACTTTACGGCGGTTTGTCCGTCAGACCAAGTCTGCCGGATAGTCTGACCGTGTGTATGCGGCATAAGATTTTTCAAAATCTTTGGTCTTTCTTTTTTTGTAAAAAATAAAAAAACCAGCAGTGATTAGAGCTCTATTTGAGTAAAGAAAATGATAAAAATGTCACATGGTTACAGTGTAACATGGCTGCACAATTGTCATTCAAAGTCTGAGAGCATTGAAAACTGAAAATTGGTCTGGGTAGGGAGGGGGTGAAAGTGCCCAGTAGGCAAGTGGTTAAGCAAAGCCTCAGTGACATCTCCTTTGGATTTGTTAGCAAACAGGACTGTGCATAGTACTGCACTATGTCAGTGCCTCTAGCTTATACTATAACAAGACAATAGCTAAGACTTAGACAGCTGCCAGATCTAAATACCTTTTTGTGATGATCATAACTGACACTTGTTTTATAAGGTGTTAATAGTAGAAAAAAGAACTTCCATGTCTGAATCACCTGTACGCATCTCAGACACCATTAAGATCAGAACTCTGTAAGAAGACATCACTTTACCTCTAGTAGGCTCACATATCACGACAAACGAACAGACAAATGCAAGAAGGTGAAGACTTCTGTCTAGTATTTATGGATAATGATTGCAGAAAAAATGATTTGCCTCAAGACATGCCCCAGGAAACGAGAATCATTAAAAGAGTTGGCTGAGAGAGTTGCGCTTGTTAAAACAATAAAAAACAAGAGAAAAAACAAGAGAAGAAAGCTGCGATATAAATATCCTGGTTCAAAAATGCAGCTTTAGAGAGAATGATCGGGAGGATGTCTTACACAGCTACATGAAAATGACAATATGACAATGACAGTGGCTTACATTTTCTAATAAGCACTATGGTGATGCAAACTGCAACACACCATTGTCAATTGTGCGGCTTGAATCTATTCTCTGCCACTCTCTGAGTTCATTTTTAGAAGTAAAAGTAAATTATAGACGGCTACACAATAACAGAATCCATTTGATAATGATAACTATTTTAGTATAGTTATGACCTTCATAGCATTGTGCTAAAAGTGTATTGTCCATTTCTGAGTGTATTTTCAGAGCTAAACACATTTCCTTTTCTCCAACAAGTGTTTTTGCAGTATTTATGGCTATTTGCGTGTCATTCTTATACCGCATACACATGGCCGGAATTTCCAATGGAAACTGCCCGATGGGAGCTTTTCATCGGATTTTCCGACTGTATGTATGCCCATTGGTCTTTTTCTGTTGGCATTTCCGACGGTCTTTAGATAGAGAGCCTATTCTTAATTTTTCTGACGGGAAACCTTTCTATCGGATTTTTCGATCATGTGTATGCAATTCCGACACACAAAAATGCTCAGAAACAATTTGACGCATGCTGAGAAGTATTAAACTTCCCTTTTATAATGTCGTTGAACGTGTTGTATGTCGCAGTGTTATTGATCGTTGGAATTTGTTGTGAGCGTGTGTAGGCAAGACAGTTTGAGCAAAATTCTGTCGGAATTTCCGACGTGAAAACCATCAAAGGAACCATCAAAGGAACACTAAAATGCTGTTCAGATTGTTAAATCTTTTACATTACAATGCATTAGAAAACATAACAGGAGAAAAATGAACGGCTCATTAAAAAGTAAAATAAAACCAGCTTTTATCTGCTTTTAGATGTCCTCACTCTGGTGACCACAGTAGTAAAGCAGTATTAAACCCAAAAGAAAAAAAAAACATTTATTATGTTGCTTACCAATTCTTCTTTTTAGGCTTTCTTTCTTCTATTTTCATCTAGTGATCCAGCCAGCAAGTCGGTTGTTTTTCAAAAGTACAAGCTTTCCAGCAGAATTTATCAGTTTACATGGGTGAGACAAACCACATAACACAGGGTTGATTAAAATGATCAGCTTTTATTTATTCATGTAAAATCAGTGTGAACTGGAGTTTGGCTTAAACGTGTTAGTATATCTAAATCTGCTAATACATTTAACACCCTCCCGACTGACAATGATGTTGTCTGCTGTGCCCCCTGTGCTCATTCACCCACAGTTGTGTCTCACTAATACAAGAAAAGGGGGGGGGGGGCTAAATTCAGTATTAAAAGCCATATATTTATTGCTACAGGATTACAAACACTCACAAAAGTAAGTAGTAAGCATGCTCATCATCAGATGGCTGGGAGATGTTGAGGAGAGATACGGATGCCCTGTAATTCCAAGAAGTCCACACCAACCAGTGTGGAATGCACCGACGGAAGTGACATCACCGGGAGAAGTTAGAGCCGGGACTAAATCGGATCCTCCTACAGGCTACGCACTTGGAGCCTCCAGCTACTTCTACTGACCCCTTATTCCATATGCCAATTTATTCAGCATGGCCAAAAAACTTTTACTGCCAAAAGACTTACACCATCATGAATTCTACTATTATTCCAGTAAGAACGTAGTATACTGCCTGACATGCCCACATGGGTTGCTTTATGTGGGCAGGACATTATGTACCTGTGATAGACACATCTGGGACAGAGGCTTTTGGAGGGGAGTGAATTCTAGCCTCTTGGATACTGACTATGGGCCCTGATGTTTAAGGGAACAGTACTCTTTGTGAGGTGTATGTCTGGGGGACCCTTTAGTAATGTTACTTTGCATTGAAGTCCCTGTCTCCCCAAGACACACAGACTCTGCGACTCTAGGTCCGGGATCCATTTTAAAAGGCCTAGATGCCACATTTCTAGCAATGACTGCTCCACACTGTGGGACTCATAGCAGATGCATATGTCATCAGCAAGCCAGCTGGGGTTGCCTGCTATAATGTGTATTGAGTCCCACAGTGTGGAGCTGTCATTGCTGGAAATATGGCATCTAGGCCTTTAATATGGTACGTCTTTGGGTGACAGGGACTTTAATTCAAAGTAACATTACTCCAAGGGTCCTCCAGGCATACACCTTACAAAGAGTAGTGTTCCTTTGTCTGACCTGGAATGAGACTTCTGAGTCATACAGGTGGCTAATTAATGTAATGTTTATAGTATGTCTGTTGTTGTAATTATACTCTTGTGGGCAGGTTGTATTGTTAGAGCCGGTTCACACAGGGGCAACACGAATTCCAACGCGACTTTTGTAGGCAACTTGGACATGACTTGGGGCGACTTACAACAAGACTTTAAGTCGCCCCAGGCCATCATCAGAGAATGAGCTCCCAAGGGGGAACTCCCCGCCAAATTTAAAAAAAAACGGCATGGGTTCCCCCTCCGGGAGCATACCAGGCCCTTAGGTCTGGTGTGGATTTTAAGGGGAACCCCCTACGCCGAAAAATGCCATACCCGACCCTTATCCGAGCACGAAAGATAAGGAGGTGGGGACGAGCGAGCCCCCCTCCGGACCGTACCAGGCCATGTTCCCTCAACATCGGGGGGTTGGTGCTTTGGGGAAGGGGGGCAGCCTGCGGCCCCCCACCCCAAAGCACCTTGTCCCCATGTTGATGAGGACAAGGGCCTCTTCCCGACAACCCTGGCCATTGGTTGTCGGGGTCTGCGGGCGGGGGCTTATCGGAGAATACGTGAGCCCCCTTTAATAAGGGGCCCCCAGATCCCGGCCCCCCCACCCTATGTGAATGAGTAAGGGGTACATCGTACCCCTACCCATTCACCTGGGGAAAAAGTGTCAATAAAAAACACAACACAAGTTTTAAAAGTAATTTATTAATCAGCTCCGGGGGTTTTCTTCCGATGTCGGGGGGTCTTCTGACGACTTCTCGGCTCTGTCCGGCCTCTTCTCCCGCTCTCCGCCATCTTCTCCCGGGCTCCTCCGCTGTCTTCTTGGAGCTCTTTTACTAGAGGAGGAGCCTGGTCTCCTCCATCCTCTGTCCTTCTTCCTTCTTCCCTCTTCTTTCTTCCCTCTTCTCTCTTCTTTCTTCTTCCGATGTTGACCCGGCGCTGTCTTCCGCTGTACTGGCTTGTGCGACGTGCGCAGCGACTTATATAGGTATAGGGCCTGGCCACCGGGTTATGTCACACGGTGACCCAACCCCTTTATGATGTCACGTCCTGGGGCATGCTGAGACTGTGACGTCATAAAGGGGCGGGGTCCCTGTGTGACATCACCCGGTGATGCTCAGATAGCATGCTCAGATAAGGGTCTGGTATGGATCTGGGGGGACCCCCACGCCGTTTTTTGGGTGTAGGGGGTTCCCCTTAAAATCCATACCAGACCTAAGGGTCTGGTATGCTCTCGGAGGGGGAACCCACGCCAAATTTTTTTAAATAAATTTGGCATGGAGTTTCCCCTTGAGAGCTCATTCTCTGATTGGCCGCAGCAAAAGTCGCCTGGCCTGGGGCGACTTAAAGTCGTGTTGTAAGTCGCCCCAAGTTGTGTTCAGGTCATGTCCAAGTTGCCTCCAAAAGTCGTGTTGAAAGTCGTGTTGCCCCTGTGTGAACGGACCCTAAGGCCCATGTGCATGGAGCTTAAGCCTTGGTGCTTACTACAATTTTAAAGATTTGTTTAAAGATCTATTTAGTGACCATTTTTCATCAGTTGGGCACCCTCTGTGCACCAGAACTTTCTTACTATTCACTGAAAACTGATGCAGCCACCACATCTAAGGGTAAACTGCAATACAATACATTTTAGGTTTTGGGTATAGTACCGCTTCAAGTATGAGGTTTAGTCTTAACAGACTTTGGCTGTTCAGGTGTTCGTGCAAAAATGCTAGACTTTTTGTGAGGAAGCTGAACATCATATATAGTAGCAGTATTTCTAAAACTATATATAGTGTGACAGCTTCCTTGCGGTGAATGGCTGCTATAGAAACAGAGGGTACATGCATCCCCGCACATCCTTATCCTCCAGTGACATCAAAGAGGCCATGGCCATATTTGGCCAATGACATCCTTTTTTTTTTTACTTTTAGCGGTGGGGCACAGGAAATGTCATTCATGGGGAGTCAGCATTGGGATTGCATTAGCCCATCGGATGCATGGATTTTGTTTCATTCCGCTGGCATTGGGCATAATTTATTGTGATTAATATGGCTCTGTATCGCTGGATAACAATTCATGATGGATGTGAATCGTGGGACTTTTTTTTTCAAATAAAGGACATCAAGGTGTGCCATTGCCATTTTGTTTTTTTTTGTGTGGGTTTTCCATCTGACATCCATACCAGACTCCCAAGAAGAGTAATGACCTTAGACACAGATATTACCGCTCCAACCTCCCAGATCCACAATAAAGTGCTCAGCCTGATGGAACCCACAGGTGCTGGCTCTGCTCAAGATTGAGGAGAAAAAGAATTCCTGGATGGCTGCACATCAAAAAAGGCATCTTTATTGGCAAACGATTAAAATCCAAGTACAGTCACCTCATAAAAGTAGGGAAAACAGACAAATAACTAGCGCGTTTCACGCCCCATCATGTTGCTTATTCAGCTATGAATACTGTACTTGGATTTTAATTGTTTGCCAATAAAGATGCCTTTTTTGATGTGTGGCCATCCAGGAATTCTTTTTCTCCTCAAGAGTAATGACCTGGTATGCATTTTTAAGGGAAGTTCCAATGCATTTTTTTTCTTATCCATTAACATCAATAACAGACTCCATTTAGGATAAGGGTCTGATATACAGTGCCTTGAAAAAGTATTCATACCCCTTGAAATTTTGCACATTTTGTCATATTACAACCACAAAGGTAAAGGTATTTTATTGGCATTTTATGTGGTAGACCAACACAAAGTGGCACATAATTGTGAAGTGGAAGGAAAATTATGTTTTTCAACATGTTTTACAAATAAATATGTGAAAAGTGTGGCATGCATTTGCATTCAGCCCCCAGTCAATACTTTGTAGAACCACATTTTGTTGCAATTACAGTTGCAAGTCTTTTTGGGGATGTCTCTACCAGCTTTGCACATCTAGAGCATTTTTGCCCATTCTTCTTTGCAAAAGAGCTTAAGCTCTGTCAGATTGGCTGGAGAGCATCTGTAAACAGTAATTTTCAAGTCTTGCCACAGATTCTCAATTGGATTTAGGTCTGGACTTTGACTGGGCCATTCTAACACATGAATATGCTTTGATCTAAACCATTTCATTGCAGCTCTGGCTGTATGTTTAGGGTTGTTGTCCTGCTGGAAGCTGAACCTCTCCCCCATCTCAAGTCTTCTGCAGACTCTAAGATTGCCCTGTATTTGGCTCCATCTATCTTTCCATCCCTCTGACCAGCTTCCCTGTCCCTGTTGAAAAAAAGCATCCACACAACATGATGCGGCCACCACCATGTTTCAAGGTGGGGATGGTGTGTTCAGGGTGATGTGCAGTGTTAGTTTTCCTACCCACACATAGTGTTTTGCTTTTAGGCCAAAAATTTCAATTTTGGTCTCATCTGACCAGAGCACCTTCTTCCACATGTTTGCTGTGTCCCCCGCATGGCTTCTCCCAAACTTCAAACGGGACTTCTTATGGGTTTCTTTCAACAATGGCTTTCTTCTTGCCACTCTTCCATAAAGGCCAGAATAGTGAAGTGCATGACTAATAGATGTCCTGTGGACAGATTCTCCCACCTGAGCTGTGGATCTCTGCGGCTCCTCCAGAGTTACCATGGGCCTCTTGGCTGCTTCTCTGATTAATGCTCTCCTTGCCCGGTCTGTCAGTTTAGGTGGACGGCCATGTATTGGTAGGTTTGCAGTTGTACCATACGCTTTCCATTTTCAGATGATGGATTGAACAGTGCTCCAAAATGTTCAAAGCTTGGGATATTTTTTTATGACCTAACCCTGCTTTAAACTTCTCTACAACCTTAACCCTGACCTGTCTGGTGTGTTCCTTGGCCTTCACAATGCTGTTTGTTCACTAAGGTTCTCTAACAATCCTCTGAGGGATTCATAGAACAGCTGCATTTATACTGAGATTAAATTACACACAGGTGGATTTATTATTAGGACTAATTAAGACTATTAGGACTAATTAGGTTGACTTCTGCAGACAATTGGTTCCATTAGATTTTAGTAAGGGGTATCCGAGTAAAAGGGGCTGAATACAAATGCATGCCACACTTTTCACATATTTATTTGTAAAGAATTTTGAAAAACATTTGAGTTTTTGGTTGTAACATGACAAAATCTGTAACATTTCAAGGGGTATGAATACTTTTTCAAGGCACTGTAGGTGCGTACTTTGTCAGTTTTTCCTGTAGTGGGTTGGATACGTCATATAAATGCACCACTTCATAGGCACTTTAAGGGCATCCCCCAGGAATGTTATTTTAAGTAAGTTTGCATTTTCAAAAGCATTTTTAAAGCACTTCTCATTGCTGAAGGAAATGTATTTACTTTTGTTTTGGCGTATGTTCCCCAAGACAGTGCCTACCCCATCGCCCCTCTGTTTTTTAACATTGGTCTCCCATTAACTTCAATGGGATTTGGATTTGCCACCCCAACTTTAGTCATTTTCTGTAGACCCAACTTGAAACAGGTACGTTGACTCATCCCTAGCCAGCATCGTGAAATTTACTTCTTCTGAATTCAGGTTGTCTTGGACCTGACTCAGCCTGTGACTAGACAATGAAAGAAGAAGCAGCAGGGTGAAGAGCTAATCTCTCTGTCATTCTGCTAATTCTTCCTATCAACATGCTTCTTGTCAGCACATGAATTAATTGGCTACTCTACTACTTTTTACTCAGCTCTGCTTTGCAGAGACTGCAAAGAGCTGATACCAGTTTAATATTACATACTTGTACTGCTTGCATTTACAAATACATTTAATGATTTATTAGGTATTCTAAAGCTGCCATAGTTTGAGTCTTTCATAATTGCCTGGAGTTCAGCTACATCTTTAACTACTTGCTGACCGCTCTATAACCAAATGACAGCTACAGCGTGGCCAGCTAGTTCTGGGACGCTGTAATTTGATGCCCTCCCATGATTGCGCCTGCCGCGCTCACTGTGGGGTGCAAACGGCACACTCTGTGATTGCAGTGTCCTCTGGATTGAGGTAAAGAGCCAATCAGCGGCTCTTTACCATGGGATCAGCTGTGTCCAATCACAGCTGATCACGGATGTAAACAGAAGCCTGTTATCGGCACTCCTTTCCTCACACTGTCAGCATGAGGAGAGAAGAAAAGAGCCAATAACTGGCTTGTGTAATAGGGAAATGTACACTGATTATCAGTATCCTGATTATCAGTGCAGTCCTAATAGTGCCTACGAGTGCTGCCAATCTGTGCCCACCAATGCTGCCTATCTGTTCCCATTGGTGCCTCCTTATTAGTGTCACCTATCAGTGCCTCCTACCAGTGCCCATCAGTGCCACCTATCAGTGCCACCTATCAGTACAGCCTCTTCAATGCCCACCAGTACTACCTCATCAGTGCCCATCAGTGCAGCCTATCAATGCCCATCAGTGAAGGAGAAAAATGATCTGTTTGTCAAATTTTATAACAACTATGAAAATGTTATTTTTTTTTCAAAGTTTTCGGTCTTTATTCATTATTTTAGCAAAAAAAAAACAGTGTTGATTTTATACCACCAAAAGAAAGCAGTTTTTTGTGAAAAAAAAATGATAAAAATTAAATTTGGGTACAGTGTTGCATGACTGCGCGATTGTCATTTAACCACTTACCGTCCGCCCTATAGCAGAAACACGGCAGCAAAGTGGTTTCAAAATCCTGACCGGACGTCATATGTTGTGATTAGGATTTTGAGCCGCTGCGCGCCCCCGGGGGCGCGCATCACGGCGATTGTTGTTGCGGTGTTTCAGTTTGACACCCCGCAACTATGATCTCGGTAAAGAGTCACTGAGGGAGACTCTTTACCATGTGATCAGCCGTGTCCAATCACGGCTGATCACAGTGTAAGTAGGAAGAGCCGGTGATCGGCTTTTCCTCATTTGCGTCTGTCAGACGTGAGTAGAGGAGAGCCGATCGGCTGCTCCTCTGACAGGGGGGTCTGTGCTGATCGATTATCAGTGCAGCCCCCCGAGGATGCCCACACTGGACCACCAGGGATGCCACCAGACCACCAGGGATGCCCAGCACAAGGTATGCCACCCTAGACCACCAGGGATTCCAGCCAGTGCCCACAATGGATGCCAATCAGTGCCCACAATGGATGCCAATCAGTGCCCACAATGGGCATCACTGATTGGCATGCATTATTGTTTGGCACTGATTGGCATCCATTAGTACAGTATAATACCACCTATCACTGCCCATCTGTGCCACCTATCAGTGCCCATCTGTGCCACCTATCAGTGCCCATCCATGCCCATCTGTGCCGCCTATCCATGCCCATCTGTGCCGCCTATCCATGCCCAACTGTACCGCCTATCCATGCCCATCCACGCCGCTTATCCATGCCAATCCATGCCAGCTATCAGTGCCAATTTGTGCCACCTATCAGTGCCCATCCGTGTCGCCCATCAGTGCCACCCATCAGTGCCGCCTATCAGTGCCACATATCAGTGTCCATCAATGCCACCTCATCAGTGCCACTTCATTGGTGCCACCTCATCGGTGCCCATCAGTGCCGCCTTATCAGTGCCCATCAGTGTAGCCCCATCAGTGCCCATCAGTGAAGGAGAAAACGTACTTATTTACAAAGTTTTGAAACTGAAACAAAAAAAACATATTTTTTTCTGGCCATGATTGTAAAATGAATCCTCCATATACTGATGACCATTGTCTGCTGTACAGAAAGTGATTGCAAATGCAAAATGTTAAAGTTGTCACAGGAACAAGAAGTGAGGGGAATACTTCTAATGTGAGCACCTGTTAGCCCTTGTACACACGGCCGGAGATTCCGACGGAATGTTTCCTATCGGACCATTTTGTCGGATATTTCGACTGTGTGTGGTCTCCATTGGACTGTTTCCGTCGGAATATCCGACGGACCAACTTTTCCAACTTGCCGGTAAAATTTTCTGACAAAATGCTCCGATCGGACATACTCCGATCATGTGTAGCCTGCTCCGACGGACAAAGTGCCACGCATGCTCAGATCAAATTCCTAGACCAAAGCTATTGGCTACTAGCCTGAACGTAGTCCCGTCGTAACGAAATAACGTCATCACGTTATGTACAATTGGATTTTCCAACAACTTTGTCCGACTGTGTGTATGCAACAGTTTCGGACAAAATCCGTCGGACAAAATCCGTCAGACAAAATCCAAAGGATTTGGTTGTCAGAATGTCCGACCGTGTGTACAAGGGCTTATGGTGACACCTGTTTAACACAGGCCATACACAGAGAAAATGTATTTCCTGCAACCATGGGTTGGTAGCATCCATAGGTGTGCACAGCCTATTGCATTAGGGTGCGCACGCCAAAGCTCAAACACACATGCGTGTGTGTGTGTGTGTGTCTAAATACATGTGCCCTGGCACATTGATCTCCCTGCCAGCACAGTAAAAGAGAAGTGCATTAGCCCTTCTCTTATGGCAGAGCCAGTAAGAGGGAGATCTTTCCCATTTCCCCGTTTCTACACGGAGTGATAATGCTAATGCGCACTAGGTGAATAGGGTGTGCCCAGGCACATCTAGCACACCCTGTGTGCACGCCTATTGTAGCATCCCTGGTTTTAGAATTTGTATTCTCTTTACACATGTAATATAGAGTTATGGAATACTTTAAACTACTGTTTACTGTCTACTCTTTTTCCTTTAGGAGCAGCAAAGTAGGATAATAATGTTAATCAATGTCTGTAGTTATTCGCTACTTAATGATAATCTTTTTAGCTTTAAGTACAGGTAATTCATGGGTAATTAATAGAGAATTTCAAATGTATTATGTTAGCCAAAAAAACAAAAAAACAAAATGCATAATGTGACACTTGCCAACCGCCGCACGCCGATTTACGCCAGCAGAACGGCATGGGCAGGCAAAAGGGAAAACTTGTATGTCCCTTTGAATTTGCCACCTAGCGGGCATGTGTGTGCCCACTGCACGGGTCCCTCAAACTCGATTTTCGCCCGCAGCCTGTGATTGTGGCAAGGAGAGGCAGAATGAGGAAATGTTTATGTAAATAAAGCATTTCCCTGTTCTGCCTAGCAACATAACAGGGACCTACTGCTCCCTGTCATCAGGAGCAGTGATCTCTGTGATGTTGTAGTGAGCCCATCCCCCCACAGTTAGAACACATTCAGGGAACACACTTAACCCCTTAATCGCCCCCTAACATTTAACTCCTTCCCTGCTAGTGTCATTTATACATTAAGCAGTGGCTATTTGTAGCTTTGATCACTGTGTAAATGTCAATGGTCTCAAAATAGTGCCAAAAGTGTCTGATCTGTCTGCCATAATATTACAGTCCCAATAAAAATCGCAGGTCGCTACCATTACTAGTCATTGGCTGACAGCTGATCACGTGGTAAGGGGCGGAATCTACCCCTTACTCGGATCTGTGATCAGCTGACTCTCATAGACTCTGTGATCACAGAGCGTGCCTCGTGACCCGCATGGACGCCTTCCCAGCAATTAAGGCCCGTGGTGCAGCCGTCTTTCGGCTATAGCGCGTGTTGCAAGAAGTTAAAGCCCCCTGAGACGTTTTCTTTTACAAGAAGGTTATTGATGTCTGGGGAGTGTTTGGTTACAAGGGCTCGAGCACGGAAGCACAGAAGTGTTTGGTGTGCACGAGGGTTGGAGCACTTTACATGGATTGATTTGCACTAAAATTTTTATACAGAAAATAGAACTGGAAAACATATTTTGTTTAATGCACTTTTATTGGAACATTAAATGCACCTTATTGGAACACCCAATAATTATTGACACTTTTGGAAACGATTTGTAAACAGTCTTTATATACTTACTTTGTAGTTAATATTTACACTTTATATATATATATGATTTATCATATCAGTTGATGCACTTTAAAATTGGTTGTGCACTTTTGATTTTTATGTAGTTCTACCAGTTTCACAGGTATAAAATTCCCTTCTTGCCCATGCATACACTTTCTTTCTAAGCAAAAATTTTGCGAGCAAAAGTCCAACATCTCCCAGCAAAGATACCCAAATGAAAATCTCTCCACATCCCCACCCCCCAAAAGTAAAAAATTTCTCAAGCCAAATTTGCCTAAGCATAAATTACCACAAAAAAAGTATATTCTCTCACCAAGCAAAAATCTGCCTAGCTCCCTCAATTAAAAATCTCCCCTCCCCCCAATCAAATATTTCCTAACCAAAAATCCCCCCTCAGTGAAAATCTGCACCCCCCCAAAAGAAAAAAAAATGACTCCCAAAAATAATTGTCCTTGATTACAAGCAAAAATTCCCCTAACTCACCCCCCTCTGCTAGCCTCTTATAACATGTCCCCAACCTCTTTCTATTTTCTGTAGCATGTCTCCGGTGTCCAGCCAAACTTGTAATGTGTCAGTGACAGAAGCTGTTTATATCAAATGATTACATAACTATTCAAAGGACATATGACAAATGAAGCTCATTAATATGCTGCTTTATAAAAAGTAAAAAAAAAAGGTAGCAGTTATACTTTCTAAACTATCAATTAAATTAATATTTCTATAAAACATTACAATTCTAAATAAAATTCTGCAATTTTTTAAAGATACTTTTTAAATACATAATATTTTTTTTTGATAAAAAAGTGTACTTACTGCTTATAAATAAGTTTTATATTCTTACCTTCAATAAAGAATGCTTCAATTTTGTGGTCTTTTATTTCAGCAGATTCTAAAGACAAAAGGTTCACAAGCATGCACTCTAGAGATGTTTTCAGCTTTCAAAAGAAATAAATCAATAGTAAAGTGCATGCTGCCATGGCATGTCTTTATGTAAAGAAACAACCAATCACAGTACTAGAACCTCCGTGTACAGAAAGGTGTTTCCTCAGTGGTCTACACAAAAATGCCAGAGTTGAAAGATGACTGTTACAAGAAAATCAATACTGCTGTTTTGGACTGGGAACATAGAAGCTATCTAAATATGACTTTAAATTTCAGATTTGCTTATAAATCCATTAGGTACAAAAGAAAGGAGGCTAATTTGAAGATACAACTAAAAAAGGGTGCTTCCTCCACTTTGGAGTACAAAAAATTTGGGGGTTGCTTAGGAAATAACACATAGGATAATCATACAAAACCAATAATGAATAGTATGTGTATGATTTTTTAATACAGGGTAAATGTACTTTTGGAATGCAACATTTTTCTATTTACAAGTATTCTATCAAAATTATTATTTAGTGTGACATTTGCAATTTTTTGAAGAATTTACCATTTTCAAGCTCAATTAATACATAAATGATAATTTTAGCCTTTTACAATACTAATAAAAATGTTAACTGTGAACACCAATTAGAGAAGTCACTTTACTTCCTCCAAGTCATTGCTATCCACTTGGTGGCAGGCAGCTTTTTGTCCCATTTGCAGTTGTTGCTGCATCATTAATTTTCTTAGCAGAAAAAAACATGTTTAGTATCCTGTTACAAGCCCATCATCTAATTATTATCATTATTCAGGATTTATATAGCGCCATCAGTTTACGCAGCGCTTTACAATATGAGGGCAGACAGTACACTTACAATACAAATCAATACAGGAGGGATCAGAGGGCCCTGCTCGTTAGAGCTGACAATCTAGATGCTGATACTACTCTAAAAAAGTCTCATCTTCAGCCTTCCCTATGGTTCTACTGTCATGGTCTAGCCTGCAGACTTCTGTTTATGCTTTTCTTACCTCCTTACTGCAGTGGTTCTGCTAGATCTCTGATTTCATTCACATGTATCGTTGGCTTCTCTGCTCACCTATGGGTGTCAGCTGCTCTACTCTGGATTTATATCCTTTTCCCTTCTATCACTTCCTATGTGACCTCCCTGTTTGCTTCCCTATATATACACATGCTCAGCGCAGCATTTAGCAACGTCACAGTTCTTGGACCTCCCATTTGCTACTACTCGAGATGCCTGTGTCTGATTATCTGTGTACTGATCGTAGCTTCATCTACCATCTGTGTTTGTCTGCTGCCCGTCCTGACCTTGGCTTGTCTGCTGGATTTCCTCTTGTCTACTGCTGTTTGTACTTTGCATACGTGAGCAGCCTCTGCATCCTTAACTGTGGGCTTACCAGGGGGCTGTGATTTGGTTCCGGCTTGCTGCAAATCCATTTCCACCATCAAGGGCTCTGGTGAAGAAACAGGCTGGGGCTTGGACTCTGTGCCCTAGGGAACCCCAAGTTGGAGATCTACAAGGGCTACCACAGATATTTAACAGCAACATCAACATTATTTCTGTAACTGTGGAGTTGATTTAGGTCAAGAATACAAGTGTATGTGTTTCTACTATGTACTTACTAGTTACAGAAAATATCAGGGACAGGGATATGCTTAATGTTATGTTGAGTCAGAACAGAGACTGGTATCCTTAATGAAAAAGATACTTGCATTTTAAAGTGGAACTTCACTCTCTCAATCAACATGGACTATCTATTTGTAATCCTTATACTGCTAGCATTACTAAATAGATAGGACAAAATATCATATTTACTTGTTTTAATATATATTTTTTTCACTTACTTCCTGATTTCTATGCCTAGGCAAATGATGTCATACATTCCAGGAGTCTTCAGGAAGGGAAGGAAGGCTCTCAGCTCAGCCCATGCCTGAGCTAAGGGCAAATGGATTCTAGGAAACCACCATGCGAGTCAAACTGCCCCAGAAGCCATGGTGGTTCCAGCTTTTTACTTGCACACCTTGTGGATCACTCAGAATCGAAGAGTTTATTAGGTAAATTTGACCTCATTTTATTCACCAACGATTTATGCTGCACTTTCATTCTATCTTACCTAATCTCTTTGGTTAATATGGTTTCTTAATAATCTTAATTTTCTATGTACTTTTCCTCTTTATCATCTGTACTTTCTACTCTCACTAACCTTACCTATACACTCATTAGCATCACATTACCCTATCCTTTACCAAGTTTAGAACATATGCCCATTGCCCATTGTACCACATAATATGAGTTTCCAATCTATTTTATAATCTCACTTTTGTTCCCAGCACTAATGGTCATTTTTGACCATTATCTTTTGGAATTTTCTACTTTGGAAACCATATTTGTTGAGTCCTGGTCTGTCATTACCACCTCAGCTCCCACCAGTGATACCCCTAGGGGTTTTCTGATTCATGTTTGCACATTGCTACTGCATAGACACAGACAATGTAAGTACTTTTAAGAGTGGTTTTGGGGGGTTTATCCTAGGTAAGATTACCTCACCTACTTTATTTTATTTTAATCTCCGTCCATGACAGGGTTAGACAGGGTCTTACAGATATTCTTGTTACTATTATACTACAGCATTCAGTTTTTCCACGTGCATGCTCCTGAAGAGTGGATGAATCCACGAAATGCATAGAGCTATTATATGCCATGTTTTTATGCCAACTATATGTTTTATCTACTTAATGATCACCTGTAATATGTGATTTGTATTATTAGGGGTGAATTGTCATTGCTGTATGTTTATCCACTGAACAAAATATATTGGTTTTCTTGGTGTACTCATGATTAACCTCGTGTAACTTATCACTGATTTCCAATACATTTAAACATTTTACACCTGCCTGCTTCATTTAAAGTCCCAACCCCCAGTCCTCCTGTTTGTTTCAATATTCTGGACCTTATTGTGTATTCCAGGGCAGACAGATTAATCTGCCAGGTTGATAAATCAGTCCCTGAATGGTTGTATTTACATAAAATACATATTGAAATCACTGCTGATCTGTTAAAGGGAACCTAGTGTATTTTCTTATGTTATATGTTATGTGCATGTGTAACAGCTTGCATTCAGAATTTTTCTCCAAAAGGCTGTCACCATTTTCCTTCAGGTATCATCCAGTGTCAACATCTATAGTCTGCAATCAAATCTATTTCCAACATGTCTCACTCATGGAAATTGTGGAGTCTGTGCAGTAACCTTTATGTTCGGGGTTCCTTTTACACATCTCACACAGATCAGCCACCTGCTGCTGTCTCTTATCGGGTGACATTTGGAAAAAAAATTACAAAAGTCAAGATGATCACTGGGGGAGAAAAGACAATGAATAGTTTCATGCATGGTATACAAAGACTACTTTTTCAAAGTCCTATGAAGTGCATCTGCTTTCTTCTTGTAATTCTACATATCATCTTTATGGATTACACCGAGACCCCTATTTCTATAAGAACATGCGGTGGCCCATCTCTATACTCTCACTCTCTATATTCTGTATGTATGTATATATATATATATATATATATATATTTTTTTTTTTTTTATAAATTCTTTATTTTTTCATCTTTTCTTTCCATAGATTTCACATTACATTTCGTTATATAGCTACAACTTCTTTAACAGCTATGTCTTATAATATTTCAATCCATACCTCAATTCCATGTCATCCTCCCCTATCCCTCACCCTTCCCTCCCAGAAAAATAAATAAATAAATAAATAGATAAACAAACTAAAAAAAAAAAAAAACTGAGTTTTCACTATAATCCCCCCCCCCCCACAACCCGCCTGCTCTATCATATTTCAAATGTTTTACATCATACTTTCTCTATAATTTAGATATGGAGCCCAAATCTTCTGATATTTCTCATCTTGATCTCTCATTGTCATTGTTAAATTTTCCATTTGTTGGATTTCTGCAATTCTCTGAAACCACTGTGCTCTAGCTGGAGGGCTGCTTTTTTTCCACAGAACCGGAATACATGCCCTTGCTGCTATCAATAAGTGTCTCAGCAAAGAATTTTTTAATCTTTCTATTGCCATTGGGATATCCAGCAACAGAAAAGTTGCCGGTTTATCTCCCAGGTCAATTCCTGTAATCCTTACAATAGTATCAACTACCATCTCCCAGAACACTCAAATTTTTGGACATTCCCAAAATATATGTAGTAGTGTTCCCTCTGCTCCATGACATCTCCAACATTTCTCTGATATCTGGGGGTACATTTGATGTAACACTTTTGGTGTTCTATAACACCTAGTGAGAATCTTATATCCCCCTTCTTGATATCTGCTTGCCATCAAGGCCTTTTGATTAAACAGCAACATCTTATCCTTTTGTTCTGGGGAAAACGTAGTCCCTAAGTCTCTTTCCCAAGCCTGCAGAAAGGGCAATTCTTGTGGAGTCTCCTGTTCTATTAACATACTATAAAAATAAGACATCAAATGTCTCAGTTCCTCTCCTTTCAAACAGATCTCTTCAAACTCAGTCAATGCCCTTATTTCTACGTATACTTTTGATTTAGATCTAATAAAGGCTTCTAATTGCCTCATTCTGAAGGGATCTAGCCCTAATGTCATTCCTTTTTCAATATCTTTTTAGTCATTAACCGATTGCCTACCGAGAAATGACAAATTCTGCTCATGCCTCTGTCTCGTATTGTTTTAAATTTTGGATCTGTTATTCCCGGTAGAAATGCTGGGGTACCCAGGATGGGAAGGAGCGGACTGGGAATTCTTGAAATAGATGTTTTTCTGAATACTCTTTTAGTTATTCGTAATGTCTCCCCTAGTATTGGATGTTTTCTCATTCCTACTGGTATTTCTGTATCTGGAATCCATACTAATCCTTCCAATGGGATATCTATTGCTGCTTGTTCTGTCTGTATCCACGGTTTTTCGTTTTTAAGCCTACACCATTCCACTACTCTGGCTAAATGTGAAGCTTCCTGGTATTTTATTGGGTCTGGGAGTCCTATCCCTTCTTTTCCTTTGGGGAGTACTAAAATATCTCGGCGTACTCTTGCTGGTTTCCCAGCCCAGATGAACTTCATAAATCTTGATCTAAGATCCTTGAAAAAACTTGGAGGGATCTTAATCGGTATAGTTTAGATTATGTATAGCAGTCTAGGCATCACATTCATCTTAATAATATTAGTTCTCCCGAACCATGTAAAAATCTCTTTGTCCCATTTTTGAAGATCACTTTTGATCTGTCTTACCAGTGGGATATAGTTCAGTTCGAACAGCTCATTTAGATTTTTTGACATTTTTGTTCCTAAATAACTTATATATGAATTCGTCCATCTAAAATCAAATTGCGTGGATATTGTTTGTAGCTGAGGCGAATCTATTTCTACCCCCATTGCTTCTGATTTTCCATAATTTATTCTAAAGCTAGATATTTTCCCATATTCTCGTAGCTCCATTAGTAAAGACGGGAGAGATGTAATTGGGGACGTTACAAAAAAAATCAGATCATCTGCATAAGCTGCCAATTTCTGATCTTCATTTTTTATTTTTACCCCCCTGATATCCACATTGGCACGTATTTTCCTTAAAAAAGGTTCTATTGTCAAAATGAATATCAGGGATGAGAGGGGACATCCCTGGCGTGTTCCATTTAAAATGGAGAATGGCTCTGATAATCTGTCATTCACTTTCACCCTAGCACTTGGTTTTGAATATAAGTTAAGGATCCATCTCAGCATCCCCTCCCCCAGGCCTATATGCTGTAATACCGCTTTTAAGAATATCCAATCTACCCGATCAAACGTTTTTTCTGCATCCGCAGATACTATCACCGTTGACTTATGCAGTTTTTGTACCAGGTAAATTGTGTTCACCACTCGTTATATTTTATAGTTTTGCTCCTTCTACAGTACTTACCTTATCCCTGTTGCTGTAGATTTACTAACAAGATAAAAGCAAATTCTCCTGCACTCTAAAGTGATGTGACGGTGTTAAATATTCCCTAGGAACTCTATGGCTCTGGGTAAATGCACAGACCTTGCTACCCTCCAAGGGTCAGGGGCACCCAATGGAAACACTGAAGAAAAAGCCAATTGGCTCTGAGGAATAGGGGCTCTCCCCTCGATATGCAGCAGCCATCTGGAAGAATCCTTCTGAGGGCTAGACACGGTCCCAGTGACCTGGTTGCTTTGTGTCCTTTGTGGACTTGAAATGCTTTTATGACTAACTTGTTTGTGAGTAGATTTATTTTCTTTTTATACCAATAAACACCACTTGGGTAATGAGAAATGTTGGTGCACCCTCTTTTTTTTTTTTTTTCTACGCTGTAGACTTACTGTTTCAGATGCCCAGTTCAAATAATCTTTTGGGTTGAATGACCCATTTTCTTTGACACAGACTGTCATGGACATGTTCAATGGATATGTGTTACCATGCAGCCTACACTTACAGTACTTCTGGAATGAGCAGAGCTCAAACACCATTACAAGAGTGTTGCTCCATCCAGGAAGAGGGGCTGCCCACCATTGCAGGCAAAGAAAATAAAGAACCCAATATTTCATTGAATTGGTAGAGCTTTATTAGAATAACTATATTTTTGTATGTTGTGATACGCCAGGAGTCATAGTCAGTCTTCATTATTATACCCAGTATTAAAACTACTGACACAGAAAACTACACATAGGAAAAGAAGATGAGCCAGTGTGATAAGTTCACAATAGGCTATTTAAAAATGCTATTATATTCTCTGTACACCAAAATGGTACAGAATGCATAAATGTCAAAAGGAAACTCACCAGCCATTTTTGCTATGTGCTGAAAACTTCTCAGGAGCAGTAGAAGCAAATGCCCTGTAGTTCAAAATACAGAATACATTGGAACTGCTTCTTCTGCTGTGTTCCTTCCCAAGATAGCATTATTATTAAAAATATAAATGCGTCTTGCTACAATCCTCCTTGTTACAAAGTTTCAAAACTTCTTATCCAAAAGTCACTTTTCAATACTATGTATGTTGTATTATTTCATCCAGGATTGTATGTGAAAAAAATCAACAGGGTGAGATTTAATCCTTAGGCTGGGTTCACACTGCTGCGGGGGGAGATCCGGATGTGATTCGCACCGCAAATCACATCCGATCTCCGTAGCGATGCGAGTACAGCCATACAGATAGTATGGCTGAATTCGCATCGGTCCCGCAGCAAACTCGCACGGGACCCTTTTTTTGGTCCGCAACAGAATCGGATCGCATGGGGGTTCACACCATGCGATCCGATTCCTGTGCGAGTCGGCAGATCGCACTGCGATATGCGGACGGATCTGGGGGTGTCATTAACATATCATTGACACTCCCAGCCGTCCGCATAGGGCAGTGTGAACTGCCGGCGGGAGTCATGCGATGCGGGAAAACGCCGCGGATTTGCGGCGTTCCCGCATCGCAGCGGTGTGAACCCAGCCTTAAAAACAAAACCAAAAAAAGGCAGTATCCAGAGCACATAGAGAGACCTATATATGTTGTACAGTTACTACCTATCTTTGATTTTTGTTTATAACATTTCTATCATTATGTACATCATGTGCATTTCAAATAAAAAAAAATACCTTATATTCATCTCAGTGGGATGGCATGCATCATAGTCATATCATTCACTGTTTTAGTTTGATATCTATCATTCTCCATCCATGATGCATTCATATGTTCAATATATGGGACTACTATCTACACACATATGGTCCTCTGAACACATGTATATCACACTACAACATACTAAAACATTATTAAAAAAAAATATTAAAAAAACATGAGAAAACCTGGCATAGATGAAAAAGGGCTCTAGTAGAAATAGAAACATATATTTGAAAACCTGACATAGGTAGAAAGAAAAGTCATCCCTTGACTAAACAGGTTCCTACATCCCAGGCACATGTTTGTATAAAATGGGGCACAATCACAGAACCTTAAACTTGGGGGTAGTGGAACAGGTACATAGATGACATCTTTATTCTTTGAATAGGACCATGTAACGTGTTGGAAGAATTTCTGACACTTTTGAATCAAAATTATTACAATCTCAATACATAATGGTGGGGCTTGAGTTATAAACAAGGCAAAGTAGGCTAGTGACTGCACAGGATATTTGGGTGCCACTCTTCCTGCTCTGGATATTGCCTACTAATTTATTTAAATTATATATCACTTATGTACCCAGCTGTTTTTGGTTGGATAATGCTGTTGTGTCTTTATTGTCACACAGTCGGCATCATAAATACAATGTAAAAAATATAACAGTTCAGTTCAGTGTAGGTAAAAATATATGGAAATAGAAGCAATACTTATGAAAAATGTATCAAGCATGAAATAATGGCTCCTCAGACATGTGTGTCTACCATGTGCTTCCCTTCAATGCTATGTCGTGTGACCAAGAAGAAGCAGGAAATCACGTTGCTTCTGAGAGAAGGCAGCTGTTCCAATTTGTCAGAGGGTCTTTGAGTGAATATGTCTGTGTCATCTCACCTAGAGGGTGTGTGTGAGCCACTCTCCTTGAGGGTGTATGTATCTCCTCAATATAGATGTCTTGTCTTTTTATGCTCCATGTACATGTCATAACTCCACAACACTCAAAACCTTTTAGGCATGCATTCTTTTATGGTAACTTCAGCAATATGTCTATACAAGAGGAGGTACTAACTCAGAGAGTAATATATGGAGTTTGATTGACAAGCCCACATGTAACACTCTATACTTGTAGTAATGTGCTGATCATGTAATATAACCAAACATCTACTAAAATGAACACATATTACCAACTTTAACTACATTAAGTAAATACATACTAATATCATTAATTATGACTGAGACTATGCTAGTCCCAACTTAACAGTATTTAAACAAATATGTATATTTCCTTTAACTACATAAATATATGTCTATTTTTGACCTCCCATGATAATCTATACAAAGATAACTTATATGTAATTTCAAACTAGACAGTTATACATCAGAGATCTAGCAAATTACTAACTCAGCTACAGCTGAAGAATCATATCAATCAATTGATTAAGGTCATTCACTCACACTGTTTTTATTATGATTAATCATATATCCAAATATATTTTGCAAGCTTGCCATGAATATAATATAACACCTACAAGTGCCAAATTACGGATTTGGAATAATAATATAACAATCTGTGCAATACCTATTAAACAATTAACTAATAAAGATGCATTTTAGATATTGAATAGGATAGAGTTTCATATTTCACTGTTTAGATTATCTCCATTTGATGGAATGCACACTTCTTATGTTTATTTCATGAATACATTTATTTACCCCCACATGGGATAGCTATTGACATGTAGCTTGATGTTGATCTTTTAACATTAGCACTTGTATGTGTATTTTGCTGTAATGCAGTTGTAAACATGTGAGATGGGTTAATATTATTGTTCCCATGTGCAATTTTATCTTCCCCAATTACCTCTCCTACATTGTTCTAGCCCTTCCCATGCCCCATGCTGCCTGTATAAAAATGTGGGATGAGCTGGAATGGTGGGTCAGATGGGAATAAATTACATAGTAGTGGATTAATGTAAGAAACTGCTTGACTCTTGACTTTTCCCCCTTGTGGGGCCCTCAAAGTGGATGAGGAAGTAGACTTGTCATGAACTGGAGCTCATTTACAGGTATATGTTGTGTTTACCTAATGTTATAGCACAGCCTCCTCTGCTTGGGTATTGAGATTTATTCCTTCTGATTTGTACCAATGATTTGGAAAGTTAGAGACGTTCAAGTTTCCTAAATATTGCCGCATTAGTGTTTTGCATGGTTAGAACACATAAGATCTTAGTAGAACAGCGTATGAAGGGTAATCGAAGAGGAGGGGGAGGAGCAGCCAGTTTAGAATGGGAGCGGTGGTGGCTGGATGATAGGAGACTCTGATGGAAGGGTGATCTGTATGGTCCTAGATGCACACCCCTGGATGGATGGGCTATTGTAACACAGTTGTTAGCTGTGGCATGAGGCTATACCTAGGGCCTCAAAATGTAATCAAGGTAATTTACAAGGCCTTTTTTTATAGAAATGTGATGGTGCCTGTTCTTGCCCAAATGCTCAATGTGATGTGGACCTGTATGTGTGAGGAGGAGCTGAATGAAGGGCCTGGGTTGTGCAATTTCTCTCCAGAAATGCCATTAAAGTGGAGCTGGAACACTACAGCACAACATGGCTTGTGTAACATGTACATAGCACGAGATCCCCTTATCTTGTAAGGCCCCATGGGTAGCCACCACAACCTCTGGTCAGTAGGGGGTGCTTGTGAGCATAATTTGATTATTTGATAGGGTAAGAAAACCTGTTTGCATTCTGTTCATGGACAGTTTTGCAAATTTTGCTTCAAGTTCACAAACCTTGTGGCAAACTCCAGAGAAGTCTAAGGAGGGCAAATTCTGTTATTCAATTCTGGTCATTTGTAAGGCTAATAAGAAAGTTATTGTCAAGCTAAAACTATGGAAATATGGGCACCACCATGGAAAACATGTACCGATGCCACATATTGACAATATGGCTTAATAGTTTTTAAGGGATGCAGCAGAATGTATGTGTGGCATTGGCCCATTTAAGCTTCTCTGTAGTGCATTTCTTCCTGGCCATACTAACTGTTTCTCCCTCCCTGTCAGAAACCATGAATCAGACTGAGACAGAAGTACAATCAAATCACACTTGTTTATTAATAAAAATAAAAAGGTAAATAGAAAAAGTGTAGTCAAGCATAGCCAGAGTCCAGTAACCAGATCAGGTAGTCAGCCAGTCCAAAGTTCAATAACCAGATCGGGTACTCAGCCAGGCCAGAAGTCACGGATCCAAGTAGAGCAACTGCAAGCAGGTTAAGGAGCCAGGAGGGATGTCAGCAAGCCAGTCTTGAAACAAACCGCAGGAGATGGTTCCTTGTGATGTGACCAACGCGAAGGCAGAGGTGAAGTGAGCTGGAAGGCTTTAAGTAGACATGTCAGACGAGCATCATTGGGAACAGCTGGTAACTGTGGGGAGAGAAGAGAGCTGGCAATTAGCCGACATCTGAGCGTCCAGCCCAGAGAAGGAAGGGCTAAGCCAGCCCTGACACTCCCTGAATGTGATCAAGAACACAGGCAAAGGAAGTGATTGACAATGATTGCCTGTTGCCACAGTCAAAGGACTTTGCTCCTCTCAGCAATTGGGAGACATAAGTAATCCTACTGGCTGCCACTTTGGTTATGAGTAACCGCACCTAACACATGGACAATTGGGAGACAAATGGGAGACAGATTGCAGGAGAGTCTGGGGTGCACTGGGAACTGAGAGCAAGCTGCAAGGGACTTGAGGATGCTTGAGAACAGGGCAGAGTTGAGAAAGATCTCACGGAATGGCAAGCTGTGTACTTTGCTGCTGTTCCTGTGTTGCAGGCTGCATGATAGAGATCATTTAGCTACTGTGCTGCAGGCAGGGAGCAGCCTGTTGCTAGAGAGAGCTGCTGTACCATGTGTCTATGCTGTCAACTATGAGCAGTGCTGTGTGCTGTCCAGAGAAATAGGTAGCAGAGCCATAAGAAGAGAATTACCAGGGGTGACAGGCTTGAGAGGAAGGCCCATGGCCTCGTGGGATGCTTTTCAACTTATCCTATCCAGTAGTTAGTATCTCAGAGGCCATTAGCTGGTGAAATCTGCATCTATCCTGCCTGTGGGATCACTCAGTGAGGGACCAACTGAATCCAGAAGGACATCATCAATGTTCTTGTGTGGTGAGAGACCTCTTGGCCACCATGGGGTGTTTAAATGCCTGATATTTGCTGCCATTTTGCTGTTGTGAGGAGTTCTGTTGAAAAGGACTGTGTGTGTGGGCTGGCTTCAGCCCTTCCTTCTCTGAGCTGGCTGCTCAGCTGTCGGCTAATTGCCAGCTCCTATCTCTCCACAGTAACTCACCTGTTGATGATATCTTGCTCGTCAGTCCTGCCTACTTAAGCCGTCCAGCCCAGATGATCTCTGCCTTCGCCTTGGTCACATCTCTAAAGACGCTCTCCTGCATTCCTGTTAAAGACTTGCTTGGCTAACATTCCTTCTGGCTCCAGATCCTGCTTGCTGTTCTACTACGCTCATCTCTGGCTCCCTGACGTTTTGGTTTGTCTGGCTATCAGTTCCGGTTCCTGAACTCTGGCTATGTTTTGACTATGTTTACTCTGTTTAATTTTTTTTAAATATTATTAAACAAGTGAGATTTAACTGTACTTCTGTCTCTGTCTGATTCATGGTTTCTGACACCGTGTTGCTCCTATATACCTTGCGATTACAAATACTCTAGCCAGAGGGAACGAGCGCTTCCAAAAACACTGCCCTTTTGAAAATTGTCTCTGTACTGCTTTGCGGTGTCAGAGTACATACCATTGTGATAACTATTGTATGTCAGCATCATTCCCCCCATTTCTAGTGTATGTTATTGACCAGGTATTTCACAGGCAGTGGTTGAGAATGATTGGTGTTTTTACCCATTACTGTGATACTAAATCTGTATAGCCATTGAAGGCGCTGTCAAACTAAATTCCTTCACAGGACTTTGCTTGTTCAATAAAACCCATTGTAAATCATTACAGGTTTGTTTGTGTACATGGCAGATCATCACTGGAACAGGGCAGTAGGACCCAAACATATCCAGTGGCTCCTCTTAGAGTAGCTCTACATTTACATAACAGACAGGAAGATCACATACACAAGAGGATAACATACAGAAGGAATATTAGGCAACAGGGCTCTTCCATGTAATAATCCATTTCATGTTACAAGTTTAACATCTTTATCAATAATAAAAAGCAATCTACAGTTTTATATTACACAAGAACGGGTTACCCTACAATTGAAAGATCATTATTATTTTTGCGCTCACATTCCTTTTCCTTTTTCCTTCGAAGCTGTAAGTGTATTTCACCTATTCTGTAAGTCTAGACAAACTTTACAAAGTTTGGTAAAAGGAAAGTAAGAGAGACACAGAGTTCAGGGACTTCAGAAGATGAGAAACAGAGAGCTAGGAAAGCGGAGATAAGAAGAGGAGTTATGGCATCAGCAGAACAGATAGATAATTGTTTGAAGCCAGCCACAAGCTTGAGATTGCATTTCCAAGGTGAAAGGGACAATGCACATGAACAAAAATTCCGGTGAAAATATATTTAATGGATGGCATTCATTTTGTAGAGCATTTTAGTTTTTGTTCAAAGTTAAACTATTTTTAAACCATAGTTTAAACTCCATTCACTTTAGCTTAACATATAATATTAAGGTGTTTGTGGTTTCTGAACTGAAAGCAGATCTGAAATGCAAACACTCTATAGGCTCAATTATATGAGCTATAACAATTTTCTTTTTGCCATAATGAATGTTATCTTTAACAATGAGAGTTGAAAATACAGCATCTTTGTAAATGGTCTTTTCTAAGCTTTGTATGTTAATGTAAATAAGCAAAAACAATGTTTTTTCTCACAAGAAGGTCCTACCCCATACCGTGTTCTTTCATTTAAACCTGTAGCAGACTCTGTATTATCCTGGCAAACTAAAGGCAGCCATAGACGGTTTGAATAGAGATTCAAACCATGTATGGGCAGGCTGAATGTACCCAAGTTGATCAATCTATTGACCAGCCTGTCGGATTTTACATGCGATTATTGCTAGCGGCTGTTATAGCCACTAGCAATAATCAATGTGTTCTCCTGGCAGGAGAGGCTTTCCCTGCCTCCCCCACCCCCCCCGCAACTGGAAGAACACAATAGCTCCACAGGAGGGATTCCCCCATCAACACTGACTGACCTGTGGTTTCAAGAAAAACAATTGCTCCCTCTATGGCCGGCTTCAGTGTATTTATGTTGATGTTATAGAACTTAAAAGGCTCCTCCATATCAGAACAGTCAAGTCTTCATGGCAGGCTTCTAATGTAGTTGTCACACTAGAAATCTAATAATTTGGTGAAAGTAGACCTTAAGATTAGGGATGGGGCCGAACAGACACCTGTTCGGTTCGCACCAGAACTTTTGAACACTGCAAAGGTTTGGACCCGAATAACGTACCACGTTGCCCATGAAACCTATACCGAAAACATTCTTCCAGATGAAGTGATTGAACACCCTCAAAGCTAGGCAGCCTCAAAGTCCTGCAGAGATTCCACATCCCAAAAAGACTTAATCAGTGGCATCGGCATCAGGGGCTTCATAGCTGGTAATCCAGGACTGATTCATTTTCATAAGTCAAACGATCCATGGAGACTGTGGACAGACACGTTCTATGATCAGTAACGAAACCTCCTGCGGCACTGAATGCCCGTTCTGAAAGCACGCTAGATGCAGGGCAGTCCAACAACTTAATAGCATACTGGGCAAGTTCTGGCCAGTGGTCTATTCTTATGACCCAGTAAGTCATAGGATCGTCAGATGGAAAGCTCTTCATCTCTGTTTTGACCCCGAGGTAATTGTCCACCATGTGATGCAGGCGCTGCCGATGGGATGTGGAAGCTGACAGCCCTAGGCGAGGACTAAATAAATCATCCTTAATGATCAGCCATTGGCGTGGAAAAAAAAAAGCTGAGGTGGCCTGAGGCTGTCGTTGTGCCGTACTGGTACAAGTACTCGTTGACGGTCCTCCGCTGCATGTATAGCTGCTGCAGCATTCCCAAAGTTGAGTTACACCTGGTGGGCATGTCACAAATCAGGCGGTTTAAGGGCAGGTGGATTTCCCGCTGAATTTCTGCCAACCAAGCACTGGCTGTGTATGACCGCCTGAAATGGCTACAGACTCTTCTGGCCTGCTTTAGTACATCTTGCAACCCTGGGTAAGTACTTAGGAAACACTGCACCACTAAATTTAGGACATGTGCCAGGCATGGCACATATGTCTGTGATGGATTAGAACTATAAATTAGTTCTTGGTTATCTGCTGCTATTCCTAATTAAAAGTATAAATGTGCATGCACATTAGAAGTAAACACTCTCTGAGATATGTTCAGCTCAGGCTACTTCTAAATACTGATTTATTGGGGGCGTTGTTAATATTTTATACAGAAAGATACGTCATTACTATGTCAGTCTAATTGGTACATCTCATTGGTTACAATACAAGAGAAATGAAGAAACTTGATGCTTGAAGTTTGGTTGAAGCTGGTTCTGTTATCTCGAATGCATTCTTCTGCACGCGTGGGATGTAGGGTGTAGACGCCATCTTCCCGCAGAGCAGGGTCAATCTGTATGCTACATAATAAGTAAGGAGCATGGGAACATGTATACACATAAGCAAATAGACATTTTCTGATTATCATTATGTACATTGGATTCCTTAACAGTCCCCCCTAAAATGGCTATTTTCTTCTGTCCCTCATCTAAAGGTCCTCCTCACCTGGCCCATTCTCCTCAGCAACTCTTTTTAAGCTGTATATAGAGTTGGGCAGCAACTAGTTCACTACCCTCCTCGATACAGCTGGAGAAGGGCAATCAGGTGCTATCTACCCCTATAACCCTAGAGGATTGTGAGATTTTGGACAGGGAGTGACTGTAGAGGAGTGAAGGGTTTGTCACCCTCCATCATAAGAGGGTCCTCTTCTTCTTGGTGGAGAGATGTAGGTGGGCTGTTGCCTACAGCCTTGCTCATTAACTTCTTTACGAAAGGTAGAATACAGCATACAATCGGGGGTAAAAGAACCAGGATTATTAGTACCGTTACCCCTATCTGGGCGAGCACCTTCTGACACCCACTCATCCAGCTAAAATATTGATCCCATGGGTCTGTAATACCGGAGTTCTTCTTCAACTCCAATGACAAATCTTCTAATTTCTTTATAGCTAAAGTTACTTTACCATTTGGGCCGGTATTATCAGGAATGTAGGTGCAACAGGTTCCCGTTTTTTCTATTTTTACAGACACTTCCTTTCTCAGCTAACAGCATGTCTAAGGCCATCCGGTTCTGGAATGTCATGTAGGAAGTGGGGGGGTAACTGGCCAGCAATTCCCTGGCTTTGAATTCATCAGGGACCCCCCTTGGGACCCCTATAGCATCTATGTACACATGAGGGTCAAAGCTTCCGGAGAGAGCTGCTCGCTTCCTCCTCTGACTGTGTGCTGGGTCAGTGTATGTATCAGGGGTATCTTCTGCTAGGATATGGAGGGGCGTAATCACCTTTTCAGGGCACATTCACCGGTCCAGATACCCTCTAATCTGGTCCTATGTTTCAACCCACTGTCCCTCCCAGGAACCACAATTCTGGCCCCAGTAACTGTCTGTAAAACACACATATTACCATCAGGGATGTCTCACCTTACCAACAGGGATGTCACTGTACCAATGGCATTGCCATGAAAGAGTCAAACGGACAAGGTACTATGTCACAGTAATCAAAGGTAAAGGTGGTCACATGTGTACCTGAAGAGTTGTACCAAAATGTAATTATGTTATCATTTTTTGTGATGACCCCCTCCTGGGCCTCCCCCCTAGACCAAACAGAAAAAGGATATGCAGCATGGTCGTCATGAAGTGGGCGGGATCTTGTCCTTGGGGGTGGAGCTTTCTTGCAGTGGGAAGCGTGTATTCAGGTGTTCTTCCCGGCCAATTCCACTGAGGTGGCTGTGGTCAGCAAAACTTGGAATGGACCATCATATCTGGGTTCAAGAGAATGTTTTCTCACAAATTTCTTTACCAGCCCCCAATCTCCAGGCAGTAGTTGGTGTGTTCCTGTATCTAATTCAGGATCTGGAATGGAAGAAAACACCTGGACATGCATTTGGGTTAATTCTCGTGATAATGCGGTTACATAATTAGTCAACACATCAGATTGCAACTGTAACTGTTGTGGAAAGTGACAGCCAAGTCTGGGGGCTGAACCAAACTAAATTTTATAAGGGGGATAGGGCATATTTCCCCCGGGGTGTGTGTCTGACACTGAACAGGGCAATGGACAAACTGTCTGGCCGACTCATGTTAGTCTTTTGGGCCATCTTCTAACATCCTGTTTTTCTAGTGTCCTTTTCATCCTTTCTACCTTCCCGCTACTTTGAGGGTGGTAAGGGGTGTGTAGAGCCAACTGAACCCCCAGTGCTGCCCTAATCTTTTGTAAGGGTTGCTGTGAAGGCTGGGCCTGATCGCTCTCTATCACCTCTGGGACCTCAAATCGACATACTATCTCACTCAGTAGTTCCTTAGCTGTGGTCCTGGCAGTCATGTCCACCTCCACTAGGGCGTATTCGAATCTGTCACTCCTTTGACATTTGGGAGTGATCAATTTGTATCCTCTGGAAAGGGTATAGAGCTTTTGCCAGGTGCTTCTTCTGTGCCTTTTCTGTACATTCTGGGTTACATTTGTTGCAGATAGTGCATGATCTGCAGAAGTTGTTGGTCAATGAAGTAACTCATAAGTTCATAAGAGTCTTTGTCAAGTGGGCAGCTCCATTTGCCCATTGCACCATGGCTGGGTACATACTCCTGGGTAGACAAGGCTTCTTGCTGCACTCGAATAGTCCATCTCTGAGAGTTCCTCCTCTCCGTTTTCCAGCTTTCCTTCTCATCCGAACTTGCTGCTTCCTGTAATTATTTCAGATAAACTCTGTCCACTGGGAGAGTCTGTAGGGTAAGCATGGAGTGGTCTTCTTCTACCACCCTGCTGTCCACTTCCCGTGGACCACTGGCTGTCTGTTTGGCAGCTGAATTGGCTAGATTGCCTCGAGCTTCCTTCAAGTTGAGTTTGTTGTGTGCTTTACTTTTAGAATAGTCACTTGGGTTGGGAGAAGCAGGGCGTCCATCAAGTCCTTGATGGCTGAGCTGTTTCACAGGTGTTCCTGCAGCCATCAGGAACCCTCTGTCCTTCCAGATAACACCAAAATCATGGGCAACGCTGAAAGCATATCTTGAGTCCGTATAAATGTTGGCTCTTTTTCCCTCTGCCAATTTACATGCTGTAGTAAGTGCTTGCAGCTCTGCCACCTGTGCAGACATCACCGGTAATAAGGTTTCAGTTTGGAGAACCTGCAGGGGTATTTCACTCATGGTGGGGATATGCATGGTTTTCAGCCGCATTAGTTCGATGCAGTCATGGGGTGACAAGTCAAGACTCGACTCCTCCTCCTTACCCCCCTCGAGAAGTGGAAGAAGGGTGGTAGGTTTCGGTGTTTGACAAAGTAATAGAGTAATGCTGTCTAGAAGGTAGGAACACAGGAGTCTCAAGTGTCTGGCAATGGACGGATGTTTCGGCTGGATCTTGGTGGAGTATGGGAGCAATGTCATGGGGAGCAAGCAGAACAAGGCAGAGTCCGAGAGCCAAGTCCAAAGTTTTGTCAAACAAGGCTTGTGCAGCAAAGACAGCTCACAGACACGATGGGCCTCCTCTTGCTATCGCATCCAGCCGACAGGAATAATATCCTATAGGGCATTGGCAGATGCCGTGTGATTGGGCGAGTACACCTGTAGCATGTCCCAGATGTTCAGATACAAAGTGCTTGAACGTTTTGTCGTAGTCTGGGAGCCCTAGCACCAAAGATGGTGTACTTGAAGGCCTCAAAGTTGGATATTGCTTCAGGAGACATCTGGAAGGGGTCTGATTTCAGGGCATCATACAAAACTTGCATCAGTAGGGAGCCTTCTGAAATCCATGCTCTGCAATAGGAAATTAGTCCAAGGAAGGAATGAAGGGGCTTCTGGCCTTGTGGCAGTGGTATGTCAGAGATTGCTTACACCCTGTCTTCAGTGAGGTGTATTGTCCCATGGGACAAGACAGTGTCCAAGAACAATTACAGATGTTGAGCACCACTGCAATTTGGGCTTTGAGGTTTTGCAGCCCTGTTTGGCAAGATAGCACAACTGGCTTTCTGAGGTGACTTCAACAGTGGGTAAGTCAGCTGCACAGTGGAGAAGGTCATCAACATATTGGAGGAGAATCACTTCCAGGTGATCCTCTTGTTATGTGTCAAGGATGATAGCCGTAGCATTTGCAAACTAGCTTGGAGAGTTCTGTGCCCCTTTTTGGCATAACTGTCTGGGTACGTTGCTGCTTCTTTTCGTGGGAGAAGGCAAAGAGGTACCTGCAGGAAGGATGCAGGGGTACACTGTAGAATGCATTTGCCAGGTCCACCACAGTGAAGTACTCAGCCATTGGAGGTACAGCTGATAAGGTATGTGGATTTGGCACAATTGGGGTGTCCAACACTGTGACTTTGTTAATTGCTCGCAGATCCTGCACCATCCTGTATCTGTCAGGTTCTCCCTTAGGTGTTTTCTTCTTGACAGGAAAAAGAGGTGTATTACATGGTGAGGTACAGGGGATCAAGGCCCCATTCTGGACCAAGGCAGCTACATGTTTCGAGATAGCTTCTGATTGCGCCAACTTAAGTGGGTATTGTGGTTTCCGGGGCAATGATGCGCCCTCTTTGAGCTTGACTGAAACTGGTGGCACTTTTAAGTGACCAATGTCTTCCGGGCCTGTGGACCATAGACACGCAGGAATTCTGTCAAGTACTTCCTGTGGTATTGGACTTGGAGTTATTGCTTCATGAAGTGTCATCATAAGAGGCAGAGAACACAAGGCAGATGAGTCTTCCAAGGATAAGGGAGTATGTAACTTCACCCCCCCTTCAGGTGTGAAAATGATTGAAGCCTGTAGTCTGGACAGCACATCAGCTCCTAGTAGATTCAAGGGACATGTAGAGGACACCACAAATCTGGTAAGCAAATCGGGAAATGTCCCCACTTGGAGAGGCTCAGTGAGTGGACTGGAGCGGGGCACCCCATCCACTCCCACGCAGGAAACATCAATAGTGGAAAGGAAAGAATTATCAGGCAGGTCCTCAGCTCTCAACACACTCCTGGCTGCACCCGTGTCAATGAGAAAAGTGGTAGGTTTTCCTTGTATAGGTAACGTGACCTTTGCTAGGGGTCCTCCAGTCACATTTGAGGACACTGTCATAAGGGGTGACACGGGTTTGCCCATTTCCTAGCGTGAGTTGGGGCGTGGTGGTGGAGGTTAATTTCCACGTTGCCCTTCGCGGGGATCCCTGTCTTGTCCCGGATATCTTGGGGCTCTGCATACTCTTCTGATGTGACCCCGCTTTCCACAGTTGTAACAGATGATCTTCTCCCTGGTATTGGGCAGTGGTGGAGGACGAGTGTAGGCGGGATCTTCATCTTGTGTTACCATGAGGGGCGTTGGTTTTTTCCCCTTTTGGTTTTCTATCCCTCTGGCCACCAACAATAAATCGGACATTTTCATTGCGCGATATTCAGGGCGGGCCACCATCAGGCTTTTTCTGATATCCTCTCTGAGTCCTGAGACAAAAGCAGATGATAACATGTGTGTGTGTCTTTTCATAGAGGGAGAAGCCCAGATCATCAAAGGCCTGTATGAGTCTAGCATGATACTTCTCCACAGACTCCCCTTTATCTTGGGCAATATCTTGGATTGTGGTGGTCTGATCTGCCAATTTCTCCTTTGCCCAGTCGCGGAGTTGTGCACAGAACTCCAAGCCTGAGGTATAAGAAGTGGCACTTGCCAGGCAGGCATCATTGAAGGCTGTCTGCATGACTGGCCAAAAGACATGTCCTGCTTTAATTTGGCATAGGCTGATCAAGTCTCTCCAGGCTGCTGAGTAAGTTTCTTGTATCTGCACTATCCTGCGGTAGAAGGGCATTGGCTGTTTCCCTGGGTCAGGCAGACTTGTCACTAAGGTTGCTGCTTGTGATGGGGTAAAAGTGACATACATCACCGGTGCCCCTTCTGGTAACCGAGACTGGTGTTGGGGCAGGGGCTGAGAATGGCCACTGTTTCTCATGGTTGTCAGCATATGTTTGAGATCCTCTCGGAACTGTGAGTCCGGAGCCGGATTAGGGATTAAATCAGCAGGTGGCCTTGCTGCCTGTTGTTGGTCTTCCCACCCGGATGTTTCTTCATCATTAACATATCCGGCAAGTGAAGGTAGTGCCTCCATATTAGGGAAGACAGGTGTGTGGTAGGAACCATCCTGGTTTAAAACAGAAAGAACTGGGTATAGGCCATGGCTGGGCCTATTGGGTGTACCAAGATGGCCGCCGGCAGGAAGTGCACTGGGCTGTGCTTGAAGCGTGGGCTTGGGTGTACCAAGATGGCCGCCAGCAGGAAGTGCACTGGGCTGTGCTTGAAGCGTGGGCTTGGGTGTACCAAGATGGCCGCCACTGGGAGTGGTCACAGTGGGTTGTGCTCGGGTTGGGGTGGTGAGAAGGGGGTGGGCGTTAGGCGGATAGGGTTGCCCCTCCACTCCTTCGTTCCAGTTTTTTGTATATGGGGGCGGTACAGCCACATGATTATTAACTCTGTGATTCACATACATAGTACAATTTGCATCTTTCTTGATTTCTTCTTCTATCCAACCCTCTTTGCAATGCCCTAGCCGTCCTGAACCATGCTTCTGCCACATCCAATAAGCCGTTATCACACAGACTCCCCTTTTTCTTCTTATCAGCACATGCCATTCTTCTGCTTCTTGCAACATCTTCTCTCCTCTTCTAATATCACATTCTAGCATTCCCTTCTCTCTCTCCTTCTCTCTCTCTCTCTCTCTCTCTCTCAGGGGACGGCTTAAGAGGAGAATACAGGCAACAATGTGGTTAATACTCCTCTGACTGCTGTCTTATCAAATAATTCCTAGGGTGGGGCTCGCATCCCTGCGAGAGATCTGTCTCCTAGCACACTCCTGACTACACACTCCTGACTGTTCGAGGGTCAAAACTAGCACGTCAGAGGTGGTGTGGAGCAGTGGCTTATGGCCCAACTGATCCTTCAGGTAGCCACTTTCTCTCACTGTCACCCTCTTCGTGTATATCAAATAGTAATGGACAAATACACACACAGGACATGACACCTGACACTCTTTGAACTGCAAAGATAGCTCTCGGGAAAAGCTCACCTGAGTCACAAGACTGCCAAATTCCAGCTAGCCTTCTTTCAAACTGCCCTAATTCACAGTTTGAGATAAACCCTCAGGAAAGCTTTCCCGAGCAGAACATTCATAGACGTTTCGCAAGACTGCCACATCCGCAAGTCTTCTTTCAAACTGCCCTCATTCACAGTTTGAGATTAACCCTCAGAGGTCCTACACAGCCAACCTCGAGTAACCCCGTCTATAAATGCCTGCAGAATTCCACCCCACCACCAGAGGTAGAATCTAGGGGTGAGGATGGACACACGCCTGCAGCTGCACTTTCAGTCTGCTAAATTTGCAGCCCTTCAGAATGACAGACACTGAACAGATAATAGTCAGCAGAAAACCATTAGCAGGTTCGTTAAAACGGCTTCAGGCGATAAATAAGTTACCTGCCTCTTTGAACAATCAAAAGGAGCCAACAAGACCAAATCAACCAGCCAAACCAGAGAGGTCGTACAAATGGTAAGGATAAATATGCTTACCGTACTGTTAGGGCTGCGCGCTTAACCCCCTTCTCTGATCTGGCCAGCCGTTCAGTCCTGGAATGCGGTCTCCCTTCGATTGTGGCCTGAAAGCCGCCCCACACACGGGCGCCAGTTGTGATGGATTAGAACTATAAATTAGTTCTTGGTTATCTGCTGCTATTCCTAATTAAAAGTATAAATGTGCATGCACATTAGAAGTAAACACTCTCTGAGATATGTTCAGCTCAGGCTACTTCTAAATACTGATTTATTGGGGGCGGTGTTAATATTTTATACAGAAAGATACGTCATTACTATGTCAGTCTAATTGGTACATCTCATTGGTTACAATACAAGAGAAATGAAGAAACTTGATGCTTGAAGTTTGGTTGAAGCTGGTTCTGTTATCTCGAATGCATTCTTCTGCACGCGTGGGATGTAGGGTGTAGACGCCATCTTCCCGCAGAGCAGGGTCAATCTGTATGCTACATAATAAGTAAGGAGCATGGGAACATGTATACACATAAGCAAATAGACATTTTCTGATTATCATTATATACATTGGATTCCTTAACAGGGCGGACAGGTGGTTTGAGCCATTATCGGACACCACCATTCCTGGCTCCAGCTGGTGTGAACCACCTCTGGGCCTGTCCCTGCAGAGCTGCAAGAATCTCTGCTCTGGTGTGTTTGCTGTCCCTTAAACACAACAGTTGACACACTGCATGGCACCTTTTAGCCTGACTCTGGGAATAGCCCTTTGAATGCTTAGGGGGTACCTGATGTTCATAGGACAATTCTGCAGAGGAGGGCATGGAGGTGACGGAGGAGGGGGTAGAGCTCACAGGTCTGGCATCATCACCATCAGCTGTCTGGAGAAGTGGGGGCACAACAAGCTGTAGCACCGAGCCCTGTCCTGGTGTGCTGTGAACAAAATATATTGTCCCTGCCCATGCTCCCTGGACCATGTGTCAGCAATAAGGTGGATTTTACAGCTGACTGCCTTGCCCAAAGATGCCAGAACATTCCCTTACATGTGATGGTAGACAGATGGAACTGCCTTATGTGAAAAGTAGTAGTGACAGGGAACCTGCCATTCTGGTACAGTACATTGTACGAATTCACAGAAGGGGGCAGAATTTACCAGTCTGAATGGCAGAAGTTGGAGAGCCAACAGCTTTGACAAGCTTGCATTCAGACTCTGGGCATGTAGGTGGCAGGGACTGTATTTTTTTTCCGCTGCAGCAAATGGGGCAGAGAAATTTGTCAGCTACAGTCTATAGCTGGTGGTGTGCTGCTGACAGATGTGCTGCTAGGACCTCGGACACCCTGTGCTATACCATCATTTCTGTCAGTGGAGGTTGCTGAGAGGTAATGACTCGGTATCGCAGGGGCAGACTGAAGTGGGTAAGGAGGAGGAGGAGGTAGAGGGACAGATTTGTGCCCCTTTTGTGTGGCTTTTAGGTGCTCTTGCAAACAGGCTGAGTGGTTGGACATTAAATAAATTTAATTGAGATAGTGAAACCACACTATCAAAAAGTAAAGCACCATAGACCAAGTAGTTTGAATCAAATAATTTATTAGTTGAAATATGTATCAACAACAGACTTCCTAAATAAGACACCTTTATACTAGAAAGCATAAAATATATAACATGTACTAAACATTGTTAAAAAGACAATCCGGATTGTCAGCCCACATACTGGAAATTCTGTGATAAAGATAATTATCTCAGATATCAAAAAACGATGGGAATTCCCGTTACTAATAAAGTGCACACTGAGCAAAGGTAGCAATTGTCATATTTGTATTGAAGACAAAAGGATATCTTTAATCACCAAGATCAAGCACATAAATTACCAAAAATTAGACGTTAAATGCCTTGTTAAGCATGTGGTACCCAAATGTTTGGTGGTTTTTGCCACGTTTGATGTGCCTGAGACACAGTTTGCAGATTGCAACAGTGCGATCTGCTGCAGATGTGCTGAAACTCTGCAGACAGCTGAACTTTGGGGGAGTGGGCCGGGAGATAACAGCTGCAGAATGTGATGGAATAGGATAGCTGCTCTCTACTTTTTTTTTAGGCCGGCCTCCTTGGGGTTGTGCCGCCTCACCTTCAGTTTCTTCCTCTGCTCTATCTAGCACCAAGTCGCATCAGTGACCTCATCATCATCATCACCATCATCATCGCCATCTCCTCCATCTTCATCATTACCACTGGAGACAACTTTGCAATATGCTGCGGCTTGGGGAACATGAATGCCAATTTTTCTACCAGTGTTCCTCCCTCTCTCTAGGCTCATGCTCCTGTCATCCTCAACCTCAGAACCAACATCTGAATCCAGTAATCATCAAGCGCAAGTGGCTGACACTGTGGTCAAATAACTCAGCAGACTCCTCAATGGCTAATGTTGGGGCTATGGCAGGAGTAGATGTGGACAAGGAGGCAGGTTTATCCACTCTGGCAACTGCAGGGGGCTGCATATTTGTCTCTGCTTATGTGACAGAGGATGAGGAGGATGAGGAAGATTTAGTAAGCCAGTCCACCACCTCCTCTGCCTGCTGTGGCTGGATAGCAGGGGCAAACTTACTAAACAGAGGAAATGATGCCCTGCCTGAGGACTGACCACCATGCCCACCTTTGCCTGTGGACACATTTGTTGCTGGCCCTCTTACTGTGCCAAGCGAACGTCTGCCTCTCTTTGTTGTCCTCCCAGACATTACTGGGAGGGAGGGGGGCAGTGCTTATAAGCAAATGTAAAAAATAAGTTGAAATCTGTACGTAGATGCACTTTAATCAATGTAAAGAGGTGTTTGGTGCACTTTAATTTGAGTACTCACACTACACAGGCACATGAAAAGGTAACCCATATGTATCCTGTCCTATATTTACCTTCTACCACCCATTTTACATCCCCATATTGTAGCCCCTTATTACTGCTACTACAAATAGTCTGACACCAAAGGTTGGGACAAAACTGGTCATTTAACGGCCCCTTTATTAAAGTAATATAATTAACAATATCAACAAAAAACATAGCATAAACTTTTTGATTGCCAATCCTTGGAGGCACTACGTATCCAACTCTTTACCTTATATCTGCTTAACCATTTCCATGGTCCTTGTCGCATTGCACCGACTCTGGGACGAACCACCTTTAGCAGATACACCATACACTTCTAGTTAACCACATAACTGGCATTCACCGGGGACCCATACCTCATATGTGTCCCAATCCTTTACTTCCATCAGTTTACTTCCAAATGCCTCCGAAGACCTAACCGCACTTCCTAAGAAAAAATGAAAAAGGAAAAACACAGAAACACAAAAACCAACAACAGCAAACATATTACCCATTGCTACCCAATCTCAAAATTATTAGGGCAGGCGGGAGCTTTTCCTCTCCTCGTGTGCTGACCGGATATCTGCACCCCTGACCTCTCCTTTGCACTGCCTTCCCCTTTCACCGCTCTGACCAATCTCCTGTTAGCCAAGTAAACTGCAGGAATATTTAACCCTCACTTTTTTTTTTTGCTGCAGGCCTTTCTTGAAAATCTAACCCATATGTATCCTGTCCTATATTTACCCTCTACCAGCCATTTTACTTCCTCATATTGTAGCCCCTTATTATTGCTACTACAAATAGTCTGACACCAAAGGTTGGGATAAAACTGGCCATTTAAAAGCCCCTTTATTAAAGTAAAATATTAACAATATCAACAAAAAACAAGGCATAAACATTTTGGTTGCCGATCCTTGGAGGTACTACATATCCAACTCTTTACCTTATATCTGCTTAACCATTTCCAAGGTCCCTGTCGCATTGCACCAACTCGGGGACGAACCACCTTCAGCAGATACACCATACACTTCCAGTTAACCACATAACTGGCATTCACCAGGGACCCATACCTCAGATGTGTCCCAATCCTTTAATTCCATAAGTTTACTTCCAAATGCCTCCAAAGACCCAACCGCCACAACGTAAAGTGTGAAGTCTCACAACTTTGTGCCCTGCCAACAACGTACTGCTCATTGCATCCCAACCTATAAACCTAATGACCACAGGTCCGTACCCACCTCACTAAGGTGAACTCCATCCCCACTGAGATATCTCCACATCTCAAACTCAAGCTCCTTATGCCTGACTACCACACCCTCATTCCTTGCAATAAACCTCCCAACCTCTTTATTTGCCTTAACCTGGGCATTGTTGATCTTTGCCACTGACCTGGCAAGACGCCAGGTGGTGCGGGCCACCATCTCTGACCATACCACCACCATGTGCCGGAATGCCACTTGCAGTTGCAGCACGTCAAATTTAACATCCCGTATAAGGTGCCTAGTGGATCTATCTCCCAAGTCATTACCACCTGCATGTATGACCAATATATCCGGGGGCCTGTCCCATCTGGAGATCCTGTTAACCTCTGGAACCACCCTGCTTCATAACATCCCTGGAATTCCAATCCACCGGATGCTGGTTTCTGCTCTTTGGAAACCCAGTTGTCGGCCATTAGGCCTGACATCAGTCCTCCTCGCCCCCCAACAAACAAAAGAATGGACCAGGATCCAAATGAGGCAAGTATGATCTGAAAGAAAAAGTGAAATATAGCACACACACCCATCACCATCTTAACACCACTACTACTCAACAAAGAATTGGAAAATGAAACACAAACACCAAGACACAGGACGCCCCCGCTTCACTTTTTTTTTTTAAACCCCACCCGATTTTGAATCTACCAAATTCCCACCTGCCAATCTGCTTAACCACATCGCTTTCCAAACCTCACTGGCTGCCTCAGTGGCTGCCCCGATCCTGAAAGAATGTGATGAAAAATTACTGGCCTCGATACCGGCAGCCAAGAGGCAGCTCAGCAGTAAGGCCGCGTACACACGGGCGGATTGTCTGCCCAACTAAGTTCGTCAGACAATCCGACAGACAGTCCGTTCAAAATTTGAATGAACGGACTTGACCACACACGATGAGCAGACAGTCCGCTAAAAGCGTGCGCAATGACGTGTACAGCACGTACGACGGGACTAGAAAAACGACGTCCTATACACTGCAATGCAACCTTCGGCCGTGTAAATCCTTTCTGAGCATGCGCCATACTTAGTCCGTCCAACTTGCCTACACACGAGCGGACTGTCCGCTGAAACCAAGTTTGAACGGACAAAATTACGGAAATTCCGTAAGACTTTGTTCGTCAGACAGTCCGCTGAAAAAGTCCGCTGAAGCCCACACACGAGCGGATTGTCCGCTGAAACACGGTTCAGCGGACTAAGTTGGGCAGACAATCCGCCCGTGTGTACGCGGCCTAACAATCCAAGTTGAAACTTAGATAAAGCTAAACCATCCGAGTGGACAAGAAAATAAATGGCCACTGCTGCGCTAAGCCTTAAGTATTCCAGCACTGCCTTCACCGGGCATGTGAGTGAGCCCTGGATTTGATGCAAATCAATGTGAGCTCCCCTACCGGCTTGATCCGTCTTTGAACGGTGGATGAACAGCCTGACAACCGATCCATCACAGCAGACATTGTCTGCCGACATGCCGCTGTGAGCCACCTTGGAAGGGCTAACCAACTCCCCCACCCTGAGGGCTCCATACAATGCCAACACAAATGCCGCCTGGAATAACATCTTGAACTCCGATGAACAAACCACGGCCACCTGCAAGAACAAAGAGTGCAGTGATAGGCCAGCACCTTTTCAATAACCTCTCAATGCCTGTTTTACCAAAAATTCTTTGGTAAAATCGGGCAGGCCTCGCATTTTGAACCAAAAAGCCAGGCCTGCCAATTTTCTTTGCATTGTCGAAATGGATACAACATCCGCAAAACACGTACAGATAAAGTAGATAACTAACTGGTTAATATCCTCATTATCACCCTCACAGCCTGTCCACTGTGTTAAAGACTCCCATTCCCTCCAGACCTTAGAATAGAACGACGATGTTAACTCACTCAAGGAGTTTCCAATCAGCCCGGAGGCGATTCCAACACAACTCGCCATAGATGAGGAACTGGGAACTGCAGGGGAAGGGGCACTCATATTCTGAACCACCGAATCCCCAGTGACACAACCGCTTATGACCCCTGCACTGTCCAATGCCCCTTACCCACTTCTGATCGAGTCCCTGCCTAAACCGTTTCCAAAATACAGGCCGACACCGGCGGAAATCCCGCCGTGTGCGTCAAAATGCTGCACCAACAACCGTACTCCCACCAATAGGTCTTGAACGGCTGTGGCTTCACCAGACGTGGCTGTCCCCACACCTGATGAACAAGGGAAGGAAAGAGAGACCCCACCCTTCTGAAGGGACATTTACCCCAGGGGTCCGTCTACCCCTGGAACCGGACACATGGACAGGAGAAGACTGAAAAGAAGAATCAACATTAGGCAGGGACTTACTGGGCTGACCAGGACGTGGTCCCACAGCCACCAATCCATAATCCACCGCTGTCGACCTCCTGGGGCGACTACCTCCTCTTCGCTGGACAGCTTCCCTTTTGAGCAGGACACATCTTGGAGACAGCCTGGAGATTGCACTGGCGAGGATGTGCCAGCTGTGGAAGGCCCTGGCAGCTCATCATCGGTTCTGCGCCTTTGACCCATGGTACTTCTGGTCCCGGTCGTGGCAGTGTGGGACCTCTTCATTCCCCAGAGGTGGGAGGGGCCTTGCTTCTCCTCCCTTCCGCTGTGGCGCTTGGATCCCCACTAGATCTGGGTGCATTGGGGACACCAGCCACCCTGAGCTACCCTACCTGGGGAAACATTCGCCAGGGATGCGCCACACTCCTCCTGGTCTGTGCACGGTCAGGGACCAGGGGTGGGGTGGTGCTGCGCCTCTGTCCCGTCGAGCCCTGGGGCGTCCTCCTGGCACCTTCCCCTGTTCCTGCCAATGGTGGTGAAGCCAGCAGTGTCTGAGGGTTGTGAACCAGACCCCCAAGCTGCGCTGAACTTGAGGGGACCCGGAGGGGCTGTAGTGCTCCGGCGGCATGCCAGCCAAGCGTGCTGCCACTTTGACCCGCTGGGAACTGCGGTGGCCATCACCTGCATGGCTGAGAGCTGGCTCTGCCACCATGCAGTGCCAATTGCCTCTGTCATTACCCACAGCTGTTCTGCCATCCTTCCAGCTTCAGTCATAGGTCTGCGGAGGAGAACAGGGGCAGACACATCAGCACACCAGCTTTTCCTCTCCTCGTGTGCTGACTGGATGTCTGCACCCCTGATCTCTCCTCTGCACTGCCTCCCCCTTTCACTGTTCTGACCAATCCTCTATGAGCCAAGTAAACTGCAGGAATATTTAACCCTCACTGACACATCCTACAGGGTACACATTTCATGTAGCCCTGCGCTTATTTTTTTATTTTTGCTGCAGGCTTTTCTCTCCACGGACACACTATAATATACTGCAATATAATGTACTAAATGTACAGTGATGCACAGAACTATATGGCGTTAAATTGGCAGTAACGCACACAAAACTATATGGCGTTAAACTGGCAGTAACGCACACAGAACTTATGCTCGGGCCGAACTGTTCACCTATCCCTACTTATGATGCAAAGAGATTTCTCAGGCAGGGGATCATCTGTAAGTAGCAGCTTACCTTATCCCCTTGCACTTGTTTGGCATACACTCAACCACAGAGATAACTGACTTTTACATTTCAGCTTTCAAATTGCAAATCTTTATGAATGTATTTTGGGAGACTTGGCTCAAATGTATCTCATCGAAAGACTAAGCCACTTTCCAATTCATCTTTTGAGGGTTTTTCTTGTCCACTTTGATTTTTAAGCAATCCACAGCAAAACAAACTTCATACACGCCTGCTGTCTTTTTTCAGCGGCGCTGCTCTGGCCTCAAACATAGAGAGGGGAAGGGAGGGAGACAGTGCGACCACTCTGGTGTAGTAAGTTCCAAGAAGTTTTGATTACAAAGAAAAGTTAAAAATGAATACCCACAAAAGTATAAAAACCACACATACTGTCCATGGGAAAGTGTGAGCCTGTAGTGCAGCTGGATGGATGGATGATGAGTAGGGATGGTCCTGATGTTCGAATCAAATGTAAGTTCTACTCGAATATCGGGTGTTCATTTGTCTGCAAACGTATTGAACATATGGGGCGTTCTCTGCAAATTTGAGTGCATTGGAGCACCCTGATGTCATGTGATGTTAGATGGGGTGGGGTCATCCAGTTACGTCAACGGGTGGCCCCGCCCTTGCCAATATAACAGCTGTCAAAGCCAAAAGACAGCAGTCGGTGGCAGGCCTCCCATGGAGGTGGAGTTTTTTTTTCTATTTTTTGGGTCCGTTGGGCAGTGTGATTGACGATGGATGTGTATAGCTTTCTTTTGGTGGTATTTAATTACAGCTGGGAGTTTTATTTTTTGCTAAACAAACAAAAAAAGATGCAAAAAAAAATAATCATGTTTAACCACTTCAGCTCCGGACCAATAAACACCTTAAGGACCAGAGGTCTTTTTGCAATTTCGCACTGCGCTGCTTTAACTGGTAATTGCGCGGTCATGCAATATTGCACCCAAACGAAATTTGCGTCCTTTTCTTCCCACAAATAGAGCTTTCTTTTGATGGTATTTGAGTGCCTCTGCGATTTTTTTTTTTTGCGATATAAATGGAAAAAGAGCGAAAATTTTGAAAAAAAAAGATATTTTCTTCTTTTTGTTATAAGAAAAATCGAATAAACTAAATTTTAGTCATACATTGAGGGCAAAATTTATTCAGCCACATGTCTTTAGTAAAAAAAATGTCAATAAGCGTATATTTTTTGGTTTGCGCAAAAGTTATAGCGTCTACAAACTAGAGTACATTTTCTGGAATTTACACAGCTTTTAATTTATGACTGCCGATCTCATTTCTTGAGGTGCTAAAATGGCAGGGCAGTACAAATCCCCCCCAAATGACCCCATTTTGGAAAGTAGACACCCCAAGGAAATTGCTGATGGGTATGTTGAGCCCATTGAATATTTATTTTTTTTGTCCTAAGGGATTGAATAATGACAAAAAAAAAAATAATATTTTTTTTTACAAAAAGTTGTCACTAAATGATATATTGCTCACACATGCCATGGTTATATGTGGAATTGCACCCCAAAATATATTCCGCTACTTCTCCCGAGTATGGGGATACCACATGTGTGGGACTTTTTGGGAGTCTATTCGCGCACGGCACCCCGAAAACCAATCACCACCTTCAGGATTTCTAAGGGTGCAAATTTTTGATTTAACTCCTCACTACCTATCACAGTTTCGAAGGCCATAAAATGCCAAAATAGCACAAAACCCCCCAAAATGACCCCATTTTGGAAAGTAGACACCCCAAGCTATTTACTGAGAGGCATGTTGAGTCCATGGAATATTTTATATTTTGCCACAAGTTGCGGGAATATTACAAACTTTTTTTTTTTTGCACAAAGTTGTCACTAAATGATATATTGCTCACACATGCTATGGGCATATGTGAAATGACACCCCAAAATACATTCTGCTGCTTCTCCCGAGTATGGGGATACCACATGTGTGGGACTTTTGGGGAGTCTACTCGCGCACGGCACCCCGAAAACCAATCACCACCTTCAGGATTTCTAAGGGTGCAAATTTTTGATTTAACTCCTCACTACCTATCACAGTTTCGAAGGCCATAAAATGCCAAAATAGCACAAAACCCCCCCAAATGACCCCATTTTGGAAAGTAGACACCCCAAGCTATTTACTGAGAGGCATGTTGAGTCCATGGAATATTTTATATTTTGCCAAAAGTTGCGGGAATATTACAAACTTTTTTTTTTTTTGCACAAAGTTGTCACTAAATGATATATTGCTCACACATGCTATGTGCAGAAGTCAAATTACACCCCAAAATAAATTCTGCTGCTTCTCCCGAGTACGGGGATACCACATGTGGGGGACTTTTTGGGAGCCTAGCCACGTACGGGACCCCGAAAACCAAGCACTGGCTTCCGGATTTAAATATAAAATCGCTGCAGTTATGTGTTTAGTGTTTTGTAAGTGACAGTGATCGATCGATACTGCACTTGGGTGGGCTGGGCAGAGGGGCAAAACGCAGGTGCTAGCAGGTATCTGGGCTGATCCCGCTAACAATGCGTTTTTTTGGAACCCTAAACTGCTGGGGACGCTAGTATAGATCTGATCAGATCAGATATTGATCTGTTCAGATTCTATAGCACTACGGGAGGTGTATGCTTTGCGTGTGGGTGTTAGCGGTACTGGCACTAACCTAGCGCTGCCTGGGGCGACGCAGACCCTGACCCTAAAACCTAATTGATATCACCCGCCGGGTGATCAGGGGGTTAAACCTTTATTGGGTAATAAATGGTGGGTGCCCTGATGCTATAAAAAACAAACTAACCAGAGTCACCCGTAACACTTATACGGTGATCAGTGGTGAAAGGGTTAACTAGGGGCAATCAGGGGGTTCAAATTTTTATTAGGTAGTATATGGGGGTCCCTGGCGCTATATAAAAACCTGACGGGGAACCTAAATAACTAACTGGCTAACCAGCGTCACCAGTGACACTTATACTGTGATCGCTGGTGAAAGGGGGTGAAAGGGTTAACTAGCAGCAATCAGGGGGTTAAAACCATTATTGGGTAGTATATCGGGGTACCTAGCGCTATAAAAACCTGGCGGTGAACCTAAAAAAATAACTAGCTACCTAGCGACACTAGCGACACTGATGCAGCGTTCAGAAAAATTATCGCTTAGTGACACTGGCAAAAGGGGGTGAAAGGGTTAACTAGCGGAAATCAGGGGGTTAAAACCATTATTGGGTAGTATATCGGGGTACCTAGCGCTATAAAAACCTGGCGGTGAACCTAAAAAAATAACTAGCTACCTAGCGACTGTAGCGACACTAATGCAGCGATCAGAAAAACGATCGCTTAGTGACACTGGCAAAAGGGGGTGAAAGGGTTAACTAGCGGCAATCAGGGGGTTAAAACCATTATTGGGTAGTATATCGGGGTACCTAGCGATATAAAAACCTGGCGGTGAACCTAAAAAAATAACTAGCTACCTAGCGACACATGCAGCGATCAGAAAAATTATCGCTTAGTGACACTGGCAAAAGGGGGTGAAAGGGTTAACTCTAGGGGCAATCAGGGGGTTAAATCTTTATTGGGGGGGTGATAGGGGGCTACCCTGGACCTAACACTAACTGTCCTGACAGTTTTTACTGTCACAACTGACACTGAATGCATTGATCAGTAAAGAAAATGATCAATGCAATCAGTGACACTGTGACTGGGGGGGGGAGGGGGGGCGGGGGGGGATCGGGGGGCGATCGGGGGGGGGATCGGGGGGGGGTTTGTGTGCCTGTGTGTACCTACATGTCAGTGTAGTGTTGGTGCACACTTACTATTAGTCTTCTCCTCGTAGTCCGGTCAAAAAGACCGCCCCGAGGAGAATGACATCACTTCCTCCCCACTGTGTATTGTTTACACAGGAAGAGGAAGCTTCTCATTGGCCAGGAGCGATCCAGAGGGGGTGGCCGAAAACCAACGGCCATCCCCTCATCACGGAGCGCTCCTGGAGGGAAACGGACCGTCGTATCCAGCGGGAGGGGGTCCGATCGGACCTCCCACCCGCTGGAAGGCATTCACGTACATCTACGTGAGTGTGCCTGCCTGTGCCATTGTGCTGACGTACATTGGCAATACGGCGGTCCTGAAGTGGTTAATAGTTTGTTATAAAATTTTTCAAACAGGTCATTTTTCTCCTTCATTGAAGTGCACTGATGAGGCGGCACTGGTGGGCACTGATAGGCTGCACTGGTGGGCACTGATAGGCTGCACTGGTGGGCACTGATAGGCATAGTTAAGGCGGCACTAATAGGCACAGATAAAGTGGCACCAATAGGCACAGATAAAGTGGCACCGATAGGCACAGATAAGGCAGTACTGATGGGCACAGATAAGGCGGCACTGATGGGAAAAGATGGGCACAGATAAGATGGCATGGATGGGTGGCACGGATGGGTGGCACGGATGGGTGGCACTAATAGGTACCACTGATAGATGGGACTGATGGGCACTGATAGGTGGCACTGATAGGTGGCTCTGATAGGTGGCACTGCTGGGCACTGATGGGCGGCACTGATGGGCACTGGTAGATGACACTGATGGGCATGGATATGTGGCACTGGGGTGCAGCACCGTTGTTGAGGCAGATTGTGGGCACTGATGGGTGGTACTGTGGGCACTGATGTGTGGCACGAATGTGTGGCACTGTGGGCACTGCTGGGTGGCACTATGGGCACTGCTGGGTGGCACTATGGGCACTGATTGGGGGCACTGATGGGGGGCACTTTTTTATTACAGAGGTGGCACTGGCAGGGGGCAGGTGGGCACTGGTAAGCTGGCCGTGATCGGGACTGATGTCCCAATCACGGCCGCCGGTGATCGGCTCTTTTTTTTTCTCCTCGCACTGTCAGCGCGAGGAGGAAAAATAGCCGATTACCGGCTCCGTTGTATCACATGATCAGCTGTCATTGGCTGACAGCTGATCACGTGGTAAGGGGTCGGGATCGACCCCTTGCTCGGATCCGTGATCAGGCGTGTCTCGTAGACTCGCCGATCACAGAGCGTGCCGCGCGCGCCCCTCAGGGGGCGCGCAGGCCGCTCGTGCACGGGACGACGTCAATAGACGTAGTCCCGGCAAAGGAGGTCCGCGCTGTAGCCGTCATTTGGCTATAGCGCGGGTCTCTACTGGTTAATAAAGGAATTGTCAAAAACTGTCTATTGTGGTTTTTACTTTTTGATACTTTTTTGGGTGAACGAGTAGGGGTACAATTTATACAGCAATCAGTGCTATAAAAATGCACTGATTACTGTATAAATGTCACTGGCAGGGAAAAGGTTAACACTAGGAGGCGATCAAGGGGTTAACTGTGTTCCCTGACTGTGTGTTCTAACTGTAGGGGGAGGGGACTGACTATAGGAGATGACAGATCGTGATTCCTAGCTATTAGGAACTCACGATCTGCATCTCCTCCCAGAACAGAACAGAGATTTGAGTTTACACACACACGTCCCTGTTCTGCCTCTCGTGCCGGCGATCGCTCGTGGTTGGTGGTCATTGCGACCGCCGGTCAGGAGCATCGGCACCCCCACAGTGTAACTATGAAGGCTCGCGGGAATGTGCCGACCTGCCACACTATAATGATGGCGACTGGTCAGCAAGTGGTTAAAGGGGGCTTTCAGATTCCGTATAAAGCAGATTACTTTAAAAAAAATCCAGAGCATTGGTCACATGATGGGAAATATAGGAGATCAGGCATACACACTGACACCATCTGAACCTCGGTTCCTTAAGCTCCCTCTGATGACATCATGTGACCACATCCTAGAATTCAAACTGTTTCTTAGTCACATTATTAATTCACACCTTTTTCCTTGTTTACATTTAATTGAACAGGGTGGTCTAGGTAGGAAGTCCTATGAAAGCACAGTCTGGCTTTGAACCTGGAAAATAAAACTGAGCGTATGATAAAAAGCATGCTTAAAGTGGAAAAAATTCCTAACTATAACTATTCTTAAAAATTTCCTCTTCACCACTTCCTACCTATCCTGCCTAACTTGTCTAAAATAGATCTGTATACTTACCTATTTTCAATCTGCTCTGGTACAGTTATGTGATCCTGCAGCTCTGTGTAAGGGAGTATTCAAATGCAGGTGTGAATTCTGGGAACCGTAAAAGCACCCATAGTGCCGCAGTCACTCACTGATAAAGTGAAGCCAAAGTGGTAGAATCATGTGACCAGAGCTGAGTAGATTAAAAAAGAGTACATATCTTTTTATACAGGTTAGACAGGATAGTTCGGAGGAGGGGGAGGGAATTTAAGAAAAGATATGGTTTGGATTTTTTTACACATTAGCCATGGTTTCTTTCAGTGAAAACTACAAATAATTTTTTTTTTAAAAATCTGTGTACACAGAGTTCAGTTCAAGGCAGGTTTGGTAAACATCACAGAAGTCTGGGTGTGGAATCTGAACCATATTAAAGTTAATGAAAACTAAATGTTAAAAATCAGTTCTTGCCATTTTCTAGGTTAATAGGCAAGGGGTCACTGCCCCGATGAACATATACCGAAATTCTGTTTTACAGGGAGCAGAAATTTTACCAATGCGTGAAGTAAAATATTAAAATGTAAAGTTCTTTTAAAATCTTTTTCTGCCATTTTTGCATTTTTTGCACACAGGTTTAAAAAATCATTTAAGGTCAGAGAATTTTATAACCCAACCTCAAAATTATATATTTTCTTGAGAATGAAATGGTAGCAGCTCCAAGTTTTTATGTTACATTATATTAGCACAATGACATGTTACATGATATTAGCAAAATGATTTAGCAAATGCAAAATTTTAGTAATAAAAATACTTTATTGATTTTTTTTTTACTTTATAGCTTATTTTAGTGCACACAAAAGCAAAATATATTACCAATATTTTGGTAAAATATATAAGATTGAGTAGCAATGAGTTAATAGAGTAAAACCTTAAAATTGCATTTGCCCAGGAAACTACAACAAACCCACAATTTTCCATAGTTGACTCTTTAAAAGCTCTTTGTCACAAGAAGTACTTACTGAGGCCGAGATGCTGAAAGTGGTTCGCCCTTGCGACTACGCGCACCCCGTCCCCCAGAGGTGGTACAGGGAGTGGGTGGCACGCAGAGGCATGGGCCACCAGCAGGTGTAGTTCCTAAAGAAGTCTGTAGAACTGTGCAGGGGTTGAGCTGAGGTTCAGGGTTTAGCGGACAATCCGGAACACAGCAAGGGATCAGGCACAAGAGGAAGTAAACAAGTCCGTGAAGCAGGCCAGGGGTCAGATCCGTGTAAGCAAATAAGCAAGTCCGTTGGGCAGGCCGAGGGTCAAACACTTGTAAGCAGGTTGAGCAAAGTCCATAAAGCAGGCCGAGGGTCAAAACGTGTAGGCAGATCAGGCAATGTCCGTTGAGCAAGCCGAAGGTCAGATCGAGGAGAACAACAGCGCAGTCAAAAACAGTCCAGGTCACAGCAGGTAGTCAGATATGGCAAAAACTGAAAACCAGCAACCCATTTGGACAGCAAGGCCATTTGAAATAGCCACATCATATCGTCACACACACTTGCTAGCCACTCTGCCAATCCGCCGCGCATGTGCACAGGAACATGGTGAGCATGGGTGGAAAAAGTCCTTCTCTGACACTCTTACAGGTCATCAGTTTAGAGTTAACCATAAATAATAGCACAAGAATGAATGCTTCTGCTCACTGTTATGTAGATAGGTACACCCAACGCATGTGTTCACATTTGTTTACCTTTGTACATGCATGTACGTGGGGATGGGGAGGTTCAAACATTTTTGGAGTGGTTTTCAGGTGTTAGGGAGTAACTTAATTATTTTTTTACACTTTTTTTTATTAAACTTCATATTTATCACATAGGGGACCAAAAGTCCCCATATGTAATAGCATTTTGTTGTGACAGAGTCAGATTTACATGGATTCCTGGCTGCTGTAGTGGAAAATCTGTACAATGTATACAATTTACATTTATAAAGAAAAAGAACGCTTTAAATGTGTTGACACTTTACATTGGTTTGTTAAAAAAAATGGCTGGAGATTCCCTTCCTCTATACCAGGCCCCCTATCCTTGATGAGGGTCTGGTTTAGATGTTAATAGTGGACCCCACACAAAAAAAACTGGTATAGGTGTCAAGGAGGACCATATGTGGTCAATGGCATCAATAGGGAGACCTCATTTTGTTCGTACTTAGCTGTCATCTGCCAGAGATGTCATTTGTAAACAAACAATCCTTGGGAGCAGATCATTTCAGGGGTCGTGTATTTTATTTTTGGTGGGTTGGCGGGTACTGTTCATTGTGATTGATGTGGATCTGAATCGCTAATTGATGTGATTGACGATAGATGTACATTATAGGCCATTTTTTGTTTTTGGCCTTTTTTTTTTGTTTTTGCCTCTACTTGTCATCAGCTCATCCTTAGAATCTGATATTTTTGTTTCCCTCTACTTACAACTCAAACTGGTTTGGTTTTTGGTTTCTGCCTTCCGTCTGCCTTGACCTTTTTCGTCTTGAGCTACAATTATCTTGTGCCAGCCCTCATCTCAACCTGTCCTAACCTTATCTCTACTATACAGTTTGGTACTTTTTTTTAGGTCCCAATTCCTGCCTAAACTGTCAGCTGTTGTCCAAGGCAATACCCAAGGTTGTAGTATCTCTCTGTAAAACAACGTTTTCATCCCCATAGTATCTGGAGAAGGCCAGACATATATCTGGTGAAAACCTTCTGCCTTCTGTTGGTGACATGGGTGGTACACTTTAATCTCCTGAATTTGAATATTTCAGTGGTAAGTATAGGAAATATTTTGGCTACCTTACACAGCATATAATAGCTCAAAAAGGTGGAGCTTCTCTGCTGAAGAACCTGTCATTTAGCTTGCAGGCAAACAATATTGAAACCGAAAGTTTTATGTCCCACAAAATCTTTTCCAAACTTATTAAACTCAGCTCATTATATTTATCTCCTCTCAAACTTCACAATGACATTTTCCTTAGTAAGCTAGGTCTTTAGATATTATATATATATATTTTTTTTTTTACTAATTAATTACCTGAGCCCAGTTTTATTCAGGCAAAAGTCACTGCTAAGGTTAAGCACAGCAAAATACCTGTCAGGTAAAATAGGTCAAGCTGGCGTCTCACCCAGCAATAATGTGAATATATACCTTGAAAATAGCAGAAACTGAACAAGCTGATGGCTGCAATTCACCATCTGTCTTACTCTACTTCTGTGTCTTATTACTGCCAAACTAATGATCTAAAGTCCATTTGTAAAATTACAAGTATGTGCTTTCTCATAAACCCTGTTATCTAGAAATACAAAGCACTGATATAGCTCACTGTACTCTTGTGGATCGCCTGGGAGTTCCATGACAAGCAGCCACTTCAGAAGTTTAATTACAGAAACATTAATTACTGGCTGCTTGAAAAAAAAAAAATGGGTCAAGAATGAAGGACAGGATAACTTATTTATCTTCCACAGAATAAATGTAAACTGTGTAGTAATGCTGCAAATAGTATTGGCAATGCAACAAGATCAAATGCATATCATTTTCTCTGGGTGTCAAGGAATGTTCTTATACAATGAAAATTTCCAACAGTCCTGAAATCTGTTAGCTATGCTTTAAACCTTGCATGCAAAGAAACTGTGAATTATTGAAAGAGCTACATTGTACTGGGAATTATTTTGGAATGAAAAATGATAGGAAAATTTATTAAAGCATTCCCATGTCACAAGGCCACCCTGCTAATGTACGGCAATAATATGTCCTAAAAGAAGCAATCCAACTTCCTGAAGTACAAGCAATGGACTTCATTTATATTGTCTTGCATAATAATTGCATTTCTTTCTCCAGCTGTTAACCATTTTATTTGCCATTTGGAATATGACAAATTAGGCCCTTTGTGATTACATTTGGCACCAGTGAGAAGTCTCACATAATCATTCACTTTCAACGTAAAGTATGGATGGCAAAATTGATGGAATGGATGTGGCCATACTATTCCAAAGAACCTTACCAAAAGTTACCAGTTGTAAATCTTCAAACATTGTTGAGCTATTTTGATTAGACAAGTAGGGATGAGCCGAACACCCCCCGGTTCGGTTCGCACCAGAACTTTCGAACGGACCCCAAATTCGAACGAACTTTAGAACCCCATTGAAGTCTATGGGACTCGAACGTTCGAAATTAAAAGTGCTAATTTTAACGGCTAATATGCAAGATACTGTCCTAAAAAGGGTTTGGGGACCTGGCTCCTGCCCCAGGGGACATGGGTCACTGCAAAAAAAACTTTTAAAAACGGACGTTTTGGCGGGAGCACTGATTTTAATGACGATTAAAGTGAAAAAAAAAAGTGAAATATTCCTTAATCCACTTGGGATCCGCACTATTGCCAAATGACGGCATTAGCGCGGACCTACATTTCCGGGACTACGTCTATTGACGTTGTCCCGTGTACGAGCGGCCTGCGCGCCCCCTGAGGGGCGCGCACGGCGCGCTCTGTGATCGGCGAGTCCACGAGACTCGCCTGATCACCGATCCGTGCAAGGGGTCGATCCCGACCCCTTATCACGTGATAAGCTGTCAGCCAATGACAGCTGATCATGTGATAGAACGGAGCCGGTAATCGGCTATTATTCCTCCTCGCGCTGACAGCGCGAGGAGAAAAAAAAAAAGCCGATCACCGGTGGCCGTGATCGGGACATCAGTCCCGATCACGGCCATCAATACAAGGGACCACCTGCCACCTGCCAGTGCCCACCTGCCTCCCGCAGTGCCATCCTGAAGTAAAAGTAAAAGTAAAAGTAAGTGCCCCCCGTCAGTGCCCCCCGTCAGTGCCCATAGTGCCCACAGTGCCACCCACAGTGCCACCCACAGTGCCACCCCACAGTGCCACCCACAGTGCCACCCACAGTGCCACCCACAGTGCCCACAATCTGCCTCAAAGGTGCTGCACCCCAGTGCCGCCCATCAGTGCCCAGCAGTGCCGCCCATCAGTGCCCAGCAGTGCCGCCCATCAGTGCCCAGCAGTGCCGCCCATCAGTGCCCAGCAGTGCCACCTATCAGAGCCACCTATCAGTGCCACCTATCAGTGCCCATCAGTCCCATCTATCTGTGGTACCTATCAGTGCCCATCCGTGCCACCCATCCGTGCCACTTATCCGTGCCAACCATCCGTGCCATCTTATCTGTGCCCATCTTTGCCCATCAGTGCCGCCTTATCTGTGCCCATCGGTGCCGCCTTATCTGTGCCTAATAGTGCCGCCTTAACTATGCCTATCAGTGCCCACCAGTGCAGCCTATCAGTGCCCACCAATGCAGCCTATCAGTGCCCACCAATGCAGCCCATCAGTGCCCACCAATGCAGCCTATCAGTGCCGCCTAATCAGCGCACTTCAATGAAGGAGAAAAATGACCCGTTTGCAAAATTTTATAACAAACTATTAAAACATGATTTTTTTTTTTTGCATTTTTTTTGTTTGTTTAGCAAAAAATAAAACTCCGAGCTGTAACTAAATACCACCAAAAGAAAGCTCTATTTGTGGGAAAAAAATGATAAAAATTTCATTTGGGTACAGTGTTGTATGCCCGCGCAATTGTCATTCAAAGTGCATCAGTGCTGAAAGCTGAAAATTGGTCTGGGACTGAGGGGGGTTTAAGTGCCCAGTAAGCAAGTGGTTAAATATGGTGCCTGGGGGGTGTCTGTAGTATGCCTGTGAAGTGCCACGTGTTTCCCGTGTTTAGAACAGTCCCTGCACAAAATGACATTAAACGGAAATAACACCATTTAAAACTGCTTGCGGTTTTAATGTTATATCTGGTTCCTGCAATATGGTTGAAAATCATTGAGAAAAATGGCATGGGTAGCCCTCCCTGCCCATTACCAGCCTATTTGGGTCTTGTACGCATATTAAGGGGAACCCTGTACCCATATTAAAAAAAGGAAATGCGTGTGGCCCTCAGGCCCTATATACTCAGAACAGCAGTATACAGGCGGTGCAAACAAGACAGGGACTGTGTAGGTTTGTTGTGTTAAGTTGAATCTGTTTGTAATTTTCAACTGGTACATTTTTAAGTGTAGCTCCAGTCAAAAAAACTATTTTTAAGCTTTTTGGAAAACATAGGGAAGGGTTATCACCCCTGTATAATTTGTTTTGTCGTCCATCTTTTTTCATCTCACTTGCTGTTGTCTCCTTCCGTTTGCAAGTAGGAGATGTTTGTAAATTGGATGTTTGAAAGTAGGGGCCTGCCCTATATGCTCTGTAGAAATGGCGGAACAAGGTGTTGGTTTTGCCACAACATTGTAAGCCCTCAAAGTGACTCTTGGTGGGCGCTGGAGCGCCCTGCTGTGAACGATTATATCAAGAATTGTAATTACATGCCATTGTTGAACAGTGGTAGAAAAATTGACCTTTGGTGGTTGTGGTGCTGGTGCCACAACACTATAAGTCCTCACCGTTACTCTGGGTGGGCACAGGAAGGGGCCCTCCTGTGAAATATTATATCAAGAATTGTAATTACATGTCCCTGTTAAACAGGGGCAGAAAAATTTGGCCTTAGGCACTGCTGCTGGTGCCACCACACTGCAACCTCTGCCATATACTCTAGTTTTATTGCAGGAATTAGCCCTGCTGCAAAGCATTGCATCAAAAATTGTACTTAAACGCCCCTGTTAAACAGGGGCAGAAAAATTGGGCCTTAGGCATCACCCAGAACCAGAAATGTTCTTCCAACATATCAGCGGAGGAGGAAGAGGATAGACAATCAACATAACAGGACAGTCACTCAGCATCAACATAGGCAGTCTTGAAGGGATGTGATATTTCAAAAAAAATTATTCTGTTACATCAGCTTCAGGTGCTTGGTAGCTGTGGGTGATCCAAGACTGATTCATCTTGATGAAGGTCAGTCGATCAACTGATTCGGTGGACAGGCGCACCCTGTGATCGGTAACAAAGCCACCAGCAGCACTGAAGGTGCGTTCCAAAAGAACGCTGGATGCAGGACAGGCCAGTAGCTCAATTGCATACTGTGCAAGCTCTGGCCAGTGATCCATCCTCAAGACCCAGTAAGCCAGAGGATTTTCGTTGGGAAAGGTGTCCAAGTCTGACCTTGCCCCTAGGTATTCCTGCACCATGTAAATCAGACGCTGGCGATGGGTGCTGGAACCGATCATACCTTGGGGCTGCGGACTAAAAAATTGTCTGAAAGCATCAGTCAGACGGCCACCTTCTCCACCACTCCTTCTGACCGATGCCTCAGCAACACGTTGTCCAGGACCAGGAGTTTGTAACCTCCCAGTCTCTGGGAACGCATTGCACAGACCTTTCTGCAAGGCCTCCCGGAGATGTCTCCCTCTGCGATGGCAAGATAAAGTCGGCAACCTTACCCTTGTACCGTGGATCAAGGAGAGTGGCCAGCCAGTAATGGTCCCTCTCCTTGATCCGAAGAATACAAGGATCCTTCCGCAGGCTTTGCAGGATCAGGGAGGCCATGCAGCGTAGGTTAGCTGAGGCATTCGGTCCGGAGTCCTCTGGGTCACTAAGGACAACATGATCCGCAGATACCTCCTCCCAGCCACGTACAAGTCCACATGTTTCTTGGGCTGTAAATCATCCCTACAAGACTGCTGCTGCTGCTGATGCTGAGTGCCAGCCTCCACCTCCATGCTGACACAATCATCCTCCTCCTCCTCTTCCTCCTCCTCATCCTCTTCCTGTGTGATGGGTGGCACAGCAGGAACACTGTCTGGATAAAGGGGGCCTTGAGAGGCAAGGAAGTCCTCCTCTTCCTGCCTCTGTTCTGCCTCAAGTGCCCTGTCCATTATTCCACGCAGCGTATGCTCCAAGAGGTGGACAAGAGGTACAGTGTCACTGATGCATGCACTGTCACTGCTCACCATCCTTGTGGCCTCCTCAAACGGTGACAGGACAGTGCATGCATCCCTGATCATGCCCCACTGGCGTGGTGAGAAAAAACCGAGCTCCCCTGACCCTGTCCTGGTGCTGTAGTCGCACAGGTACTCATTGATGGCCCTCTGCTGCGTGTGCAGCCGCTGCAGCATGGCCAACGTTGAGTTCCACCTGGTGGGCATGTCACATATAAGGCGGTTCTTGGGCAGGTTCAACTCCTTTTGGAGCTCAGCCAGCCGAGCACAGGCATTAAATGATCAGCGGAAATGCACACAGACTTTCCTGGCCTGCTTCAGGACATCCTGTAAGCCGGGGTACCTGCCCAAGAACCGCTGCACCACCAGGTTAAGGACGTGAGCTACACAGGGCACATGGGTCAGTTGTCCCTGTCGGAGGGCGGAGAGGAGGTTGGTGCCATTGTCACAAACCACTATTCCTGGCTTAAGCTGGCGTGGCGTCAACCACCTCTCGGCCTGCCCCTGCAGAGCTGACAAAACATCCGCCCCAGTGTGGCTCCTGTCCCCCAAACAAACCAGCGCAAGCACGGCATGGCATCGTTTTGCCTGCGTACTTGCGTAGCCCCTGGAACGCCTACGAAGCACCGCTGGTTCTGAGGACAGAGCACTGGAAGAGGCCATGGAGGAAGAAGAAGAGGAGGGGGTGGAGGAGAGAGGTCTGTCACAACCAATAGTAGCATTTTGGAGGCGTGGTGGCGGAACAACCTCCAACACTACTGCACCTTGTCCTGCATCCTTCCCAGCTGCCAGAAGAGTGACCCAATGGGCCGTGAAAGACAGGTAACGTCCCTGTCCATGCCTGCTGGACCATTAGACCTTACCGCTGACCGTCCTGTCCAGCGAGGCAAGGACATTGCCTTCCACATGCCGGTAGAGAGCCGGAATCGCCTTCCGTGAGAAAAAGTGGCGTTTGGGGACCTGCCACTGAGGAACCGCACATTGTACAAACTCACGGAAGGGGGCAGAGTCTACCAACTAAAAAGGCAGCAGTTGAAGTGCTAGCAATTTAGCCAAGCTAGCATTCAACCGCTGGGCATGTGGATGGCTGGGAGTGAACTTCTTTCGCCGGTCCAGCAGCTGGGGCAGGGACATTTGCCTGCTATAATCGGACGTGGGTGTACCGCTAGCAGAGTTCCCGGGAGCACTTGGCTGTGACACACCTAATTCTACACCTTCATTCCTCTCAGAGCAGGTTTCAGAGAGGACTGAAGGTCTAGTGGGGTTGGAGATGCCAGCTGATGAGCAAAGAGAGGTCCGCTTTGTTCTTTGGTGTGGGTCTTTGAGGTACGCTTGCCAACGAGCTGCATGGCAGGTCAACATATGTCTGGTCAAGCATGTGGTGCCCAAGCGGCTGATGTTTTGGCCACGTGAGATACGCTTGAGACATATGTTGCAAATAGCAGCGGTGCGATCTGATGCACTCGTATCAAAAAAGGCCCACACCAAAGAACTTTTAGAATAACGCGCCGAGGCAGCGCCCTGCACAGGCGGAGCTCTGCGGTGTGATTCAGTCGGTGTGCTGCCCCTAAGCTGGCCCCCGGAGGGCATCCTGCCTCGTTGGACATGTGCCTCCTCCTCCTCCTCCTCTCTCCTTCCAGGCACCCACGTGGAGTCAGTGCCCTCATCATCCCCTCCCTCTTCATCACTGTAGCAAACCTGGCAGTATGCTGCAGCTTGTGGAACATGACTGCCAGATTGCTGTCCTTCTTGAGCATCCCCTCTCTCTGCGCTCATGCTACTGCCTTCCTCTAGCTGAGTGTCATCATCAGAGCCCACAAAACACTGGGCATCCTCCTGGAGCATGTACCCAACACTGTGCTCAAAGAGTTCAGGAGACTCCTCAGGAGGACGTGGTGGGTCTAGGGAAGGAGTCACTGATGATGACATTGAGAGGAGGGAAGATGATGCGTTGGCAGCTGCTTTGCTAGTACCCTGAGACTGGGTAAGAGAGGATGAGGAGGATGACGAGGGCTTGGTCATCCACTCTACCAAGTCGTTGGCATGTTGTGGTTCAACATGTCCAGCTGCCGAAAAGAAGGACAAGCGTGTCCCATGGCCACGTGCTGATGACAATGCACCGCGTCCACGACCAGCACTGTTGTCTCTAGACACAGAGCCTGCTTTCCCTCTTTTATCGGCTCGCGCCTGTCTGCCTCTCCTTGCTGGCCTTCCAGACATGGTAATGGCCTGAAGGGAGTTGGGTAAAACAGCAGTGTAATGGAGTCACACAACACCCACTAAGCCCTGCAGATGGCTCTATTAGAGAACAGCAATAAATGGTAGATACAGGTGTATATTGTGCTGGAGTCACACAACACCCACTAACTCCTGCAGATGCCTTTATTATAGAACACCAGAGATAAAGGGGTATACTGTAATTGAGTCACACAACACCCACTAAGTCCTGCAGATGGCTCTATTAGAGAACAGAAATAAAGGGTAGATACAGGTGTATATTGTGCTGGAGGCACAAAAAACCCACTGACTCCTGCAGATGCCTTTTTTATAGAACACCAGAGATAAAGGGGTATATACAGATGTATACTGTGCTGTGCTGGAAGCACACACAACTTCCAATAACTCCTGCAGATGGCAAGTGGGCTCAAATAGAGAAGAGCTATGTAGGTGGATATAGCGGTGTGTACTGGGTACAGAGCACGCAGACAGCACGCACAAGCTCCTAACACTACTGACTGCAAGCTCTATTATAAAAGATAGATCACTAGCTATATAGGTGAGGTGAATATAGCGGTGTATACTGCGGTCAGGGCACACAGACAACAACCACTACACAACAGCAAGATCGAAAATCGGCCGAAAACGATCGGTGTGTACTGTGTTGAAGGTACACAGAACACCCACTAACTGCTTCAGACACGAACACACTACACTAGGCCGCCACGCTGGTGGCCTTATATCGTGTGGGGCGTGTACTACACAGCCTGAGCTATGATTGGCCACAGGCATCCTGCCTGTGGCCAATCATGGCTCTCCTCGCTGCTGGGGCTGTGATTGGCCAAGCATGCGGGGTCACAGTGCATGCTTGGCCAATCATGAGCCAGCAATGCACTGCGATGACGCAGTGCATTGTGGGCCGTGAGCGCCACACGAATTTGGCACGAATGGCCCATAACGTTCGGAATTCGCCGAACGGGCGAACAGCTGATGTTCGAGTCGAACGTATGTTCGACTCGAACACGAAGCTCATCCCTATAGACAAGCATACAATACTTCCATAGGGTTTGGTTCAAATTTGTCCTAATGTAATATTTACAGCTAAACTTAGGGTAGATATAAAAGACATCATTTAATATAGCTCTGTATTTTTATACTTCATTGTTTTTTTTATGCAAGCAGTGTACATAACTGAATTTGACTTGTCATTTGTTTGCGTAGTCTATTGTACAGTCTGTAAAGAATAGACTAAAGAGAAGGAGGGGGAAGCAGCACAAGGAGCTAGTCAGGTGTGCTGTAGTTCAAAGAGCCATACTAATAGCAGGAGTGAGCAGAGCCAATTCTTTTTTCATTGTTTAGTCATAGGGTGGGTGAGAGGAGAAGATCTATAAGTCAAAAGTAAAACTGCAGCAGAGCAAAATCTGGTAAATAAATATTCATAACCCAGTGGCTATTTCTGGAAGCTTCTTCCAGAGGCAGGATCAATCAACCACCAGGCTTAGAGAGACCTGACCAGATCTGGAAAATTCTTCTCAGCAGAGTACGGAAGAGCCAAAAACTAAATTTAGCCAGCCTAGGGAAGGGGCGCTATATATGTCTAGTCATTTACTTTAAAGTGGAGTTCCAATGATATGTTATAATTTTTTTAATGTATATCTTAAGGTCATGACATAGACATATACCACACACTTGTTTATAAAATTTTGCTGATCAATGTCCACTTTTATATCAAAAAGAAACTTTGTTATTATGCTGTTCTGGCATTTTCCATATTGCTCATGGGCATTTGAAGCCCACAAGCATAATGTTCCGGGACTGACCAGCATGCACCGTCCGTTCTCGCGCATGCACAGTATGACAGGCTCGCAACATCGTAAACTTCTCACATTGCCATCACAATGGGTGGCATCTTTGGAAGTGCCCACCCCATTGTTATGGCAACGAAACCCTCAGCACTGCCCACTGACTCCTGGGAAATGATGACACACATCTCCCAGGAGCAATAGCGAGCAGAGGAGCCGAGGGAAGTGACGTAAGGAGCCACGGTGAGGAAGGGGAAGATTTGAAGGGACCACATAGCAACAGGGAGGTAAAGTAAAAAAAATGGTAAGTAAAAAAAAATAAAATTCTCCAAATCTCATTTGTTAGATTATTTGCTGCACATGTGTAGAAGTAATAATTGAGCATTATAAGCAACAGAGGCAATGCAGCCAAAAACTCATAAGGTATTTACTTTAGAACAAAAAGCTAAAACTATCAATATCAATAAATTGCCAAATGGACAAAACAAGTCCCAGAGCATATCTTGTTATAGAAATGGAAACCCACATAGAAATTAAAGAATGCTGCGCATTCCCAATATTAGTACAAAAAGAGAAAATAGGTTTCCCCAGGGGTTTTAATGCAGCAACAAAATACATCAGACAAATGCCAAATGTGCTATAAAAGTGTAATTTTATTATCTAAAGGTTAAGATCAACAGTAGTTTAAAATATGAGCTCTGGTTCCATTCCAATTCCATTACGACATAGAAACAATGATAACACTGATACAAGCAGGTATTAACTTGTATTCGGGAATTTCCTCAGTGTTGTGCCTGACAATAAATGCCCCAATGTGTTTTGATCAAACAAATCACAATCTTCATCAGGGGACTGTAGTATCTTCAGCCAATGGGGAACGGAGTTTGGAACCAGAGCAGATAAAAAATTAATCCAGGACTTCTCTTAGGTCATTCTGACCTCTGGAACAGCAGGGTCTGACACGTATGATGTAACAAGGGGAGAGGAGAGAAGGCACACCTGCAGCAGATGAACCCCAATAATAATCATGAATAGAAATACCAATCAAATTGTACACCAGGTGAAAGCGAGTAGTCTATTAAAATTAAGTCTCTGTCAGATGCTACTAACTACTCATTTATTATTATAATGTTTAATAATTACACAAACCAAATTAGCGCCTCCCTCATGGGGCTTTTGCAATGACAGGTACCCTTACTTGGGAAACTGGCATCAACAAAAAAATATGTATGTGGAAAGGAACCCTCAAACTGATATACTGACTATCAGTAATACAGAGAACTCAGCAAAATCAAATAAAATAAAATAAAAATATGTATGTAGGGAGGTACTTTAGAGATATAGGCTGCTTGTCTTTCCCCAAAAAGATGGAATTGACTGATTATTTGTTAGATGCTTCTGTTATCAGTAGAATAAAAGGGTAGCATGTCCTCAAAGGGCTCTGCATGCAAAAAGTGGAGAAAGATATACAAAGTAATTATAGCCATCCAAAGGGAGGTTTGGGGTATAATACTCATAAGATAACAGAATCCAGAGGGGTAAAAAAGGGGAGACAACAGGGGGATTGCACTTACATAGACCACCGTTTTGCAACCAAACAATGTGGGTACCTGCCAGTGAGGGCTAACTCAGAGCCCATATAGGTCAGTATTATATTACCTATACCTAGTTCCAATTGGATGATCCATATGAGGGGAATCCACTCCAAGTGTGTCAACCCACCCCCCGCCATCACAGCCGCCCTGCAAAGATTATGGCGTGCCACCATGTTGTCCCCCCAGCATCCTGGGAAGAGTAACTTCGGCCAATGCCGCCACTACCACAGCAACACGCGCAGCGCGTTTACATCATGTGCACATACGGCACAGACAAAGCGTCATCACGCATATTCGCATATGGGATTGTCACTGAAAGTGGCCAAGGGATGCCACCAGCATGGCATAGCTCCCCCCGGTGGATGGGGCGCCTATCCTTGGCAGCATACATGTGATAGTAGCCCTTCCTAATTCTGCCCACAGGACCAGTACATAGCTATAGAAAGTTAACACCCACACAACATCACTAGGAACAAACTGGGTGGGTTCAGTATGCTACCCTGGATAGGCACTAGGAAAAGAAAAGTACGGTAAGTATGATACAATTATCTGTTTTCCTGGTTCCTACATGGCAGCATACATGTGATAGATCAATTACTATCTACCAGGGTGGGAAGCTTCAGCAAGTCCTATCATGGGAAAATGAGTACGTTTCTGGCCTCACGCCAAAGACAGGTGTAGTGAGGACTACTAAGCTCATCAGTAGTGCTGAAAGAATGCGCCATAATAGAACCTGATTGGTAGTGATGGACGAACTTCCGAGGGGACGTTTCGCGAACGTGATCCACGAACGTGCCCAAATGTTCGCGAACCCCATTCATTTTAATGGCAGACGAACCTTAAAAACCTCCAGGTCATATTTTCAGCCACAAAATAATTACTAGCCGTCCCACAACATGGACACTGACATACCAGAAGTATTAAGTGAATCTGGGATCAACAACGTCAAGCATTCTTTTTTTATCTGTGAAATTTTGGCAATTCAGGAGCTCATGAAGGCCATGGAGGAGAGGCAAGGTCAGGCCAGGCTATGAAGGGGGTGCAGGAGATGATCAGTGCCACAGTCAGGGCAGAGCAGTCCTGTGCCAGTGTCCCAGTGTGCCAACCTGTGCTTGAGCCCCTGATCTCTACCTCTGCCTGACCCTTACCCCCACCTATGCAGGGCTCCACTGTGGTGGTCCGGAGGTGCCAGTCCAGTGCTGATCCTCAGCCATGGTGCTGGCACCACCTGCTGATTGGCTTCTCCACTGCTATCTCCCTCACTGACACCAGCATCGAGATAGAGAGCACTGGCACCAGCACCGAGATAGAGAGCACTGACACCAGCACCGTGATAGAGAGCACTGATACCAGCACCAAGATAGAGAGCACTGACACCAGCACTGTGATAGAGAGCACTGACACCAGCACTGACACCAGCAACTCGCTGCGGGACCCAAAAATATGACACCGCTCAACCTCTTCAAACAGGAGGGTAAGGGCATATAGTACGGTGTGCTTTTTTTGGACAAGTGAGCCAAAGGTAGAAAAAAGGTCCGTGTGCTAGATTATATAAATCGTTTATAGAGTTATGCATATACACGGTCTACTGGTCACATGTGTTGAATTCCTCCGAGATCCATGCCTCATTCATTTTTAGAAATGTGAGGTAGTCAACACTGTTGTGAGCTAGGTGAGTGTGCTTATCGGTCAGGATCCCCCCTGCTGCACTGAACGTCCTTTTCGGACAGGACACTGGACGAGGGGCAAGCCAACAGTTCCATTGCAAATTGGGAAAGCTCTGGCCAGAAGTCAAGCCTGCCCACCCAGTAGTCCAGGGGTTCATCACTTCTCAGAGCATCCACATCGGCCATTAACCTGATGTAGCCGGACACCTGTCGGTCTAGGTGTTCCCTGATGCTGGATCCGGATGACACCTGTCGATGGGTCGGCTGAAAGAATGATCTCATATCAGAAGTGACCAACACATCTTCAAACCGCCCTCTTCTTGCAGGCGCTGTTGGATTGGTAACCGTAACTCTTTCTCTGGGATTGGGAATTCCTCTGCCAGAGCACGCAAAAGAAGAATGCAGCATTTCTCTAAGCAAGGCCTGTAAGTGCTCCATTCTGACAGCCCTTTGTGATGGTGGTAACATTTCCGCCATTTTGTGTTTGTATCGGGGGTCTAAGTACGTTGTCACCCAGTACTGGTCCTTGACCTTTATGCTTTTTATACGGGGGTCCCTGTTAAAACACTGGAGCATGAAGGCCCCCATTTGCACTAAATTGGAAGTGGTGTGGTGGCCTGGCTCCTGCTCATCATCAAGGATAATGTCGTCCTCCTCGTTCTCCTACCCCCATCCACGGAAAACAACAGGGATCCCAGAAAGGTTTAAAGCATGCTCTTCTTGCTCCTCCTCATCCACCCCGGCACCATCCTCCTCTGACTCCTCTTAAGACTCCTGTTGTTGACTTGTCTCAGATAGAGTAGCCCCCCAGGGGAATTCATCCAGCATTGCGACTTCCTCATCTTCCTGCTCATGGTCCTCCACGGCTTGATCAATGACACGACGCAATGCATGCTCCATAAAGAAGGCGTAAGGTACGATGTCACTGATGGCGCCATGGCTGCGACTGACCAGTTTGGTGATCTCATCAAATGGCTGCAGAAGTCTGCATGCGTCGCGCATGAGCAGCCACTGGCGCAGTGAAAAAAAAAACAAGCTCCCCAGAACCTGTTCTGCTGCAGAGTTCCTACAGGTAGTCATTAACTGCAAGTTTCTGCTGGAGCAGCCTATCAAGCATATAGAAGGTTGAGTTCCATCGTGTCGGGCAATCACAAATAAGACGTCTGACCGGCAGATTGTGTCGCCGTTGAATGTCAGCAAGGCGAGCCATGGTCGTGTAACATCTTCTGAAATGGGCCGAGATTTTCCTTGCCTGCCGCAAGATGTCCTGGACCCCAGGGTATTTGACAACGAATCGCTGCACGACCAAGTTTAAGACATGTGCCATGCATGGCACATATATAATTTTGCCCTGTTTCAATGCTGTAAGTAGATTGGCACCGTTGTCGCACACCACTTTACCAACTGTCAAATTGAGCGGTGTTAGCCACTGATCTGCCTGTGAACACAAAGTGAAAGGAGAGCAGGGCCAGTGTAGCTCTTGGCTTCCAGGCACAACAGACGCAGCACGGCATGGCAACGTCTCACCTGGCATGTCGAATAGGTTCTGGGGATCTTGGGCGGTGCAGCGGAAGAGACGCTAGCAGCGGAAAAGGAGGAGTCAGCCGAGGAGGAGAGGGAGGATGGAGTAGGAGGAGGAGAAGAAGAGCCAGGCCTGCATGCAATCCGTGGCAGTAAAACCAAATCTACACGGGTGCCACGGGTTACATGCTTGACGGCTCACCCAGTGGGCAGTAAAAGTTATACACCTTCCCTGCTCGTGTTTGCTAGACCACGTGTCTGTGGTCAGATGTATCTTGGCACCGAGATACATTCACTTGCCGCTGAACATGGCCATATAGCTCTGGGATGCCCTTCTCTGAGAAATACTTCCTTCCTGGGACCTTCCATTGTGGTGTTCCAATGGCCACAAATTTTCGAAAGGCCACCAGTTTATATGGCAGTAGTTGGCGGGCTATCAGTTCTGACAAGCCAGTGGTCAACTGTTGGGCAAGAGGGTTATCCGGCGTCATCATTTTTTTACGCTCAAGCATTTGGCCTGCCTTTTTCCAGAAAAACGTGAGGACGGCATGATGGAAGGTGGAGTGGAGGACAATTCTGAGGAGAGAAGGAGAAGTAGAAGAGGCTGGACGGCAAGAGCCTGGAGTGTGGCTTTGTGGGTTCCATTGCTCCCCTGGGCTCAGTGATGGCAGCTCATGTTCCTTCTTAAGGCGGTCGTCCCTAGGTGAGTGTTGGGCTTACCGCGACTTATGCGTTGACTGCAAAGCTGCAGATGGCAACACTATTGTCAGCAGTGGACACGTTAAAAAAAGCCCACACTGCGGAGCCATGTGCCAGCACCCTGGGAGTGCCAAATGTGACCATACATGGTTGATGCCTCGCTCCTGGTACATTAGCAATCTGGTTTGTCCCTCCTGTGCAATGTAAGTTCTGCCTGCTTCTCCTCCCTATCGGCTGGTCCATCTCTCCCTCTGAACTCCCCTCCTCTTTCTCTCTTGTGGGCACCCACGTAACGTCCCTAGACATGTCATCATCAACGTCACCTTCCCCACCGCTATAATTAGAGATCTCGGAGTAGGTAGCAACAGCAGGGACCAACCTCCTTGGGCTGATCTGGGTACTGTCGTCAGACTGCTGAGTGGTGGTTGTTGCTACCTCCTCTTCCTGATCCAATGCCAAGAATGGCTGCGCATCGGAAATGTCTTGTGATGGATCGGAAAATAATTACTGTGACTCAAGAGGAGGGTATATGGTGGTGGTGGTGTTGGTGGTAGTGTCTTTGGGGCTGCACACAGCAGAGAGTGAAGAGGGTGCAAATCGAGAGGATGAGGAGAGTGCAGAAGAGTAAGGCTGAGTGAGCCACTCAACCAAGTCTGGTGCGTCCTTTGACGTAATCGAACGCACCTTCTGCAATTTGCCACTTTGGCTCAAACCTGTTGCTCCTGCCCTGCCCCTACCACCCCTGCGGAAGGCCCTGCCTCTTCCTCTGCCTGTCATTTTTTAAATGACCTTGTGACAAAAGTCTCTGAGAAGTGCAGCATATGTGGAAGAAGGTATATAACACCCCGCTTCAATCTGTCGTTTTGGGGGGCCACTGGTCTATCACACCAGTTATAATACTTTTTCTAATTGCGTTTTTCACTCTTTGTAGTATCGCTGCAGAACCGCGCAGCAGTCACAATGCTGCACAGTAGAAATGCACTATACTATGCGTTCTATATTTGAAAGTATTTTATACGTGTATTACACCCCTATATACTGCACACCAAATAGTACACCTATACCAGTCCTTAAAAGGACCTTTGTGGACCTAATAGTAGCTAGCTAGTGAATTAAAGACTGTCCCTGCTCCAAACAGCAAACTCTATCCCTACACTGAGAAAGGACAGCTGCAGAATCGGTCAGCACTGCAGTGCACTATAATATGCTTTCTATATTTGAAAGAAAGTATATTATAAGTGTATTACAACCCTATATACTGTACACCTATACCAGTCCTTAAAAGAACTTTTGTGGACATAATAGTAATAGCTAGTGATTACAGACTGACTGTCCCTGCTCCACACAGCGTCCTTTCCCTACACTGACAAAAGACAGAATGTAAAATGGCCACCAGGTCAGGCCTATTTATAAGGTAGGGGGTATGTCCATGTGCTGAAATGTCTCAATTGTCTGTCCTGTACCCCATGATGGATGTTTCATGGGTCAAAGTTCTTCACAATGTAAACGTAATTCGCCGGTTTGGCGAATCGCGAACGAGCAAAGTTTGCCACGAACCGACCGCCGGGTGAACCGCAAGGCTATCTCTACCGATTGGCTCTCCTGCCTTTCATGTTGGCTGACATCTCTGCATAAGGTGCCCACAAAGTTTAGATGTTGCTGGAGGAACGTACAGCAATTACTTTCAGTAGTTACAGCCTGGCCATATAGTGGGACCTTAGAATAAATTTTAGGAACCATAAGGTGATTATTACGCTGGAGCCTTCTACAATTGTTGGTTTCTAACAAGCTAGGTATAGCTACTATGGCTAGCTAATGACTGTTTGCAAGTGTGCCATCATTGATGGATGTATTTAAGAAGTACTTCACCTAAGTCGGACAAAAGGAATCTCACTATGGAATAAGCAAACAAAAGCCCACAGGTTCTTAATGCCATGACAACAACAAGTGTGACTTTCCTGCATCTCAAAGAGCCTCCCCAATAATTCAAATACCAGAAGCTGGCTTCAGATAAGGGAAAATGTCCACCTGCTAGAAAAACAATTGAGCACCATGCACAATATCCTCCCCATCTGCACCAACATTCAAATTCCCACGACAGGCCCCAGGAGAGCATCCCCTCAAGGGGAGATTCCCCCAAAGCCTGCCCCAAAAATTACAGTGCAGATGGAAAAAGGACAGCACCCAAATGCTCCCATAGCAAGTGCATTATACCAACTGCAATCACCTCAAGCCCCTTATAGAACACAGGGAAAGTGAGGAGAGAAGCCTAGGTGGCAGGCAGTCTTGCCAATCTGAGAAACTGTAGTCTGCAGCCAAAAGCTCAGGAGGCACTCATAAATTTAGTAGAGTGCATTTTGTCAGGACAGGATGGAACCTGAACCCTAAACCATGGAGTTGGTTGATGGTCTGCTGGGTCAACTTGACATGATGGAGCTAGAAATCAGAGGATCAGTACAGGGTTCATCTTGAAAAACAATAGGAAAGTAAAGGCTTAGAGATAAACTTTCCATCCTGACCACATCCTACCAAGAGATGAAAACTTATTTTTGGTGAACTAGATGCAGATCAAAGAACAAAATAAGGATGTCCTGTTTGAGGAGACAGATAGAAACCAACATGAGCAAGATGGAAAACTGGGTTCTAATAAACTTGTCTTATTTTAAACCTGTGAAAGGTTCCATGACAGACAAGGTCACCAGCCTTGAACAGTCACCTCCCCAAGTGAAGGCTATGAGGGAACTATTTAAGATCCCACAAAGTCACATGGGCAGCAATATTAACCACTTCCAGACCGGACCATTTTGCTGGCTTAAGACCAGACCACTTTTTGCGATTCAGCACTGCGTCGCTTTAACTGACAATTGCGACAATTTTGAAAAAAAGCATTATTTTTTACTTTTTGTTATAATAAATATCCCCCAGAAATATATAAAAAAAAATGTTTTCCCTCAGTTTAGGCTGATACGTATTCTTCTACATATTTTTGGTAAAAAAATCACAATAAGTGATTATTGATTGGTTTGCGCAAAAGTTATAGCATTTACAAAATAGGGGATAGTTTTATGGCATTTTTATTAATAATTTTTTTTTACTAGTAATGGTGGCGATCAGCGATTTTTATTGTGACTGCGACATTATGGCGGACACATTGGACATTTTTGACACATTTTTGGGACCATTGTCATTTATACAGCAATCACTGCTATACAAATGCAGTGATTCCTGTGTAAATGACACTGGCAGTGAAGGGGTTAACCAGTGGGTGGCAGTGTAGGGGGTTAGGTGTTCCTAGGGGCGTGTTACTAACTGTGGGGGGCTGGGCTTTGTTTTAGTGAACACTGATCTCTGCTCCAATCACATGGAGCAGAGATCAGCGTCACTTGTTGCTAGGCAGAATGGGGAGATGCTGTTTACAACGGCATCTCCTCGTTCAGCCGCCCCGTGAGACGATTGCAGGTATGCTCGCGCCGATCGAGTCCGCGGGAACCGCGACCGGACTCATGGGGGCCACTGCCGGCTGGCTCGCGATGGCAGGGCGGCATTTAAAACTGGACATACCTGTACGCCAATATGCCTGCCCGTGCCATTTTGCCGAGGTACATCGGCGTGTGCCGATCGGGAAGTGGTTAAGAGCTAAATGCTGACCTAGGCCCAGCTGCAGGAGAGGACTTGTCCAGCAAATACATTTTTGGGGAGAAAGTCTTGAGGCTTATACCAAGCATGTCCAGCAATAGATTTAACATGAAGAAGAAGCCCACCCTGCTTAGCATCAAGGGATTCCTAGACTTCATGATGCTCTGTCTCAGATTTTGAGCTTCAATTATCAAGCTCTCAAAGGCAGCTTGAAGCCCAAAGACCGAGTCAACTTGTCCCTCGAAGAACACAGGTCTGTTAAAGTCTGGGGTGAAACCAGGCCAAAGGCATTGCCTCATGTGAGGTTACCCTCAATTCTAGGCTTCTCATGCAAAAGTGGAATTATCAATGAGGAAAAGCACTCCGTCCTGAGCTGTGAGTAGGGCCATCCAGACATTGCCAAGGTGAGTCGGTTCCAGTGATGATATTTGAAGGCTCTGAACTTATCCAAATTACTGGAATATCCGGAGGACCATGGCAGTTTGCTTGGTAGAGCCTGCACCAATGATTCCCCATCTAAGGATTTCTCTATGAGAATATTTCAGGAAGGCAATGAGGCTAGTATTGGGTCCAGCATTCTAATACTCGAGGTGCTGATAAGAACATTAATTATATTTGATGCCCACCAAGCCAGAAAGTGTCCCAGGTGGAGGGAGGCAATGCAAATTTAGTATTTTTCTATGGAAAACTTGCCCCTTAAAGCGTCAAGATGCATACCAGAAAATGCCACCGTGGGCTTTTGTATAGTGAACTCTTTGCCACCACAATTGAAACAGAAACACCTTGATTCAGAAAACCTTCAGAGGATAAGCAAAGACCACAAGTGGAGAAAAGAAGCTTCTTACCAAGTCGAAGGAGAAAAAGACCTTGCAATTTGTACTCTAGCCTTCTTCCACTAGTAATGACAAGTGTTCAGCTATATCTCTAATGCTGTTGACCTGGACTGTCTCAAAGAGAACCTGTCCCTGGAAGGCCATGCAAACTAATTCATCTGACTAAGGAAATACTGCAGCAAGTTTCTTACCTAGAGTCTAGTTTTTATCTGGCTCCTCTGGTTCTTCTCCACCCATGGTAAACTTACCTGCGTTAAAGGAAAATGGCCAGCAGGGGCAAAGCCTCAGGCTGACCATAAAGTACCAGCTTATCCTCTCTGTTCTTCCATGCACTCACTCAGCAAGTGTCAAAAGAAATCCAAAGTACCAAGTGGAGACGATTCAACAGGGAATCCCATATTAACCAAGTACAACATAGAGCAATAGCCTCTTTGAAAAATAATGATCAATTGATCATTAAACTCTCAGACAAAGGGGGTAATATAGTGGTAATGGATATTGCCAACTATAAAACAATGGTTATGGATCTCTTGAAGAATCCTCACTGTTATCGGCCCAGATAAAATATGCACAAACCAAATACAACGTTTAATTACTCAAGCTTTTTTCAAATTATTGACTGTTGAGAATCCAAGATTACCCACGTTGTAAGCCTTGCCAAAGATACATAAAAACGTCCTATTTCCACCAGGGCGTCCAATTATGTCAGGCAATGGCTGTTTAATAGACATGTACAGAGTGAAATATTTTGTTTCGGAATTTCGTTTTCGTCCGAAAAATACATTTATTTAGTTACTCCCGAAATTCGTTTTTATTTATTTCGTTTTTCGTTCAAAAATTGCATTCGCCCGAAAATCCACATGAATTATGGTTGAATCTGTCTTTGAAGGCTTATGGTGTCTGTCAAATGTATAAAGAAGATTCGACGGAGCTGCTAAACTCTATATAGCATACTTTGTGTAACTTTGGAACCCTATTAAAGTCTATGGGACTCCAATGTTCAAAATCTAAAGTGCTAATTTTAAAGGCTAATATACAAGTTACTGTCCTAAAAAGTGTTTGGGGACCTGGGTCCTGCCCCAGGGGACATGTATCAATGCAAAAAAAAGTTTTAAAAGCAGACGTTTTTTCGGGAGCAGTGATTTTAATAATGATTAAAGTGAAACAATAAAAGTGTATTATTCCTTTCAATTTCATACCTGGGGGCTGTCTATAGTATGCCTGTGAAGGGGCGCATGTTTCCCGTGCTTAGAACTGTCCCTACACATGTAATTCTGCAGAAAAAAATTCATTTAAAATTACTCGCGGCTATAATGAATTGTCGGCTCCCGTAATACAGAGAACACTCATTGAAAGTCATTGAGAAAAAAAAAGCGTTCCCCCAAATTCAATTACCAGGCCCTTCAGGTCTGGTATGGATATTAAGGGGAACCCTGCGTCAAATTAAAAAAAAAATTGACGTGGGGTTCCCCCTAAATATCCATACCAGACCCTTCAGGTTTTCATTGAACTTTTCCTTCCCAACCCTTGTACTATTCAGGAAATTATTAGTCTTTTTTCTTATATGATAAATGGAGGTAGCCACCCTCTTTATATTAATATTGTTATTTATTCATCTCTTTCTTTACTTAGTGAAGAAACTATAGCAGTTTTATTGCTTCTAATTTGATAGGTGGACCTCCGGTGTTGTCTCCTAAATACATATAAAATACAGTACACCTCAAATAAACCCCAACCCTTATTTTGTGTGTTTTTAACTAGCAGAAAAAAAGTATAAGTAAAATATGATATAAGGAAATAAAATTCCAATAAAATAGACAAAAAAAGACTGCAAATGGGCAACAGGTAAACAGCAACTACTTTTGTTGCTGACAATCACAAAGTGGTAGTCCTAAAGAAAACTGCTGAGTCTTCTACCTCCCGGGCCTTTTGTGGATGGAGGGGGTTCGCCCCAAACAATTGGCCACATTGAATGGAGTAGTGGCACAATCCCTCCAACTTTGGTCTTTATACAAAAAAAGATATGCCCTGTGTCCACCTTGCCCCAGCCTGGCCTCTTTTATGGGTGACCCCAGATTCCCAACAGCATTTTCTTCACCTGAGAGCTTTGAAGGCTGGTCTCGGAAGAACCTTATTACCCTAGAGGCATTATCCCAGGAACCCCCCTTTAGCTCTTTTGCATATTTACAAGAACAGCTTGGGTTACCCAGGGGGGATTTCTATAAGTATTTACAGGTTAGGCATTTTTACACCTCTCATTACCAGACGAAGAGACTTCCCCCACCTAACGCCTTTGAAAGGGTCTGCAAGTCCTCGTCCAGAGATCGGGGTACCATCTCTTTGTTATACCAGTCTCTCAACGAGGTGCAGCTCCCGGCTAAGTCTCATGCCATGCTGGGTTGGGAGAAGGAAATTGGTTTTGAACTAACCCCAGAGGAGTGGGTTGATATGATTACAAATATGCGAAAATGCACGAAATCTCTGGCAGTCAGAGAAACAGCTTTAAAACTGCACACAAGATGGTATTACACCCCCTCTAGATTACACAAATTTAGCCCGCTGGTCCCGGGGAGTTGCTTCCGTGGATGTCCAGAGGCTGGCACTTTCCTCCATATCTTTTGGAGCTGTGGAGTTCTTCAGCCCGTTTGGCAGCAGGTGGCTGAAAAATTGCTCCAAGTTACGGGAGTGAGGATTGATATGACTTGCCAGATGGGCCTCTTATTCGCCGACATCCCGGGACTAACTCCCCCAGCCCAGAAATTAGCCCATACACTTGTCAGTGCTGTTCACTGGACAGTAGCATTACACTGGCGATCCCCAGCAGTCCCCTGGGAGCAAGTTCTGCGACGTATGGAATCGATCAAACTCATGGAACGTCTGCACCACACTTTGATGGATTCCATACATACCTTTGATAATAAATGGGCCGCTTGGTCGTCCCTTCAATGGACGGCCCCCAGACCTGACAGTGTGGTTGGGCACACTGCCTAATGGCAGGATCCGCGAACATGACTGGTAGCACTCACTTGTGGTAGAGTTTTTGTTATCTTTTGGTTTTTCTTTTCTTTTCCTACTTTTCTCTTACTTTTGTTTTTTTTCTCAATGATGTACTTCTGCCCACTATGCTTTTTTATATCACTCTGATGAGTTTAGCATTTCAGCTTTCTTACGTGTTGAAAGTTTACTGAAGTGTCTTTTTATGCTATTCTCAACAATTGTACACATTGGCTCTTTCCTTGTACATGTCTTCATTCCTTCTAATAAATCGTTTGTAAACAAGAAAACTGCTGAGTCTCTAAACTGTGAACAGGGTAGAGTGGGTACGCAAGAACATGTAGCCCACCACACTGTAGTCCATTATAATTTAGCTCAGTGTACCATGGTATAGCACTGTATAACAGCTACTAAGTGAGCCTACAAATAGACTTTCAGTTCTTCAAGACTAGGGATGAGCTTCGTGTTCGAGTCGAACGTACGTTCGACTCGAACATTGGCTGTTCGTCCGTTCGGCGAAGTCCGAACATTTTGGTCCGTTCGCGCCAAATTCGTGTGGCGCTCATGGCCCACAATGCACTGCGATGGCGCAGTGCATTGCTGGCTCATGATTGGCCAAGCATGCACTGTGACCCTGCATGCTTGGCCAATCGCAGCGCCAGCAGCGAGGAGAGCCATGATTGGCCACAGGCAGGATGCCTGTGGCCAATCATAGCTCAGGCTGTGTAGTGCACGCCCCACACTATATAAGGCCGCCAGCGCGGTGGCCTTGTGTAGTGTGTTGGCGTCTGAAGCAGTGGGTGTTCTGTGTACCTTCAACACAGTACACACCGATCGTTTTCGGCCGATTTTCGATCTTGCTGTTGTGTAGTGGTTATTGTCTGTGTGCCCTGACCGCAGTATACACCGCTATATTCACCTCACCTATATAGCTAGTGATCTATCTTTTATAATAGAGCTTGCAGTCAGTAGTGTTAGGAGCTTGTGCGTGCTGTCTGCGTGCTCTGTACCCAGTACATACCGCTATATCCACCTACATAGCTGTTCTCTATTTGAGCCCACTTGCCATCTGCAGGAGTTATTGGAAGTTGTGTGTGCCTCCAGCACAGCACAGTATACATCTGTATATACCCCTTTATCTCTGGTGTTCTCTGGTTATTGTCTGCGTGCCCTGACCGCAGTATACACCGCTATATTCACCTCACCTATATAGCTAGTGATCTATCTTTTATAATAGAGCTTGCAGTCAGTAGTGTTAGGAGATAGTGCGTGCTGTCTGCGTGCTCTGTACCCAGTACATACCGCTATATCCACCTACATAGCTGTTCTCTATTTGAGCCCACTTGCCATCTGCAGGAGTTATTGGAAGTTGTGTGTGCCTCCAGCACAGCACAGTATACATCTGTATATACCCCTTTATCTCTGGTGTTCTCTGGTTATTGTCTGCGTGCCCTGACCGCAGTATACACCGCTATATTCACCTCACCTATATAGCTAGTGATCTATCTTTAATAATAGAGCTTGCAGTCAGTAGTGTTAGGAGATAGTGCGTGCTGTCTGCGTGCTCTGTACCCAGTAGTGTTAGGAGATAGTGCGTGCTGTCTGCGTGCTCTGTACCCAGTACATACCGCTATATCCACCTACATAGCTGTTCTCTATTTGAGCCCACTTGCCATCTTCAGGAGTTATTGGAAGTTGTGTGTGCCTCCAGCACAGCACAGTATACATCTGTATATACCCCTTTATCTCTGGTGTTCTATAATAAAGGCATCTGCAGGAGTTAGTGGGTGTTGTGTGCCTCTAGCACAATATACACTACCCAACTGCTTTTTTACCCAACTCCCTTCAGGCCATTACCATGTCTGGAAGGCCAGCAAGGAGAGGCAGACAGGCGCGAGCCGATAAAAAAGGGCAAGCAGGCTCTGTGTCTAGAGACAACAGTGCTGGTCGTGGACGCGGTACATTGTCATCAGCACGTGGCCATGGGACACGCTTGTCCTTCTTTTCGGCAGCTGGACATGTTGAACCGCAACATGCCAACGACTTGGTAGAGTGGATGACCAAGCCCTCTTCATCCTCCTCATCCTCTCTTACCCAGTCTCAGGGTACTAGCAAAGCAGCTGCCAACGCATCGTCTTCCCTCCTCTCAATGTCATCATCAGTGACTCCTTCCCTAGACCCACCACGTCCTCCTGAGGAGTCTCCTGAACTCTTTGAGCACAGTGTTGGGTACATGCTCCAGGAGGATGCCCAGTGTTTTGTGGGCTCTGATGATGACACTCAGCTAGAGGAAGGCAGTAGCGTGAGCGCAGAGAGAGGGGATGCTCAAGAAGGACAGCAATCTGGCAGTCATGTTCCACAAGCTGCAGCATACTGCCAGGTTTGCTACAGCGATGAAGAGGGATGGGATGATGAGGGCACTGACTCCACGTGGGTGCCTGGAGGAGGCACATGTCCAACGAGGCAGGATGCCCTCCGGGGGCCAGCTTAGGGGCAGCACACCGACTGAATCACACTGCAGAGCTCCGCCTGTGCAGGGCGCTGCCTCTGCGCGTTATTCTAAAAGTTCTTTGGTGTGGGCCTTTTTTGAGACGAGTGCATCAGATCGCACCGCTGCTATTTGCAACATATGTCTCAAGCGTATCTCACGTGGCCAAAACATCAGCCGCTTGGGCACCACATGCTTGACCAGACATATGTTGACCTGCCATGCAGCTCGTTGGCAAGCGTACCTCAAAGACCCACACCAAAGAACAAAGCGGACCTCTCCTTGCTCCTCATCAGCTGGCATCTCCAACCCCACTAGACCTTCAGTCCTCTCTGAAACCTGCTCTGAGAGGAATGAAGGTGTAGAATTAGGTGTGTCACAGCCAAGTGCTTCCGGGAACTCTGCTAGCGGTACACCCACGTCCGATTATAGCAGGCAAATGTCCCTGCCCCAGCTGCTGGACCGGCGGAAGAAGTTCACTCCTAGCCATCCACATGCCCAGCGGTTGAATGCTAGCTTGGCTAAATTGCTAGCACTTCAACTGCTGCCTTTTCAGTTGGTAGACTCGGCCCCCTTCCGTGAGTTTGTACAATGTGCGGTTCCTCAGTGGCAGGTCCCCAAACACCACTTTATCTCACGGAAGGCGATTCCAGCTCTCTACCGGCATGTGGAAGGCAATGTCCTTGCCTCGCTGGACAGGGCGGTCAGCGGTAAGGTGCATATTACTGCTGACTCATGGTCCAGCAGGCATGGACAGGGACGTTACCTGTCTTTCACGGCCCATTGGGTCACTCTTCTGGCAGCTGGGAAGGATGCAGGACAAGGTGCAGTAGTGTTGGAGGTTGTTCCACCACCACGCCTCCAAAATGCTACTATTGGTTGTGACACACCTCTCTCCTCCACCCCCTCCTCTTCTTCTTCCTCCATGGCCTCTTCCAGTGCTCTGTCCTCAGAACCAGCGGTGCTTCGTAGGCGTTCCAGGGGCTACGCAAGTACGCAGGCAAAACGATGCCATGCCGTGCTTGCGCTGGTCTGTTTGGGGGACAGGAGCCACACTGGGGCGGATGTTTTGTCAGCTCTGCAGGGGCAGGCCGAGAGGTGGTTGACGCCACGCCAGCTTAAGCCAGGAATGGTGGTTTGTGACAATGGCACCAACCTCCTCTCCGCCCTCCGACAGGGACAACTGACCCATGTGCCCTGTGTAGCTCATGTCCTTAACCTGGTGGTGCAGCGGTTCTTGGGCAGGTACCCCGGCTTACAGGATGTCCTGAAGCAGGCCAGGAAAGTCTGTGTGCATTTCCGCCGATCATTTAATGCCTGTGCTCAGCTGGCTGAGCTCCAAAAGGAGTTGAACCTGCCCAAGAACCGCCTTATATGTGACATGCCCACCAGGTGGAACTCAACGTTGGCCATGCTGCAGCGGCTGCCCACGCAGCAGAGGGCCATCAATGAGTACCTGTGCGACTACGGCACCAGGACAGGGTCAGGGGAGCTTGGTTTTTTCTCACCACGCCAGTGGGGCATGATCAGGGATGCATGCACTGTCCTGTCACCGTTTGAGGAGGCCACAAGGATGGTGTGCAGTGACAGTGCATGCATCAGTGACACTGTACCTCTTGTCCACCTCTTGGAGCATACGCTGCGTGGAATAATGGACAGGGCACTTGAGGCAGAACAGAGGCAGGAAGAGGAGGACTTCCTTGCCTCTCAAGGCCCCCTTTATCCAGACAGTGTTCCTGCTGTGCCACCCATCACACAGGAAGAGGATGAGGAGGAGGAAGAGGAGGAGGAGGATGATTGTGTCAGCATGGAGGTGGAGGCTGGCACTCAGCATCAGCATCAGCAGCAGCAGCAGCAGTCTTGTAGGGATGATTTACAGTCCCAAGAAACACGTGGACTTGTACGTGGCTGGGAGGAGGTAGCTGCGGATCATGTTGTCCTTAGTGACCCAGAGGACTCCGGACCGAATGCCTCAGCTAACCTACGCTGCATGGCCTCCCTGATCCTGCAAAGCCTGCGGAAGGATCCTCGTATTCTTCGAATCAAGGAGAGGGACCATTACTGGCTGGCCACTCTCCTTGATCCACGGTACAAGGGTAAGGTTGCCGACCTTATCTTGCCATCGCAGAGGGAGCAGAGGATGAGACATCTCCGGGAGGCCTTGCAGGAAGGTCTGTGCAACGCGTTCCCAGAGACTGGGAGGTTACAAACTCCTGGTCCTGGACAACGTGTTTCTGAGGCATCGGTCAGAAGGAGCGGTGTTGAAGGTGGCCGTCTGACTGATGCTTTCAGACAATTTTTTAGTCCGCAGCCCCAAGGTATGATCGGTTCCAGCACCCATTGCCAGCGTCTGATTTACATGGTGCAGGAATACCTAGGGGCAAGGTCAGACTTGGACACCTTTCCCACCGAAAATCCTCTGGCTTACTGGGTCTTGAGGATGGATCACTGGCCAGAGCTTGCACAGTATGCAGTTGAGCTACTGGCCTGTCCTGCATCCTTCAGTGCTGCTGGTGGCTTTGTTACCGATCACAGGGTGCGCCTGTCCACCGAATCAGTTGATCGACTGACCTTCATCAAGATGAATCAGTCTTGGATCACCCACAGCTACCAAGCACCTGAAGCTGATGTAACAGAATAATTTTTTGGGAAATATCACATCCCTTCAAGACTGCCTATGCTGATGCTGAGTGACTGTCCTGTTATGTTGATTATCTATCCTCTTCCTCCTCCGCTGATATGTTGGAAGAACATTTCTGGTTCTGGTTGATGCCATCAGCCCAATTTTTCTGCCCCTGTTTAACAGGGGCTTTTAAGTACAATTTTTGATGCAATGCTTTGCAGCAGGGCTAATTCCTGCAATAAAACTAGAGTATATGGCAGAGGTTGCAGTGTGGTGGCACCAGCACCAGTGCCTAAGGCCCAATTTTTCTGCCCCTGTTTAACAGGGGCGTTTAATTACAATTTTTGATGCAATGCTTTGCAGCAGGGCTAATTCCTGCAATAAAACTAGAGTATATGGGAGGGGTTGCAGTGTGGTGGCACCAGCAGCAGTGCCTAAGGCCCGATTTTTCTGCCCCTGTTTAACAGGGGCGTTTAATTACAATTTTTGATGCAATGCTTTGCAGCAGGGCTAATTCCTGCAATAAAACTAGAGTATATGGGAGAGGTTGCAGTGTGGTGGCACCAGCAGCAGTGCCTAAGGCCAAATTTTTCTGCCCCTGTTTAACAGGGGCGTTTAAGTACAATTTTTGATGCAATGCTTTGCAGCAGGGCTAATTCCTGCAATAAAACTAGAGTATATGGAAGAGGTTGCAGTGTGGTGGCACCAGCAGCAGTGCCTAAGGCCAAATTTTTCTGCCCCTGTTTAACAGGGGCGTTTAAGTACAATTTTTGATGCAATGCTTTGCAGCAGGGCTAATTCCTGCAATAAAACTAGAGTATATGGAAGAGGTTGCAGTGTGGTGGCACCAGCAGCAGTGCCTAAGGCCACATTTTTCTGCCCCTGTTTAACAGGGGCGTTTAAGTACAATTTTTGATGCAATGCTTTGCAGCAGGGCTAATTCCTGCAATAAAACTAGAGTATATGGCAGAGGTTGCAGTGTGGTGGCACCAGCACCAGTGCCTAAGGCCCAATTTTTCTGCCCCTGTTTAACAGGGGCGTTTAAGTACAATTTTTGATGCAATGCTTTGCAGCAGGGCTAATTCCTGCATTAAAACTAGAGTATATGGCAGAGGTTGCAGTGTGGTGGCACCAGCACCAGTGCCTAAGGCCCAATTTTTCTGCCCCTGTTTAACAGGGGCGTTTAATTACAATTTTTGATGCAATGCTTTGCAGCAGGGCTAATTCCTGCAATAAAACTAGAGTATATGGAAGAGGTTGCAGTGTGGTGGCACCAGCAGCAGTGCCTAAGGCCAAATTTTTCTGCCCCTGTTTAACAGGGGCGTTTAAGTACAATTTTTGATGCAATGCTTTGCAGCAGGGCTAATTCCTGCAATAAAACTAGAGTATATGGAAGAGGTTGCAGTGTGGTGGCACCAGCAGCAGTGCCTAAGGCCAAATTTTTCTGCCCCTGTTTAACCACTTGAGGACCGCCGTATTGCCATTGTACGTCAGCACAATGGCACAGGCAGGCACAATCACGTACATCTACGTGATTGCCTTCCAGCGGGTGGGGGGTCCGATCGGACCCCCTCCCGCTGTTTACGGCGGTCCGATTCGGTCCAGGAGCGCTCCGTGATGAGGGGATGGCCGTTGGTTTTCGGCCACCCCCTCTGGATCGCTCCTGGCCAATGAGAAGCTTCCTCCCCTGTGTATTGTTTACACAGGAAGGAGGAAGTGATGTCATTCTCCTCGGGGCGGTCTTTTTGACCGGACTACGAGGAGAAGAGTAAAAGTAAGTGTGCACCAACACTACACTGACATGTAGGTACACACAGGCACACAAACCCCCCCCGATCCCCCCCGATCGCCCCCCGATCCCCCCCCGCCCCCCCTCCCCCCCCAGTCACAGTGTCACTGATTGCATTGATCATTTCTTTACTGATCAATGCATTCAGTGTCAGTTGTGACAGTAAAAACTGTCAGGACAGTTAGTGTTAGGTCCAGGGTAGCCCCCTATCACCCCCCAATAAAGATTTAACCCCCTGATTGCCCCTAGAGTTAACCCTTTCACCCCCTTTTGCCAGTGTCACTAAGCGATCATTTTTCTGATCGCTGCATGTGTCGCTAGTGTCGCTAGGTAGCTAGTTATTTTTTTAGGTTCACCGCCAGGTTTTTATATCGCTAGGTACCCCGATATACTACCCAATAATGTTTTTAACCCCCTGATTGCCGCTAGTTAACCCTTTCACCTCCTTTTGCCAGTGTCACTAAGCGATCGTTTTTCTGATCGCTGCATTAGTGTCGCTACAGTCGCTAGGTAGCTAGTTATTTTTTTAGGTTCACCGCCAGGTTTTTATAGCGCTAGGTACCCCGATATACTACCCAATAATGTTTTTAACCCCCTGATTGCCGCTAGTTAACCCTTTCACCCCCTTTTGCCAGTGTCACTAAGCGATCATTTTTCTGATCGCTGCATGTGTCGCTAGGTAGCTAGTTATTTTTTTAGGTTCACCGCCAGGTTTTTATATCGCTAGGTACCCCGATATACTACCCAATAATGGTTTTAACCCCCTGATTGCCGCTAGTTAACCCTTTCACCCCCTTTTGCCAGTGTCACTAAGCGATCGTTTTTCTGATCGCTGCATTAGTGTCGCTACAGTCGCTAGGTAGCTAGTTATTTTTTTAGGTTCACCGCCAGGTTTTTATAGCGCTAGGTACCCCGATATACTACCCAATAATGGTTTTAACCCCCTGATTTCCGCTAGTTAACCCTTTCACCCCCTTTTGCCAGTGTCACTAAGCGATAATTTTACTGAACGCTGCATCAGTGTCGCTAGTGTCGCTAGGTAGCTAGTTATTTTTTTAGGTTCACCGCCAGGTTTTTATAGCGCTAGGTACCCCGATATACTACCCAATAATGTTTTTAACCCCCTGATTGCTGCTAGTTAACCCTTTCACCCCCTTTCACCAGCGATCACAGTATAAGTGTCACTGGTGACGCTGGTTAGCCAGTTAGTTATTTAGGTTCCCCGTCAGGTTTTTATATAGCGCCAGGGACCCCCATATACTACCTAATAAAAATTTGAACCCCCTGATTGCCCCTAGTTAACCCTTTCACCACTGATCACCGTATAAGTGTTACGGGTGACTCTGGTTAGTTTGTTTTTTATAGCATTTTATATTCAAATCCGGAAGGCAGTGCTTGGTTTTCGGGGTCCCGTACGTGGCTAGGCTCCCAAAAAGTCCCCCACATGTGGTATCCCCGTACTCGGGAGAAGCAGCAGAATTTATTTTGGGGTGTAATTTGACTTCTGCCCATAGCATGTGTGAGCAATATATCATTTAGTGACAACTTTGTGCAAAAAAAAAAAAAGTTTGTAATATTCCCGCAACTTTTGGCAAAATATAAAATATTCCATGGACTCAACATGCCTCTCAGTAAATAGCTTGGGGTGTCTACTTTCCAAAATGGGGTCATTTGGGGGGGTTTTGTGCTATTTTGGCATTTTATGGCCTTCGAAACTGTGATAGGTAGTGAGGAGTTAAATCAAAAATTTGCACCCTTAGAAATCCTGAAGGTGGTGATTGGTTTTCGGGGTGCCGTGCGCGACTAGACTCCCAAAAAGTCCCACACACGTGGTATCGCCATACTCGGGAGAAGTAGCGGAATATATTTTGGGGTGCAATTCCACATATAACCATGGCATGTGTGAGCAATATATCATTTAGTGACAACTTTTTGTAAAAAAAATTTTTTTTTTTTGTCATTATTCAATCCCTTAGGACAAAAAAAATAAATATTCAATGGGCTCAACATACCCATCAGCAATTTCCTTGGGGTGTCTACTTTCCAAAATGGGGTCATTTGGGGGGGATTTGTACTGCCCTGCCATTTTAGCACCTCAAGAAATGAGATCGGCAGTCATAAATTAAAAGCTGTGTAAATTCCAGAAAATGTACTCTAGTTTGTAGACGCTATAACTTTTGCGCAAACCAAAAAATATACGCTTATTGACATTTTTTTTACTAAAGACATGTGGCTGAATAAATTTTGCCCTCAGTGTATGACTAAAATGTAGTTTATTCGATTTTTCTTATAACAAAAAGAAGAAAATATCTTTTTTTTTCAAAATTGTCGCTCTTTTTCCATTTATATCGCAAAAAAAAAAATCGCAGAGGCAATCAAATACCATCAAAAGAAAGCTCTATTTGTGGGAAGAAAAGGACGCAAATTTCGTTTGGGTGCAATATTGCATGACCGCGCAATTACCAGTTAAAGCAGCGCAGTGCGAAATTGCAAAAAGACCTCTGGTCCTTAAGGTGTTTATTGGTCCGGAGCTGAAGTGGTTAACAGGGACATGTAATTACAATTCTTGATATAATATTTCACAGGAGGGCCCCTTCCTGTGCCCATCCAGAGTAACGGTGAGGACTTATAGTGTTGTGGCACCAGCACCACAACCACCAAAGGTCAATTTTTCTACCACTGTTCAACAATGGCATGTAATTACAATTCTTGATATAATCGTTCACAGCAGGGCGCTCCAGCGCCCACCAAGAGTCACTTTGAGGGCTTACAATGTTGTGGCAAAACCAACACCTTGTTCCGCCATTTCTGCAGAGCATATAGGGCAGGCCCCTACTTTCAAACATCCAATTTACAAATATCTCCTACTTGCAAACGGAAGGAGACAACAGCAAGTGAGATTAAAAAAGATGGACGACAAAACAAATTATACAGGGGTGATAACCCTTCCCTATGTTTTCCAAAAAGCTTAAAAATAGTTTTTTTGACTGGAGCTACACTTTAAAAATGTACCAGTTGAAAATTACAAACAGATTCAACTTAACACAACAAACCTACACAGTCCCTGTCTTGTTTGCACCGCCTGTATACTGCTGTTCTGAGTATATAGGGCCTGGGGGCCACACGCATTTCCTTTTTTTAATATGGGTACAGGGTTCCCCTTAATATGCGTACAAGACCCAAATAGGCTGGTAATGGGCAGGGAGGGCTACCCATGCCATTTTTCTCAATGATTTTCAACCATATTGCAGGAACCAGATATAACATTAAAACCGCAAGCAGTTTTAAATGGTGTTATTTCCGTTTAATGTCATTTTGTGCAGGGACTGTTCTAAACACGGGAAACATGTGGCACTTCACAGGCATACTACAGACACCCCCAAGGCACCATATTTAAAGGAATATTTCACTTTTTTTTCTCACTTTAATCGTCATTAAAATCAGTGCTCCCGCCAAAACGGCCATTTTTAAAAACATTTTAGGCATTGACCCATGTCCCCTGGGGCAGGAGCCAGGTCCCCAAACCCTTTTTAGGACAGTATCTTGCATATTAGCCGTTAAAATTATCACTTTTAATTTCGAACGTTCGAGTCCCATAGACTTCAATGGGGTTCTAACGTTCGTACGAATTTGGGGTCCGTTCGAAAGTTCTGGTGCGAACCGAACCGGGGGGTGTTCGGCTCATCCCTATTCAAGACTATGGATGAGCTGAGTGTTCGAGCCAAACCCATGTTCGACTCGAACACCGGCTGTTCGCCGAAACCAGAACATTATGGGCCGTTCGCGCCAAATTTGAGTGGCGCTCACGGCCCATAATGCACTGTGGCATTGCTGGGTGACTATTGGCCAAGCATGCACTATGACCCGCATGCTTGGCCAATCACAGCGCCGTCAGCGAAGAGAGCCATAATTGGCCACAGGCAAGATGCCTGTGGGCAATTATGGCTCAGGGGGTTTAGTACACGCCCCACACTATATAAGGCCGCCTGCGCGGTGGCCTTGCGTAGTGTGTTGCGGCTCTTAGAGACGGAGAGACAGTGTCTTAATTTCCTTTGAAGATATTGCAATTACAGCAGGTGTATTGTGCCCCCTGTACAGTATACACCTGAAGCTACCCTAATTGCTGGTGTTGTTCTGGTCCTATACCACAGGCAGCTGCAGCAGTTACAGTCGGTGTATTGTGCCACCTGCACAGTGTATACCTGAAGCTACCCTAATTGCTGGTGTTGTTCTGGTCCTATACCACAGGCAGCTGCAGCAGTTACAGTCAGTGTATTGTGCCACCTGCACATGCGTTCAGACAATTTTTTAGTCTGCAGCCCCAAGGTATGATCGGTTCCAGCAACCATCGCCAGCGTCTGATTTACATGGTGCAGGAATACCTAGGGGCAAGATCAGACTTGGACACCTTTCCCACCGAAAATCCTCTGGGTTACTGGGTCTTGAGGATGGATCACTGGCCAGAGCGTGCACAGTATGCAATTGAGCTACTGACCTGTCTTTTGGAACGCACATTCAGTGCTGCTGGAGGCTTTGTAACCGATCACAGGGTGTGCCTGTCCACCAACTTGGTTGATTGACTGACCTTCATAAAGATGAATCAGTCTTGGATCACCACCAGCTACCAAGCACCTGAAGCTAATGTAACTGAATAATTTTTTTTTAAATTTCACATCCCTTCAAGACTGCCTATGCTGATGCTGAGTGACTATCCTGTTATGCTGACTGACTATCCTCTTCCTCCTCAATGATCCTGCTGATAACTTGGAAGAACATTTTTGGTTCTGGGCGCTGCCACTAGTGGCTAAGGCCCAATTTTTCAGCCCCTGTTTAACAGGGGCGTGTAATTGCAATTTTTGATGCAATACTTTGCAGCAGGGCTCATTCCTGCACTCCAACTAGAGTATCTGTGAGGGGTTGCAGTATCGTGGCACCAGCACCAGTGCCTAAGGCCCAATTTTTCAGCCCCTGTTTAACAGGGGCGTGTAATTACAATTGTTGATGCAATACTTTGCAGCAGGGCTCATTCCTGTGCTCCAACTAGAGTGTATCTGTGAGGGGTTGCAGTGTCGTGGCTCCAGCACCAGTGCCTAAGCCCAATTTTTCAGCCCCTGTTTAACAGGGGCGTTTAATTACAATTTTTGATGCAATACTTTGCAATAGGGCTCATTCCTACTCTCCAACTAGAGTTTCTGTGAGGTGTTTCAGTATTGTGGCACCAGTGTCTAAGGCCGAATTTTTCTGCCCCTGTTCAACAGGTGCATGTAATTACAATTCTTGATATAATATTTCACAACAGGGCCCGTTACAGTGCCCACCGAGAGTAATTGGGAGGACTTATCACTATATGGCACCAGCACCACCACTAAAGACCCAATTTTTTTTTCCAATCTTGAACAATGGCATGTAATTACAATTCTTGATATAATAGTTCACAGCAGGGCATTGCAGCAGCCACCAAGAGTCACTTTGAGGGCTTACAGTGTTGTGGCAACACCAACACCTTAGGTCTAGTGATGGACGAACTTCCGACGGGACGTTTCGCGAACGCGAAACGCGAACGGACACAAACGTTCGCGAAAACGACCGTTCGCCGCGGGCTCCATTGACTTCAATGGGAGGCGAATTTCGCAAACCTTTAGGTCGAATTTGCGGCCACGGGGTAATTATTAGGGGGTAGCACGTAGTCCCACCACCTGGACAATAGCATAATACATGTATGAGGTGAATTTGGGATCGATAACTACAAGCATTTTTTTTTTATTTGGGAAATTGTTCTGACAATTCAGGACTATGGAGCTAATGAAGGCAATGGAGGAGAGGGAAGGTCAGGGACCAGGGTAGGCAAACAAGAGGGTGCAGGAGATACAGAGCACTGACAGCAGCACCGTAATACAGAGCACTGACATCAGCACCGTGACATACAGCGCTGACAGCAGCTCCGTGACATACAGCGCTGACAGCAGCTCCGTGACATACAGCGCTGACAGCAGCTCCGTGACATACAGCGCTGACAGCAGCTCCGTGACATACAGCGCTGACAGCAGCTCCGTGACATACAGCGCTGACAGCAGCACCGTGACATACAGCGCTGACAGCAGCTCCGTGACATACAGCGCTGACAGCAGCTCCGTGACATACAGCGCTGACAGCAGCTCCGTGACATACAGCACTGACAGCAGCTCCGTGACATACAGCGCTGACAGCAGCTCCGTGACATACAGCGCTGACAGCAGCACCGTGACATACAGCGCTGACAGCAGCTCCGTGACATACAGCGCTGACAGCAGCTCCGTGACATACAGCGCTGACAGCAGCTCCGTGACATACAGCGCTGACAGCAGCTCCGTGACATACAGCGCTGACAGCAGCTCCGTGACATACAGCGCTGACAGCAGCTCCGTGACATACAGCGCTGACAGCAGCTCCGTGACATACAGCGCTGACAGCAGCTCCGTGACATACAGCGCTGACAGCAGCTCCGTGACATACAGCGCTGACAGCAGCTCCGTGACATACAGCGCTGACAGCAGCTCCGTGACATACAGCGCTGACAGCAGCACCGTAAGCAGCCCCAGGAGGAAGTCAGCACAGCACAGGGATGGTGTGATCCCCTCATAATAAGAACCCCCAGGAGGAAGTCAGCACAGCACAGGGATGGTGGGAGCCCCTCATAATAAGAACACCCAGGAGGAAGTCAGCACAGCACAGGGATGGTGGGAACCCCTCATAATAAGCAGCCCCAGTAGAAATATGACACCGCTCAACCTCTTCAAAGAGGAGGGTAGGGGCATATAGTACGGTGTGCTTTTTTGGGTCAGGGAAGTGAGCCAAATGAATTAAGAAGGTCTGTGTGCTTGATTCCAAAAATTGTTTATAGACATATACATGGTCTACTGATCACATGTGTTGAATTCCTCCGAGATCCATGCCTCATTCATTTTTAGAAATGTGAGGTAGTTAACACTGTGGTGAGCTAGGCGAGTACGCTTATCGGTCACAATCCCCCCTGCTGCGCTGAACGTCCTTTCGGACAGGACACTGGATGAGGGGCAAGCCAACAGTTCGATTGCAAATTGGGCAAGCTCTGGCCAGAGGTCAAGCCTGCCCACCCAGTAGTCTAGGGGTTCATCACTCCTCAGAGCGTCCACATCGGCCGTTAACCCAATGTAGTCGGACACCTGACGGTCTAGGCGTTCCCTGATGCTGGATCCGGATGACACCTGTCGATGGGTCGGCTGAAAGAATGACCTCATATCCGAAGTCACCAACACATCTTCAAACCGGCCTCTTCTTGCAGGCGCTGTTGGATTGGTACCCGCAAATCCTTCTCTGGGAGTGGGAATTGCTCCTCTGCCAGCGCACGCAAAAGCAGAATGCAGCATTTCTCGAAGCAAGGCCTGGAAGTGCTGCATTCTGACAGCCCTCTGCGACGGCGGTAACATTTCCGCCATTTTGTGTTTGTACCGGGGGTCTAAGTACGTTGCCACCCAGTACTGGTCCTTGACCCTCATGCTTTTTATACGGGGGTCCCTATTAAAACACTGGAGCATGAAGGCCCCCATTTGCACTAAAGTGGAAGCGGTGTGGTGGCCTGGCTCCTGCTCATCATCCAGGATAATGTCGTCCTCTTCATTCTCCTCTCCCCATCCTCGCACAACAGGGATCCCAGAAAGGTTTAAAGCATGCTCTTCTTGCTCCTGCTCATCCGCCCCGGCACCATCCTCCTCTGACTCCTCATCAGACTCCTGTTGTTGACTTGTCTCAGATAGAGTAGCCCCCCCTGGGAATTCATCCAGCATTGCGACTTCCTCATCTTCCCGCTCCTGCTCCTCCACAGCCTGATCAATGACACGACGCAATGCACGCTCCAGAAAGAAGGCATAAGGTACCATGTCACTGATGGCGCCATGGCTGCGACTGACCAGTTTGGTGATCTCCTCAAATGGCCGCAGAAGTCTGCATGTGTCGCGCATGAGCAGCCACTGGCGCGGTGAAAAAAAACCCAGCTCCCCAGAACCGTTTCTTTCGCAGAGTTCATACAGGTAGACGTTAACTGCACGTTTCTGCTGGAGCAGCCTATCAAGCATATAGAAGGTTGAGTTCCATCGCGTCGGGCAATCGCAAATAAGACGTCTGACCGGCAGATGGTGTCGCCGCTGAATGTCAGCAAGGCGAGCCATGGCCGTGTAAGATCTTCTGAAATGGGCCGAGATTTTCCTTGCCTGCCGCAAGATGTCCTGGACCCCAGGGTATTTGACAAGGAATCGCTGCACGACCAAGTTTAAGACGTGTGCCATGCACGGCACGTGCGTGATTTTGCCCTGTTTCAATGCGCTAAGCAGATTGGCACCGTTGTCACACACCACTTTACCAACTGTCAAATTGAGCGGTGTTAGCCACTCATCTGCCTGTGAACGCAAAGCTGAAAGGAGTGCCGGGCCAGTGTGGCTCTTTGCTTCCAGGCACAACAGACGCAGCACGGCATGGCAACGTCTCACCTGGCATGTGGAATAGGTTCTGGGGAGCTTGGGCGGTGCAGTGGAAGAGACGCTAGCAGCGGAAAAGGAGGAGGCAGCTGAGGAGGAGAGGGAGGAGGATGGAGTAGGAGGAGGAGAAGAAGAGTCAGGCCTGCATGCAATCCGTGGCGGTAAAACCAAATCTACACGGGTGCCACGGGTTACATGCTTGACGGCCGTCAGAAGGTTCACCCAGTGGGCAGTAAAACTGATATACCTTCCCTGCCCGTGTTTGCTAGACCACGTGTCTGTGGTCAGATGTATCTTGGCACCGACACTGTGTGCCAGAGATACATTCACTTGCCGCTGAACATGGCCATATAGCTCTGGGATGCCCTTCTCTGAGAAATACTTCCTTCCTGGGACCTTCCATTGTGGTGTTCCAATGGCCACAAATTTGCGAAAGGCCTCCGAGTCCACCAGTTTATATGGCAGTAGTTGGCGGGCTATGAGTTCTGACAAGCCAGCCGCCAACCGTTGGGCAAGAGGGTTATCCGGCGTCATCATTTTTTTACGCTCAAACATTAGGCCCACGGAAGCCTGCCTTTTTGCAGAAAAATGTGAGCTTGGCGTGATGGAAGGTGGAGTGGAGGACAATTGTGAGGAGAGAGGAGAAGGAGAAGTAGAAGACGAGGCTGGACGGTGAGAGCCTGCAGTGTGGCTTTGTGTGTTCCGTTGCTCCCACTGGGCTCGGTGATGGCTGCTCATGTGCCTTCTTAAGGCGGTCGTCCCTAGGTGAGTATTGGGCTTACCGCGACTAACGCGTTGACTGCAAAGATTGCAGATGGCAACGCTATTGTCAGCAGCGGACACGTTAAAAAAAGCCCACACTGCGGAGCCATGTGCCGGTGTCCTGGGAGCGCCAGATGTGACCGTACATGGTCGATGACTCGCTCCTGATACATTTGCAGTCTGCTTTGTCCCTGCTGTGCAATGTAAGTCATTGCTGCTTCTCCTCCCTATCTGCTGGTCCATATCTCCCTCTGAACTCCCCTCCTCTTCCTCTCTTGTGGGCACCCACGTGACATCACTAGACACGTCATCATCAACGTCACCTTCCCCACCGCTATAAGTAGAGTAGGCAGCAACACCGGGGACCAACCTCCTCCTTGGGCTGATCTGGGTACTGGCGTCAGACTGCTGAGTAGCGCTTGTTGCTACCTCCTCTTCCTGATCCAATACCAAGAGTGGCTGCGCATCAGAAATGTCCTCTTGATATGGATCGGAAAATAATTCCAGTGACTCAAGCGGAAGGTATGTGGTGGTGGTGGTGGTGGTCGTGTTGTTGGTGGTAGTGTCTTTGGGGGTGCACATAGCAGAGAGTGAAGAAGAGGGTGCAGATCGAGAGGATGAGGAGGGTGCAGAAGAGTAAGGCTGAGCGAGCCACTCAACCAAGTCTGGTGCATCCTTTAAAGTAATTGAACGCACCTTCTGCAACTTCCCACTTTGGCTCAAGCCTGTTGCTCCTGCCCTACCCCTACCACCCCTGCGGAAGGGCCTGCCTCTTCCTCTGCATGTCATTTTTTAAATGACCCTGTGACAAAACTCTTAGTCCCTATACCGCTGAAGGACTGCTGCAGTATAGGTGAGCGGTCAGCAGTGGTGCACGTCAACCCTATCTATTGTGGACCTATAGCGGTCCTTACAGAACAGCAGACTGTACCGCACTCAAGCCTATGTACCGTAGCACCCTATACCAAGTTACCAGTCCTTATAAGAACTTTTGTGGACCAAGCAGGTTGTGTATTAGTGTTTAGCAGACTGTACGTCAGTCCCTATACCGCTGAAGGACTGCTGCAGTATAGGGCAGCGGTCAGCAGTGGTGCACGTCAACCCTATCTATTGTGGACCGATAGCGGTCCTTACAGAACAGCAGACTGTACCGCACTCAAGCCTATGTACCGTAGCACCCTATACCAAGTTACCAGTCCTTATAAGAACTTTTGTGGACCAAGCAGGTTGTGTATTAGTGTTTAGCAGACTGTACGTCAGTCCCTATACCGCTGAAGGACTGCTGCAGTATAGGGCAGCGGTCAGCAGTGGTGCACGTCAACCCTATCTATTGTGGACCGATAGCGGTCCTTACAGAACAGCAGACTGTACCGCACTCAAGCCTATGTACCGTAGCACCCTATACCAAGTTACCAGTCCTTATAAGAACTTTTGTGGAACAAGCAGGTTGTGTGTTAGTGATTAGCAGACTGTACGTCAGTCCCTATACCGCTGAAGGACTGCTGCAGTATAGGTGAGCGGTCAGCAGTGGTGCACGTCAACCCTATCTATTGTGGACCGATAGCGGTCCTTACAGAACAGCAGACTGTACCGCACTCAAGCCTATGTACCGTAGCACCCTATACCAAGTTACCAGTCCTTATAAGAACTTTTGTGGAACAAGCAGGTTGTGTGTTAGTGATTAGCAGACTGTACGTCAGTCCCTATACCGCTGAAGGACTGCTGCAGTATAGGTGAGCGGTCAGCAGTGGTGCACGTCAACCCTATCTATTGTGGACCGATAGCGGTCCTTACAGAACAGCAGACTGTACCGCACTCAAGCCTATGTACCGTAGCACCCTATACCAAGTTACCAGTCCTTATAAGAACTTTTGTGGACCAAGCAGGTTGTGTATTAGTGTTTAGCAGACTGTACGTCAGTCCCTATACCGCTGAAGGACTGCTGCAGTATAGGGCAGCGGTCAGCAGTGGTGCACGTCAACCCTATCTATTGTGGACCGATAGCGGTCCTTACAGAACAGCAGACTGTACCGCACTCAAGCCTATGTACCGTAGCACCCTATACCAAGTTACCAGTCCTTATAAGAACTTTTGTGGAACAAGCAGGTTGTGTGTTAGTGATTAGCAGACTGTACGTCAGTCCCTATACCGCTGAAGGACTGCTGCAGTATAGGGCAGCGGTCAGCAGTGGTGCACGTCAACCCTATCTATTGTGGACCGATAGCGGTCCTTACAGAACAGCAGACTGTACCGCACTCAAGCCTATGTACCGTAGCACCCTATACCAAGTTACCAGTCCTTATAAGAACTTTTGTGGAACAAGCAGGTTGTGTGTTAGTGATTAGCAGACTGTACGTCAGTCCCTATACCGCTGAAGGACTGCTGCAGTATAGGTGAGCGGTCAGCAGTGGTGCACGTCAACCCTATCTATTGTGGACCGATAGCGGTCCTTACAGAACAGCAGACTGTACCGCACTCAAGCCTATGTACCGTAGCACCCTATACCAAGTTACCAGTCCTTATAAGAACTTTTGTGGACCAAGCAGGTTGTGTATTAGTGTTTAGCAGACTGTACGTCAGTCCCTATACCGCTGAAGGACTGCTGCAGTATAGGGCAGCGGTCAGCAGTGGTGCACGTCAACCCTATCTATTGTGGACCGATAGCGGTCCTTACAGAACAGCAGACTGTACCGCACTCAAGCCTATGTACCGTAGCACCCTATACCAAGTTACCAGTCCTTATAAGAACTTTTGTGGAACAAGCAGGTTGTGTGTTAGTGATTAGCAGACTGTACGTCAGTCCCTATACCGCTGAAGGACTGCTGCAGTATAGGGCAGCGGTCAGCAGTGGTGCACGTCAACCCTATCTATTGTGGACCGATAGCGGTCCTTACAGAACAGCAGACTGTACCGCACTCAAGCCTATGTACCGTAGCACCCTATACCAAGTTACCAGTCCTTATAAGAACTTTTGTGGAACAAGCAGGTTGTGTGTTAGTGATTAGCAGACTGTACGTCAGTCCCTATACCGCTGAAGGACTGCTGCAGTATAGGTGAGCGGTCAGCAGTGGTGCACGTCAACCCTATCTATTGTGGACCGATAGCGGTCCTTACAGAACAGCAGACTGTACCGCACTCAAGCCTATGTACCGTAGCACCCTATACCAAGTTACCAGTCCTTATAAGAACTTTTGTGGACCAAGCAGGTTGTGTATTAGTGTTTAGCAGACTGTACGTCAGTCCCTATACCGCTGAAGGACTGCTGCAGTATAGGGCAGCGGTCAGCAGTGGTGCACGTCAACCCTATCTATTGTGGACCGATAGCGGTCCTTACAGAACAGCAGACTGTACCGCACTCAAGCCTATGTACCGTAGCACCCTATACCAAGTTACCAGTCCTTATAAGAACTTTTGTGGACCAAGCAGGTTGTGTATTAGTGTTTAGCAGACTGTACGTCAGTCCCTATACCGCTGAAGGACTGCTGCAGTATAGGGCAGCGGTCAGCAGTGGTGCACGTCAACCCTATCTATTGTGGACCGATAGCGGTCCTTACAGAACAGCAGACTGTACCGCACTCAAGCCTATGTACCGTAGCACCCTATACCAAGTTACCAGTCCTTATAAGAACTTTTGTGGAACAAGCAGGTTGTGTGTTAGTGATTAGCAGACTGTACGTCAGTCCCTATACCGCTGAAGGACTGCTGCAGTATAGGGCAGCGGTCAGCAGTGGTGCACGTCAACCCTATCTATTGTGGACCGATAGCGGTCCTTACAGAACAGCAGACTGTACCGCACTCAAGCCTATGTACCGTAGCACCCTATACCAAGTTACCAGTCCTTATAAGAACTTTTGTGGAACAAGTGAGTTGTGAATGTTTAGCAGACTGCAGCAGAAGGGCAGCAGTCAAGTATAATATCCTTTCTATATTTGGAAGAAAGAATATTATACATGTACAAGCCTATTACTGTACCACTGATACCAGTCCTGAAAAGAACCTTTGTGGAACTAATAATAACAGCAAGTCTTTAAAATTACCCTCACTGCCTGACAACACTGCTTCCTTCCTGTCCCTATACAAATTGGCAAAAAAAGAGAACGATTAGTGGTTACTGGAACAGCTCTTTTGTGGACCTTGATAGTAACAGCTAATGATGATGATGATGATGATGATGATGAAAGACTAATCTGGCTGTCCCTGTAGCATACACCGTCCTTTCCCTTTCTCTAAACTAACAAAAGACACTCAGGCTGCTGCAAGAATCAGCAGCACAGCAAACCTATCAACACCTAACACCTATACCAGTCCTGAAAAGAACTTTTGTGTACCAAATAGCTAGTGGTTTATCTCTCCCTACTCCACACAGGAACCTGTCCCTATCTTAACAGAAGAAAGAATGTAAAATGGCCACCGGATCGGGTGTATTTATAGGTTAGGGGGAATGTACAAGTGTCCATGTGCTGTCATGTCTCAATTGGCTGTCCTGTATCACATGATAAACGTGTCACCAAAGGTTAAAGTTCTTGTATACATTAAACACGTAAGTCCGCCGCGGCGAACGACGGAAAAAGGCGTTCGAACGTGCGGACCGCGAATGTCGGAAATTCGCCGCGAAACGACCGCCGGGCGAACCGTTCGGCCATCACTACTTAGGTCCAAATTTCTGCAGAGCATATAGGGCAGGCCCCTACTTTTAAACATCCAACTTACAAACGTCTCCTACTTGCAAATGGAAGGAGGCAACAGGAAGTGAGATGAAAAAAGACGGACGGAAAAAAAATGTTACAGGGGTGATAACCCTTCCCTATGTTTTCCAAAAAGCTTAAAAATAGATTTTTTGACTGGAGCTACACTTTAAAAATGTACCAGTTCAAAATTACAAACAGATTCTACTTAACAACAAACCTACACAGTCTCTGTCTTTTTTGCACCGCCTGTATACTGCTGTTCTGAGTATATAGGACCTGGGGGCCCCACGCCTTTCCTTTTTTTAATTTGGGTATGGGGTTCCCCTTAATATCCGTACAAGACCCAAAGGGGCTGGTAATAAGCAGGGGGGCTACTCATGCCATTTTTCTCAATGATTTTCATCCATATTGTCGGGACCAGACATTAAAACCGCAAATGACTTTTTTCCCATTAGAAATGTCATTTTGTGCAGGGACTGTTCTAAACCCGGGAAACATGTGCCACTTCATAGGCATACTATAGACACCCCCCAGGCACGGTATTTAAAGGAATATTTAACTTTTTTTTTTCACTTTAAGCGGCATTAAAATCAGTGCTCCCGAAAAAATGGACGTTTTTAAAACTTTTTTTTTGCATTGATACATGTCCCCTGGGGCAGGAGCCAAGTCGCCAAACCCTTTTTAGGACAATAACTTGCATATTAGCCTATAAAATTAGCACTTTTGATTTCGAACGTTCGAGTCCCATAGACTTTAATGGGGTTCTAAAGTTTGCGCAAATTTTTGGTCCGTTCGCAGGTTCTGGTGCGAACCGAACTGGGAGTGTTCGGCTCATCCCTACTCAAGACCAATACAGCACACACTGACAAATGGTTGCTGGGAACCCAACCTTTTATAGTGAGGGGTCTGGCACACAACAAAGTCTCTGTTATTGGCTCTTCCAAGCCACTTAATGCCCTTTTGCACCTTCATTTTGACAGCATCTGGGACAGAAATTATATTAGTTTGGGGATGATGATTGACCTTTTGCTTAAGAACTATTTCTTGTAAGAATTTGGCAGCACATGGACTTTTAATTGCTTAGAAGTTTGAAATTGCTCTCTTGCTGACAATTGCCTCATTTTCAAAACATTATTCATTTGTGCTGCAGATGAATTTGTTTTTAGCTATTTTTGTTAATATCATGGTCCCCTATTTGGGAGAATTCCCCTCAATTCCTCTTTGTTTCTTGTTTCCCCCTGGTGTCAATGTGTTATTGGAGCAGAAAGTAAAGGGAAACCTCTCAATGGCAACAAAAAAGTAAAAAAAAACACTGGAGTTTAAACCCTTCCTTACACTATCCAAATTAAAAACAATATTTTGTCTATAATATGGCATTTATTTTGTTGAATAAAATAATAGTTTGCAGAGTTACATGACATGTGCAGCGCACATGGCCTTTTAGGATGTGCAGGTCATGCATCCCAGGAAGCCTTGGGGTACTCAACTGAGCATGTGTCCTGCTGCATCATCAGGGGATCCCCCTGTCACTTCTTTGTTTTTGCAGCCACCCCCAGATAATGCAGTTAACTGCACAAATCTGCAAAAGACAGTTAACCTCCTGATGATGTCACAGAAGAAGATAGTGGTGCGAAACCAGTGGTGCAGAACCTGAGGTGCTACAGCTGCACTGTGGTTCCCTACAGAACTGCTTGATCCTTGGGTATGTTTGTGTGCTTTTTGTTGAGAAACCAGCTACAGATGTAAGGAGGGAGGTCCCTTTTTAACAGCAAACCTAGCTTTGTATAATTATATACTGTATAACAATATACTAGACTTTTAGCATGAAAGGTGATGTGACATCTCTGACATTTGCCAGTTAATTTAATGACTTGATTTGGTAATGTTCTTAATAATAACGTTTGTCTGGAATAAAAAAAAAAAACAACCTGCAATAGAAGTGATTTTGTACTTATGTATCCTGTAACCGGTTGCCCCAGTCTTCACTGCCTTGAAGACTTGAAGTCTTGTCTTTAAAATCTTCACATCCAACATATTTCTGGGTGTTTAACCACTTTCAGACCGGACCATTTTGCTGGTAAATGACCAGAGGTCTTTTTACACTTTGGCACTGCGCTGCTTTAACTGGTAATTGCGCGGTCATGCAATGTTGTACCCAAACAAAATTTGCGTCCTTTTCTTCCCACAAATAGAGCTTTCTTTTGATGGTATTTGATTGCCTCTGCGATTTTTATTTTTTGCGATATAAACGTAAAAAGACCGCAAATTTTGAAAAAAAATGATATTTTCTACTTTTTGTTATTAGAAAAATCCAATAAACTCAATTTTAGTCATACATTTAGGCCAAAATGTATTCAGCCACATGTCTTTGGTAAAAAAAAAGTCAATAATTGTATATTTATTGGTTTGCGCAAAAGTTGTCACATCTACAAACTAAGGTACGTTTTCTGGAATTTACGCAGCTTTTAGTTTACGACTGCCTATCTCATTTCTTGAGGTGCTAAAATGACAGGGCAGTACAAAACCCCCCCAAATGACCCCATTTTGGAAAGTAGACCCCCTAAGGAAATTGATAAGAGGCATGTTGAGCCCATTGAATATTTTATTTTTTTGCCTCAAGCGATTGAATAATGACAAAAAAAAAATTTTTTTTTTTTTTTTACACAAAGTTGTCACTAAATGATATATTGCTCACACATGCTATGGGCGTATGTGAAATGACACCCCAAAATAAATTCTGCTGCTTCTCCTGAGTACGGGGATACCACATATGTGGGACTTTTTGGGAGCCTAGCCGCGTACAGGGCCCCGAAAACCAAGCACCGCCTTCAGGCTTTCTAAGGGCGTAAATTTTTGATTTCACGCCTCACTACCTATTACAGTTTTGAAGGCCATAAAATGCCAAGATGGCACAAAACCCCCACAAATGACCCCATTTTAGAAAGTAGACACCCCAAGCTATTTGCTGAGAGGCATGTTGAGTCCATGGAATATTTTATATTTTGCCACAAGTTGCGGGAAAATTACAAACTTTTTTTTTTTTTTTTTTTTTTTCACAAAGTTGTCACTAAATGATATATTGCTCATGCATGCCATGGGCATATGTGAAATGACACCCCAAAATAAATTCTGCTGCTTCTCCTGAGTACGGGGATACCACATATGTGGGACTTTTTGGGAGCCTAGCCGCGTACGGGGCCCCGAAAACCAAGCACCGCCTTCAGGCTTTCTAAGGGCGTAATTTTTTGAGTTCACTTCTCACTACCTATTACAGTTTTGAAGGCCATAAAATGCCAAGATGGCACAAAACCCCCACAAATGACCCCATTTTAGAAAGTAGACACCCCAAGCTATTTGCTGAGAGGCATGTTGAGTCCATGGAATATTTTATATTTTGCCACAAGTTGCGGGAAAATTACAAACTTTTTTTTTTTTTCACAAAGTTGTCACTAAATGATATATTGCTCACGCATGCCATGGGCATATGTGAAATGACACCCCAAAATAAATTCTGCTGCTTCTCCTGAGTACGGGGATACCACATATGTGGGACTTTTTGGGAGCCTAGCCGCGTACGGGGCCCCAAAAACCAAGCACCGCCTTCAGGCTTTCTAAGGGCGTTACAGTTTTGAAGGCCATAAAATGCCAAGATGGCACAAACCCCCCCCCCCAAATGACCCCATTTTAGAAAGTAGACACCCCTAAATTTAGGGGTACACTAGTGAGACTAGGTAATAAATGGCGGGTGCCCTGAAACTATAAAAAAATAACTAACCAACCAGCGTCACCTGTAACAGTTATATGGTGATCACTGGTGAAAGGGTTAACTAGGGGGCAATCAGGGGGCTTTATGCGGTAGTATATGGGGGTCCCTGGCGCTATAAAAAGCTGCGGCGAACCTAAATACCTACCTGCCTAACTAGCGTCACCTGTGACACTAATACAGCGATCAGAAAAACGATCGCTTATTAGGCTGGGTTCACACTGGAGCGATGCGGGAACGCCACGAATGCGCGGCGGGTTCCCGCATCGCATGCCTCCCGGCGGCAGTTCACACTGCCCTATGCGAACTGCTGGGAGTGTCAGTGAAATGTTAATGACACCCCCAGATCAGTTCGCATATCGCAGTGCGATCTGCAAACTTGGATCGCATGGTGTGAACACCCATGCGATCCGATTCTGCTGCGGACCAAAAAAAGGGTCCCGTGCGAGTTTGCGGCGGGTGCGGCGGGTGCGACACGAATTCAGCCATACTATCTGTATAGCTGAACTCGAATCGCACAGAGATCGGATGTGATTTGCACTGCAGTGCGGTGCGAATCACATCCGTTCTCATAAACCGCTGCAATGTGAACCCAGCCTTAGTGACACTGGCGACGGGGGGTGATCACGGGGTTAAACCTTTATTGGGGGGGTTAGGGGGGTACCTTAGAACTAAAGGGGGCTAACCCTAACTGCCCTAACAGTTATTAGTCACAAATGACACCTGCCGGGTGATCAGGGGGTTAAACCTTTATTAGGTAATAAATGGCGGGTGCCCTGAAACTATAAAAAAATAACTAACCAACCAGCGTCACCTGTAACAGTTATATGGTGATCACTGGTGAAAGGGTTAACTAGGGGGCAATCAGGGGGCTTTATGCGGTAGTATATGGGGGTCCCTAGCGCTATAAAAAGCTGCGGCGAACCTAAATACCTACCTGCCTAACTAGCGTCACCTGTGACACTAATACGGCGATCAGAAAAATGATCGCTTATTAGGCTGGGTTCACACTGGAGCGATGCGGAAACGCCGCGAATCCGCGGCGGGTTCCCGCATCGCATGCCTCCCGGCGGCAGTTCACACTGCCCTATGCGAACTGCTGGGAGTGTCAGTGAAATGTTACTGACACCCCCAGATCAGTTCGCATATCGCAGTGCGATCTGCAAACTCGGATCGCATGGTGTGAACACCCATGCGATCCGATTCTGCTGCGGGCCAAAAAAAGGGTCCCGTGCGAATTTGCGGCGGGTGTGGCGGGTGCGGCGGGTGCGGCGAATGGCTGAACTCGAATCGCACAGAGATCGGATGTGATTTGCACTGCAGTGCGGTGCGAATCACATTCGTTCTCATAAACCGCTGCAATGTGAACCCAGCCTTAGTGACACTGGCGACGGGGGGTGATCACGGGGTTAAACCTTTATTGGGGGGGTTAGGGGGGTACATTAGAACTAAAGGGGGCTAACCCTAACTGCCCTAACAGTTATTACAGTCACAAATGACACCAATGCAAAAAAAAAAAAAAAAAAAAAAAAAATGACATTGGTGTCACTGTGACTGGGGGGGCAGGGGTAATTGGGGGGGTGATCGGGGGGTAAAGGGGGGGTGTGAGTGTGCCTGGCATGTTCTACTGTGTGTGGGATGTGTTGGTGCAACTCACTGATCCGCTCTCCTCCGTGTCGGAACGAAAAATACCGACACGGAGGAGAGAATACATCACTTCCTCTCCTGTGTTTACATTACAGGAGAGGAAGTGATGTCACCGGGGATTTCCATTCGTCGGGAGCGATCGCGAGGGGGTGGCCATGAATGAATGGCCGTCCCCTCGTCCGGGATCGCTCCCGAACGAAAACCGACCGCCGCAGGCACCGGGCGGGGGCCCGATCGGGCCCCCGACCCGCGGGAGGCAAATCACGTACATGTACGTGCTTATGCCTGCCCGTGCCATTCTGCCGACGTACATCGGCGTGAGGCGGTCGGCAAGTGGTTAAGATACCACCTTGTGGTTCAAGCAGATCATATCCTGTGACAAGGCCTCCAACACAAGTGAAAGTTTGTCAGATGTGAAGATTCCAACAGAGGTTGTTGTGCTGCTAGCGATCACAGATTTCATCAATGGGCAATAGGATACTCGAGCATAAAGACTTTTTGCAGGTTTAGTTTTTTTTTGTTTTTTTAACCACTACAGATCCGCGCTATTGCCAAATGACGGCATTAGCGCGGACCTACATTTCCGGGACTACGTCTATTGACGTGGTCCCGGTTACGAGCGGCCTGCGCGCCCCCTGAGGGGCGCGCGCGGCGCGCTCTGTGATCGGCGAGTCCGTGAGACTCGCCTGATCACCGATCCGTGTAAGGGGTCGATCCCGACCCCTTATCACGTGATCAGCTGTCAGCCAATGACAGCTGATCATGTGATAGAACGGAGCCGGTAATCGGCTATTATTCCTCCTCGCGCTGACAGCGCGAGGAGAGAAAAAAAAAGCCGATCGCCGGCGGCCGTGATCGGGACATTAGTCCCGATCACGGCCATCAATACAAGGGACCACCTGCCACCTGCCTGTGCCCACCTGCCTCCCGCAGTGCCATCCTGAAATAAAATAAAAGCAAAAGTAAGTGCCCCCCGTCAGTGCCCCCCGTCAGTGCCCATAGTGCCCACAGTGCCACCCACAGTGCCACCCACAGTGCCACCCCACAGTGCCACCCACAGTGCCACCCAATCTGCCTCAAAGGTGCTGCACCCCAGTGCCGCCCATCAGTGCCCAGCAGTGCCGCCCATCTGTGCCCAGCAGTGCCGCCCATCAGTGCCCAGCAGTGCCACCTATCAGAGCCACCTATCAGTGCCACCTATCAGTGCCCATCAGTCCCATCTATCTGTGGTACCTATCAGTGCCCATCCGTGCCACCCATCCGTGCCACTTATCCGTGCCACCCATCCGTGCCATCTTATCTGTGCCCATCTTTGCCCATCAGTGCCGCCTTATCTGTGCCCATCGGTGCCGCCTTATCTGTGCCTATTAGTGCCGCCTTAACTATGCCTATCAGTGCCCACCGGTGCAGCCCATCAGTGCCCACCAATGCAGCCCATCAGTGCCCACCAATGCAGCCCATCAGTGCCCACCAATGCAGCCTATCAGTGCCGCCTAATCAGCGCACTTCAATGAAGGAGAAAAATGACCCGTTTGCAAAATTTTATAACAAACTATTAAAACATGATTTTTTTTTTTTGCATCTTTTTTTGTTTGTTTAGCAAAAAATAAAACTCCGAGCTGTAACTAAATACCACCAAAAGAAAGCTCTATTTGTGGGAAAAAAATGATAAAAATTTCATTTGGGTACAGTGTTGTATGACCGCGTAATTGTCACTCAAAGTGCATCAGCGCTGAAAGCTGAAAATTGGTCTGGGACTGAGGGGGGTTTAAGTGCCCAGTAAGCAAGTGGTTAAACAGAAACAGTTATTTTAGGAGACCCAGGTGTGTAGATCATGTCATCTGAATGAAAACAACTCAGCTAAGAAAGTTCTACCAACCAAGTGCAAAGGAAATTCCAATCTACCATGGTAAGAAGGGATTCCAATGAATGCAGCCAATGACAAGCTGTAGACTTGGAAAACAGTTTCTTACAACCAAAGAGCAATGGAAGAAATCTCTAATACCGCGTACACACGAGCTGACTTTTTGTCGGACTGAACTCCAAAGGACTTTTTGACGGAGTTACGCCGAAAAGGACTTACCGACACACGATCACACCAAAGTCTGACCGTCTACAACGCAGTGACGTACACCAGGTCCGACAAGACTATAAAACGGAAGTTTAATTGTGAGTGCGCCACCCTTTGGGCCCCTTCTGCTAATTTCGTGTTTATCTTGTGTTAGTGGAAGTTTGGTGAGAGATGACTCGTGTTTTTTCAGATCGTTTAACTGTTGTTCAGTTTGTGCTTGTGGGGTTTGATCTGCTTTTCAGTGCGTGTAGTCAGTTCGCATTAGTTAATTCAGTGCATTTTTGTCCACTAATTGCTGATTTTCAGCTTGCTCTTCACAAGCCTTGCTGTTCTTCAGTGCTTCTGTTAAGTTCGTTCTGACCAGCTGACAATTTTGAAGCCATGTTGCATGCCCCAAGCCCAGTCCATGAACAGGGTGGGGAGGAGTTCATTGACAAAGAATTGGTTGCTCCAGTGTGACCAATTCTCTCACATGCTTTTGCTTCATGAGATTCGTGAGAATAATCCTGCCGATTTTAGGAACTTTCTCAGGACGACGGACCACTTTTTTCACTGTTTGTTAGCTTTGCTGACCCCTTATATCAGCAGGCAGGATACCTGCATTAGGCAAGCCATCACTCCAGAGCAGAGGCTAGTCGCCACGTTGTGGTACTTGGCGACTGGGAGAAGCCTGCAGGACCTCAAGTTCTCGACAGGTATCTCCCCCCAGGCTCTGGGGATCATTATCCCAGAGACCTGTTCTGCCATCATTCAGGTCCTGAAGAAGGACTATATTAAGGTAAGATTTATCCTTTAACATCACATTTTATTGTATTTAATGTTTGCTAATGTATAGTATTTCTTTCCTCAATCCCTAATTACCATGATTGTGATATGCTGTGAATGTCCCCTTTGTCCTCATGCATGCTGTAATCTTTTAATGCTCCTTTTTATCCTTCATGCATATTTGCCTTCACTAATCTCCCCAGCATGCTATGCTGGGCCCATATCCACCTAGTCTAGTCATTAACAATGTATTTGGTCAGCTCCATTGTGGTGCTTTACCCTAAACCCCCCTTAAAATGTGGCCAAATGGTATGTGTATCCTTAAATTAATTTATAATCCCCCCCCTTAAAATGTGGCCAAATGGTATGTGTATCCTTAAATTAATTTATAAGCCCCCCTTAAAATGTGTCCAAATTGTATGTGTATCCTTAAATTAATATTTAATCCCCCTCCTTAAATTTTATCAATGGGCCATCAGAGGGTGTGAGGAATCTGATAAGTGGGCCTCATATTTTAGTCTTTAAATAATACTTAAAATAAATGTTCTACTGATGTTGGGCAAGAATGTTTTTTGTGTAATGTGCTTGCAATGTTATGTGCAAAAGTACTTATATATTTTTTTCTTGTTTGACTCCCTTCAATGCCACAGGAAAGGCAGACTGTGGCATCCCATTTTTCCACCCTTTGGGACTTTCCAAACTGTGCAGGGGCTATAGATGGGAAGCACGTCCACATTGTGCCACCACCCCATTTGGGGTCATACTATTTTAACTATAAGGGTTTTCATAGTATCGTGTTTATGGCGTTAGTGTTGGCACAATATGAATTTCTGTTTGTGGATGTGGGGAAGAATGGTCGGATGTAGGATGGAGGAGTCTTCACCCAGATGGAGTTATAACAGCATATCCAGAGTGGTGGCCTGAGATTGCCACCCGATGCAGATAACTTGGAAGGACTCCCCTTTGTCTTCATTGAGGATGAAGACTTTCTGAACGAGCGGACCTGCCCACACACAACCGTACTTTTCTGGCGGACTATGTCCGCCGGAGTATGGCGGGAGTCCATCGTACTTTTGAAAATGAACGGACTTACCCACACACGGAGGAAAGTCTGTTCATTTTGAATGTGGCTCCAGGTAGCCGGAACTAGCGAAGGAAGTCGCTGGCCCCGTCACCTAGTATGGACTTAAAGGGGAAGCCCTAGGCTGAAAAAACAGCGTGGGGGTCCCCCCAGGTCCATATAAGACCCTTATCCGAGCACGCAGCCCGGCCGGTCAGGAAAGGGGGTGGGGACGAGCGAGTGCCCCCCCTGAGCTGTACCAGGCCGCGTGCCCTCAACATGGGGGGTGCGTTGGGGAGGGGGGGCGCACGGCCCCCCACCCCAAAGCACCTTGTCCCCATGTTGATGAGGACAACGGCCTCTTCCCAACAACCCTGGCTATTGGTTGTCGGGGTCTGCGTGCAGGGGGCTTATCGGAATATGTTTGTCACCAGCTATGTTTGTCACCAGCTTTAAAAAATGCTGGGGTCAGAATGATACTCTTTTATATGTATTAACATTGAATTTGCAAGTCATGAGCTGAAAATTGTATGTGATTGATGAACCAAAAACTAAAACTATGTCCCTTTTTTACACACAGGATGAAGTCAGCCAGGAGGAAAGTGTGGAAAGTGGCAGGCAGGAAGGCCGGGCCCAGTTGCAGCCAGGAGGAGGCCAGGCCCTGTGCCAGCCAAGAGGTGGCTGGGCCCAGTAGGAGCCACACCCAATCACTGGTGCCTCCCCTCTGCCTTCAAACAAAAAGGCCCAGGAAGGGGGCAGTGACTGCGCCACATTAGGGAAGCTACGAATGTCCTCAGGTGCCCCCTCAACCCTGAAAAGGCCTATGGCTGCTATATAGCCACCAGATTGTTCAAATTGGAGAAGGGCCAACGCCTCCCATGTGAGAGAATTATTTTTTATTCCTTTTCAGAAGGGGCTGAGGGGCCAGCTAATAGAGACCAGCCAGATATCTGCGCAAGCCCCTCCTCCTTCTCCTCCTCCTCCTCCTCCTGCCACAAGTCCACCACCAGAGCCAATTTTCTTTTCCACAGACTTGATGTGTGCCCTGGGGCCAAATGGCTTCACAAATTCCAAAAGTTTCTCCAGCGTTGCTTTCATCTTTATTTTGTTAACCAGAATAAATATATATTTTATTTTCTGAAAAAATTTGTGTTTTTATTCAAATAGATTTCTAAAAGACAATGTCAAATTAACAAGGGACACCAACCTCCTGGAGGTTCCCAATATATATATATATATATATATATATATATATATATATATATATATATAATGTTATTGTGGTAACTTGACACACAATAATAACAAAAAATATGGTGATCACTAGAAAATAATTTTTAAATAATCCTAAAAAAAGATCTTGATGAAATCAAAAATAATAAAAGATGGAGTTGGGGGCATGGCCTGCACAGGCATGAGAGCGATCGCACATCACGGACCTCCCGCTGATCATCCTGCACCAATCCTACTCCCGCTGCAGATCCGGCTATACACCGGCACCAGTCACTGGCTGACACCTCCGCGAAGCTCCCGGGTGGTATCCCGCACTGCACGGACCCCGTGATGACCCACAAAGGGCAGAAAGATGCAGAGGCCGCTAAAGGGACCCAAGGTGGCGCCGATCCTTCCCTGCCTCAGAGAACGCCACGAGGCGATGCTAAACTGCAGAAGGTGAGCGGTAAGCCACACAGCACACATAAGCAGCAGGGGAAGGAGCAGTCCAGGGACATGTTCTACTACACACAGAGAATACAGGGAGCTGTCTGCTCCAACCCCCCCTCTTCGCAGGCCCAGGCACATGGCACTACAGGGAGACACAGCCCTACATCACTAGATGATACGCTGCCTTTGCATTCCTCCCCTGCGCCCACACCTGACATGTGTGATATGCTGCATGATGACCAACAGCAACCCATTCTGAATGAAATTGTCAGGGCTGGCTGTCATGAAAATCTCACGAAGAGATTGTCCTCCAGGTCTTCTGATGTACGATCGTCGCGGGTACGCACGATCGTACGAACACCCTTACGTTCGTACACAGGTGCGCGTGCGCGGGCACGCGCACGGTCGCGTGCGTGCGTCCGTATTGGCGCCAAACGGCCTATTTAAACCAGCCTCTTGCCAACAGTCTTTGCTGTCTGCTCAACAGCGTTATACCTGTGAGACCTGATCTGTGTTGTTTGTTCCTGTTTGACCCGGCCTGCCTGTGACCCATCTGCTATCCGCCTGCACCCGACCTCGGCTTGTTGTGACTATTCTCCTGCCTGTTCCCTTGTACTTCGTTCCTGCCTGGTATCCAATTCGGCTTGCTCTGACCATCCGTCTGCTAGAAGGGTAACGGGCTTATATACTGAACTGTTCATCTGCTATAAGTGCCTGCTCATATTGAACTACCTATCTGCTGCAATAACCTGCTATACTGGACTGTTCATCTGCTATAAGTGCTTGCTCATATTGAACTACCTGTCTGCTGCAAGTCACCTGCTTATACTGGATTGTATTATCTGCTACAAGTGATCTGCTAGTATTACACTATCCATCTGCTTCTAGTACCTGCTTATATTGACTGTTATCTGCTGCAAGCATTTGTGTATATTACCCTGTTCACCTGCTACTAGTGACCCTCAACCATCAGTTTCTTCAGCTGAAGCAGTTCCAACACCTACAGCTGTGATGCTACCACCAGAACCTAAAGTTCCCATACCCGAGCGATTTTCTGGGAATCGCAGTGGCTTCAGGGCCTTCCGCAACTCCTGCGAATTATATTTTGCCCTCCAACCACGGACCTTCTCTTTAGAGGCTACCAAGGTGGGTTTTGTGGTGTCTCTACTCTCTGGAGACCCCCAGACCTGGGCCCACCGCCTGTTAGAAAACCAGGACGCAGCGTTGACTAATCTTTCTACTTTTTTTGATGCTATGGCTCAATTGTATGAAGATCCTCAACTTTCAGCAACTGCAGAAACCGCTTTACGGACCCTCCAGCAGGGACGAAGGGCGGTGGAAGATTATGTGGCCGAGTTCAGGCGATGGGGTGCGGATACGAACTGGAATGATGCTGCCCTTCGCCATCAGTTCCGCTTGGGACTCTCTGATTCTTTGAAGGATGAGCTTGCTAGAGTCGGTGTCCCACAGACATTAAACGCACTAATTGACTTGGCGATACAGATCGATCGTCGTCTGAGAGAGAGGAGAGCTGAGAGGGCCACTGGTTTCTCTCGTCCAACCTGGATGCTTCCAAAGGCCCCAAGCCATTTACATCCAGCACCTGCCACCCGATCCACGTCTGACACACCTGAGCCAATGCAACTTGGAGTCTTGCGGCCATCTCTTACCCCCGAAGAACGTCAACGCCGGCGGAATAATAACTTATGCCTCTATTGCGGGGAATCTGGACATTACGTCAGGAACTGTCCAATAAAACTTCGTAAGTGTCCATCCGTGCCTCCTGATCTCCCAGACTCTCTAATAAAGTTTCCATCTCACCTCATCATTTCTGTCTCCTTTCAGTTCCCAGGAAAGACTTTACAGACACCCGCCATTATTGATTCCGGGGCATGCAGCTGTTTTATGGATTCATCCTTTGCTGCCCAACATCAGATTCCTCTCCTACCTAAGACCCGTGGACTCTCTATCCATTTGGCCGATGGCTCCGCTATTAAATCTGGTCCTGTAACTCGAGAAACTGCACCTCTATCTACTGTTATCTCTGGTTCTCATCGAGAACTTCTCCGGATGGACATTATCACCTCCCCTCTTTTTCCTGTAATCCTTGGGATGCCCTGGCTACAGGCTCACAATCCAACCATAAATTGGACTACAGGAGAAATTACCTTTTCTTCACCGTATTGCCAGAAGTTCTGTGGTTCATCCGGTTCTCTGAGACCCACAACTTTATTATCTATTGACTCAGAGATCGATTTACGTCAAGCCATTCCCGAAGTCTACCATGAATTTTTGGACGTGTTCAGTAAACAAAAGGCAGAGGTGCTCCCGCCCCACCGGGCTTATGACTGCCCCATTGAGTTACTTCCTGGAGCCAAGATTCCGTTTGGAAGGGTTTTTCCCTTAACAGAAGTAGAGCAGGAGAAACTCAAAGAATACCTCGAAGAAAATTTAAAGAAGGGGTTCATTCGCCCGTCTACGTCCCCAGCAGGTGCAGGTATTTTCTTTGTTGAGAAAAAGGACCACACTCTCCGACCCTGCGTAGACTACCGTGAATTAAACAACATCACTATAAAGAACCGGTACCCTCTCCCTCTTTTTCCAGAGTTATTCCAAAGACTGGGAATTGCCACGGTGTTCACTAAACTCGATCTCCGTGGGGCTTACAACTTGATCCGTATCAAGGCCGGAGATGAGTGGAAGACTGCTTTCCGTACCCGATTCGGACACTTCGAGTATTTGGTGATGCCCTTCGGTTTGTGTAATGCCCCCGCCACCTTCCAATATTTTATCAATGATGTGCTCCGGGACTTTCTGGACTTATTTTCTGTCGTTTATTTAGATGATATTTTGATTTTTTCTTCCTCCCTTGAAGCCCATCGCAAGCACATCAAAAGCGTGTTGGGTCGGCTCCGCCAACATGGACTATATGCAAAAGCAGACAAGTGTTTGTTCGAACAGGAAAGTATACCATTCCTGGGGTTGATCATCTCTAGTAAGGGTATAAAAATGGACCCCCAGAAGATTGCTGCGATTTTGGACTGGCCGACTCCTGTAGACAGGAAAGGAATCCAACGTTTTATTGGATTCGCCAACTTCTACCGCAAATTTATTAAAGGTTTCTCAGCTATTGTTGCACCCATCACACAACTAACTAGACAAGGAACCCGTTTTCATTGGACCTCTGAAGCTCAAAAAGCATTCGAGACTCTCAAGGGACTTTTCACCTCCGCTCCTATTTTAAGACATCCAGATTCCTCCCTGCCATTTGTTTTAGAAGTGGATGCATCCGAAATCGCCGTAGGAGCTATATTATCCCAGAGACAAGGAACTAAGGCCCTGCTTCATCCTGTGGCTTTCTTTTCACGTAAGTTATCTGCAGCCGAGAAAAATTACGATGTCGGAGACCGGGAGCTGTTGGCCATTAAATCCGCATTAGAAGAGTGGCGTTATTTGTTGGAAGGAGCTTCGCATCCAATTCTAATATTTACAGATCACAAAAACCTGGAGTACTTAAGATCTGCAAAAAGACTAAAACCAAGACAAGCCAGGTGGGCACTCTTCTTCTCCCGGTTCTCTTTCCATGTGACGTATCGCCCAGGGTCTAAAAATATAAAACCAGATGCCTTGTCACGGATGTTCCACAAGTCCCAGGAGAATTCTCCTCCGGATACCATTCTCGCTCCTGGGAATTTCCTTCTGCTTCAGGAAGATCTTCTCTCTCGGCTTAGACAAGCCTCCATGGGACAAAGACCCTTCTCAGAACCAGAACTACAAACCAGAGGTGGGTTACTGTGGTATAAAGACAAGATCTACATCCCCGAAACTCTGCGGGTATCTGTTCTAGAGCTGTGTCATGACCACGCACTCGCCGGACATTTTGGTATCACTAGAACCATTGATTTGGTACAGCGTACTTTTTGGTGGCCTCAGTTACGGGAGGATTGCAGGAAATACGTGAACACCTGCACTACGTGCATTAGGAGTAAGAACTGTAAAACAATTGTTGATGCAATACTTTGCAGCAGGGCTCATTCCTGTGCTCCAACTAGAGTGTATCTGTGAGGGGTTGCAGTGTCGTGGCTCCAGCACCAGTGCCTAAGCCCAATTTTTCAGCCCCTGTTTAACAGGGGCGTTTAATTACAATTTTTGATGCAATACTTTGCAATAGGGCTCATTCCTACTCTCCAACTAGAGTTTCTGTGAGGTGTTTCAGTATTGTGGCACCAGTGTCTAAGGCCGAATTTTTCTGCCCCTGTTCAACAGGTGCATGTAATTACAATTCTTGATATAATATTTCACAACAGGGCCCGTTACAGTGCCCACCGAGAGTAATTGGGAGGACTTATCACTATATGGCACCAGCACCACCACTAAAGACCCAATTTTTTTTTCCAATCTTGAACAATGGCATGTAATTACAATTCTTGATATAATAGTTCACAGCAGGGCATTGCAGCAGCCACCAAGAGTCACTTTGAGGGCTTACAGTGTTGTGGCAACACCAACACCTTAGGTCCAAATTTCTGCAGAGCATATAGGGCAGGCCCCTACTTTTAAACATCCAACTTACAAACGTCTCCTACTTGCAAATGGAAGGAGGCAACAGGAAGTGAGATGAAAAAAGACGGACGGAAAAAAAATGTTACAGGGGTGATAACCCTTCCCTATGTTTTCCAAAAAGCTTAAAAATAGATTTTTTGACTGGAGCTACACTTTAAAAATGTACCAGTTCAAAATTACAAACAGATTCTACTTAACAACAAACCTACACAGTCTCTGTCTTTTTTGCACCGCCTGTATACTGCTGTTCTGAGTATATAGGACCTGGGGGCCCCACGCCTTTCCTTTTTTTAATTTGGGTATGGGGTTCCCCTTAATATCCGTACAAGACCCAAAGGGGCTGGTAATAAGTAGGGGGGCTACTCATGCCATTTTTCTCAATGATTTTCATCCATATTGTCGGGACCAGACATTAAAACCGCAAATGACTTTTTTCCCATTAGAAATGTCATTTTGTGCAGGGACTGTTCTAAACCCGGGAAACATGTGCCACTTCATAGGCATACTATAGACACCCCCCAGGCACGGTATTTAAAGGAATATTTAACTTTTTTTTTTCACTTTAAGCGGCATTAAAATCAGTGCTCCCGAAAAAATGGACGTTTTTAAAACTTTTTTTTTGCATTGATACATGTCCCCTGGGGCAGGAGCCAAGTCGCCAAACCCTTTTTAGGACAATAACTTGCATATTAGCCTATAAAATTAGCACTTTTGATTTCGAACGTTCGAGTCCCATAGACTTTAATGGGGTTCTAAAGTTTGCGCAAATTTTTGGTCCGTTCGCAGGTTCTGGTGCGAACCGAACTGGGAGTGTTCGGCTCATCCCTACTCAAGACCAATACAGCACACACTGACAAATGGTTGCTGGGAACCCAACCTTTTATAGTGAGGGGTCTGGCACACAACAAAGTCTCTGTTATTGGCTCTTCCAAGCCACTTAATGCCCTTTTGCACCTTCATTTTGACAGCATCTGGGACAGAAATTATATTAGTTTGGGGATGATGATTGACCTTTTGCTTAAGAACTATTTCTTGTAAGAATTTGGCAGCACATGGACTTTTAATTGCTTAGAAGTTTGAAATTGCTCTCTTGCTGACAATTGCCTCATTTTCAAAACATTATTCATTTGTGCTGCAGATGAATTTGTTTTTAGCTATTTTTGTTAATATCATGGTCCCCTATTTGGGAGAATTCCCCTCAATTCCTCTTTGTTTCTTGTTTCCCCCTGGTGTCAATGTGTTATTGGAGCAGAAAGTAAAGGGAAACCTCTCAATGGCAACAAAAAAGTAAAAAAAAACACTGGAGTTTAAAACCCTTCCTTACACTATCCAAATTAAAAACAATATTTTGTCTATAATATGGCATTTATTTTGTTGAATAAAATAATAGTTTGCAGAGTTACATGACATGTGCAGCGCACATGGCCTTTTAGGATGTGCAGGTCATGCATCCCAGGAAGCCTTGGGGTACTCAACTGAGCATGTGTCCTGCTGCATCATCAGGGGATCCCCCTGTTACTTCTTTGTTTTTGCAGCCACCCCCAGATAATGCAGTTAACTGCACAAATCTGCAAAAGACAGTTAACCTCCTGATGATGTCACAGAAGAAGATAGTGGTGCGAAACCAGTGGTGCAGAACCTGAGGTGCTACAGCTGCACTGTGGTTCCCTACAGAACTGCTTGATCCTTGGGTATGTTTGTGTGCTTTTTGTTGAGAAACCAGCTACAGATGTAAGGAGGGAGGTCCCTTTTTAACAGCAAACCTAGCTTTGTATAATTATATACTGTATAACAATATACTAGACTTTTAGCATGAAAGGTGATGTGACATCTCTGACATTTGCCAGTTAATTTAATGACTTGATTTGGTAATGTTCTTAATAATAACGTTTGTCTGGAATAAAAAAAAAAAACAACCTGCAATAGAAGTGATTTTGTACTTATGTATCCTGTAACCGGTTGCCCCAGTCTTCACTGCCTTGAAGACTTGAAGTCTTGTCTTTAAAATCTTCACATCCAACATATTTCTGGGTGTTTAAGATACCACCTTGTGGTTCAAGCAGATCATATCCTGTGACAAGGCCTCCAACACAAGTGAAAGATTGTCAGATGTGAAGATTCCAACAGAGGTTGTTGTGCTGCTAGCGATCACAGATTTCATCAATGGGCAATAGGATACTCGAGCATAAAGACTTTTTGCAGGTTTAGTTTTTTTTTGTTTTTTTAACCACTACAGATCCGCGCTATTGCCAAATGACGGCATTAGCGCGGACCTACATTTCCGGGACTACGTCTATTGACGTGGTCCCGGTTACGAGCGGCCTGCGCGCCCCCTGAGGGGCGCGCGCGGCGCGCTCTGTGATCGGCGAGTCCGTGAGACTCGCCTGATCACCGATCCGTGTAAGGGGTCGATCCCGACCCCTTATCACGTGATCAGCTGTCAGCCAATGACAGCTGATCATGTGATAGAACGGAGCCGGTAATCGGCTATTATTCCTCCTCGCGCTGACAGCGCGAGGAGAGAAAAAAAAAGCCGATCGCCGGCGGCCGTGATCGGGACATTAGTCCCGATCACGGCCATCAATACAAGGGACCACCTGCCACCTGCCTGTGCCCACCTGCCTCCCGCAGTGCCATCCTGAAATAAAATAAAAGCAAAAGTAAGTGCCCCCCGTCAGTGCCCCCCGTCAGTGCCCATAGTGCCCACAGTGCCACCCACAGTGCCACCCACAGTGCCACCCACAGTGCCACCCCACAGTGCCACCCACAGTGCCACCCACAGTGCCACCCAATCTGCCTCAAAGGTGCTGCACCCCAGTGCCGCCCATCAGTGCCCAGCAGTGCCGCCCATCTGTGCCCAGCAGTGCCGCCCATCAGTGCCCAGCAGTGCCACCTATCAGAGCCACCTATCAGTGCCACCTATCAGTGCCCATCAGTCCCATCTATCTGTGGTACCTATCAGTGCCCATCCGTGCCACCCATCCGTGCCACTTATCCGTGCCACCCATCTTATCTGTGCCCATCTTTGCCCATCAGTGCCGCCTTATCTGTGCCCATCGGTGCCGCCTTATCTGTGCCTATTAGTGCCGCCTTAACTATGCCTATCAGTGCCCACCGGTGCAGCCCATCAGTGCCCACCAATGCAGCCCATCAGTGCCCACCAATGCAGCCCATCAGTGCCCACCAATGCAGCCTATCAGTGCCGCCTAATCAGCGCACTTCAATGAAGGAGAAAAATGACCCGTTTGCAAAATTTTATAACAAACTATTAAAACATGATTTTTTTTTTTTTGCATCTTTTTTTGTTTGTTTAGCAAAAAATAAAACTCCGAGCTGTAACTAAATACCACCAAAAGAAAGCTCTATTTGTGGGAAAAAAATGATAAAAATTTCATTTGGGTACAGTGTTGTATGACCGCGTAATTGTCACTCAAAGTGCATCAGCGCTGAAAGCTGAAAATTGGTCTGGGACTGAGGGGGGTTTAAGTGCCCAGTAAGCAAGTGGTTAAACAGAAACAGTTAATTTTAGGAGACCCAGGTGTGTAGATCATGTCATCTGAATGAAAACAACTCAGCTAAGAAAGTTCTACCAACCAAGTGCAAAGGAAATTCCAATCTACCATGGTAAGAAGGGATTCCAATGAATGCAGCCAATGACAAGCTGTAGACTTGGAAAACAGTTTCTTACAACCAAAGAGCAATGGAAGAAATCTCTAATACCGCGTACACACGAGCTGACTTTTTGTCGGACTGAACTCCAAAGGACTTTTTGACGGAGTTACGCCGAAAAGGACTTACCGACACACGATCACACCAAAGTCTGACCGTCTACAACGCAGTGACGTACACCAGGTCCGACAAGACTATAAAACGGAAGTTTAATTGTGAGTGCGCCACCCTTTGGGCCCCTTCTGCTAATTTCGTGTTTATCTTGTGTTAGTGGAAGTTTGGTGAGAGATGACTCGTGTTTTTTCAGATCGTTTAACTGTTGTTCAGTTTGTGCTTGTGGGGTTTGATCTGCTTTTCAGTGCGTGTAGTCAGTTCGCATTAGTTAATTCAGTGCATTTTTGTCCACTAATTGCTGATTTTCAGCTTGCTCTTCACAAGCCTTGCTGTTCTTCAGTGCTTCTGTTAAGTTCGTTCTGACCAGCTGACAATTTTGAAGCCATGTTGCATGCCCCAAGCCCAGTCCATGAACAGGGTGGGGAGGAGTTCATTGACAAAGAATTGGTTGCTCCAGTGTGACCAATTCTCTCACATGCTTTTGCTTCATGAGATTCGTGAGAATAATCCTGCCGATTTTAGGAACTTTCTCAGGACGACGGACCACTTTTTTCACTGTTTGTTAGCTTTGCTGACCCCTTATATCAGCAGGCAGGATACCTGCATTAGGCAAGCCATCACTCCAGAGCAGAGGCTAGTCGCCACGTTGTGGTACTTGGCGACTGGGAGAAGCCTGCAGGACCTCAAGTTCTCGACAGGTATCTCCCCCCAGGCTCTGGGGATCATTATCCCAGAGACCTGTTCTGCCATCATTCAGGTCCTGAAGAAGGACTATATTAAGGTAAGATTTATCCTTTAACATCACATTTTATTGTATTTAATGTTTGCTAATGTATAGTATTTCTTTCCTCAATCCCTAATTACCATGATTGTGATATGCTGTGAATGTCCCCTTTGTCCTCATGCATGCTGTAATCTTTTAATGCTCCTTTTTATCCTTCATGCATATTTGCCTTCACTAATCTCCCCAGCATGCTATGCTGGGCCCATATCCACCTAGTCTAGTCATTAACAATGTATTTGGTCAGCTCCATTGTGGTGCTTTACCCTAAACCCCCCTTAAAATGTGGCCAAATGGTATGTGTATCCTTAAATTAATTTATAATCCCCCCCCTTAAAATGTGGCCAAATGGTATGTGTATCCTTAAATTAATTTATAAGCCCCCCCTAAAATGTGTCCAAATTGTATGTGTATCCTTAAATTAATATTTAATCCCCCTCCTTAAATTTTATCAATGGGCCATCAGAGGGTGTGAGGAATCTGATAAGTGGGCCTCATATTTTAGTCTTTAAATAATACTTAAAATAAATGTTCTACTGATGTTGGGCAAGAATGTTTTTTGTGTAATGTGCTTGCAATGTTATGTGCAAAAGTACTTATATATTTTTTTCTTGTTTGACTCCCTTCAATGCCACAGGAAAGGCAGACTGTGGCATCCCATTTTTCCACCCTTTGGGACTTTCCAAACTGTGCAGGGGCTATAGATGGGAAGCACGTCCACATTGTGCCACCACCCCATTTGGGGTCATACTATTTTAACTATAAGGGTTTTCATAGTATCGTGTTTATGGCGTTAGTGTTGGCACAATATGAATTTCTGTTTGTGGATGTGGGGAAGAATGGTCGGATGTAGGATGGAGGAGTCTTCACCCAGATGGAGTTATAACAGCATCTCCAGAGTGGTGGCCTGAGATTGCCACCCGATGCAGATAACTTGGAAGGACTCCCCTTTGTCTTCATTGAGGATGAAGACTTTCTGAACGAGCGGACCTGCCCACACACAACCGTACTTTTCTGGCGGACTATGTCCGCCGGAGTATGGCGGGAGTCCATCGTACTTTTGAAAATGAACGGACTTACCCACACACGGAGGAAAGTCTGTTCATTTTGAATGTGGCTCCAGGTAGCCGGAACTAGCGAAGGAAGTCGCTGGCCCCGTCACCTAGTATGGACTTAAAGGGGAAGCCCTAGGCTGAAAAAACGGCGTGGGGGTCCCCCCAGGTCCATATAAGACCCTTATCCGAGCACGCAGCCCGGCCGGTCAGGAAAGGGGGTGGGGACGAGCGAGTGCCCCCCCTGAGCTGTACCAGGCCGCGTGCCCTCAACATGGGGGGTGCGTTGGGGAGGGGGGGCGCACGGCCCCCCACCCCAAAGCACCTTGTCCCCATGTTGATGAGGACAACGGCCTCTTCCCAACAACCCTGGCTATTGGTTGTCGGGGTCTGCGTGCAGGGGGCTTATCGGAATATGTTTGTCACCAGCTATGTTTGTCACCAGCTTTAAAAAATGCTGGGGTCAGAATGATACTCTTTTATATGTATTAACATTGAATTTGCAAGTCATGAGCTGAAAATTGTATGTGATTGATGAACCAAAAACTAAAACTATGTCTCTTTTTTACACACAGGATGAAGTCAGCCAGGAGGAAAGTGTGGAAAGTGGCAGGCAGGAAGGCCGGGCCCAGTTGCAGCCAGGAGGAGGCCAGGCCCTGTGCCAGCCAAGAGGTGGCTGGGCCCAGTAGGAGCCACACCCAATCACTGGTGCCTCCCCTCTGCCTTCAAACAAAAAGGCCCAGGAAGGGGGCAGTGACTGCGCCACATTAGGGAAGCTACGAATGTCCTCAGGTGCCCCCTCAACCCTGAAAAGGCCTATGGCTGCTATATAGCCACCAGATTGTTCAAATTGGAGAAGGGCCAACGCCTCCCATGTGAGAGAATTATTTTTTATTCCTTTTCAGAAGGGGCTGAGGGGCCAGCTAATAGAGACCAGCCAGATATCTGCGCAAGCCCCTCCTCCTTCTCCTCCTCCTCCTCCTCCTGCCACAAGTCCACCACAATGTCAAATTAACAAGGGACACCAACCTCCTGGAGGTTCCCAATATATATATATATATATATATATATATATATATATATATATATATATATATATATAATGCTATTGTGGTAACTTGACACACAATAATAACAAAAAATATGGTGATCACTAGAAAATAATTTTTAAATAATCCTAAAAAAAGATCTTGATGAAATCAAAAATAATAAAAGATGGAGTTGGGGGCATGGCCTGCACAGGCATGAGAGCGATCGCACATCACGGACCTCCCGCTGATCATCCTGCACCAATCCTACTCCCGCTGCAGATCCGGCTATACACCGGCACCAGTCACTGGCTGACACCTCCGCGAAGCTCCCGGGTGGTATCCCGCACTGCACGGACCCCGTGATGACCCACAAAGGGCAGAAAGATGCAGCGGCCGCTAAAGGGACCCAAGGTGGCGCCGATCCTTCCCTGCCTCAGAGAACGCCACGAGGCGATGCTAAACTGCAGAAGGTGAGCGGTAAGCCACACAGCACACATAAGCAGCAGGGGAAGGAGCAGTCCAGGGACATGTTCTACTACACACAGAGAATACAGGGAGCTGTCTGCTCCAACCCCCCCTCTTCGCAGGCCCAGGCACATGGCACTACAGGGAGACACAGCCCTACATCACTAGATGATACGCTGCCTTTGCATTCCTCCCCTGCGCCCACACCTGACATGTGTGATATGCTGCATGATGACCAACAGCAACCCATTCTGAATGAAATTGTCAGGGCTGGCTGTCATGAAAATCTCACGAAGAGATTGTCCTCCAGGTCTTCTGATGTACGATCGTCGCGGGTACGCACGATCGTACGAACACCCTTACGTTCGTACACAGGTGCGCGTGCGCGGGCACGCGCACGGTCGCGTGCGTGCGTCCGTATTGGCGCCAAACGGCCTATTTAAACCAGCCTCTTGCCAACAGTCTTTGCTGTCTGCTCAACAGCGTTATACCTGTGAGACCTGATCTGTGTTGTTTGTTCCTGTTTGACCCGGCCTGCCTGTGACCCATCTGCTATCCGCCTGCACCCGACCTCGGCTTGTTGTGACTATTCTCCTGCCTGTTCCCTTGTACTTCGTTCCTGCCTGGTATCCAATTCGGCTTGCTCTGACCATCCGTCTGCTAGAAGGGTAACGTGCTTATATACTGAACTGTTCATCTGCTATAAGTGCCTGCTCATATTGAACTACCTATCTGCTGCAATAACCTGCTATACTGGACTGTTCATCTGCTATAAGTGCCTGCTCATATTGAACTACCTATCTGCTGCAATAACCTGCTATACTGGACTGTTCATCTGCTATAAGTGCTTGCTCATATTGAACTACCTGTCTGCTGAAAGTCACCTGCTTATACTGGATTGTATTATCTGCTACAAGTGATCTGCTAGTATTACACTATCCATCTGCTTCTAGTACCTGCTTATATTGACTGTTATCTGCTGCAAGCATTTGTGTATATTACCCTGTTCACCTGCTACTAGTGACCCTCAACCATCAGTTTCTTCAGCTGAAGCAGTTCCAACACCTACAGCTGTGATGCTACCACCAGAACCTAAAGTTCCCATACCCGAGCGATTTTCTGGGAATCGCAGTGGCTTCAGGGCCTTCCGCAACTCCTGCGAATTATATTTTGCCCTCCAACCACGGACCTTCTCTTTAGAGGCTACCAAGGTGGGTTTTGTGGTGTCTCTACTCTCTGGAGACCCCCAGACCTGGGCCCACCGCCTGTTAGAAAACCAGGACGCAGCGTTGACTAATCTTTCTACTTTTTTTGATGCTATGGCTCAATTGTATGAAGATCCTCAACTTTCAGCAACTGCAGAAACCGCTTTGCGGACCCTCCAGCAGGGACGAAGGGCGGTGGAAGATTATGTGGCCGAGTTCAGGCGATGGGGTGCGGATACGAACTGGAATGATGCTGCCCTTCGCCATCAGTTCCGCTTGGGACTCTCTGATTCTTTGAAGGATGAGCTTGCTAGAGTCGGTGTCCCACAGACATTAAACGCACTAATTGACTTGGCGATACAGATCGATCGTCGTCTGAGAGAGAGGAGAGCTGAGAGGGCCACTGGTTTCTCTCGTCCAACCTGGATGCTTCCAAAGGCCCCAAGCCATTTACATCCAGCACCTGCCACCCGATCCACGTCTGACACACCTGAGCCAATGCAACTTGGAGTCTTGCGGCCATCTCTTACCCCCGAAGAACGTCAACGCCGGCGGAATAATAACTTATGCCTCTATTGCGGGGAATCTGGACATTACGTCAGGAACTGTCCAATAAAACTTCGTAAGTGTCCATCCGTGCCTCCTGATCTCCCAGACTCTCCAATAAAGTTTCCATCTCACCTCATCATTTCTGTCTCCTTTCAGTTCCCAGGAAAGACTTTACAGACACCCGCCATTATTGATTCCGGGGCATGCAGCTGTTTTATGGATTCATCCTTTGCTGCCCAACATCAGATTCCTCTCCTACCTAAGACCCGTGGACTCTCTATCCATTTGGCCGATGGCTCCGCTATTAAATCTGGTCCTGTAACTCGAGAAACTGCACCTCTATCTACTGTTATCTCTGGTTCTCATCGAGAACTTCTCCGGATGGACATTATCACCTCCCCTCTTTTTCCTGTAATCCTTGGGATGCCCTGGCTACAGGCTCACAATCCAACCATAAATTGGACTACAGGAGAAATTACCTTTTCTTCACCGTATTGCCAGAAGTTCTGTGGTTCATCCGGTTCTCTGAGACCCACAACTTTATTATCTATTGACTCAGAGATCGATTTACGTCAAGCCATTCCCGAAGTCTACCATGAATTTTTGGACGTGTTCAGTAAACAAAAGGCAGAGGTGCTCCCGCCCCACCGGGCTTATGACTGCCCCATTGAGTTACTTCCTGGAGCCAAGATTCCGTTTGGAAGGGTTTTTCCCTTAACAGAAGTAGAGCAGGAGAAACTCAAAGAATACCTCGAAGAAAATTTAAAGAAGGGGTTCATTCGCCCGTCTACGTCCCCAGCAGGTGCAGGTATTTTCTTTGTTGAGAAAAAGGACCACACTCTCCGACCCTGCGTAGACTACCGTGAATTAAACAACATCACTATAAAGAACCGGTACCCTCTCCCTCTTTTTCCAGAGTTATTCCAAAGACTGGGAATTGCCACGGTGTTCACTAAACTCGATCTCCGTGGGGCTTACAACTTGATCCGTATCAAGGCCGGAGATGAGTGGAAGACTGCTTTCCGTACCCGATTCGGACACTTCGAGTATTTGGTGATGCCCTTCGGTTTGTGTAATGCCCCCGCCACCTTCCAATATTTTATCAATGATGTGCTCCGGGACTTTCTGGACTTATTTTCTGTCGTTTATTTAGATGATATTTTGATTTTTTCTTCCTCCCTTGAAGCCCATCGCAAGCACGTCAAAAGCGTGTTGGGTCGGCTCCGCCAACATGGACTATATGCAAAAGCAGACAAGTGTTTGTTCGAACAGGAAAGTATACCATTCCTGGGGTTGATCATCTCTAGTAAGGGTATAAAAATGGACCCCCAGAAGATTGCTGCGATTTTGGACTGGCCGACTCCTGTAGACAGGAAAGGAATCCAACGTTTTATTGGATTCGCCAACTTCTACCGCAAATTTATTAAAGGTTTCTCAGCTATTGTTGCACCCATCACACAACTAACTAGACAAGGAACCCGTTTTCATTGGACCTCTGAAGCTCAAAAAGCATTCGAGACTCTCAAGGGACTTTTCACCTCCGCTCCTATTTTAAGACATCCAGATTCCTCCCTGCCATTTGTTTTAGAAGTGGATGCATCCGAAATCGCCGTAGGAGCTATATTATCCCAGAGACAAGGAACTAAGGCCCTGCTTCATCCTGTGGCTTTCTTTTCACGTAAGTTATCTGCAGCCGAGAAAAATTACGATGTCGGAGACCGGGAGCTGTTGGCCATTAAATCCGCATTAGAAGAGTGGCGTTATTTGTTGGAAGGAGCTTCGCATCCAATTCTAATATTTACAGATCACAAAAACCTGGAGTACTTAAGATCTGCAAAAAGACTAAAACCAAGACAAGCCAGGTGGGCACTCTTCTTCTCCCGGTTCTCTTTCCATGTGACGTATCGCCCAGGGTCTAAAAATATAAAACCAGATGCCTTGTCACGGATGTTCCACAAGTCCCAGGAGAATTCTCCTCCGGATACCATTCTCGCTCCTGGGAATTTCCTTCTGCTTCAGGAAGATCTTCTCTCTCGGCTTAGACAAGCCTCCATGGGACAAAGACCCTTCTCAGAACCAGAACTACAAACCAGAGGTGGGTTACTGTGGTATAAAGACAAGATCTACATCCCCGAAACTCTGCGGGTATCTGTTCTAGAGCTGTGTCATGACCACGCACTCGCCGGACATTTTGGTATCACTAGAACCATTGATTTGGTACAGCGTACTTTTTGGTGGCCTCAGTTACGGGAGGATTGCAGGAAATACGTGAACACCTGCACTACGTGCATTAGGAGTAAGAACTGTAAAACCAAGGCCTGGGGCCTCCTTAAACCGTTGTCTGTTCCGGACAGGCCATGGAAAATGCTGTCTCTAGACTTCATTGTTGAATTGCCTCCGGCAGACGATCATACCACTATCTTGGTGGTGGTCGATCGTCTGTCAAAGATGGCACATTTTATTCCCATGAAGGGTACCCCTTCAGCCTCTGAAACTGCACAAGTGTTTATCAAAGAAATAATTAGGCTCCATGGGGTACCAGCCAATATAGTTTCGGATCGAGGAGTACAGTTCACCTCTCGATTCTGGAAGTCCCTCTGCAAGGCCTTGAATATTGAGCTATCGTTCTCATCCGCTTATCATCCTCAGTCCAATGGGCAGACAGAGAGGACAAACCAAACTCTCGAACAATATTTACGCTGTTTTTCCTCTTTTGCACAAGATGATTGCATCTCCCTGCTTCCAGTAGCTGAATTCGCGTATAATAATTCTCTCCATTCCGCCATCAAACAGACACCCTTTTTTGCCAATTATGGCTTCCACCCTTCATTTTTACCCAACTCCCTTCCTGAATGTTCAGTACCTGCGGTCCAGGAAAAGATGAACTTTTTTTCAACCAACAACAAACTTCTACAAGAAACAATGACTAAAACTCAAGAGCATAACAAGGCAACCTTTGACAGGAAGAGACGAGGAGAGTTAGTACTGGTACCTGGTGATTTGGTGTGGCTATCCACGGTAAACTTGAAAATGGCGTGTCCTTCAAGGAAACTAGGTCCCAAGTTTTTAGGACCTTTCTCAGTCAAAAGGAAGATTAACGAGGTTGCTTTTGAACTAGAACTTCCAGACTCACTAAAGGTTCATCCGGTTTTCCATGTATCCTTATTGAAACCTTTCACTCCCAATCCATTTCCTAACCGAAAAACCACTCCTCCTGATCCGATCTTGGTTGATGGTGAAGAAGAATTTGAAATTGAAGCCATCCTAAAATCCAGAAGAAGAGGAAACCAGAACCAGTTCTTAATCAAATGGAAAGGATATGGTCCTGAAGAGAACTCCTGGGAGCCTGAGGACAACATTCATGCGAAAAATTTGATTCGATCCTTTAAAAGGGCCCATCCGGAAAAGTTTGCCCAAAAGGGCATCCGGAGGCTGCCCCTTGGGAGGGGGCAATGTCATGAAAATCTCACGAAGAGATTGTCCTCCAGGTCTTCTGATGTACGATCGTCGCGGGTACGCACGATCGTACGAACGCCCTTACGTTCGTACACAGGTGCGCGTGCGCGGGCACGCGCACGGTCGCGTGCGTGCGTCCGTATTGGCGCCAAACGCCCTATTTAAACCAGCCTCTTGCCAACAGTCTTTGCTGTCTGCTCAACAGCGTTATACCTGTGAGACCTGATCTGTGTTGTTTGTTCCTGTTTGACCCGGCCTGCCTGTGACCCATCTGCTATCCGCCTGCACCCGACCTCGGCTTGTTGTGACTATTCTCCTGCCTGTTCCCTTGTACTTCGTTCCTGCCTGGTATCCGATTCGGCTTGCTCTGACCATCCGTCTGCTAGAAGGGTAACGTGCTTATATACTGAACTGTTCATCTGCTATAAGTGCCTGCTCATATTGAACTACCTATCTGCTGCAATAACCTGCTATATTGGACTGTTCATCTGCTATAAGTGCCTGCTCATATTGAACTACCTATCTGCTGCAATAACCTGCTATACTGGACTGTTCATCTGCTATAAGTGCTTGCTCATATTGAACTACCTGTCTGCTGCAAGTCACCTGCTTATACTGGATTGTATTATCTGCTACAAGTGATCTGCTAGTATTACACTATCCATCTGCTTCTAGTACCTGCTTATATTGACTGTTATCTGCTGCAAGCACTTGTGTATATTACCCTGTTCACCTGCTACTAGTGACCTGCTTCCCTGCACTGTTTATCTCCAAGTTACCTGCTCCATTGAACTGTGTATCTGCTATAAACTACCTGCTGGTCCCTTCACTGTGATCACCTGCTCCACTGATCCTCGCCTACCCATCCTACCCATCTGTTGATCCTGCCAGGCACCTGTACCCCTCCTTACTCCTGTGTTCCCTGTTGTATTGCCAGGAAACCGGTAGTGGGAGTCGTAAAGGAGGCCTCTCTCCGCAATCCGGGCTCGCTACTAGAAGGTACGTGACACTGGCTTAGCCCTTCCTCCTCTGGGCTGGCCACTCAGCTGTCAGCTAATTGCCAGCTCTCTTCTCTCTCTTCAGTTACCAGCTGTTCCCGATGATGCTTGTCTGGTCTGCCTATATATTAGTCTCCAGCTCATTTCTCCTTTGCCTTCACATTTGGTCACATCACAAGGAACCATCTCCTGCTGTTGTTTCAAGACTGGCTTGCTGATATCCCACCTGGCTTCCATCCTGCTTGCAGTTGCTCTCCGTGGATGCCTGACGTCTGGACTGGCTGATTACCTGATCTGGTTTATGAACTTTGGACTGGCTGACTACCCGATCTGGTTACTGGACTCTGGCTTGCTTGACTACGCTTTTTCCTATTTATCTTTTTATTTTTTATTAATAAATAAGTGTGATTTGATTGTACTTCTTTCTCTGTCTGTTTCATGGTTCCTGACAGAAATACTGCATGCGGTACAGCGATGCACTGCTTCAGTAGATGGTTTGAAAGAGCAGTTTGGGGGTCTCACAGAAATGGTATCCCTGATGAGACAAGACCTCCAGAAAATCAGGGAGAGGACCACGGCTGTGGAGGGATGAGTCAGCGAGGTGGAGGATCAGCTGCCCCCACTCGCCAGGGACGCCAGATCAGCTTTGCAGCAAGCGGCACAAGCCACTGCCAAAACAGACGACATCGAGGACCGCCTAAGGCGGAACAATGTCCACATTGTGGGACTCCCAGAAAAAGTTGAGGGCAAGGACCCTACCACGTTTACAGAGCAATGGCTGCAAGATGTCATTGGCAGAGAAGCATTTACCTCATTGTTTGCTGTGGAACGCGTGCACCGCACGCCCCCCCGCCCACTCCCCCCGGGTTTCCCGCCAAGGACCATGCTGGCACGGCTCCTTAACTACAAGGACTGCAAGATCATACTCAGGTTGGCGAGGGAGAGAGGCTCTGTCCACTTCAATGGAACAAAAGTTTCATTCTACCCTGACTTCTCTGCCGAGGTGCAAAAGAAAAGGGCTAAATTTGCTGATGTGAAGAAGCGCCTAAAAGGATCCAAGTGCCATATGCAATGCTGTTCCCAGCTAAACTGCAAATCACTGCCAGGGGTCAGTCCCTCTTCTTTGAATCCGCCCCAGATGCAGCATCATGGCTGGGTCACAATGAACAGGACTTTTGGAGACGCCGTGACAATGACAGGGAAGCTTGACCTCGGGAAAATAAGGTCGGTAAGCATTCCACTCCGTTATTTGCTTAAGCGGGACACTTTATATTTTGTTCCTATCAGCGTTCTGAATGGGCTCTGACACAGCACGAAGCACCTGGTGAGTTCTAGGCTACTGTACCGGAGCTGTGCTCGCAAGCTCATACGATCCACAAATGGGTCCCAGTCGCAGGGGCCAGATAGTTGGTGCCCGGTTGGCACAAGTTTGTTTTACTGTTATAGAATAACAGGGGTGGGGAGGCGGTTTGCCCGTGCCCCACGAGAATACGCGATGACCACCCTACAAATCCCTGGTGGATTACCTTTCACACTTATTGTTTTTGCGCAATCGCGCTATGCTCAGAAACCAATGCTCCCTAGCTACATGTGGCGGACTCTGCCATCCGGTCGGTATTGGACCAAACAGCACTTAAAGGACACTTAGGCAGAAGGTGCTGCCCTGCTGCTCGGACGAGAGGCTGGTTGGCCTGCACACCGAGACTGTACTGTCAAGCTGCACTCAAAATGGCTACAACCCAAATTGTGACTTGGAATGTCAGAGGTATACATGACCCGCTGAAACGCACTATGATGAACTCGTGTTTGAAAAAGTTTCACCCGACCATTGTGGGTGTGCAGGAGTCTCACCTAACTGAAGATACGGTGGGCCTCCTGCAATATTCCTGGGTGGGCAGGGCATACCACTCCACTCACTCTGCATACTCCCGTGGAGTGAGCATGTTGGTTCATAAGTCCCTGGCCTACCAGGAATTAGACTCCGTAATAGATCCCATGGGTCAATATGTGTTTCCATACGGTAAACTGTTTACATTGACAGTGATCATTGCATTTATATACGTGCCTCCCCCATTTTCTAGAGAAATACTGCAGATTCTGCTGTCGTACTGCGTTGACAAACCTGATGTTCTCACTATGATAATGGGTGACTTTAATGGCTACTTAGAGCCAAAAATGGACAGGCATCCTCCAGTCCAGCCCCCGCTGGGTGGCAGGGGCACTATTTTGAGCCGACTGCTGCGGGAGGTGGGCTGGACTGATGTCTGGCGAGCAAAAAACCCACTATCTAAACAGTTCTCCTGCTTTTCTAAAACGCATGGCACACTTTCACGTATTGACCTCTGTGTCGGGTCCCTACACATTATAAGCATGGTTACTAGGGAGGAGTATTTTCCCAGGGGGTTATCAGATCACTCTCCACTGGCAGTGCATCTAGTCACTTGTCCGGTGGTGCAACTGCCCAGAGCCCCCTGGAAACTTAATGCCTTTTGGCTGAAGCTCTTTACATCTCATGACATGGTGGTGGGACAAATAGAACAATATTTTCACAGTAACTGATCACACCCAGAGGTCACAACAACATGGGATGCCTTTAAGGCATGCCTCAGAGGCATGTTCATATCTGAGATCACAGCTATAAACGTAACTCTTCAGCCCTTTTGGAACAGGTGGGAGACCAGGTGCGGCAGCTTGAATTATTATATGTCACAGACCCTTCAGACTCTGCGAGAGGCATGGATATTGGCCCAGGACTCCCTGGACTGGTTGAGATCCTCCTCGGCGGAGCGAAAAAGGTTTTTCACTAAACAAGCCTTTTACAAGGAGGGGGAAAAGACCGGCCGTTTGTTGGCTAGAATTGCGAAATCCCAACAAGCGTCCCCGGCCATAGGAGCCATTCGCTGTTCCACTGGGAGACTGGTGAATGACCCTGAACAGATACTTACTGAACTAGCTTCCTTTTATGCTGATCTGTATAAACCAGGTGAGGATTATTCAGATGAGGCATTGCAGGGATACTTAGATACGATACCCCTACCGGTGCTGTCCCGTCAGGCCTGGAGGCTCTGCTTCGGCTTGATGGACTATGGGAGGTGGCTGCCTCCTTTCCTACTTGTAAGGCACCGGGAGAGGATGGGATCCCGATGGAGGTCTACACCCAGTATGGTGAGGTGATCCTGCCTAGGTTGCTGGAGGTTTTCAACTCCTCCTTCAAATCAGGGAGACTGCCACACAGTATGTCTAGGGCAAATATCATATTGCTACTCAAACCGGGAAAGGACCCGGTGGATCCGGGATCCTACAGGCCCATTTTGTTACTTCAAAGTGAAGTAAAATTACTAGCCAAGGTTTTGGCCATCAGGGTAAACAAGATCATTCTGTCTATCATACACCCAGACCAGGCGGGCTTTATGCCACGAAAATCTACCGAGACCGACCTTAGACGGTTATTTTTGAATCTGCAGACCCCGAGAGATGTGGCTGGTCAGGGGGCACTGTTGTCTCTTAACGCCAATAAGGCATTCGATAGTGTCATCTGGCGATATCTCTGGGCTGTACTGTCCAGGTTTGGGTTTGGTCCTAGATTTGTCACGTGGGCACGCATGGCGGATAGGATGTCACATGCCTTTGCACTGGGCAGGGGAACAAGGCAGGGGTGCCCCCTGTCTCCCCTGCTTTTTGCACTGGCTATTGAGCCTCTTGCTGTACAGGTGAGGGAATGCCAACAGATCCAGGGATTTCGGTATGGCGAATTGCACGAGAACATAATGCTCTACGCCGATGACATGCTCCTCTTTTTGGAGGACATGGACACTTCATTGTCTCGCGCAATGTCCCTTATCACAGACTTCGGCCATTATTCGGGCCTTACCATCAACTGGTCCAAGTCTGCACTGATGTTCCTGGATGGGTCACAGGGTCTACATCCGGACCTTCCCTGCCCTGTTCCCATAGTGGACTCCTTTAAATACCTAGGTGTAACTATATCCCCAAAGTTGACTGACTACAATAAGCTAAACATATACCCTTTGTTGTCCCAGTTCAGGGATAAAATAAACATATGAAATAGACTAAAGATGTCCTTAGCAGGAAAAACAAACCTTATCAAAATGATTCTGATGCCTCAACTCCTCTATTTGTTGCATAACACACCAATAGTTGCCCCATTGAAAATATTTAGAGTGGTTAATTCCCTATTCAGTCTACTACTCTGGCACAGGAAACCCCCCAGGATCAAACTGGAACAGTTACAATATCCAAGGGAGGGGGGAGGCCTTGCACTCCCCAACCCTTGGGTATACTACTTAGCTGCACAATTGCAGCATCTGATAGGAGCTATGGCTCCATCTCCTGAAGGCTCGTCAGCTAAACTTCAGCTGATTGGCACAGGAGCAGAATCGGTACCAGAGGGGTTGGAGTCGCAGGCCTTCCAGCGGCCTAACAAACAAATGCCCACATACACGCTTCTTCAGAAAGTGTGGAACAATGTCAAACAACTGCAAAATCTCACGGAGTACACTGAGTATAGTCCAATATGGGGGAACAACTCCTATGAGGAATCGGCCAAACTTCAGCAGGGTCCCAGATAGCGCCTCCTAGGCATCACACATCTTAAACACATCTTTCAGGATGGGAAGTTGTTATCATTTACAGACATGCAATCTAGGTATGCACTACCTTCTAACATGCTCTTTTATTACCTACAACTGCGCCACGCTGTTCAGTCTCAGGGTGTCGCAGTGGATTGGGTACAGTCCCCTACCCCTATTTTTCACATACTACAGAATGCAGCAGACACAAAGGGGATAATATCCCAGTGCTATCTCATGCTGGTCTCCTTATTTTTAGAGGGGCACCCCATGAGAGCAGCTTCTCGGTGGGAGGCGGATCTGGGCCCCACCTCGGGAGAGCAATGGGAGGAGGCCCTCCAGGCTGTTAATAACTGCTCATTAAACGTAGCACCAAAAATATCCCAATTGTACATCCTGTTGAGAGTGCACTACATTCCAGTTAAATTGCATAAAATGGGCAAATTGCCGGATCCGATGTGTGGCAAGTGTAGGACAGTACTAGGCGACCTCATACATCTCCTGTGGCGTTGCCCCAAACTCCATAGGTACTGGTCGGGGGTGCTGGCCATGCTTAATGGAGTATTGCAAACTCAGGTTCCCTTCGAGCCCCTGGGGTGTCTCCTGGGGGTGTTGGGGGAAGCAATTCCAGAGGAGACGAAAAGGGCGGCTTTCGCCAGAGCATTGTTTCAAGCCAGAAGGACAATACTTCTGAGCTGGAAATCGGCCACACTGCCGACGGTAAAAGCATGGATTCAGCATGAGGGCAACACTCTCATCATGGAGAAATATATATACCAGCATAGAGGGAATCCGGGGAAATTTGACAAGCTGTGGGATGCGTGGCTGGACACGCCAGGAATAAGCCCTAGAGAACTGGTACAGATGAGACTGCTTAAAGGTCTGTAAAAGATGCGCTTAGGGGGGCTACAGATTAGTTAGTCACCAGGGTGAGGTGGAGATGTTAGGGCTACCGAGACGCTATCAAAAGAACGAAGGGCTATGTTGAGGGAACTAAAGAGGGGAACAAAGGAAACCATGGTTTCATATACCTCTATAACAAATTGTACTCTCTTCCGTATGTATGTATACCGCACTGTGGCTTCTGTTTGGGTAAATGATAAAGTGATGAGGATGCAGAATATTTTGACATGTATATATTGTGTTTCAAGAGCAATAAAAACCTTTTTGATTTAAAAATAAAAAAAACTAAAAAAAAATAATAAAAGATCACTCTAAATTTTTTTTTTTAAACATTATTCGATTATTATATTATTATTAGGAGATCGTGCTTTTAAAAAATACAATATTATTCATGAGATCAGGAGAAATAATCCAGAAATCTGTTTGTGAAAACTCTGTGTGAATATGAGCAGCAAAACAACTTCTTTTAGCATTATAAAGAAGACAATAATGTGCTGCACTAAACGATCACAGAATTTGTAGCATGAGGAATGTGCTAGCTCCAATACAAACACTAGTTCTACCAGACCGAACGCTTCCGTCTCGTATTTGCTTCAGAGCATGCGCCGTTTTTGGTCCATCGGAACAGCATACAGACGAGCGGTTTTTGGTGGAGTTCCAGCGGAAAGATTTGAAACATGTTCTATTTCTAGGTCCGTCAGAATTTTGGATAAAAAAAGTCATGATGAAGCCCACACATGAGCAGAATGTGAGACGGAATCCGCTCGTGTGTACACGGCATAAGGGGTCCACCCTGGGCTGTAGCACCAATGAAAATGGACAGTAATACAACATGAAGCATTATAATTACAAGATGTGAGGTTAACATGTTTACTCCACTGGTAACAATTTCAGGAAGATAAATTGTTTGAACACTTCCTTTACACTACAGACCTTAATTAATATTTAATATTTAAGATTAATTTCTTAATTTTTTCCTGAATGATTTTAATTGCAGTAAATCATTAATTATTCTTTAATTATAGATGCAAGTACCTTAAAAAAACTTGTCCTTTCTTTGCAATAAACTGTGTGCCACAATTTAATCACAGTAGTAATGAGAAGTATGATTAGTGTTCCCCATTAGCTAATTTAAAGCACATTTATATTATATTAATTGATAGCTACTATGCAGCTTATTTGTTATCATGGTAAACAGGAGAAATAGAAGCAGCAAAATCTTTTATGAGTATTAATCCACTGGGTTTCCTGGTGGAGACTCTCTATTATTTGTGGTTTCCTAATACAGCTTAGTTTATTTTATAGAGCTAAAAGTTTTCAGAAGGTTTAGTTATCTTTGTTGGCTGAGAATTAAAAACATAGTACACCTATTATACCGTTTCATGCCACAGGCATATGAGGGTGTAACATGAAACATGGCTGCATTTCCCAACCCGCAAACTCCCCCATACAGAGGTACAGACTTGGGGCTGTGTGCAAAGAGTGCAGGAGTCTGTGCATTGCACCCGTGATACACATAGCATTGTGGCCTGCAGAATGGCTGAATGCGAAAAATTGAATAAGTGCAATTTTTAAAATTTTAATAATGTAAGTTTATTCATTACAAATTTGAAAAAGGTGGACTATGCCTTTAAAGTGCAATGTATATGTAGAGCTACAACTTTTTTACATTATTGAAAGGCTAAGACCATTTTCAAGTTTTGTTTTTGCTTTCTCTGTCTTTTCAAGTAGATTTCCCTTTAACTTCTGTCCCAGAGACCCAACAGGAAAAAAAAAATTCTTCCCAAAGTGAGGGTAAATCCCCCCTTAGCTAAGTCTAAATGTTTATGATGGTCGTTCACTTTAACCACTTGCTGCCAAATCACGTACAAGTATGTGATTGACTGCAAGTGGTTATATTGGGATTATGGCTGCAGCTGTTAGCCATAATCCCAGTATTGATTTTTAGAGCTGGCAAAGCTCTACAAAGTGAGAGCAAAGCCAACAAGTAATTTGCTGCTGGATTGGTTTTAAAGGAGGCCAAAGGAGGTTCCCCCATCCCCATTCCGGGGGGCCTCTCTGGGCTCTCCCGTGCCGGCAGGGAGACTGATATCTGATCCAATGGTTGCCCTGGTTTACAGTAAAGGTGACTGGAGACTGCATCATTTCCGATCACCTCTATGAACTAGGAGGCCGGAAGCAATGAGCATTTTTGTCACTTCTGGTTTCCCGGATGTAAACAGACATTTTTAAAAGTATCTGATCACAAGGATCTTGGTGTAATCAGATGCTTTTAAGGGCACAGGAGACATCTGGAGTCTAATAGACCTCAATGTCTCCATAAAGAGTACCCGTCACTGCCTATTGCTGTCACAAGGAATGTTTGCTGTGCCCTCAAAATAACTCAAAGCACAGCCATTAATGTCTAAACCGCTGGCAACAAAAGTGAGTACACCCCTAAGGGAAAATGTTCAAATTGGGCCCAAAGTGTTAATAGTTTGTGTGGTCACCATTGTTTTTCAGCACTGCCTTAACCCTCTTGGACGTGGAGTTCACCAGAGCTTCACAGGTTGCCACTGGAGTCCTCTTCCACTTCTCCATGATGACATCACGGAGCTGGTGGATGTTGAAGACTTTGAACTCCTCCACCTTCTGTTTGAGGATGCCCCACAGCTGCTCATTAGGGTTTAGGCCTGGAGACATGCTTGACCAGTCCAACACCTTTGCCCTCAGCTTGTTTTTCAAGGCAGTGTTCATCTTGGAGGTGTGTTTGGGGTTGTTATCATGTTGGAATACTGCCCTGCAGTCCAGTCTCCGAAGGGAGGGGATCATGCTCTTTTTCAGTATGTCACAGTACATGTTGTCATTCATGGATCCCTCAATGAACTGTAGCACCCCAGTGCTAGCAGCACTCATGCAGCCCCAGACCATGACACTTCCACCACCATGCTTGACTGTAGGCAACTTGTCTTTGTACTCCTCACCTGGTTTCTTGACACCATCTGAACCCAATAAGTTTATCCTGGTCTCAGCAGAGCACAGGACATGGTTTCAGTAATCCATGTCCTTAGTCTGCTTGTCTTCAGCAAACTGTTTGGGCTTTCTTGTGCATCATCTTTAGAAGAGGCTTCCTTCTAGGATGACAGCCATGCAGACCAATTTGATGCAGTGTGCGGCATATGGTCTGAGCACTGACAGGCGGAAGCCCCACCCCTTCAACCTCTGCAGCAATGCTGACAGCACTTATATGTCTATTTCCCAAAGACAACCTCTGAATTTAACACTGAGCATGTGCACTTACCTTCTAAGGTCAACCATGGCGAGGCCTGTTCTGAGTAGAACCTGTCCTGTTAAAACTCTGTAAGGTCTTGGCCACCGTGCTGCAGCTCAGTTTCATGGTCTTCACAATCTTATTATAGTCTAGGCCATCTTTATGCAGAGCAACAATTCTTTTTTTTCAGATCCTCAGAGAGTCCTTTGCCATGAGGTACCATGTTGAACTTCCAATGACCAGTATGAGAGAGTGAGAGCGATAACACCAAATTGAATACAACTGTCACATGACACTGGGGAGGGACAATGTCTATTTAGGCCCAATTTGGACATTTTCACTTAGGGGTGTACTCACTTTTGTTGCCAGCAGTTTAGACATTAATGGCTGTATGTTGAGTTATTTTGAGGGGACAACAAATTTACACGGTTATACAAGCTGTATACTCACTACTTTACATTGTAGCCATTGTGTCATGTCTTCAGTGTTGTCACATGAAAAGATATAATGAAATATTTACAAAATAAATAAAATAATAATAATTTTATATATATATAACTTTTATATATCCCATCTATAAATATGACAGGTGAATACGTGAGTATTGTGCTGAAGTTTTATTAGAATGCATATTAAATACATTTTTGGAATTAGTATATAAAAAGCAATTATACTACTATATCTCCCGGTCTACTTATAAATTGGAAATTAATAATATATATTTAACACTGAGGCACAGTTTAAATAAAATTCTCCCTTCAATCACAGACATAATACACTCATATACTGTATACATATAGTTACTGCAAAGATCTGTGGTCAAGGGAAAGCACAATGAAAGGGTGAGCACAAAATTAGAATCATCCCTCATCACACAGAAACAGGAAAGCAGGTATAATACTATGCAAATATGGAACTGAGTATCTTTTACTTGTATGACTGACAGTGTCAAATTTACTCTAAAGGTATTGCTTCTAGTAACAACGATGTTCATTTTAGTTATATGAATAGCAATAATTAGCAAAAGAACTCATAAAATGAAAGCGAATGATATAAACCCTTATTTACAATGTGTTCAAATTAGCATTTGTAAAGACATTTACTAAATTCAAGTGCTCATAAAGTAAATTTAGAAGCTTACAGAGTCCAAGCATCGCAAAATAATTTTTTGCCATGTCATCAGCACTTCCATTGTTCAAAGAAGCATTCAGTTGAGTAGCGAATCTGGTGATTTATTTTACTTCTCTGCACCCTTTGTGTGGTGTAAATAGATTTTGGATGCCTGAAATACAGAATCGCAAAGCTGGAAAATAGATATCATTAGTGGATTGATATTAACTAAACTCGAATGAGTAAGTGATAGAATAAGGGAATGCAATACTTTGCAGGATTTTAATGTGACAGCCATTCATAACAAGTCTTCAGTTCCAAGAAAGTGTCACTTTAATTGCACATTTTGTAATTGCGGGTTTTCCTTCATGTATAAGCTCAGAATAACTTAACACTACTGAATGATAATTGAATTCCTTGGTTTTGCTTAAATGGTTACTAATTTGCTCAATTTTCAATAGGGATCAATGAAGTCAGAATTTTTTAATTTTAAAATGCAGAAAATGTTGAATTAAATGGTCATTCCACCCAAAACACATGTTTTGTCTTTAGCTAGATACCAACAAGTCATCCATAGCCTTCCTATATCTCTCTGCTACTGTGGTAGCAATATTTCTGCACCTAAAGGGTTATTCTGCCCAATGATATTTCTGTTATAGCTGGAGTGTGGTGGGCTATGTCATCAACTGAAATAATATATATAAAACCTGTGCATTGCTATAATCAAATCAAACATCAATTTCCATGAAAATTACATATCCAGAATATATATAAATGTGTGCATATAAATGTCCCTTATGCATCAGTCTCTATGTTACTTGCTGTGTATCACTTTAAATATTGGATATATTTCCACCACAACTGTGTTCAAATCTCCATTCCTCCACCTTGTGTGCTATGAGTGCTTCTCCCCTACAGGTTCTGCTCTCATCTGACTGTTAAAATACCAGCAATGTACTTAGATCACCCGTGGGGGGGGGGGACAACTTTTTTTTCTATACAAAAGTGGAGTTAATCTTTAAGTCAATGGGAGGGCAAAGTCACTGATTGGTAAACACATCCCAACTCTGCCAAATGTATTTCAATCACAAGCCTGTGCCTTGATTGGCTGAAGCTTTTGCTGCTTCAGCCAATCAGGGCTTGCAATGCACTGTTTGGCGCTGCAATGCATTGTGGTAGTTTTGGGAGGCCGAACAAATGGTCGAATGACCCGTTTGTTCGGATGTTCGCTGAACGACCGAACAACAAAAGTTTGGCCCGAACTTATGCTTGGGCTGAACCGTTTGCCCATCCCTAATCTTGAGTCCTGGTAAAATCACGTTGGGGTTAATCCCTCTTAGCCCTTGTACACACGGTCGGAGAATCTGTCGGAATGAGTCTTATCGGACCGTGTCGTCAGATAATCCGACTGTGTGTGGTATGCATCGGACTGATTCCGTCCGAATCTCCGTCCGATCCAAATTTCCAACATGTTGGAAATATTTCCCGACCAACTGGGCCGGACGGACCTAATCCGATCATGTGTAGAGCATTTTCATCGGACCAAGTGCCACGCATGCTCAGATCAAATTCCTACATCAAAGCTATTGGCTACTAGCCTGAATGTAGTCCCATCGTAACAAAATTATGTCATCACGTTCTGAAAGATCGGATTTTTCGCCAACTTGGCCCGACCGTGTGTATGCAACAGTTTCGGACACAATCCGTCGGACTAAATCTGACGGGCAAAATCCGACGGATTTGGTTGGCAAAATCTCCGACCGTGTGTACGTGGGCTTAGACTGCGTCATCCATTGCCCGTCACCAGATTAAAATCTGTTTGGCCCCCAGACTGAAAAGCTGGAAGTCCATGATTTCTGGTAAATATGGATACAAGAGGCATCACAGAGTGAGGTTTGGAGCACATCAGCACTTTTTAGGAAGATTGAAACACAAGAGCATTTTATTTTGGACTTAATTGGCAGTACATAGTTATTATACACTTTTTCACATTTTTTCACATTTTTTCATTATTTGTAAGCACTGTATTGTTTTTGCTGATTAGCACTTTGTTTACAGCAGCTGCAATTCCCATTTTTTATGTCATTATATTATATCTTAGTATTATAGCGCAAGTTATTTATCATTGTTCACTACAAGTCACTACTGCTCTCTGTACATGAGGGTCTAGATGCCCTTCTCACTGTTTGGCGTTCGGAGGAGCAGGACAATGAAGACTGGGAGGATCTCTGGGACGGCCCATTTCAAGCATTAAAGAGGAGGGCCGTTTTTTTTTTTTTTTTTAAAGTCAGCAGCTGCAAACACTGTAGCTGCTGACTTTTAATAAGCACACTTACCTGTCCAGGGAGCCCGCGATGTCGGCCAACCGAGGCTGACCCGTCCCTCGGCTCTCGGGTCCCAGCGCCGCCATTTTGGCTAAGGGAAACAGGCAGTGGAGCCTTGCGGCTTCACTGCCCGTTTCCTACTGCGCATGCGCGAGTCGCACAGCGCTTTGTGAATGAGGCACGCTGTGTTCTGGGACACACAGTTCCCAGAACACAGCGCGACCCATTACCCAGAAGACGCTGCACGGAGGAGAGAAGATAGAAGATCTCCGCGGAGGAGGAAGAGGCAGATTAGGACGATGTGCCTAGCAACAGGCATTTCTGGTAAGTTAAAAAAAAAAAATTCATTTTTTTTCTGATTTTTTTCTAATTTTTAATGTATTTTTTTTTTCAGGGTGGCCCTCCACTTTAATATCGACTAAAGACCAGTTCATCCAATTCAAAATAGTGCACAGAATTTATTTTACACCACAAAGACTACATCGTATCTACCCTAGTTCCTCTTCTTGCTGATGAAAGTGTTCTAGCGACCCTGAGGGATTTACCAATATCTTTTGGGAGTGTCTTCAGATTAGTAGCTATTGGCGGGATGTGACCCAGTTTATATATACTCTGACTAATATGCATGTCTCTGTAAAGGTTGGAGTTTGTCTCCTGGACTTAGTTGACTCTTTGGCCGTTAATAGGGCGATGCATACTCTATTGGGTCTCTTTTTATTTTATGCCAGGAAAGCGATAGTGCTAAAGTGGAAATCAGCTACAGTCCCTACTTTGTCCTTCTGGAAGCATCTAATCAATAGGGTTGTACCTCTATACAAAGCTACCTTTTTGCCTCAGGGTTGCCCTAAAAAATTTCAGAAGGCCTGGCACTTGTGGACAGACTCAGAATATACAGCCGACGATCAGGAGTCCGTAGACTAAATCCAGTCATCCCTGATAAGGTTTAGCCTAAGATATATACAGTTTAACTCCTTTACAGTGAATCATGTTTCTTTAGTTCGGGTAAATAAATTGGGTATGAATCCAACTATGAGTTAATGTTCTCCTGATGTATCATTCTGTTGGTTGAGAGGGAACAGGAATCTCCTTGTAATTCATTAATCCTTGAATTAAATTATTAGAACAGCAGCCATTTTTAGTGTGATTTTGGCAGGGAAAGAGATAGAACAAGGCTCTGTTCAGTGCTATTAGTTAGTTAGTGTGCTATACTATGCTATTTTGCTTCTATTGTCAGTGTAGAATATTAGTTTAGTGCAGGGCTTGACAAATTTGCTTGGAATCTAGGAGCCAGCTAAAAAAGTTAGGAATCAGGTTTTTTTTTTTTTTAACAGCCGACAAAGCTTTATTTTCAATATAAAAATTAACCAATCTTAAATTTACACAGAAAGACGACTAGAACAAATGCGACTGCTTTTATTTCCTGCCTTGCAGGGAGATAAAACTGCCATTGCTAGCTACCATAACCCCTCATATCCTCTTCAAGAGCCAGTGGTTCTCTTTCAGATAAAAGTGGTCCCTGTGGTGGATTCGCCGCAAGATCACTTTTTTGGCGGCGGGAGAGGGCCCCCCTCCCGCTGCACTCCGCCGCTTACCTTGGCCGTCGGTAACGGCGATCCGGACCCGTCCCTGGCGTAACATGGAGACGAGTGAGGGGAAGATGGCCCCCCACCTGTCTCCAAGTTATTGCCCATAGCTCTTAAAGGGACATTTTATTATTTTTATTTTTTTCAAATTACAATTTTTTTTTAATTGCATTTTAGTGTAAATATGAGATGTGAGGTCTCTCTGACCCCAGATCTCATACTTAAGAGGACCCGTCATGCTTTTTTCTAATACAAGGGATTTTTACATTCTTTGTAATAGGAATAAAAGTGACACCATTTTTTTTTTTTAAAGAACAGTGAAAAAATAAAAGTTAAAATAAATTTAAATACATTTTAAACACGCCCTGTCCCGCCGAGCTCGTGTGCAGAAGCGAACGCACACATGAGTAGTGCCCGCGTATGAAAGCGGTGCCACACATATGAGGTATCACCGAGATCGGTAGAGCAAGAGCAATAATTCTAGCCCTAGACCTCCTCTGTAACTCAAAACATGCAACCTATAGAATTTTTTTAAACGTCGCCTATGGAGATTTTAAAGGGTAAAAATGTATCGCCATTCCACGAGCGGACACAAATTTGATGTGTGACATGTTGGGTATCAATTTACTCTGCGTAACGTTATCTTTCACAATATATAAAAAATTGGGCTAACTTTACTGTTTATATTTATTTACTATCCTATTTTTTAATTAAATAAAGTATTTTTTCCCAAAAAAGTGTGCTTGTAAGTCCGCTGCGCAAATATGGTGTGACAGACAGTATTGCAATGACCGTCATTTTATTCTCTAGGGTGTTAGAATAAAAAATATATATATATAATGTTTGGGGAAGGAGATGAGCGGGCAGTGAAAACAGGCAGGGGAAGCTCCATTAGCATTGCTGGTTATCATACCAACGCCCACCATAAGAGGGCTCTAGATTCCAGAAGGAAGCCTAGGACTGCAGAAGGCCTCAAAGCTGCAGCCTCAATTACCGGCCGTCGCAGCCCAACGCAATCGCGCCACGGGGGGTGCGCACGGGGACAGGATACCCCCCAGCTGTGCCTGGGGTTTGTCGAGCCCTGGTTTAGTGTTGGTCTATGGCTAGTGTGAGCGTAGTGAGGAGGACCTTCATTTATCTGTGCATAGTGTGCAGCTATAGTAGGGACAGCTCATATAGTTTCAGTGTAGTGTAGTGAGCCCGTGTCCGTAATCTTTACATTAGTGTATATCTAGAGTAGGGAAAGTTCAGATAGCATCAATGTAGTGACGGTTGAACACTGTCTGATTGCATTACTGCCAGTTTAACACCATTTAATTCTGTGAGCTTTACTGCCAGTTTAACACCATTTACTTGTGTGTGTTAATGCCAGTTTAACGCCATATAGTTTTGTGTGTGTTACTACCAGTTTAATGCCATATAGTTCTGTGTGCGTTACTGCCAGTTTAACGCCATTTGGTTCTGTGTGCGTTACTGCCAGTTTAACGCCATTATAGTTTTGTATGCATTACTGCCACTTTAACGTCATATAGTTCTGTGTACGTTACTGCCAGTTTAAGGCCATATAGTTAAACTATATGCACTCCTCTGTCACACAAGCAGAGACAAGTGTGCAGTCCCCTGCAGTTGCCAAAGTGGATAAACCTGGCTCCTTGTCCACATCTATTCCTGCCACAGCGTCAACACCAGCCATTGAGTAATCAGCTAAGTTATTTGACCACAGCGTCAGCCACTTGCCCCTTGATGATGCCAAGCTATTATTGGATTCAGATGTTAGTTCTGAGGTTTAGGATGACAGGAACGTAAGCCTAGAGAGAGGTAGGAACACTGGAAGACAAACTGGCATTCATGTTTCCCAAACCGCAGCTTATTGCCAAGTTGTCTCCAGTGGTAATGATTAAGATGGAGATGGTGATGATGATGATGAGGTCACTGATGTGACTTGGGTGCCAGATAGAGCAGAGGAGGAAACTTAAGGTGAGGCACAACCCCAAGGAGGCCGACATCAAGAAAGAGTAGAGAGCAGCCACCCTATTCCATCACATTATGAAGCTGTTATCTTTCGGCCCACTCCCCAAAGCTCAGCTGCCTGGGCCTTTTTCAGTACATCTGCAGCAGATCACACTGTTGCTACATGCAAACTGTGTCTCAGGTACAGTGGCGGAACTACCGCCATAGCGACACACACGGCCGCTATGGGGCCCGCAGCTGAGAGGGGCCTGTGGGAAGGATGATGTATGCATACTGGGGGGGGGGGGCGAGCACCGCCCGCACGGTCCCCCAGACAGCGGAAGTGAGGAGAGGAAGAGGCAAGCTGTCTGTACGAGCAGTGAGCTGTAATAGCTTTCATTTGAATGTCCTGTGTTCCCGGGGCTCACCGTCACATAGCCCCACCTCTTGGCCCGGTACCTTTGATAGACAGAACATCGGTCCAATGCGGGACATGTGACGTCATCAAATTCTATATATGGTTATATAAAGGAAAATTGGAAGATCATTTAGATCTTTACAAATGCTGATCTTTTAATTCGTGCTATATGGTAATTTTTTGAATTGGCAAAGAAACCAATGTTTGAAAAAAATGTTATGTCTAAAGAACATGTAATGTATAGTGCATTTTTGCATGTAGGAAATATCTTCACTACATATTTCAGATTTTTATTTTTATTTTTTTACAGCTATAAAAGGTAGCAGTATTAGTGTTTGCGTTTTTAAACGATAACTTAACTACTTGCAGACCGGACCAATTTGCTGGTCAAAGACCAGACCCCTTTTTGCGATTCGGCACTGCGTCGCTTTAACTGACAATTGCGCGGTCGTGCGACGTGGCTCCCAAACAAAATTGACGTCCTTTTTTTCCCACAAATAGAGCTTTCTTTTGGTGGTATTTGATCACCCCTGTGGTTTTTATTTTTTGCGCTATAAACAAAAATAGAGCGACAATTTTGAAAAAAACACATTATTTTTTACTTTTTGTTATAATAAATATCCCCCAAAAATATATAAAAAAACATTTTTTTCCCTCAGTTTAGGCCAATACGTATTCTTCTACATATTTTTGGTAAAAAAAATCGCAATAAGCGATTATTGATTGGTTTGCACAAAAGTTATAGCGTTTACAAAATAGGGATAGTTTTATAGCATTTTTATTAATAATTTTTTATTATTTTTTTACTAGTAATGGCGGCGATCAGCGATTTTTATTGTGACTGCGACATTGTGGGGGACCCATCGGACATTTTTGACACATTTTTGGGACCATTGTCATTTATACAGTAATCACTGCTATATAAATGCAGTGATTCATGTGTAAATGACACTGGCGGGGATGCGATCGGGACCGGACTCACGGGGGTCCTGACCAGCGCGGGAGCGCGCCGCCGGCGGCGCGCTCCCGATGGCAGGGCAGCATTAAATATTGGACGTACCTGTACGCCAATATGCCTGCCCGTGCCATTCTGTCGACGTACATCACCGTGCGCTGGTCGGGAAGTGGTTAAAGCGGGGGTCCGCCGTTTTTTTTTTTAAAGCCAACAGCTACAAATACTGCAGCTGCTGGCTTTTAAAATAATGACACCCGCCCAGCACGCCCGCGATGTCGGCACCCGAAGCCGATCTCTCGATCGTCTCTCGGGTGCTGCCGTCGCCATCTTGGGTATGGGAATCAGGAAGTGGAGCCTTGCGGCTTCATTTCCCGGTTCCCTACTGCGCATGCGCGAGTCGCGCTGCGCAATAAGGATGGTCCCCGCTGTCTCTGGGATCCGTGTGTTTCCCAGCAGACAGCGGGGGACCTTCGGAAAGGGGCGTAGATTCTGCGGAAAGGGGCGTAGCTTCTGCAGATATCTATGCCGGAAGTGGGTGCAGATACCTGTACTGTACGGAAGGGTTCCAATGAGCGGAAGCTCCACTTTAGGGTGGAGCTCCGCTTTAATTTTTCACTTAGAATGAAAATGAGGGAAAGAAAAAAAATCGCTGGGTTGATTGGTTGAAAAGGGACAGTTGGTAGATTCAACCCTATAATGAAAATTCTCACTTTTATTCTATCCAAGTAAAGGTATAAACCTCTGCCAAATACAATGGGGCTGATTTACTAAATGAGTAGAGAATGTTTACTCTCAAAAGTGGTTATGCTAAGCCAGCCTTTCTCAGCCTTTTCAACACAAAGGAACCCCTCAAATAACTTTTCAGTTTCAGAGAACCCCTGCTAAAAAATGACTATATCTACAACTCATGATATACTAGTATGATGGTCAGTGGGATGAATGCTCCTTACGCTTGTGGTCATTGGGAAGAATTCCCACCTTACAGATAGCTAAAAAGATCAATGGTGTCAGTGGGAACTTATCTGAGGCAGAAATTAATCAAGGAACCCATAGCAACCTCTGGAGAAACCCTAGTTGATAAACCCTGTGCTAGGCTACGGTTTAGTAATTCCTTTATTAATATTATAGTGTAGCACCCTCTACCTTAGGTAAGTACGTGCTAGGTGTAGGTTTTGTGTAAGCTGCCAGCGCAGGTAAATTTAAGAAGGCCTATGCTGTGAGCTAGGTCTGTTTGTTTTGATCTGGGGGCAGGGGAGTGGTTTAGTATAGCAGCAGGTGACTGATATGTGCCTCAGTTCTTGGGCGCCTCCTCTGTTTCCAGGGAGAAGGTTCTGGAAAAGGGGCATGGCTGAGAGCTGGAGTGCCATGAGGTGCATGTGGGAGCTCTGACCAATCCCCAACTAGGACTCCTTCATATACCCATGGTCAACCTGCTGTGGGAGGAGTTGTCAGCTGGATGATGGAGTGTTAGACTGTTGTGTCTGAGGGAACCCCCTTTCTTGGGGGGGGGTGTACCTCAGGCAGGGTGCTCGGGGCTGGGAGGGAGCCTCTCCTTACACGGTTATGGAGAGGTGTCTGGGAACAGGAGCCAGAAAGGACAGCTGGTCAGTAAAGTCATTCAGGAGGGATCCAGGCCAGGTATCGGTGAGTGGAAATCACAGTGGAAAGCTCTGGAAGAGACATGCCAGAAGTTGGATGTAGAGCCAGAGCCCCCCACTCTGAGGCAGTCCCACGCTTGCCAGCAGCCATTTGAGGGCTCCAGTATGCATTCCTCATCCACCCCGGTAGTTCCGCCTCTGGCTCGCCTCTTCCTCTGCACAGGTGAGGCTGCATTGGGCACCTGTCACGCTGCATTGGGCACAGGTGAGGCTGCTTTGGGCACAGGTGGGCACAAGTGAGACTGCATTGGGCACAGGTGAGGCTGCAATGGGCACAGGTGGGCACAGGTGAGGCTGTATTGGGCATGGATCACTATGCATTGGGCACAGGTGGGCACAGGTGAGGCTGTATTGGGCACGGGCAGGCCATGCTGCATTGGGCACAGGCGAGATCACATTGGGCACAGGTGAGGCTGCATTGGGCATGGGACATTCTGCATTGGGCACAGACAGGTCATGCTGCATTGGGCACAGGTGAGGCTGCATTGGGCACAGGTCACGTTACAATGGGCACAGGTGATGCTGCATTGGGCACAGGCCACACTGCATTGGGCACAGGTGAGGCTGTATTGGGCACTGGACACGCTGCATTGGGCAGTATTGGGCACAGGTGAGGCAGTATTGGGCACGGGCAGGCCACGCTGCATTGGGAACAGGCAGGCCACATTGGGTACAGGTGAGGATTATTGAAGCGCTAACACCAGCTGTTTGGAGTATCTTTATCTGTTGATTGTTAAACTTTCTGGAATACGTATATTGCTATTGTGGTGTAGGATCTGGGCGTGTTGTCCCTCCATCCCTTTTTCTTTGCTTCCTTCCTTCCTTCCTCATTCATCTCAGACTCGAACCACACCCCCTTTGAGCCACGCATTTTAAACCACGCCCACTATTTAATTTAAGCCCCACCATTTTTTGTGGGGGTGGGCCCCATACAACATTTTGCTATGGGGCCCTGTGATTTCTAGTTACGCCCCTGCTCAGGTACATCAAATGTGGCAAAAAACACCAACCATTTGGGTACCACATGCTTAAAAAGGCATTTACCATCCAACCACTCACCCCGTTGCCAAGAGCACCCAAAAGCCACAAAAAAGGGACACCAATTTGTCCCTCCTCCTCCTCCCCCTTCTCCTCTTTACCCTCTTCAGTCTGCCCCTGCTATACTGAGTCATTACATCTCAGCAGCCTCCACTGACATGGTATAGCCAGGAGCAGACTGACCATTGGGCCACTCAGGCACTGCCCGAGGGCCCCATGCCACTAGGGGGCCCCATCAGGGTTTCCAGCCTCAGTAAAAGCAGGGACAGTATGTAAAAATTTGTGATTTTTTTTACATCTGTCTCTGAAATGTCCCTTACCGACATCCTTTTGGTCTAAAAATCCTGAGATTATAGCTACCCCCCCACCTCTCCAGTACCTTCTCAGCCAATAGAAACATGTCTGTGTATACTGTGTGATTGTATACTGTGTGTGTGTGTGTTTGTGTATACTGTGTGGCCCCATAATCTCTAATTGCCTGGGGCCCCATAATCTCCTATTGCCCAGGGGCCCCATGAGTTGTCAGTCCGCCCCTGGGTATAGCACAGGGAGACTGGTCTTAGCTGCACATCTGCCAGCAGCACACCACCAGCTGTAGACTGTAGCCAGCAAATGTATCTGCCCCATCTGCTGCAGTGGAAAAAAAAATACAGTTTCTGCCACCCAAACGCCCAGCGTCTAAATGCAAGCTTGTCAAAGCTGTTGGCTCTCCAACTTCTGCCTTTGAGCCTGGTGGATTCTTCCCCCTTCCTTGAATTCACACAATGTGCTGTAGCACAATGGTAGGTTCCCAGTTGCTACTACTTTTTGCCTCCATGCCCTCCTCTGCAGAATTGTCCTATGAACATCAGGTAACCCCTAAGCGTTCAAAGGGCTATTCCAAGAATCAGGCTAAAAGGTAGCAGTGCTTAAGCTGGGGTGTTTAGGGGACAGGAACCACCCCGGAGCAGAGATTCTTTCAGCTCTGCAGGGACAGGCACAGAGAGGATTCACAACAAGCCAGCTGGAGCCAGGAATGGTGGTGTGCGATAATGGGTCAAATCTCCTGTCCGCCCTTAGACAGGGAAAGTTGAAACATGTGCCATGCCTGGCCTCAATTTGGTGGTGCAGCATTTCCTAAATATGTACCCAGGGTTGCAAGATGTGCTAAAGCTGGTCTGAAGAGTCTGTAGCCATTTCAGGCGGTCATACACAGCCAATGCTCTGTTGGCTGAAATTCAGCTGGAAATCCACCTGCCCATAAACCGCTTGATTTGTGACATGCCCACCAGGTGGAACTCGACTTTGTCAATGCTGCAGAGGCTATACATGCAGCAGAGGGCCGTCAATGAGTACCTGTGCGAATACGGCACAATGACAGGCTCAGGCCCCCACGGCTTTTTTTCCCACACCAATGGATGCATTCAATGTGTTGTCACCATTTGAGGATGCCACAAGGATGGTGAGCCATGACAGTGCATGCATCAGTGACACAATCCCTGTTGTGTTCCTGCTGGAGCAGATTCTGCATGGCCTTATGGACAGGGCACTGGAGGCAGAGCAACAGGAGGAAGAGGAGGACTTCCTTTCCTCTCATGGCCCACTTTATTCAGACACCATCATTCCTATCTCACTGAAAACACAGGAGGAGAGAGGGAAGGAGGATTCTGGCACTTTCATAGGTTTCGAGGAAGACATGTGTCAATCTGTAAACAATGGATTTCCAACCCCAGGACCCTTGGGAGTAGTATGTGGCTGGGAAGAGGAAGTTCCAGATGATGTCATCCTGAGTGACTGCGAGGAGTTTGCTTCTCATGCCTCTGCAAATTTGAGGTGCATGCGCAACCTCATGCTTCAAAGCCTGCGAAAGGACCCACGAATACATGGCATAAAGCAGAAGGATGATTACTGGTTGGCAACCCTCCTTGACCACAGTTATAAGGGGAAGGTCTGAGAATTCATCCCCACAGAGAGTGCAGAAGATAAAACCTCGAGGACACATTAACCACTTACCGTATATACTCGAGTATAGGCCGACCCGAATATAAGCCGAGGCCCCCAATTTACCCCCAAAAAAACTGGCAAACTTATTGACTCGTGTATAAGCCGAGGGTAAGACATGCCTGTCCATCCCTGTGTGTGTGTCCGTCCATCCCTGTGTGTCCGTCCATCCCTGTGTGTCCGTCCATCCCTGTGTGTCCGTCCATCCCTGTGTGTGTGTGTCTCCATCCATCCATCCATCCCTGTGTGTGTGTGTGTATCCGTGTGTGTGTGTGTGTGTGTGTGTGTGTGTGTGTGTGTGTGTGTGTGTGTGTGTGTGTCCAGCCTACCTGTGTCCTGAGCCTTTGTCCCGAGCCTCCGTCCCGTGCCGAGCCTCCTTGCCTCCGTGCCTCGCCGCCGTGCCTCGCCGCCGTGCCTCGCCGCCGTGCCTTGCCTCCGGTCCCGTCCCGTCCCGTCCCGTGCCGTGCCGTCCTGTGCCTTGCCTCCGTCCCGTGCCCTCTTCGTTCGTCGGCGGCCATTGTAAAATTCAAAAGCTGCGCCGCCGCCTTCGCCTGTGATAGGCGGAACACTGAATTTCCCAGCAGCCTGTGTTCCGCCTATCACAGACGTCGTATCATCCTCGTCCGTAGTACGAGGATGATACGAAGTCCGTGATAGGCGGAACACAGGCTGCTGGGAAATTCAGTGTTCCGCCTATCACAGGCGAAGGGGGAGCCGGAGGCGCGGCTTTTGAATCAGAATGGCCGCTGTCTGTCTGCTCGACACGCTGATCGAGCGGGCAGACAGCGATGACTCGAGTATAAGCCGAGGGGGGCACTTTCAGCCTCAAAAAAGAGGCTGAAAATCTCGGCTTATACTCGAGTATATACGGTAAGGACCAGGCCTCTTTTTCAGATTTGGTGTTTACATGTTTAAAACAGTTTTTTTTGCTAGAAAATTACTTAGAACCCCCAAACATTTTATATTGGTTTTTTTTCTAACACCCTAGAGAATAAAATGGCGGTCATTGAAATACTTTTTTTCACACCGTATTTGCGCATCGGTCTTACAAGCGCACTTTTTTGGGAAAAAATTCACTTTTTTGAATAAAAAAATAAGACAACAGTAAAATGAGCCCAATTTTTTTTATATGGTGAAAGATAATGGCACGCCGAGTAAATTGATACCCAACATGTCACGCTTCAAAATTGCGCCCGCTCCTGGAATGGAGTCAAACTTTTGGCCTCAAAAATCTCCATAAGCGACATTTAAAAAATTCTACAGGTTGCATTTTTTGCATTACAGAGGTCTAGGGCTAGAATTATTGCTCTTGCTCTACCGATCACGGCGATACCTCACATGTGTGGTTTGACCACCGTTTTCATATGCAGGCGCTACTCACGTATGCGCTCGCTTCTGTGCGCAAGCTCGTCGTGACGGGGTGTTTTTAAAAACCTTTTTTTTTCTTATTTATTTTAATTGATTTTATTTATTTTTACACTGTTTTAAAAAAAAAAAATGGATCACTTTTATTCCTATTACAAGGAATGTAAACATCCCTTGTAATAGAAAAAAGCATGACAGGTCCTCTTAAATATGAGATCTGAGGTCAAAAAGTCCTCAGATCTCATATTTGGACTAAAATGCAAAAAAAAAAAAGAAAAGAAAAAATGACATTTAAAAAAAATATACCTTTAAGAGGTATGGGCGGAAGTGACGTTTTGAAAATATTTAGAAAATATTTTGTGACCCGAATTTAGGGCCATGTATCTCGGGGTCACTTGTGCTAGAAACTCCAAATAATTGGATATGTTGTAGTGCTAGTACTATTGTGTTTGCATACCAAATTTGGGGTTTCTAGCTATAAGTGACTCCGAGATATGTGGCCCCAAAATCGGGTCGCAAAATGTCATTCTCTGCTGCAGAAAAGTGCTTGACATTTTGTGACCCGAATTTGGGGCCACATATCTCGGGATCACTTGGTGCTAGAAACTCCAAATTTGGATATGTTGTAGTGCTAGTACTATTGTGTTTGTATACCAAATTTGGTTTCTAGCTATAAGTGACCCCGAGATATGTGGCCCCAAAGTCGGGTCGCAAAATGTCATTCTCTGCTGCAGAAAAGTACTTGACATATTGCCTATATCTATGGGTCACTTGATGCTAGGAACCCCAACTTGTGGCAGGTAACGTGGCAAGTGGCCAATCCACAACTTGGTCATGTGGCAGGTCATGTGGTACTTGTGGCAGGTCACGTGGTACACGTGGCACTCGTGGCTGTTCACGTGAAACTCGTGACAAGTCACATGGCACCCCTGGCAGTTCCCATGGCACCCGTGGCCGGTAACGTGGCACCCGTGGCCGGTAACGTGGCATGCGTGGCAGGTCACGTGGCACCCGTGGCAGGTCACATGGCACCCGTGGCAGGTCACGTGGCAAGTGGACAATACACAACTTGTGGCAGTTGATGTGGCAAGTGGACAATACACAACTTGTGGCAGGTGACGTGGCAAGTGGACAATGACATACAGCATATGTACTTGCCTTAAAGCGGTTCTTCACCCTAAAGGGGAAGTTCCGCTAATCTGATCCCTCCCCCACTCCGGTGCCACAATCGGCACCTTTCAGGGGGGAGGGGGGTGCAGTTACCTGGTATCTGCACCCACTTCCGGGCAGACCGCCGCAGACCCCCGCAGACGCCCCGCCCCGTTGTGTTCTGGGAAACACACAGTTCCCAGGACACAGCGGGGGATCTGAAGAGAAGCGCAGCGCGACTCGCGCATGCGCAGTAGGGAACCGGGCAGTGAAGCCGCCAGGCTTCACTTCCCGATTCTCTGACAGAGGATGGCGGCGGGGGCAGCAACGAGACGAGCGATCGCTCATCATCTGCCGCCGACATCGCTGGACCCTGGGACAGGTAAGTGTGATTTTATTAAAAGTCAGCAGCTGCAATATTAGTAGCTGCTGGCTTTTAATATTTTTTTTTAGGTGCAGAACCACTTTAAGATCGACATCCGTGACTTCTTCAATCAGGCATGCTGACAACTTCATTGATGTGATAAATATAAATGAAATAAGATGTGTGTTTTTTTGCACTGGTACACTGCAAGTATGAGAAGTTGATGTGACAGATATATATAAGTAAGTAACTAACCATCTTCCAAAATTTCTAATTCAAATAGAAAAGATTAGAAAAAATATATAATTTAATAGAATAAAAAAAAAGGATATACAACCATCTTCTGAAATTCGAATTTCAAATAGAATGAATTAAAATTTTTAAATTAATTAATTTTACATTTGGATAGAAAAGATTATAATAAAATAGAAAGTTGACTAGAAAACAATAGAATAGAATATATTATATTTTATTCTGTTCTTTTCTATTGTTTTTCTAGTCTATTCTTTTATATTCTATTAAAATCTTTTCTATTCAAATTCGAATTCATTCTATACGAAATTCGAATGTCTAAAAAAAAAAAAAAAATATATATATATATATATATATATATATATATATATATATATATATATATATATATATATAATATTAAACAATTTTTTTCGACATTTGAATTTCATATAGAATGAATTCGAATTTGAATAGAAAAGATTTTAATAGAATATAAAAGAATAGACTTATTCGAAATCTATTCTATTCAAATTCGAATTCATTCTATACGAAATTCGAATGTCTAAAAAAATATATATATGTGTATGTATATATATATCTATATATATATATATATATATATATATATATATATATATATATATATATATATATATATATATATATATATACATATATATATATATAATATAAAAAAAAAATCGACATTCGAATTGCGTATAGAATGAATTTGAATTTGAATAGAAAAGATTTTAATAGAATATAAAAGAATAGACTTATTCGAAATCTTTTCTATTCAAATTCATTCTATACGAAATTCGAATGTTTATTTTTTTTTTTTAGACATTCGAATTTTGTATAGAATGAATTTGAATTTGAATAGAAAAGATTTAGAATAAGTCTATTCTTTTCTTTTATATTGTATTAAAATCTTTTCTATTCAAATTCGAATTCATTCTATACGAAATTTTGAATGTCGAAAAAAAAATATATATATATAAATTTTTTTTTTTTTTTAGACATTCGAATTTCGTATAGAATGAATTTGAATTTGAATAGAAAAGATTTCGATAGAATATAAAAGAATAGACTAGAAAAACAATAGAACAGAATAGAATAAAATATAATATATTCTATTCTGTTCTATCGTTTTTCTAGTCTATTCTCTTTTTCCATTCTAATCTTTTCTATTCAAATTCATTCTATATCAAATTCGAATGTCGGAAATAAATATATATATATAAAACCACCATCTTACGAAATTCGAATTTAGTATATAATGATTTCACCAAATCACCAAATTTGGGGTTTCTAGCACCAAGTCACCCTGAGATATGTGGCCCCAAATTCGGGTCACAAAATATCATTCTCTGCTACAGAAAAGTGCTTGACATATTGTCCATATCAGAGAATGACATTTTGCGACCCGAATTTGGGGCCACATATCTCAGGGGCCACACTCTAGCTGTAAGTGGCCCCCGAGATGCATATTACACTTTGTGCTAGGAACCCCATAACTTTTGGCAGGTGATGTGGCAAGTGGACAGTCCACAACTTGGTCACGTGGCACTTGTGGCAGGTCACGTGGCACTCGTGGCCAGTCACGTGGCACCCGCGGCCAGTCAAGTGGCACTCGTGGCCAGTCACGTGGCACCCGTGGCCGGTCAAGTGGCATCCGTGGCAGGTCACATGGCACCCATGGCCGGTCAAGTGGCACCCGTGGCCGGTAACGTGGCACTCGTGGCCGGTCATGTGGCCCTCATGGCCGGTCACATGGCACTTGTGGCAGGTGTCGTGGCAAGTGGACAATACACAACTTGTGGCAGGTGATGTGGCAAGTGGACAATCCCCAACTTGGAGTTCGGGTTAGGTTTAGGGTTAGGGTTGGGGTTAGGGTTTCCCCTTGAAGAATAAGGCTTGGACTCAGTGATAGAATAAAAATAAATAGAGAAATAATATTTTATACTATTCTGTTCAATTGTTTTTCTAGTCTATTCTTTTGTATTCAAATCTTTTCTATTCTAATTCATTCTATAGGAAATTAGAATTTCGGAAGATGGTATATATATATATTCATTCTATTGTGTTATTATTTTATATTCTATTCTACTGTATTCTTTTTTAGAAATCGATTTATATTTTTTCGATTTTTATTCAAATTTGTTTTCAAATTCGATTCGACTAGAATTGTTTTCGAATTCGATGTCGAATGCATTCGAATTCATTCGAATTCATTCGTTATATTTCTTTTGTATTCGTTGTAATTTGTTATTTTTTTATTCGGACATTCGGATGCATCGGATGCAAAATTCGTCCGAATTTCGATTCGTTACGAAACGAATTGCACATGCCTAATCCACTGACCTACTGGGCTGGGTCATGAGAATAGACCACTGGCCAGACCTTGCCCAGTATGCTTTTGAGTTGTTGGGCTGCCCTGCATCCAGCGTACTTTCAGAACGGGCATTCAGTGCTGCAGGAGGTTTCGTTATCGATCATAGAATGCATCTGTCCACAGACTCCGTCAACCGTTTGACTTTTATAAAAATTAATCAGTCCTGGATTACCAGCTATAAAGCCCCTGATGCCGATGTCACTGATTAAGTTTTTTTGGGATGTGGAATCTCTGCAGGACTTCAAGGCCTAGCTTTAAGGGTGTGCAATCATTTCATCTGGAAGAATGTTTTGGGTATAGATTTCATGGGCACAATTAAGTTAACACCCAAAGACCAATTTTTCAGCACCTGTGTGACCGGTGCATATCATTGAATTTTTTTTTGCCTTCATCAAGAGCACCTCTATAGGGTTACGATGGGAAGGCACCACAGACACCCAAAGAGTAATTTTTCTGCACTTGGTTGACAGGTACATATCATTATAATTTTTTACAGCAAAGCCAATTCTTGCTTTCATCAAGAGTACCTCTATAGGGTTACGGTGGGAAGGCGCCACTGACAACCAAAGACCAATTTTTCTGCACCTATTTTACAGTTGCATATCATTGAAATTTTTTACAGCAAGGTAGACTAAGGTGACACCCCCCAGGGACTATATTGGAAGGAATTTTTCATTTTTAAGCTTTCTCTTTAAAAATCAATTAATTACTACTCATTTAAAAATAACATTTTCCACACTTTTTTTATTTTATTTATACATGTCCCCTAGGGCAGGACCGGGAACCCTATAACCATTGTATGCCCAATTACTTGCATATAAGCCTTCAAAATGGGCACTTTTAATTTTTGACATTCGGGTCCAATTGACTTTAATAGGGTTCTTTATTCGGGGCCAAACTTGAAGTTTGCGTAAGTCCACTGGGTATCCCATTACCCCCCTATCCCTATCCAAGGTATTAATCCCCTAATAAAACACAAAAAAAAGCTAAAGAATGTTACCTGAGTCTCTGTGCCTGTGAAGATTTGGTGTGCCTGGCTGTGTATGAGTGGAGGATCCCTGTTTATTTGCAGCTCCTAGGTGACCCCACCAGAAACAGAAATGTTCTGCTACAACAGAAAATTTTTTGTTTCAAAATTGTTGCCATTTTTTATTTATATAGGAAAATAATAATAACAAACCCAGTGGTGATTAAATACCACCAAAAGAAAGCTCTATCTGTCCCAAAAAAGGATACAAATGTAATTTGGGTATATTATTGCATGACTGAGTAATTGTCATTCAAAGTGTGACAACTCTGAAATATGAAAATTGGCCTGGGCCGGAAGAGGGTCAAAGTGTCCGGTATTGAATTGGTTAAGTTAAAGGGTTAGGTCTTTTAAAAAATAACATTTTATCCTCAGCATACAGCCCATGTTTTAAACATGTGCTGTCACCTTGAGACCCTTAATGTAGGGATGTTCCCTGAGTTGAACAGCCAGAGGTTGGTAAGACAAGTCAAGCTGGTCCTTCAGGGTGAAGCTTGGTCCTGTCTAAACCATAATTTTAATACTATACCATACCAAGGGATATTTATGGTCATAGTATAGACTTTTATTTTATAATAGTGGCGGCTGGTGGTATATTCCCCCCCCCCCCCCCGAGTCCACCCTTTTTTGAAGCCAATTAGAGCCTCCGGCTCTAATCATGTGCTTCTAAAAAAAAAAAAAAACTCAGTTGGAATCCATGCGTCCAGCACCCTGGATGTGAATTAGGGGCCGGGTGCATGGATTAGGGGGGTGGCGCCCAGCCCCATATGGACGGGCCACCGCTGATCCAATATAAGCTTACTTGAAAAATCACCTTTCATGTGATTTCTGCCTGTCTGCTAGCCATTTCTTTCCACAACTTTCTGGATTTTCAGAAATCACATGAAAGGTTTTTTTTCAAGTAAGCTTATATTGGATTGTCAAAAATAACTCTTTTTTGTATTGTTATTAAAGTGATGATGATGATATAAAATGAAAGTGTATACTGTGACTGCAGATTTGCCTTTGTATGGTATAGTAAGGACCTACATAGCACCGAGTATCACCCTGAAGAGCCAGCATGTCTGTAGGGGGCAGTGTTGTGTGCATTTCTATTACAGATTTTACTTTTTTATTTTATTTGTATCAACTTTATTTGAAGTGTGCAAAGTGCCAATTCATTCATGTCAACACACCACAACATTCTGCTTTGCATTGCTGTACAGTGGCATTCAATCCTTTCCTCTATATTGTAATAAAATGCAGCATATCTACATTTTATCACAGCTCACTGTGCAGCACCTCCCGGCTGCACTGCAATGTGAACAGGGTATCCTATGATTGACTTCCTATGATTGACAGCTCTATCTTGTGACGAAATGCAATATATTTTCTGATTGATGTACTTCACAAAAAATGTACCACCTTTTGGCCATTAGATAGAGCTGATGATCATAGGAAATAATAGACATGTGCATTCGTTTTCGTCCGAATGCATTTTCGTCCGAATTTCAGCTATTTTCGTTTTCGTTTTGACAAACGATAACGAAAGCTCAAAATCTGAAAAACGAAAGATCCGACATAAATAAATGCTTTATTTTCGTTTTCATTGTTACAACAGTTCGATATAGAATAGGAGATTCGACATGACTCTGACAATAACAATCTGTCTATAGAACCTGTGGTCGAATGTGCCTAACCTTACCTCTATTAGTCCAAGATTATATAGAGAAAATATTAGACAGAGAAAAAAGATTTGACAGAGAGAAAAGATTCTGCAAGTTACTGTCCTAAAAAGTGTTTGGGGACCCGGGTCCTGCCCCAGGGGACATGGATCAATGCAAAAAAAAGTTTTAAAAACGGCCGTTTTTTCGGGAGCAGTGATTTTAATAATGATTAAAGTGAAACAATAAAAGTGTAATATTCCTTTAAATTTCGTAGGGGGGGGGGGGGGGGGGGTTGTGTATAGTATGCCTGTGAAGGGGCTCATGTTTCTGGTGCTTAGAACTGTCCCTGCACAAAGTGTCATTTATGCAGGAAAAAAAGTCCTTTAAAATCACTCGCAGCTATTATGAATTGTTGGCTCCCGTAATACAGAGAACATGCATTGAAAGTCATTGATAAAAAAAAAAAAAGCGTGGGGGTCCCCCAAATTCAATTACCAGGCCCTTCAGGTCTGGTATGGATATTAAGGGGAACCCTGCCTCACATTTAAGAAAAAATTTGACGTGGGGTTCCCCCTAAATATCCATAACCAGACCCTTCAGGTCTGGTATGGATATTAAGGGGAACCCCGCGTCAAATTAAAAAAAAAATTAACGTGGGGGTCCCCCTAAAAATCCATACCAGACCCTTTATCCGAGCACACAACCTGGCAGGCCGCAGGAAAAGAGGGGGGGGACGAGAGAGCGCCCCCCCCTCCCCCCTGAACCGTACCAGGCCACAAACCCTCAACATTGGGAGGATGCTTTGGGGGTCTGTGACCCCTCAAAGCACCTTGTTCCCATGTTGATGAGGACAAGGGCCTCATCCCCACAACCGTGGCCGGTGGTTGTGGAAGTCTGCGGGCGGGGGGCTTTAACAACGCTCTCTCTTTAACAAGGGGACCCCCAGATCCCGGCCCCCCCTGTTTGAAATGGTAAGGGGGTACAAAAGTACCCCTACCATTTCACAAAGAAAGTGTAAAAAATAGTTAAATAAGACAAACACACTTTTGAAAAATATCTTTATTAAAAATAAAAAAAATAAAAAAAGATTCCAGCGGTGGTAATCCACTCTTGCTATCCAGCGACGGACGGTCATCTCTCCAGCGATGGCTCATCTCATCCAGCGCAGCGAATACATCCTTCTTCTGTCTCCGCGGAGGAGACACTGCAGGCATTCCGGCGGCCTGACGTTTCTTATATACGGAGGGCGGGGCCACCCGTCACCTGACCCCGCCCCCCTCTGACGCAAGGGGAAACCCAGGGTTCCCTGTGACGTATGGGTGACCCCGCACCCCTCTGATGTAACACAGGCAGGTTTCCATTACATCAGAGGGGGCGGGGTCACCCATACGTCACGGGGAACCCCGGGTTTCCCCTTGCGTCAGAGGGGGGCGGGGTCAGGTGACGGGTGGCCCCGCCCTCCGTATATAAGAAACGTCAAGCCGCCGGAATCCTTGCAGTGTCTCCTCTGCGGAGACAGAAGAAGGATGTATTCGCTGCGCTGGATGAGATGAGCCATCGCTGGAGAGATGACCGTCCGTCGCTGGATAGCAAGAGTGGATTAGCACCGCTGGAATCTTTTTTTTTATTTTTTTTATTTTTAATAAAGATATTTTTCAAAAGTGTGTTTGTCTTATTTAACAATTTTTTACACTTTCTTTGTGAAATGGTAGGGGTACTCCCTTACCATTTCAAACAGGGGGGGGATCTGGGGGTTCCCTTGTTAAAGGGGGCTTCCAGATTCTGATAAGCCCCCCGCCCGCAGACCTCCACAACCACCGGCCACGGTTGTGGGGATGAGGCCCTTGTCCTCATCAACATGGGGACAAGGTGCTTTGAGGGGTCACAGACCCCCAAAGCATCCTCCCAATGTTGAGGGCATGTGGCCTGGTACGGTTCAGGAGGGAGGGGGGGCCGCTCTCTCGTCCCCCCCTCTTTTCCTGCGGCCTGCCAGGTTGCGTGCTCAGATAAAGGGTCTGGTATGGATTTTTAGGGGGATCCCCACCTTCAATTTTTTTTTAAATTTGATGCGGGGTTCCCCTTAATATCCATACCAGACCTGAAGGGCCTGGTAATTGAATTTGGGGGACCCCCACGCTTTTTTTTTAATTTTTTTTTTTTTTTTTTTTTTTATCAATGACTTTCAATGAGTGTTCTCTGTATTACGAAGCCGACAATTCATAATAGCTGCGAGTGATTTTAAAGGACTTTTTTTCCTGCATAAATTACACTTTGTGCAGGGACAGTTCTAAGCACCAGAAACATGCGCCCCTTCACAGGCATACTATAGACACCCCCCCCCCCCCTACGAAATTTAAAGGAATATTACACTTTTATTGTTTCACTTTAATCATTATTAAAATCACTGCTCCTGAAAAAACTGGCATTTTTAAAACTTTTTTTTGCATTGATACATGTCCCCTGGGGCAGGACCCGGGTCCCCAAACACTTTTTAGGACAGTAACTTGCAAATTAGTCTTTAAAATTAGCACTTTAGATTTTGAATGTTGGAGTCCCATAGACTTTAACAGGGGTTCTAAAGTATGCTATATACTAGCTCCGTCGAATCTTCTTTATACATTCGACAGACACCATAAGCCTTAAAGACAGATTCGACCGTAATTCATGTGGATTTTCGGACGAATGCAATTTTTGAACGAAAAACGAAATGAATAAAAACGAATTTCGGGAGTAACTAAATAAATTAAGTTTTCGGACGAAAACGAAATTCCGAAACGAAATATTTTACTCTGCACATGTCTAGGAAATAATAGCATTAGAGAAAATATGAGGAATATTTGTGCAGCCTGGACAAATGCGTGTGATAGATTTATTTGTATCTGTCCACTCAAAGGGAAAGGGAAAAATATATCTCCAGAGTACTATCACCAAGGTACTAAATATTTTACTACTACCTACTTACTACTTTCTTAGGCTTGATGAATGCCTGTGACATTTGTCCAGAAATGTCTTATAAATACACCCCAAAGTGTTTTTATTGTATATTAAAATGCGTAGGAGCCAGTTCACACCATAGAAATCATCTTATTTTCACACCATAGAAATCCGGATCATTGTTGCCAACCGACCGTTAATTTACAGGTAGCCCGTAAATTTCAGCCCGTTTTCAGACTCCCCATAAATAACCATTACGGGCAGTGTTGCCGATAAAAATTATGGCTGTGGGGCTGTGGGCCAACAATGCTACTGTGCATGGGCCGTCCCGCAGCCTGCCAGGCTCGGGAAAGCTTACCTATTTTCGGCCAGGCGGGCGCATATGCAGTGATGCAGCGCTATTGTTTGAATGGAAGATTTGCCCCTGCCGCCAGTAACTCTCTCTCCTCTGAGTTCTCTCGCTGTTTTTTTTCTGCTTCCTGTCTGGTATTGTGCTGGAGAGCAGATTTGTGCATCTCCCACAGGTGTGCCAGGCTCTGCTACTTATTGATCGGATTGGAGCAGAGGGGGCCAGAGGCTCAGATATGGGAGCTGAGGGCTGGACCACTGGGGACACCGACAGGGGACAGCCCTGACTGCAACTTCTGTGTGAGAAAGTGAGGGGCATATGTCAAAGAGGAGAAGGTCCCTCATTACTATGTCTGCCCCATGACCATACTCACTTCACCACACTGGGCTGCCTGCCTGCGACCAATGCTGGATTTTTACATCAATTGGGGGGGGGGGGGGGGTGGCTGACTGCATGGAGTCAGGAAGGTGTTGTGGACACATCACTTCTCCCTGTGGCTTCAGTGATCAACTCATACCTCCTCCCAGCAGTGCCAAACTGACTCAGTGACTCCTCATGTGAAAATGGTAAAGGGGACACGGGCAGGCAGAGGAGGGCACACACTACTGTGGGGGGTGAAGGGGGCAGAAGATACTGTAACCAATGTGGAGATGAAGGGGGACAGAGAAGGACTCTACTGTGAAGGGGGCAGAGGTGAACACTGATGTAGGTGGATGAATGGAGAATAGGAGGACACTACTGGGGGGGGGGGGGGTATATATGAAGGTGTACCATGTCCCTGCAGCTTCTAGTCACCTCCTGTACTGTGTCTGTAGCCTCTAATCACCTCCTGTACCATGTCTGCAGCCTCTAATCACCTCCGGTACCATGTCTGCAGCCTCTAATCACTTCCTGTACCATGTCTCTGCAGCCTCTAATCACCTCCTGTACCATGTCTCTGCAGTCTCTAATCACTTCCTGTACCATGTCTCTGCAGCCTCTAATCACCTCCTGTACCATGTCTCTGCAGTCTCTAATCACTTCCTGTACCATGTCTCTGCAGTCTCTAATCACTTCCTGTACCATGTCTCTGCAGCCTCTGATCATCTCCTGTACCATGTCTCTGCAGCCTCTAATCACCTCCTGTACCATATCTGCAGCCCCTGATCACCTCCTGTACCATGTCTGCAATCTCTGAGGGGGTCTGTAGAAGAGTCAAGAGTGGGAGTGCCACCGGGAGGTCAATGACAGCACCGCCAGGCTAGTCTGGGGGGGGGGGGGGCTCACTGATGTAAGGGGGAGTGAATACAATAATTTAAGGGAGCACTATATAAGTTTCCCCTTATAGCAGGGAACCCCCCACCTCAGTGTATTCAATCTCTGGAAAATGGTCTCTGGTGACCAGAGTGCCCCCCACATCAGAGTTCCTGGCGTTCCTCTTTACATAAGAGTCTGCAGGATAGTGCAAGGGCAATGCTGCAGACCCTGATGTAAGTGGGAACTCTGATGTAAAGGGGAGCATAGTGGTCTCTGATATAAGGTGGTCTCTGATTACCAGAGCTCCACCTTACATCAGCATTCCCCCTTAGATCATGATCTGCAGCGTTCCCCTTTACATAAAGCCTTGTACACACAATGAGATTGTTGGCAGGGGATTGTCTGTTGACAGACTGTTGGCCTAAAATCTTACCATTAGTAGGCTCCTTTTGACAATTGTTGTCCAACTTTCTGCCAACAAATGTTGGATGGCAGGCTAGTAAATTTTTGGTGGACAACAGTTTGACATCAGATTTTCTCATGGTCAGTATGTTGTGATCTCCGAGTCAATGAGATATGGGTCATCACAGATTGGAGTAAGGGGTCGATTCCGAATGTTGGATGGCAGGCTCGATTCCGACCTCTTACCATGTGATCAGCTGTCAGCCAATGACAGCTGATCATGTGATTTAAACAGAAAATTGGTAATCGTTTCTTTTTTCTTCTCATGCTGACAGCATGAGGAGAAAAAAAAGCCGATCACCAGCTTTTGTTGAATTGACATTGGTCCCAAAGAGGAAGAGCCCATCAGTACCACCTGCCAGTGCAACAAATCAGTGCACACAGTGCCAAGAATTAATGCCCACCAGTACATAAGTGCTAGCAATCAGTGCCACCTATCAATGCCCACCAGTGGTGCCAATCAATGCCACCTAGCAGTGCTGCCTATCAGTGTCACCTACCAGTACCGATCAGTGCCCATCAGTGCCAGCTATCAGTGCCACCTATCAGTGCCCTTCGGTGCCACCTATCAATGCCCTTCAGTGCCGCCCCTCTGTGCCACCCATCAGTGCCCACCAATGCCACCCATCAGTGCCCACCAGTGCCACCTCATCAGTGCCCACCAGTGCCACTGCCACCTATTAGGGCCCATCAGTGCCGCCTTATCAGTGCCTATCAGTGCCGCCTTATCAGTGCTGCCTTATTAGTGTCCAGTAGTACAGCCTATCAGTGCCCATCAGTGTAGCGTCATCAGCGTACATCAATGAAGAAGAAAAATTACCTGTTTGCAAAATTTATTATCAAAATGTAAAACGGTTTTGTATTATTTTAACAAAAAATAAAAAAAAACAGAGGAGATCAAATACCACCAAAAGAAAGCTCTATTTGTGGAAAAAAATTATAAAAATTTAATTCGGGTACACTTGGGTTCACTTACCTTTTCCTTCGATTTCCCTTCTAAATGTTTTTTTCTTTGTTTTCTTTGTCTGAATTTCTCACTTCTTGTTCCTCCTCAGTAAGCTGTTCAGTAAGCTGTTCTGGCTGACTAAACACCTCTCCGATTGTGGTGTGAAGTTTACTGAGGAGAAACAGGAAGTGAGAAATTCAGACAAAGAAAAAAACATTTAGAAGGGAAATTCGAAGGAAAAGGTAAGTGAACCAACAATGCACTAGCTTAAATGAACCTATTTAGAAAATAAAAAACAAAGTTTTACAACCCCTTTAAGAAAAGAGAAGGAGATACATGCACTGGAATGCATTAAAAATGTGTCAATAATGCACATGCAGAAATGCATCTGGATGGCATCTGGACTGAGTTTCTATGATGTGAACTGGCCCTAAATAAGGACATGTGTTTTACAGTGTTCCATTACAGCCCGGTGCAGTAAAAATGCAGCATGTTCTAGTTTTTTTCTGGAAATTGGAATGCACTGGAACTGATGTGAACTATGGCATTGGAAACCATATAACCTACTTTCCATGCCTTTTTTCTGCAGAAATAAAACGCACTGGGCTGCATGTGGTGTGGATTGGCCCTTAAGGTAAATTTCTTCAAAAATGACACCGAAAGAAGTAAAAACACAACAAAGGCTCTAATCCTTCCACCTTCTATCCAAAACAAAAGTGTTTTGGCTGGAGTTGAGCTCTGCTGATAAAGGAGGGATTGAAGCAAACCAAATCTTTGCTTCAATCAGGGCTCTACTGCTTACAGAGAAATTACACAAAGCTGTGGACGGCACAGCTATGACCTTAGCAGAGTACTGCTGATCATTCATTATTAAAGAACAGGCTGAAATGAGTTCCATAGAAGGCCACCTTGCTCCAGCGAGGTCCAAGACCTGGTTGTTGTATCTGCCAGGGGTGCTTACATCAGAAAATTGACTGAACAGAATTCCAAATATTTTCATTGATGAAATTGTTCACAGTATTTCAGTTGTATATTTATCTCTGGAGTTCGGCTTTAAACGTAATGTTATATTTTGAGTTCCTTTTACCATTGTACTTTAAATTTAAGAGAAGCTGAGCAAAAATGACTATTAGAATGAGCTCATAATGTATTGTATTTATAGTTCTCATTAGACATTTTGCCATATGGTTCTGAAAGGTATGTTCGGCTTAGCTATGTGTCACGTTATGAGCTTTCCATACTTCATTTTTGTGATATGCAGTCTTTGTTGCATAGTCATATGTGAGCAGATGTCATTGTGTACCCAAATCCAAAATAACTTTTTGAAGACTGACAACATAAGCTGTTGTTTATTTCTCCTATCCATAAAAGCTGTTTTCGAAGAATTTGTGACTGTTATTTTACTTTTCTGGCTTAGAATAGAAAATATTTTTAGATGGGATAGCCATAGTCTGGTTTTGAAAAGCAAAACTTTGTAATTCCCATGTTACCGGTTTGTGGAGGAATAACTCAGTTGCAGGCTTTTTTAGGGCCTGGTTCACACCTATGCAGGTTGCAGTTTGCATATTCCGGGTGCATTTTGCGTTTTTCAATACACGTTTCTGATCCATTGAAGTGTATAGAACCAAAAACCAGAAAAAATTCCCTGGCCCCTTCCATAAAATACACAGATGTGAACTACAGCCATAGGAAACCATGTTAAATGGAGACTAATAGTGTGTTTCCGCAGAACTGAAAACGCACTAAAAAATGCATAGATGTGAACCAGACCTAAAAGCAAGTTTGGTTTATACAAATTCATTAAGAATTTTGATCATTCTTGATTAGTAAAGGTCCATTTAGAATTTGGAGCATTTCTATAAATTTTATTCTAGTGTTCCGGATTGAAGAATATTCATCTCTGTAGCCAAGTTTTCTCAGGGGAAGAGTTAAAGCTGTATTAAACCCAAAAGCAAACATTTACTGTACTGCAGCTTACTAATTCTTAGCTGTTATGGCTGCGATTGTTAGACAAATCAATTGTTACTTGGAAATTCAGATGTATCTGAATTTCTGAATTTCAATATTAATGAATTTAAATGAAGCCGAAATAACAATTTCGGACTAAATTTGAATCTAGTTTGAACTGTTTTTTAATTTGAATCAAATCATTTTTGAATTCTAATCATTTTTGAATTTGATTTAAATTCGAATTTCCGAATACAAAAAAAATTATAAAAAATAAATGAATAGAATAGAAATGAATATAATAGAATAGAAAATAATAGAATAGAATAGAAAGGAAAAGAACAGAAAATAAAGGAATAGAAAAGAATAGAGAAAATAGAACAAAATGGAATAGAAAATAAAGGAATAGAATAGAATAGAAAATAATAAAATACAATAGAAAATAATATAATCATTTTCTGACATTCAAATTACAAATAGAATAAATTTGAATTGGAACAGAATAGAAAATAATAGATTGTAATAGAATAGAAAATAAAAGCATTTTCCGGCTTATAAGATGACTTTTTATACTTTAAAACATTCCCAAAAATCATGGGTCGTCCTATACAGTACGCTGTTATAAAATGTTGCACTTTTAGTTCATTTGGGCCAAACTGGACCAAAACGAACGTCCCTAATCTGTCTGCCTGCTGGATGTGTGCTAATACTGTATGTAGCTTCGGCTACATACAATATACTACGCTGACCCAATCACGGCGAGCGATGTATTCTATTAATGAATACAAAGCCTGCTCAGATTGGCTTTGAGAGTCAGAGAGGCATGGGATGATGATGTTACAACCTCTGCTAATCCGAGCAGACTTTGTATTCATTAATAGAATACATCGCTCGCCGTGATTGGCAGAGGTTGGAACATCATCAGCCTGCGCCTTTCTGACTCTCAAAGCCAATCTGAGCAGGCTTTGTATTCATTAATAGAATACATTGCTCTCCATGGTTGGCTCAGTGCGGTATACTGTATGTATACTGTTTACTGTATGTTGCTGAAGCTACTATACATATGGTATTACCACACATCTAGCGGGCTGACAGACTAGTCAGAAGGGGGTCATCTTATACAGCGAGTATAGCCCTATAACTCTACAAAAACATCTGTACAACTAGTTTGCCAACATCTGTTTTAGTGTGTACCAGTGCTTACCAAAACATCTGTCACACACAGATTCCATTGAAATTTTATCTAATGCAGTTGAAATGTTAATTTATGCAGTTGAAATGTTTTCTAATGTGGCTGAAATTTTTTTGTGCGGTAAAAATGTTTTCTAATGTGGTTGAAATGTTTTAGAATTCAAGGCGCATGTGCGGAGGCTAGCGTGGTGGACATGTCGGGCTAGAGCTCCACTCCGTGAGGGGAATATACCGCATTATAGAGACGGCCCACGGGCATAAAAACTTCTCAGAAAGGAATAAAAACTACACGAGAGGTGAGGGGCACGCTTTTAATACATAATGGTACTGGAAGGTGCCAGAATAAAACGAAAACCAATCCTAAAAACGGCACACAGGCGAGACACACTGCTAAAAAGGCGCCGGTCTCCTCAGAAACATTTACCTCAGACAAAAAATCTAAAACACAGCAGCCTAAAGCTATTTCTTCAGGTGACTCAGACTCTGAAACCAATTTAACTGTGCCAAATACCTCACAACAAGACACTGTTATTCCTTCAAGCATTTTAAAACAATGTGAAAAAATGCTTCATAAAGCTTTACAGCAAACCTCAGAGCAAATTACCAATAATCTTACTAGAGAGATTAGAGAATTAGGGAGACGCACTGAAACACTGGAGCTGAAAGTTGAGGATATTGAAAATTCTACACAAGAGCCTTTATCTGAAATAGGCATCCTCAAGGAAGAAAATATTTCTTTGCAGAACAGACTGGAAGATTATGAAAATCGCGCCAGATGATCGAATCTACGCTTTAAGCATTCCAGAAACGATCACAGATCTCCATTCAACGATCACATCACTTTGTCAGGAGCTGCAACCTGGCATACCATTACAAAGGCTTGAAATGGACAGAATACATAGGGCACTCATGCCCAAAAAAGTGGACGGCCCTCCAAGGGATATTATAGCAAAGTTTCACTTTTACTGATCGAAAGAGAAACTTTTAAATGCAGCCAGAGAGAGGAATAACTTAACCTTTCAGGGCCACAATTATCAACTATTCGCAGACCTATCTCAACTAACGATATCCAAGAGATGTGCAATGAAACCCCAGCTGTTGGAACTCCAACACCACGCCATCAAATATCAATGAGGCTTCCCATTCTCCCTACGATTCACCCACCAAGGATCCAGATTTTCATGTAAAACTCCGGAAAAACTTATACAAGCGATCCAAGATCTCAATTTGAAATAACTGCATCCAACATTATCCCCATACCTTGGTCAGATCATAATGCTGTATATACCTCTGTGGCTTCCGTTATACCTAGGCGACAAGACCCTACATGGTATCTCCCAGATGTGTTACTTAAACACCCCTCTCACTGTCTAATAATCCAACAGGCCTTACAGGATTATTTGGAACATAACATCAGTACCGACATTTCCTCACTTACACTTTGGGAGGCTCACAAACCTGTCCTAAGAGGAGTACTCCAACAAAAAATAGGGAAACTCAAAAGGGAACGTACAATGCTTGCACGACAACTAGAGTCAGAGTTTAACCACTTGCCGCCCGCCCTATAACAGAAACACGGCGGCAAATTGGTTTAAAAATCCTGACCGGACGTCATATGACCCCGGGGCGCATCGCGGTGATCGTTGTTGCGGGGTGTCAGTCTGACACCCCGCAACTATGATCTGTGTAAAGAGTCTCCGATGGAGACTCTTTACCATGTGATCAGCCGTGTCCAATCACGGCTGATCACAGTGTAAATAGGAAGAGCCGGTGATCGGCTTTTCCTCACTCGCGTCTGTCAGACACGAGAAGAGGAGAGCCGATCGGCTGCTCCTCTGACAGGGGGGGTCTGTGCTGATCGATTATCAGCGCAGCCCCCCCGAGGATGCCCACACTGGACCACCAGGGACGCCACCAGACCACCAGGGATGCCCAGCACAAGATATGCCACCCAAGACCACCAAGGATTCCAGTCAGTGGCCACAATGGATGCCAATCAGTGCCCACAATGGGCATCACTGATTGGCATGCATTATTGTTTGGCACTGATTGGCATCCATTAGAGTATAATACAATACAATGCCGCCTATCAGTGCCCATCTGTCCCGCCTATCAGTGCCCATCTGTGCCACCTATCAGTGCCCATCCATGCCCATCTGTGCTGCCTATCCATTCCCATCTGTACCACCTATCCATGCCTATCTGTACTGCCTATCCTTGTCCATCCATGCTGCCTATCCATGCCAATCCATGCCAGCTATCAGTGCCAGTTTGTGCCACCTATCAGTGCCCATCCGTGTCACCCATCAGTGCCACCTATCAGTGCCCATCAGTGCCGCCTATCAGTGCCACATATCAGTGTCCATCAATGCCACCTCATCAGTGCCACTTCATTGGTGCCACATCATTGGTGCCCATCAGTGCCACCTGATCAGTGCCCATCAGTGTAGCCCCATCAGTGCCCATCAGTGAAGGAGAAAACTTACTTATTTACAAAGTTTTAAAACTGAAACAAAAAAAACATATTTTTTTTCAAAATTTTCAGTATATTTTTATTTGTTTAGCAAAAAATAAAAACCGTAGAGGTGATAAAATACCACCAAAAGAATATTTGTGGGAAAAAAATTATAAAAATTTCATTTGGGTAAAGTGTAGCATGACCGCGCAATTCTCATTCAAAGTGCGACATCGCTGAAAGCTCAAAATTGGTCTGGGCAGGAAGGTGTTTAATTGCCTGGTATTGAAGTGGTTAATACATCTTTTCTCGCCTTTCAAAACAACCCTACCCAAAAAGGGAAAATTTGCTTAGAGAAAGCACGTCTAGAATGCGACTTATTCCTCACTGAATCTGCAGACAAATCAGTACGAAGAACCAAACATGCATTTTACAAAAATTCAAACAAACCAAGTACTTTTTTGGCAAGGGTACTAAAATCTATGAATAAATCTTTTAAACCCATACGACTTAAAATGTCAGACAATGTATACTCCAGTAATCCTCTTAAAATTGTACAGAAATTTTGTGCACACTTGAAGACTCTATATAAAGAGACAAATACACTAAACACTGAGGCAGCTGACTCCTTCTTTTCCAATATCCATCTACCCCATATGTCTGAATCCCAAAAAATGTCACTAGAAGAACCCATTACTGATAATGAGGTAGCAGCAGCTATTAAAACACTAAAAACAAATAAAAGGCCAGGACCAGATGGATTTACAGTGCTCTATTAGCATACTTTTTCAGAAAAATTATCACCCTGGCTTGCAGAAGCGTTAACGACTTAATAAATAATAAATCCTTTGGACAAGAGTCACTATTGGCTATCATTTGCATGATTCCTAAACCGCTATCTGATGATACACTAAGTACAAACTATCGCCCCATATCTATGTTAACCACTTGCCGCCCACCATATAGCAAAATGACGGTGGCAAAGTGGTTGTAATATCCTGACCGGATGTCATATGACGTGATCAGGATATTAAGCCGCTTGCGGCGATCGTTGTTGCGGTGTGTCAGTCTGACACCCTGCAACTACGATCTCGGTAAAGAGTCTCCGACGGAGACTCTTTACCACGTGATCAGCCATGTCCAATCACGGCTGATCATAGTGTAAATAGGAAGAGCCGGTGATCGGCTTTTCCTCACTCGCGTCTGTCAGACGTGAGTAGAGGAGAGCCGATCATCTGCTACTCTGACAGGGGGGTCTGTGCTGATCGATTATCAGCACAGCCCCCCAAGGATGACCACACTGGACCACCAGGGACGCCACTAGACCACCAGGAGATGCCCAGCACCAGGTATGCCCCCTAGACCACCAGGGATGCCAGCATGCCAATCAGTGCCCATAATGGATGCCAATCAGTGCCCACAATGGGCATCACTGATTGGCATGCATTATTGTTTGGCACTGATTGGCATCCATCCCTACAAAACTTTAAATTACAATGCCGCCTATCAGTGCCCATCCATGCCGCCTATCAGTGCCCATCCATGCCGCCTATCAGTGCCCATCCATGCCGCCTATCAGTGCCCATCCTAGCCGCCTATCAGTACCCACCCATGCCCATCCGTGCTGCCCATCCGTGACGCCCATCCATGCCGCCTATCCATGCCCATCCGTGCCGCCTATCCATGCCGCCCATCCATGCCAATCTATCAGTGCCTATTTGTGCCACCTATCAGTGTCTATCTGTGTCGCATATCAGTGCCATCTATTAGTGCCGCCTATCAGTGCCACTTCATTGGTGCCACCTCATCGGTGCCCATCAGTGCCACCTTATCAGTGCCCGTCAACGCAGCCCTGTCAGTGCCCATCAGTGAAGGAGAAAACTTACTTATTTACAAAGTTTTGTAACTGAAACAAAAAAAAACATGTTTTTTTTCAAGATTTTCTGTCTTTTTTTATTTGTTTAGCAGAAAATAAAAATCCCAGAGGCGATCAAATACCACCAAAAGAAAGCTCTATTTGTGGGAACAAAATGATAAAAATTTAGTAAGGGTACAGTGTAGCATGACCGCGCGTTTGTCATTCAAAGTGCGACAGCGCTGAAAGCTCAAAATTGGTCTGGGCAGGAAGGTGTATAAGTGCCCGGTTTTGAAGTGGTTAAATATAGATATAAAGGTGTTAGCAAAAATCATAGCAGCCCGTCTTAACAAGATCATCGGTTCTCTTGTACACCGTGACCAAGTAGGCTTTATGCCCTCCCGCAAGCAGTTGATAATGTACGTAGAGTGACACTTTTGGCACAAATCGCTAAAACACACCGTATTCCTGTTTTCTTTCACTTGATATAAGCAAAGCCTTTGATTCCATCGCTTGGCCTTACTTGAACTACACATTACAAAAATGGGGATTTGGCCCTCATTTGGTAAAATGGATTATAGCCCTGTACAACAAACCTAAAGCTTACATCAAATATGCAGGTTATAAATCAGACTTTTTCAATATAGAGAGAGGCACAAGACAAGGCTGTCCATTATCTCCTCTTTTATTCACCCTTCTAATAGAACCGCTTGCACAAACTATTAGATCTGACCCCGCCATTACTGGAATCGAGATAGGAGGATGTCATCACAAACTTTGTCTATTTGCGGATGACATTCTCTTGTTTCTTTCTTCCCCACAAGTGTCTGGCCAAAATCTCATACCAATTCTTAAATTTGCCGATATTTCTGGCTTATACATAAACCCCGAAAAATGCTTAGCACTAAACATATCTCTTTCTAACATCGAAATGAATTCAGCAAAAATTTGCCTCCCTTTCACATGGTGGAAAAAATCGATTCCATACTTAAGAATACATCATACAGCATCATTAGCAGATTTATTTTCATTTAATTACCCTCCAATTTTACTTTCAATACATTTTTATTGAGAGTTCAGTGAAATACATATAAGCGTATAAACAGTGCTCAATTGTACAAAACACAATATAGAGTACAGTTTTGACAGAAAATAAACCCTAAGGCCGCGTACACACGGGCGGACTGTTCGCCCAACTTTGTTCGTCAAACAATCCGACAAACAGTCCGCTCAAAATTTGCATGAACGGACTTGACCACACACGATGAACGAACAGTCCGCTGAAAGCGTGCGCGATGACGTGAACGGCACGTACGACGGGACGAGAAATGTGACGTCCAATACACTGCAATGCAACCTTCGCCGTGTAAATCCTTTCTGAGCATCCGCGAAACTTAGTTTGTCGAACAAGCCTACACACGAGCGGACTGTCCGCTGAAACTTGGTCTTACGGAAATTCCGAAAAAATTTGTTCGTCAGACTGTCTGCTGAAACTGTCCGCTGAAGCCCACACACGAGCGGACTGTCCGCTGAAACACTGTTCAGCGGACAAAGTTGGGCGAACAGTCCGCCCGTGTGTACGCGGCCTTAGACTTAATGAGTATTGCTAAACTCAGATTGCTAACTGGTGTAGACTAGATAACCTTTATGCGAAAGATCCTATACAATGCGGAACCTTATTAGCAATAAACCTCTTGGTCCCATAAATCAAACATATGAACTTGAGGGGCGAGCCTCCTGGGCCCAGCACCCCGTATGGGAACTAGCTGTGCCGAGCACCCGAAGACCTTACCCATCACAAGTTCGTAAAACTGTTATGAAAACTTCATCTGGACTAAGCGACATAAAACGAATGTCTCGGAACGAAGTATCATTAAATGCCTTGGAAGATGAAATAACCGAAATGACCGATCAAAATACGACATTGAACAAACTGCTAAAAGAATTGAGGCTTGAGGTTTATAATCCTATAGAGGGCATAGACCTCATGTTGTACCTACATTAAGCCTGAGAAGAAGCACTAAATAAGAAGGAAGATATACATAGAGAGTAGAAGAAAGAAGGGGAAGAAAAGAGAAAAGGAAAAGGAAAGAGACGCGAAATGAAGTAGCTCCTGTCGAAGTGGATCCCTCTTTCCAGGCCTCAACACGAAGTCCCTGGTGAATGTAGACACTTAGGCCGCGTACACACGCGGGGACTGTTCGCCCAACTTTGTCCGTCAAACAGTTTCGGCAAACAGTCCGCTCAAAATTAGCATGGACGGACATGGCCACACACGACGAACGAACAGTTTGCTGAAACCGTGCGCGATGACGTGAACGTCACGTACGACGGGACGAAAAATACGACGTCCTATACACTGCATTATAACTTTCGGCGTGTAAATCCTTTCTGAGCATGCGCGGAACTTAGTTTGACGAACAAGCCTACACACGAGGGGACTGTTCGCTGAAACAAAGTTTCAGCGGACAGTTTTTCGGAATTTCCGAAAAACCTTGTTCAGCGGACTGTTCGCTGAAACTGTCCGCTGAAAGCCCACACACGAGCGGACTGTCCGCCGAAACACTGTTCAGCGGACAAAGTTGGGCGAACAGTCCCCGCGTGTGTACGCGGCCTTAGAGGTGTATCTGATCCAAGGATCCCACATCGCTGTATGCTTTTCTACCTTATCTAGGAAGATGCTCTTTTTTTTTTCCTGAACCATAATCCAATACATTTTTCTTTTAACCAATCTCAAGGATACAGTGGGTTGTTTCCAGGCCCTGGAAATGGTAAGTTTAGTTCCGACAAGAATAAATCTAATGAGTTGTTGAGTTAATTTGGGGACGCCCAGTAAGGGGAAATTTAGTAATGCTATTTGAGGCGTTTTGTGGATGGGTAAGGTTGTGATCTTCCGTATGATTTGGAACACCTTATTCCATAGATTTCAGATTTTTTGGCAATCCCACCAAATATGTAACATAGACCTAATATGGCCACAATTACGAAAACAAAGGGGAGAGGCATTCGGATAGATTTTTGCCAATCTGAGAGGAACCATGTACCATCTCATAAGAATCTTTAAGTTAGCTTCAATGAGAGTTGCATTCAGAAAGCCCTTGAAGGCCGTAATAGACGCCTTATGCCAATCCCCTAAGGACCATTGTTGTTGTAGGTCTGTTTCCCATTCTTGCATGAAAAGTGTTTTAGAATCTGATTGGGTAAGAGCACGATAGATCACCGATATCCAACTTTGGTGTGGTCAAGCTCCATGGCTTGACCACACCAAAGTTCATATTCAGTGATAGAAAGAGGGGAGCCAGCTGAGGAACCCAAGGACTTTAGGAAATGGGAAATTTGGTGGAATCAAAATTTTTCGGTTTCAGGCATGTGAAGCTTTTTGATATAGTGACCCATAGAAAAAGGACCTGAGGGGGAAACAAAGTGGCCAATCCCATATAACCCTTTATCTAGCCACCAACGGAAGGCCATAATGTCCTGGCCTGGAGGGAAGAGGGGATTCCTGAATATGTAGGAAAGGGGTTTCCAGTGGGAGGTTACAAACCGATTCGTTTTCAAAGAGTCCCAAAGGGCGATGGAGTGGGAGAGAGTAGGCGCCATAATGACCGGTCTGGACCTAGGTGCGCTCCATAAAAGATAATCCAGGGTATGGCTAGGAACCGCCTGTCTCTCCATCTGAACCCAGTCTGGCTGGGAAATTTTAAGGTAAATAGTGGAAAGTTGGGAGAGTTGCGCTGCCTGATAATACCAAAGGATGTTTGGAACCCCCAGACCCCCTTGATTAATGTTTTTGCGGAATAGAGTTTCTTTAGAAATTCTATGACCCTTAGTTCCCCAAATAAATTTCATGATTCTGGAATGAAAGCTACGAATACGGTCCCTAGGGACAGGGATGGGCAAAGACCGAAAGAGATACAAAATACGTGGGAGAAGCGTCATTTTAACCGAATTTACCCTGCCCAGCCAGGATCATTTAAGTGTATCCCAGAAGGCCAGGTCTTCCTCAAGTTTGCGGAATGTCGAGGGGAAGTTAGCTGTGTATAATTTGTCAATGGAAGCCGTCAGGTGTATCCCCAAGTAAGGAGAAACCGAATCCGACCAATCAAACCAAAAGCTATTTTTAAGTTTTGAAACAAGTATAGATGGAAGATTAACGTTAAGCACTAAGGACTTGGCATAATTGACCCTTAGCCTAGAAATTTTGCCATAATCATCGAGCAGTTTGCCTATAACTGGGAGCGAGGTGGTTGGAGAGGAAATAAAAAGCAGTACATCGTCAGCAAATAGGGCACACTTATGGATTTTCGATCCACATCTTATACCCTTAATGTCAGGGTTCGCTCTAATTGCTATAGCAAGTGTTTCAATGAACATGGTGAAGATCAACGGAGATAAGGGGCACCCCTGCCTTGTGCCCCTGAGGATCGGAAAGGGATTCGAATAGTACCCCTGCATCTTTATTTGGGCCTCTGGAGTCGAGTAAAGTGCGTGAATAATGTTCATGAAGGACTGTCCGAATCCCCATTTTTCCAGTGTGGGGAACAGGAAAGACCAGAATACAGAATCGAACGCCTTCATGTGATCTAGTGAAAGGAGGCAACCCTGTTGGGGAGGACCACCATCCCACCTGGACTTCAAGAGTGAAACTATGTCTACGGCCCTCCTTATCTGATCCGGGCCTTGTCTCCCCGGGATAAAGCCTACCTGGTCTGCATGAACATAAAGGCTAATGAAGTTGGATAGTCGATTAGCCAAAAGTTTAGTCAAGATTTTAAGGTCATTATTGATCAAAGATATGGGTCTATAGTTAGACACACAGCTGGGATCCTTCCCAGGTTTAGGTATTACCTTTACGAAAGCTGAGTTCAAGGCTTTATCCAGGGGAGAGTCATATCTAAGGTGATTAAAGAAGCGTGCTAGATATGGGGCTAGAGTCTGAGAGAAGTGTTTGTAGTAAGGAACCGAGAATCCGTCAGGCCCCGGTGCCGAATTCGACTTAAGATTTTTAATGACCCCTTCTACTTCCTCTGCGGATATCGGAGCTTCTAATTCATCTCTATGATGGTCTTTCAGTGTGGGGATTTAAGTTGACTTTAAGAAGGAGTGGATAGCACTGGGGGGTGAGCTAATTTCTTTATTGCCATAAAGGGAAAGATAGAATTCGTGAAATGCATCCAAGATTTTTTTGGGGATTCTGAGAGAGGGAACCGTCCTTCATTTTGATTTTGGGAAGCGAAAACAGTCTGGTTTTAGGGGTAAGTCGTCTAGCAAGTCGAGTACCGAGTCCGTTATTGTGTTGATAAAAGCGTCCCCCCTCCCATCTGAGGTCTTTTTCTGCAGCAGCTGTAAGCGCAAGGTTTAAAGCATTACGGATCGCATCGAGTTTGTCTGCTGTAAGTTGTGTGGGGTTGGCTTTATGTAATTTGCTCAGGGAAGAAAATTCCAGTTCTAGCTTGTTTATTTCTGCCTTACGAGCCTTACGCAATCTGGTAGAAAGTTGGATAAGAATACCTCTAATGGTGGCCTTGTGAGCCGCCCATAGCGATGAGGGGGAAATGTCTTCTACTTCATTTAGGCGGAAATAGTCTTGGATATGTTTTTCTATTTCCGTAACGTGAACAGGGTTGCTGAGAATGGAGGCATTTAGACGCCAATGAAACCCGGAGCGAGGGATCGTACCCCCCTGAATGGAGAGAAAGACAAGGGAATGGTCCGACAAAGCAGAGTCTTTAATTATCGACCGTTGAACCAATGGGATATGTTGTTGGAGGATAAAAAAATTGTCAATTCTTGCAAAGGTTTGGTGAGGACTAGAGTAATGAGTATAATCCCGAGCCCTGGGATTTAGTTCCCTCCAAACATCAACCATAGTGAAACAATTGTCTGGCAACCTTTAGGCTCTGCCTAATCGGACGAACCCTGTTCCTTCCTGGGGGACGTGATTTGTCAATACCAGAGTCAAAAGCTAAGTTAGAGTCTCCGCCGTAGATGACTATCCCTTCCGTAAGTGGAGATAGGGTTCCGAGCATGGATTGGAAAAACTGAGCTCGCCCTTTGTTTGGAGCATAGTAAATTTGTTCATCTATAATAATTTTAATGAGGATAAATCTACCCCCTGGGTCTCTAAATTCGGAAACTAATGAGAATTGAACCCTACCCGAGAAGAAAAGACCAACCCCCTTGGTTTTGTTGTCAGAGTTAGCTAAGAAAAAATTGGGGAATTTGGCATGAATGAAAGAGGGCTGATAAGATTTCAGGAAATGTGTTTCTTGAAGGAATAGGATATCAATTTTTTGGATGTGATAATGCTGGAAAATCTTTTTCCGTTTAATAGGGGAATTAAGACCTTGCACATTGTGGGGGGCTAAGCGCAGAATTGGTTTGTGGTGAAGTGGGTTAGCCATGGAGCAGAGAGGAATAGAAGGCAGGGAAACCCTGAGGACCTACCTTCGTGCTAGTTACCAACTGCAGACTTCGAAACACCAGGAGGAACTTCCAAGCTTCACTACAGGCATCATAGGTGAGAGAGACCACTTCATGAGCTGTAAAAAGGAGAGACAAGAGGGAGAAGAAGAAAATGAAACAGAAAGAAGAGAAAGACAGAAAAGGAGAGCGTTCCCAGGGTGAGGGAGAAGACGGAATCCCCCCACCAAAGGAGACCAACATTACTATCCTCACAAAGGAGGAGTCGTCCGGACTAGATGAGACAGGCCCCAGGGGACTATCTCACCCAGAGTGGAATGAGTGCACAGGAGGCTCGTCCCAACCCCCGCAACACCAACCTAAATGCAAGCAGTTTCAACTAAAAAACAGAACACCTATTGCACACAGTTAAAATGGCATTGATGTAAAACCGGAGAGGAGGCCTTGTCAAAAAATGTTGTATGGGGGCAGACGCCCCAAAAAAAAAAAGGGGGGGGAGGGGGGTTATTGGAAGATGAGATTTTCAGCTGGCACTGAGGCCTAAGTTCCTGGAAGATCCAGACCCAAAAAATGAGTCACAAAAAAAATTGAACCGGAGCTAGGAAAGTCTCAATTTCATGGAGGAAGTCCATCTTTAGCTTTCTTGTGCCTGGGGGAGATCCAGAGTGAGGTGAGTGGGCTGGAAGGTGGAGACCGTTTGGACATCCCAGATGAGGCGGTCTGCATGGGGATGGTGGATCCGAGGGAATGAGGCCAAGCTTACGAAGTAATAGTTCCCCTTCGTGGAGTGAGGTGAAGTGGAAAGGTTTGCCGTTGAAATCAAATTTCAGACCGAATGGGAACAGCCACCAGTACTTAATATTCTTCTGTGTCAGGACCGTCAGCAAAGGCTTGAGGGATCGCCTCTTCTGGATGGTGAAGGGAGAAATGTCCGCATATAGTTGTATCTAATGGCCCATAAGTTGCAGCTGGGGCGACGACCGGGCTCTCTTCATCACCTCTTCCTTGACGCTAAAGTAGTGTGGTTTAACTACTATATCTCGTGGAAGGCCGTCTTGGCGGGGAGGACCCAGGGCTCTGTGAGCGCAATCCAGCTCCAGTTTGTGGGTTCTGATGTCAGGGATGAGGGTCTTGATTAGTGATTGAACTGCTTCCTGAACATCTGTTACTGACTCAGGAAGACCCCTGATGCGGAAATTGAGTCTGCGGGACCTATTTTCCAAATCGTCGATTTTGGCATACGCTCCCTCAAGTTGATCATGCAATTCCTGAAAACGATCGTAATTCTGGTTCACTCGATCAATTGTGGCATGCACTTTAAGTTCAATACTTTCAATTCGGGAGCCCAGCATGTGGAGATCAGATTTTATGTCAGAGGTAATTATAGATGCAGTCTGTGCTAGCCCCCTGTCAAGCATTTCAGCAAATTTAGAAAACAATAAAGACATGCCCTGTGGCTGAGGGGACTGGGATGGCTGAGGGATGAGTTGTGCAGCTTCCTTGAAAGCACTGGCATGTTTAGATAAATTTTCCCCTGCAGGGGAAAGGCCCTGAATGTCCTCCAATGTATGATTCAGTAAAGAGACTATGGTGGCAGGGGATAGGGGACCCCCTCCACATACCTCTTCATGCAGCCTGTCACGCCAGGGAGAAGAGCCTGCTGATCCTGTGTGGGCCTCGTGAGGTGGCCGCTCCGCCGCCATCTTGGAAATTTTGTCCGCTCCTGGGAGGCCTGCAAAATGGGTGCCTAGCCCTCTCCTAGCTGTCCCTCCGTTCATTCATGGGTGCCCCTGTATCGGCGGGCACCTCCGCTAATCGAATCGCCGCTTAGTCCGGCGGTGTTCAGCCGTTAAGTGTGCGGAAAGGCTGGGACGATGCGGAGCCCTGTGTTCAGGCGTCCATCACAGGGCGCCACGCATGCGCACTCCTACCCTCCAATTTTAAAACAACATCAACACTAATGGACTCATGGTCCCACCTCCCGTTATCGTTGTTTGGAAGAATTAACTCCATAAAAATTACGATATTACCGAAATTACTTTACTTATTTAGAGTACTGACAATTCCGATTCCAGCATATCATTTGAGAATATTACAAAGGAAAGTATCGTCTTATATTTGGGGCTCCTCCAAACCACGTATAAAACGACATACTCTTTATCTCCCCAAGATAGATGGAGGACTAGGTTGTCCTAACTTTGCTTATTATTATAGAGCTGCTCACATAGCAAGTCTTGCTAAATACCACGCATATCATGAAACCCCATTATGGGTGTCAATCGAAGCCACGGCGTGTTACCCTATCCCAATTTCTAAACTATTATGGATCTTGCCAAAAGACCGCAAAGACCTAAGGAACCCCATTACCAAACATTTTATATCCCTCTGGGATAGATTCATTTATAGGTGAATCAATTCAATTCCTGTCAAATCAATTACAATCTTTACATAACCCATTGTTGTTGTTTTATAAAAATCAGGCCTTCTATCCAGCGTGGGTAGCCCCTTCTACTTTTAGAGAATCCAGAGATGCCTTATGTATGCATAAATTTGTACATTCCTCATCATTTATCCCTTTTTCACCCCTCTGTGAAAAACATGGTTTGCCACAATCAGAATTATTCAGATACCTCCAAATAAAATGTTTTTTCACACCCTTAGTGACCACTTTATCCCCGCTAATGCACCTGACTAGTTTTGAAGAAATTTGTAATAAAGACCCTCATGTCAGAGGTACAATCTCCACCATTTACTCTCACTTACTGGCCCATTCTAGTAAGGACAAACCACCCTATATTCGGAAATGGGAGGGGGACTTGGAACGCACACTAGATGTCTCAGATTGGAACCAAATATGGCCCACAACAAAAGCAGCCTCCCCTAACATATTAGCGGTTGAGGCTAACTACAAAGTAATGACAAGATGGTACCTGGTACCTACTAGAGCAGCAAACTATGTTCAAAATTACCCGGCACACTGTTTTAGAGGTTGTTCAGACTTGGGCACATACTTTCATGTTTGATGGTCGTGTCCAGTAGCTCAAACATTTTGGAAGGGATTATACAAAATTGCTTCTAAACTACTTGGGAAAACAATCCCTTTTAATCCAGCAATAGCCCTTCTCAACTTGAAACCTGACTTTATTACTCATACCCAATTTAAATTGTTAGTGCAACTCTTCACAGCGGCTACACAGACTTTAGCAAAGGCTTGGAAATCATCCACGCTAGTTATAAGTGAAGCAAAAGCAAGAATGAACTGTTTTATGACCCATGCCAAGATGACAGCTATTGAATTGGACGCGATCCCCAGATTTGAAGCCATATGGCAGCCTTGGATTACATATAGTATGCCAACACTTGATAATAGTGTGCTACTGCCATGGTAGCTCAGACATCAAGCCATAATTTTTAAACTATTCATGCTCCAGTTGTAGTGGTGACTCTTGGCCTGGCCTCGTGGACTTCTCTACCCTCTCTTTCTTTCTCTCTTTCCCACTGTCTTTCGTTTCTATTTTTTCTCTATCTACTATTCTCTTCTACGACTTTGAAGCTCCAACTTTTATGGTAATTATTATCTCTTTTATTATCTGGAATTAAAATGAGACACTGTTCTCCATAGAATTTACATTACTCTTTAAATCTCTCAATTCTAAAGGGAAATAATATACATTGTTCTTTTTATTTTTTTCTCTTCCTTTTTTTTTCCCTTCTTCATCATAAATTGTCTTGTTTTATTATACTATAAAATATTTTACTTTTGTATAAATGTAAACAAGCTTCAATATTTTGAATCTACACTATTCACTATCTCTATTGTATATATTCTCTGTACTCAATAAAATACGTTTGACAAGAAAATGTTTTAGAATTGAAATATTTTCGAATTTGGTTGAAATGTTTTCTAATGCGGTTAAAATGTTTTCTAATGCGGTCGAATTTGAATATGAATAAATTAGACGAATTCTGAAAACAAATTAAACATTAACAAATCTAACTAAAGGAAATTGGTAAAATAACGAATCGAAACGGTGCGGTGTCATTTGTCCCAATTTATGTTGTAATATACCTGGTTGATTCCCCTGATTACATGTTTAAAAGACTCACTTTGCAGGGGGGGGGGGGTTCTTTCCTAAATGGGGTCATTTTTTGGGCTTTTACATTGTCCTGGTACTCCAGGGCCTTGTGTAACGCCTCGTACACATGATCAGATTATTGGCCAACAAAACCGTGGTCTTTTGTCCAAAGGGCGTTGGCCCAAACTTGTCTTGCATACAAATAGCAAGGAATTTTCGGCCAACAAATACGAACGTAGTGACGTACTACGTTATTTTTCCGTCCTTTAGCGCCACCCTGTGGGCTCCTTCAAATTTCGTGTTTGGTGAGTGTTGATTCGCGCTTTTCATTTTTTGTACTTTTAATTTCACGCTTTTCATTTCGCGCTGTTCAGTTTGTTTCTGAACAGCCGTATGTCAACCAGCCATGTTGCGGGATCTGAGAAGATAACATGTTATTTATTATTGGCCTTGGAGTTATTGCTTTGACATTATTTTTTTGGTTGAATAATGATTTGATTTGGTATATTTTCTATATTTTTGGATGCATAGAATGCACTTTTTAGTTAAGTTCTATTGGCAGATAGCATGTCTAATTGTATTTGTTTTCTTTTTCTAATACACAATAAAAAAAACTGTGGAAAATAATAATACTGGCAATGCGTTTTACTTCAAATAACAGTTTGGGAGTACAATAATACAAAATACAAATACATAATAAAAATACAATGTAAAATTGACAAGGGACACCAACATAGTTGTATCCTTGATCTTAAAAACTACGGGATAATGGTGTTGTGGTAATAATATTATTCTTGATATCACTAGAAAAAAAAGCCTTTGAAAATTTGTTTGCAATAACTCCATCAGTATCACCAGCAAAGCAGCTTAATTTTTATCCCATTAACCACTTGCCGACCGCCGACCATCAAATGACAGCCAGACGGTGCAGCTCTTGTGGCGGGAGGGTGTCATATGACATCCTCCCATTTAAACAGGGAATGCGCACGATCGTGCTCGCGCATCCCTGTTCCTTCGGTGGCGGCGTGTCACGGAGACACCGCTCGCCACTGAGGGGGGTGAACAGCCATTGGGTATAGCTGTTTACCACATGATCAGCCGTGATGAAGTCATGGCCGATCACAGATGGTTACACCCCCACTGTGCACGGCGAGCGATCGCGAGCGCGCTGCACGTGCACATCGGTGGCGGCGTGTTCCTGGGAACACTGCTCGTCACTGACGCTGGTAAACAGTCATTGCCCGGCTGTTTACCCACCTGATCGGCTGTGATCATTTCACAGCCGATCACTAAATGTAAACAAACCACGGTAACGAGATGTTACCGGGTTCTCCTCCTCACACACCGATCGTGTGTGAGGAGGAGATTGCGGTAACATCTCGTTACCGCTTACAGTGTACCCCAATCACACTGATTGCCCCCCAATAAAGAGGACCTGTCACCACCCATCATAGTACCTGTCACTCACAGTCCATCAGAGTACCTGTCACAACCCATCAGAGTACCCGAGTACCTGTCACAGCCCATCAGAGTACCCGAGTACCTGTCACAGCCCATCAAAGTACCCGGGTATCTGTCGCCAGCCCATCAGAGTACCCGAGTACCTGTCACAGCCCATCAGAGTACCCAAGTACCTGTCACAGTCCATCCGAGTACCTGTCACAGCCCATAAGAGTACCCGAGTACTTGTCACAGCCCATCAGAGTACCCGAGTACCTGTCACAGCCCATCAGAGTACCCAAGTACCTGTCACAGCCCATCAGAGTACCCGAGTATCTGTCACAGCCCATCAGAGTACCCAAGTACCTGTCACAACCCATCAAAGTACCCGAGTACCTGTCACCAGCCCATCAGAGTACCCGAGTACCTGCCACAGCCCATCAGAGTACCTGAGTAGCTGTCACAGTCCATCCGAGTACCTGTCATGGGCCATCAAAGTACCTGGATACCTGTCACAGCCCATCAGAGTACCCGAGTACCTGTCACAACCCATCAGAGTACCCGAGTACCTGTCACAGCTCATCAGAGTACCCGAGTACCTGTCACAGCCCATCAAAGTACCCCAGTACCTGTCACAGCCCATCAGAGTACCCGAGTACCTGTCATAACCCATCAGAGTACCCGAGTACCTGTCACAGCTCATCAGAGTACCCGAGTACCTGTCACAGCCCATCAAAGTACCCGAGTACCTGTCACAGTCTATCAGAGTACCCGAGTACCTGTCACAGCCCATCTAAGTACCCGAGTACCTGTCACAGCCCATCAGAGTACCCGAGTACCTGTCCCAGTCCATCTGAGTAACCGAGTACCTGTCCCAGTCCATCTGAGCCCAGAGTACCTGTCACAGCCCATCAGAGTACCCAAGTACCTGTCACAGTCCATCCGAGTACCCAAGTACCTGTCACAGCCCATCAGAGTACCCAAGTACCTGTCCCAGTCCATCTGAGTAACCGAGTACCTGTCCCAGTCCATCTGAGTACCCGAGTACCTGTCCCAGTCCATCTGAGTACCCGAGTACCTGTCACAGTTCATCTGAATACCTGAATAGCTGTCACAGTTCATCTGAGTACCTGAGTACCTGTCACAGTTCATCTGAGTACCCGAGTACCTGTCACAGTCCATATGAGTACCTGAGTACCTATCACCGCCCCTTCAGATTTCCCAAATACCAGTCACCAGGCCATCAGAGAACCTGTCACCAGGCCATCAGAGTACCCGAGTACCTGTCACCAGGCCATCAGAGTACCCGATTACCTATCACCAGGCCATCAGAGTACTTGAGTACTTGTCACCAGACCATCAGAGTACTCAAGTACCTGTCATCAGCCCATCAGAGTACCATAGTACCTATCTGCAGCCCATCAGAGTACCCAAGTACCTATTTGCAGTCCATGCCTCATAGAATATACGTTGGGGTGTTTGCTTTCCAAAATGGGGTCATGTTGTGGGTAATTCTATTGTCCTGGTGCTCCAGGACCTTCAAAAGTGTGATAGGTAGGAATGAAATGAGATGTGTCATTTATGCTCCTAGAACGCCTGAAGGTACTACTTCAATTTTCGGCCTCTCTATGTGACCAGGCTGTGTAAAAGTCCTACACATGTGGTATTGCCATACTCAGGAGGAGTAGCAGAATGTGTCTTGGGGTGTAATTTTTGCTATATACATGCTATGTGTTAAAAATATCTTATAAATTGGCAACTTTGTGTAAAAAAAATGCGTTTTCATTTTTTTCCACATTTTCCAAAAGCTTCTGGAAAAAAATGAACCGTTCAAAAGACTCATTATGCCTCACAGATTATACGTTGGGGTGTTTGCTTTCCAAAATGGGGTCATTTTATGGGAAATTCCATTGTCCTGGTACTCCAGGGCCTTCAAAATGTAATAGGTGGTTGAGAAATGAGATGCGTCATTTTTGCTCGTAGAACGTCTGAAGGTACTACTTCAATGTTGGTGCTCTGTATGTGGCCAGGCTGTGTAAAAGTCTCACACATGTGGTATCGCCATACTCGGGAAGAGTAGCAGAATGTATTTTGGGGTGTAATTTGTTGTATGCATATGCCGTGTGTGAGTGAGAAATAACCTGATAATATGACAATTTTGTAAAAAAAAAAAAATAATAAAAAAAAATCTTCATTTTGCAAAGAATTGTGGGAAAAAATTACAACTTAAAAAAACTCACCATGCTACTTACTTAATACCTTGGGATGTCTACTTTCTAAAAAGGTGTCATTCGGGGGGTATTTGTACTTTCCTGACTTGTTAGTGTCTCAAGAAATGAGATACACCTGATGTACTGAAGGCCTGATCAGATGTGATCAATTTTTAGTGATCGGCACCATAGTTTGTAGACTCTATAACTTTAACAAAGACCAAATAATATACACTAATGTGGGTTATTTTTTACCAAATATATGTAGCAGTATAAATTTTGGACAAAATTTATGAAAAAAAATTACTGATTAGCAAAAATTTATGACAGAAACAAAGAAAAGGGCACTTTTTTCATAAAATGTACGTACATTTATAGCACAAAAAATAAAAATAAAACACTAGTGATTAAATACCACTAAAAGAAAGCTCTATTTGTGTGGAAAAAAGGACGCAAGGTTCATATGGGTACAGTGTTGCATGGCTGAGTAATTGTCATTCAAACTGTGAGAGCGCTGAAAGCTGAAAATTGGTCTGGTCAGGAAGGGGGTGTAAGTGCACTGTATTGAGGTGGTTAAAGAAGAAGAGAATTGTGTGCTGCATTTTGAGATTTCATAATTTTCCACTTCACGAATGTTAATTCTCCATTACGAACTCTAGTTTACAAGACCAACCGCTTCTGGCTCATCCTTGCTTCCGAGCATGCGTGTTTATACTTTGGGCTTTTGTCCGACGGACTTGTGCACACATGCTTGGAAAATCCGACAACAGACATTTGTCTGCGGAAAATTTTTAAATCTGAGATCCAACATTTGTCTGTGGAAAATCCGACAACAATTGTCTGATGGAGCGTACACATGGTGAGATGTTCTGCCAACAGCCTATCATCACACATTTCCCATTGGAAAATCCAATCATGTGTATGAGGCTTAAAAGGTAGTCAAGATGTGTATTTTATGCTCCCAGAACACCTGATGGCGCTCCCTACATGTTGGGCCTCTGTACATGGCCAGGCATTGTAAAAGTCTCACACATGTGGTATCGCCACACTCAGGAGGAGTAGAAGAATGTATTTTGGGGAGTAGTTGCAAGTATGCATATGCTGTGTGTGAGAAATAACTTGTTATAACAGAAACAAAGAAAAATTATATTTTTTACAAAATGTTTGGACTTTTTTCATCTAAAGAGCAAAACAGAAAAACCTCAAGAAGACATAAGAATAAAAAACACAAAAAGAAAGCACTATTTGTGTGAAAAAAGGGATGACAATTTCGTATGGGTACAGCGTTGCATGACTGAGTAATTAGCATTAAAAATGTGAACTGAAAATTGGTCTGGTTAGGAAGGGGGTTTAAAGCGGACCTCCACCCTGAAGTGGAAGTTCCGCTCATCTGATCCCTCCCCCCCCCTCGGTGCCACAATTGGCACCTTTCAGGGGGGAGGGGAGTGCAGATACCTGGATAATCCAGGTATCTGCACCCACTTCCTGGACAAGCTAGCCGCAGCTAGCTGCAGATGCCCCGCCCCCCGTTGGGTTCTGGGAAACACACAGTTCCCAGGACACAGTGGGGACAAGTGGAGATGCACAGCGCGACTCGCGCATCCGCAGTAGGGAACCGGGCAGTGAAGCCGCAATGCTTCACTTCCCGATTCCCTGACAGAGGATGGTGGCAGGGGCAGCGGAGAGACAATCGATTGCTCGTCATCTGCCGCCGACATCACTGGACCCTGGGACAGGTAAGTGTCAATTTATTAAAAGTCAGCAGCTGCAATATTTGTAGCTGCTGGCTTTTAATAATTTTTTTAAAGGTGCAGCTCCTCTTTTAGTGCCCAGTGGGCAAGTAGTTAAACTGATTGTAAAGTCTTGTTTTTTTCCTATAAAAATAACAAACATGTTATTCTTACCTGCTCTGTTGCAGTGGATTTGCACAGAGCAGCCCAGATCCTTCTCTTCACGGGTCCCTCTTCTGTGCTCCTGGCCCCTCTCTCCTGTTCAGTGCCCCCACAGCAAGCGGCTTGCTTTGGGGGCACCCAAGCTGAGTCACAGATCCATGTGTCCGTTTAGACACGGAGCCCGACCCGGCCCTGCCGCCTCTCTCTCCTGATGGGCTAGTTGACTTTGATTGATAGCAGCAGCAGCAGCTAATGGGGCCGCTGCTGTGTCTCAGCCAATCAGGAGGGAGAATCTCAGATGGCTGAGACACTCATGGACATCGCTAGACAGAGTGGAACCTCAGGCCAGTGTTAGGGGGGCTGTAACACACAGAAGGCTTTTTATCTTAATGCATAGAATAAAACCTTCTGACTTTACAATCCCTTTAAGGACTGATAAGTTGCAATGTACTAATATGCAACTATTAAAAAAATAAAAATATCACCTCTGGAATGATAAGCTGCAATAATAAATTCATATTTTTGCTTATACCAACCTATTCCAGTTAAACTATTCAAGCTGACAATAAACCTGGTAGCTTTACTTTCGTTAACAGACTAAGCTGTGAAAAAAAAAAAAACTTTATCCAAAAAGGAAGAGAAATTGTTTATGTAATTGTTTAAAAAGTGTTAGCTGGAGTTGAGTTTTAATATATTGTGTAAAGTCGGTCTAATTCTGTAAGTCCATATAACACTACCCTCTCCAGCCAGTGCTGCTATCCAAGGATGTCTCTGTTTCTCTTCTATATACATACCTCCCAACTTTTTTAGATGGGAATGAGGTATACCTTTTAGCAAAAGTATGCAGGTACAGGACACACTCCCTGCCACGGCACCTTAACCCTTTTGCTACCGGGTCCGTATGACATACAGACCAGACAGTGGGGGGCTTCACACACAATCCAGTGGCTGCAAACTCCTGCCTGTCAGGTGGAAGCATTTGGGTGGCTGATTGCTTGTACACACTGCGGTACTGGCCCACAAGCCCCTTCCCCCATGCGCGCATGCCTTCGCCATGTATTCCAGGCTCCGCTCGCCCATCTGCAGCCCTGGATCTGAAATAGCAGGTGGACACAGGTCCTCTCTCATCCCTTTCTTACTATGACCCAGAAAGTGATGTGCATGACGTCACTTCCAGGTCACCCTGTCACTTTCCCCAGCTAGAATCGCAGGGAAGGGATGTATTGAAATGCAATGTGCATTGCAATATATTCAGTGAACCCTGCTTGTCTCATTCAAGAGAACCTGCCACCTAAAAATCATCACATTTGTAACTTTGTGTCCCTTATGCAATGAAAAAAAAAGTTAAGCAAAGAAAACTTTTTTTGCAAAAAAATAAAGTTACACCCAAGCAGATAAAATCACCCCCCCCCCAATTTTTTTTAAGGCACCCCCCTCCCCCACATATACACATGTACGAACGTAAATGCATGCTTGAAAACGTTGATCACGATACACATTTTACACATTACCATGCACACCGGAGGGAGATCAATAATTTTAGCACAAGACCTTCTCCGTTACTAAACTGATAACCTATAGGGGCTTTTGAAGCATTGCCTATAGTAAATATAGGGTACTAAATTCGTCACCATTTCACGGGTGCATACAAATTTAAGTGTAGTGCCCCCCCTAAGGAGTCGCAGATGAACTTGGATTCTCCACCCTTCACAGCCAGGCACACCGAATCTTCACAGTCACTTCAGAGTCTTGAAACAGTCCAGTACTTAGTGTTTTTCGTTTTATTGAGGGGTAATAACTTGGATAGGGATTGGGAAAAATGAGGGGATGCCCACTTGACTTCAAACAACTTCAGAGACAGCTTCTCCTATACACAGTCTATATACACTCCTCACTTGCTCCAACACACTTGCTTGCAAAACTCCAGCTGGCACACTGTTTGAGAATCTGACAAAAAGCACTCAGTCAGATTTTAGAGCAATAGCCTGTTATAGGCAGGAACCTGAGGCCCCTTTAAGTGTGTAGCAAAGAAAAAAAAATCAGTGTCCAGCTTCTATCCTTGTGGCTACTGATCCCAGCACCACCTTTTCAGGCACTGCCAGCCTGCCTGGCTGAAGCTGCCCCTTTCACTAGTCCTCCTGGCTACTTTTCCACAGCCATCCCAGACTGACACTCTCTCCACAGTCTTCCCAGACTGATCACTCACCAGCCCACCCAGATGACTTCTCAGGAGACCTTCTGGATAGGCTGACCTGCTCCTGCTGTCCTCTTCTTGCTCTCCTGCCTCCAGGAGGGATTCCTCCATGTGTTGTAGAGGGTTCCTCCAGCACCCAAGCCCCAGGCCTGAGGTCACCCCCCCAGACTAGAGGACCTCCTCAAGGGTCCCCAACAGCCTCCTCAGCACTACTTCTCTATCTTCCTCCTGACTGCCCTTCTGGCATGATCCATGAACATTTATGAGGTGGCCTGCCCCCTGCCAGCTCATTTTACTGGGGATTGGCTGGGGCCCTCATCAATACTCCAAGAAGCTCCTCGTAGACTCCACCCACTACTTCTGGAAGTTTCTCCATGGTTCCAGAAAGCAGGGGGAGTCACCAGAGGTGCTGCTTGCTGAGTCATCCTGCCTCTCTGAGTCACTCAGCCCTCACCCAGACTCAACCCAGGCCTGGCTCTCAGCCAAGACAAATTTACCTACACTACAGCTTACTCTCCAAAAAAAAAGAGAAGAAACTGCATCTAGCACACTAGAGGGTACTACATAACTGTTACATCTTTATACTGGCTTTTGACATTTACAAATGCAAACATTTGTAAATTGTATGAAAGGTTTAGCACTGTGAAAGGCTTTTTGAAAGATAAATAGTGCATTTTATATACAACTATATCGATCAGACCAAAATGAGGGACACATGAAGAGGAAAGAGGGACAGAGTGACTTTGTTCCAAATCAGGGACAGTCACTAGACATCAGGGACAGTTGAAAGCTATACAGATATAGAGGAGGATGACACTAAGGCAGGACATGTGTTACTGGCCAAATCACCTTGTAAAAATAAAGGAAAAAAGGTGTTAAGCTTAAGCCTAAAGCTGCCACCACATCTAAAGACTTGTAGGCTACAATATATAGCATTTTTGTTTTTAGATTTATACGTGTAGTAATAGAAAATTGAACTATATTGCTCAATATATGGAGCATATAGCTGGTGAACTGTCTGATTCAATGTGCAGTCATAGGGATGATGTTTGTATCTCCATATGGGTTTGATGCTGTGGGACGCGCTCTTGTTGATAGCTTTCCTGGGCATGTAGGAGCAGGAGATTTGAAATACCAGTGTAGTGAACACAAGGCTTTTGGTGCTAATATTTGTGAGCACTTAAAGAGGAAGTAAACCCCTTCAAACCACTTTGACCTACAGGTAAGCCTAGATTAAGGCTTACCTGTAGGTCCAAGCAATATCTCCTAAACCTATATGGTTTAGGAGATATTTGCCCGAAAATGGGCACCGCTGTCTACGGCGCATGCGCCGTAGACAGCGGCGCGCAGGCGCACTAAATGCGGCGAGTCCAAGAATGGATTTGCCTAATTTGTCGACTCCCGTGCGCATGCGCGGAAGTGACGTCATCGCGGCTTCGCCGAATGGCAGCGTCGGAGCTGCGAGACGCGACTCCCGTGCGCATGCGCGGGAGTGACGTCATCGCGGCTTCGCCGCTGTCATTGGTCGGAGCTGCGAGACGCCACCAGCAAGATGGACGCGGCGGACTACAGGGATCAGCGGCGACTTCGCTGGCTCCTGTGTCAGGTAAGTGACACATAATGAGCTACTATGCGATGCATAGTAGTCCATTATGCTTTACCTTTGCAGGGAAAAAAAGAGGAAGTAAACCCATCAGGGTTTACTTCCTCTTTAATTCTAATATACAACACATTCATCTCCACTTTCTTTTTGCGATCCATCAAGTCTTAAGAGAGTTACCTATCCCACTAGATTAGAAAAATCACACCAACCTTCCAGAGGAATATAGTAATTTATTTGACAGTAGGCGTAGTCTATATACAGTGCCAGCAGATGTGACATAAGTAACATGAAACATTGAAAGAAAGAAGATAAATAATTTATGACATGCCGTCTTTTTTCAGAATCAAACGTAAGATGAAAATTATGTTCAAAACGACTAAAAATATACAGTATATTTCACATAACGGCTAGTACCTATAGTGTGTTGGACCTGTAACATTTTTTCTGAGTTTAATCTGTGATTCTTAAAATTTTGTCTGAGCTACTAACATTTGATTGTTGTTCCATCCAACATAAATGCACGGAATATGACCCTATCACAGCATCAGGCAAAAGAGTCTATAGATATCAGTTTGTGTCAATAATTCTGGCTCTATTATTTTTTCAGTCTAATTTGAATTTTAAACTGCTGTGCAGAGGGTGAAGAGAGTTTAATATAAAGCTGGAAATCAGGTAATTACATAGAACACAGTTCCAGTAAATTCACCAGTTGCTCATTGTATATTCATACAAACAAAAGGCAGCTTCTGGGATTTAGTATTATCCCAGCAGTGTTATGTCTTTCTATTTTTGGTCTTTTCTTGTTACAACAAAATTACATATCTGGTGGTGGCCCAGTGGATAGTTACATCATAATAACCTGTTAGATTGGAATGTTAACTTAGATCTCGATCACTGTGACTTTTATTGATCAGATGTCCTACTGTGTTTCTGCTACAATGCATCTTCTTTTACAAGCTTTTTTTTTTTTTTACAAGGTATTTTCCTGCTTTTGTCTAGAAGGCATAGTGACTACTTTTTGTCTTTATGCTCATGGTTCATTGTTCATTAGTCCTTGTTCAATGTACCCTCATAGGATGAATATGAACTTGTTAACAAGGCACGTTGATTACATTTTCAATTTGGTTGAAGGTGGTAGGCTTACATTGTAGGTCTGAAGCTATGTCTGTAGGTACATGCAAACACATTTTTGCATACATACGTAGAGCAAGAACTGACTAATGAGCAGGCAGAAAAGGTGCCATAAGCTGCATTAGAATCAGGGTCAGACTGAATCTATGGTAGCCCAGCCCTGCTCACCTCCTTAAGACCTTGTTTCTGAAGACATGCACTATAGACACAATCTTGCTGTTTCTGTCCCTCTTCATCCTTCAAAGAAAATATTCTAAGAAAAAACACTGCGCTATCCAAACATAAAAAAGCTGCTAACACACCGAAATGGATATTTAAGGTAAAAAGTGTACAATCTATACAAAAGTGTAGCGCTGAAAAAATAAAAAAATGTGCAAAAAATACAAGTACATGTATAATATCCCCATATACAGCCACCTGGGACCCTATAAATGTTACCTGTGGTGAGAGCATTAATCCTAATAAACACCAAAATTGTATTAGTGAAACAATTTACCACATAGAATTGTGCTTATATGTGTCTATAGAACGGAACAATTGCCAAATAAAATTGTGTTTTTTTGTGTCCATAAAACAAAATAATCAAAACGGAAAATTTTTTGTTTAAACATAAAGTCTCTTTGTTTGATGAAAATATTCAAGTCCCACGTGTATAATTAAATTGCAAATCCACCTTCCACTCTTAAAGGGATAGCATGCGAACACCACCCCTGTGAATGCGGGCTTACCAGACGTATCTGACCCAAAAGAATATATATTCAAAGGGTCGTACAGGCTTTTGTAGTATCTGTAGAAATTCAAACTCGCATATGGTGAATCGCGAAGGAAACGTCAAAACAATCTCTCCGCCATTGCAATTGATGGTAATAGGTTTTAGATAGAGGTCCAGCTCAGAATGATGGACGCATAAAATAAAAAGATGGGGCCATATAGTGTAATTCCATTAAAAAACAAAGTTTAATAAAAATAGTAACAAACTCACATTTATGAAGTGAATCAAGCACTTTCAAATAAAAATCAGCTGCAGTGGAGTCCTGGGGTCTTCACCCTTCTGAACTCCTTCAGTACTGCTGTTCTGGTCATCTAATAGGTGCCATTTTAGAATTTAGCAACATAGCCTCGGGAGTGAAAGTGCACTGCAAAGGGTTACAGCCTCAAGTAGGATGCTAAAGCTGTGATGTCACTAATAATTTGGTATTGGCAGTGAAGGTGTTGTAGTTTCTACTAATTCTCTACTACCTATCCTTCCAACTACTGCAATGCATATTGTAAAGTGAGAATAGTGGGAGGCACGGGGTAGGCATTTGGTGAAGAACAGCCATTCTTGACTTGAGACAAGGAGTCACTAAGAACCCAGAGCCCTGCTCTAGAGAGTGTAAAATTAAAATATACATAGCTACTGAGCCTGTAGCTGTGTAGACCAAATATTTCCCTTTTTGACTATGCAGTTCCAAGGTCTCTATTCTCTTCTTACTGTTACTGATCCCTACCACCTGCCTTTCTTTCCTACCTCACCATAACTATTCCTTTCTGACCCCCTCCCATTCTCCTTTGTCATTGTTGGAACCAAATCATTCTGCCCTCTTTTCTCCTTGGTTGTCTGTATTGTTCTGGTAGACCTAAAAAATTTAGCATTAGGAAAAAATCATTATATTACACTAAACCTTTACTAAATGGATCTGCTTTAATCAAGATTGCATTGCTATTTATTGAAAATCTAGTTAAAAGGAAAAGTGGTGGAAAAAAAGCCCTTTGTAGGTAGTCAAACATATTTTACATATTCATTCCCGATCGTCTGTGTAACTGGAAGTATGGCAAGGCATATGTCCTTTGCCTACATACTGTGTGCTCAAAAGTGTTCCTCTTCCTTAGCTCAGAAAATTTGGAGGTAGTAAGAAATATTACAGATGCTTTCTGTGTGTAATTTTCCCATGCTCACATAAAAGGCCATATTCATTAATCAAATTATTTTTAACCATGATATTTTTAACCATTCCATTACACAACTTCTATGCAGCTTTTTGGGTAGGTAAGTGCCCTCTAGTGACTACTTCCTCTGGGGAGCCCAGGTACTGTCAAAGGGTAGAATTAGTAACAGCAAACTTTGAAAGCACATGACAAGGTACAGGCTGGTAAAGTTTCTTTCAGAGAAAGAGAACAATTACATAATTTGAATAATTAAAGTTGGAATTTCAGCACATACTGGCTGGTGATAAGGTCAATGAGAGAGGTAATTGGCTATGTAACACAGTCAGATAGTTCTGAATATGAAATCTCTTAAACTGCTAATTAAATGGAGAGCAGCTGCACGATTAAAATAAAAATAATGGTGATGTCTAGTCTGAGTTGGGTGTGAAAGATGCACTTTTGCAACTTCATTTTAAAGGGCCTTGGGGCAGTAATGCATAGACACATATATTGTAATAAGAACATATGAAAACAAATCAGGAGAACTATGAAACTTTTTTTTCCATTCTTTAACCACCTCAATACAGGACACTTAAACCCCCTTCCTTCCCAGACCATTTTTCAGCTTTCAGTGCTCTCTTACTTTGAATGACAATTACTCAGTCATGCTACACTGTAACCAAATGAATTTTTTATCATTTTGTTCACACAAATAGAGCTTTCTTTTGGTGGTATTTATTCACCACTTCATTTATTATTTTTTGTAATATAAGCTAAAAAAGAGCGAATTTTTTGAAAAAAAAACTCAATTTTCTACTTTCTCTTTTAAAAGAAACCAAAAAAATCTAATTTTGGCGAAAATTTAGGCCAAAATGTATTCTACTACATGTCTTTGGTAAAAAAAATCCTGATAAGTGTATGATCATTGGTTTGTGTGAAAGTTATAGAGCCTACAAGCCATGCTATGCATAATTGAAAATGTATCAATCCTAATGCACTGATGGCCTATCTCAGTTCTTGAGGCCCTAAAATGTCAGGACAGTACAATAACCCCCCAAATGACCCCTTTTTGGAAAGAAGACAGTCTGCGGTAATTGGTAAGAGGCGTAGTGAATTTTTTGAAGTTGCAATTTTTTCCCCACAATGCTTTGGAAAATTAAGAAATATATATATATTTTTTTTTTTCACGAAATTATCATATTTACAAGTTATTTCTCACACATGGTGCAGGCATAATTGCAATTACACCCCAAAATACATTCTGCTATTCGTCCTGAGTATGGAGATACCCCATGTGTCAGACTTTTCCACAGCCTGGCCACATACAGAGGCCCAACATCCATGTAGCACCATCAGGCGTTCTAAAGGCATAAATTAACACATTTCAACACATGAAACACATTTCATTTCCTGAGTACCTATTACATTTTTGAAGGCCCTGGAGCACCAGGACAATGGAATTACCCACAAAGTGACCCCATTTTGGAAAGAAAACAACCCAATGTATATTCTGTGAGGCATAATGAGTCTTTTGAACATATAATTTCTTTCCACAAGTTTTTGGAAAACGTGGAAAGAAAATGAAAACCTATTTTTTTTTCACAAAGTTGTCAATTTAGAAAATCTTTCTAACACATAACATGTACATAGCCAAAATGACACCCCAAAATTCATTCTGCTACTCGTCCTGAGTATGGCGATACCCCATGTGTCAGACTTTTCCACAGCCTAGCAACATACAGAGGCCCAACATCCACATAGCACCATCAGGCGTTCTAAAGGCATAAATTACACATTTCATTTCCTGAGTACCTATTACATTTTTGAAGGCCCTGGAGCACCAGGACAATGGAATTACCCACAAAGTGACCCCATTTTGGAAAGAAAACAACCTAATGTATATTCTGTGAGGCATAATGAGTCTTTTGAACATGTAATTTCTTTCCACAATTTTTTGGAAAATGTGGAAAGAAAATAAAAACCTATTTTTTTTTCACAAAGTTGTCAATTTAGAAGATCTTTCTAACACATAACATGTACATAGCCAAAATGACACCCCAAAATACATTCTGCTACTCGTCCTGAGTATGGCAATACCCCATGTGTCAGACTTTTCCACAGCCTAGCAACATACAGAGGCCCAACATCCATATAGCACCATCAGGCGTTCTAAAGGCATAAATTACACATTTCATTTCCTGAGTACCTATTACATTTTTGAAGGCCCTGGAGCACCAGGACAATGGAATTACCCACAAAGTGACCCCATTTTGGAAAGAAAACAACCTAATGTATATTCTATGAGGCATAATGAGTCTTTTGAACATGTAATTTCTTTCCACAATTTTTTGGAAAATGTGGAAAGAAAATAAAAACCTATTTTTTTTCACAAAGTTGTCAATTTAGAAGATCTTTCTAACACATAACATGTACATAGCCAAAATGACACCCCAAAATACATTCTGCTACTCGTCCTGAGTATGGCGATACCCCATGTGTCAGACTTTTCCACAGCCTAGCAACATACAGAGGCCCAACATTCATATAGCACCATCAGGCGTTCTAAAGGCATAAATTACACATTTCATTTCCTGAGTACCTATTACATTTTTGAAGGCCCTGGAGCACCAGGACAATGGAATTACCCACAAAGTGACCCCATTTTGGAAAGAAAACAACCTAATGTATATTCTATGAGGCATAATGAGTCTTTTGAACATGTAATTTCTTTCCACAATTTTTTGGAAAATGTGGAAAGAAAATAAAAACCTATTTTTTTTTCACAAAGTTGTCAATTTAGAAGATCTTTCTAACACATAACATGTACATAGCCAAAATGACACCCCAAAATACATTCTGCTACTCGTCCTGAGTATGGCGATACCCCATGTGTCAGACTTTTCCACAGCCTAGCAACATACAGAGGCCCAACATCCATATAGCACCATCAGGCGTTCTAAAGGCATAAATTACACATTTCATTTCCTGAGTACCTATTACATTTTTGAAGGCCCTGGAGCACCAGGACAATGGAATTACCCACAAAGTGACCCCATTTTGGAAAGAAAACAACCCAATGTATATTCTGTGAGGCATAATGAGTCTTTTGAACATATAATTTCTTTCCACAAGTTTTTGGAAAATGTGGAAAGAAAATAAAAACCTATTTTTTTTTCACAAAGTTGTCAATTTAGAAGATCTTTCTAACACATAACATGTACATAGCCAAAATGACACCCCAAAATACATTCTGCTACTTGTCCTGAGTATGGCGATACCCCATGTGTCAGACTTTTCCACAGCCTGGCCGCATACAGAAGCCCAACATACAAGTACCACCTTCAGGCTTCTAACATATAGCATGTACACACCAAGAATTACACACCAAAATACATTCTGCTGAGCAAAGGGTAAAAAAAAGGCTCACCTGTGGTTTTAGCAGACAGGGACACCGTTCCAGAGCAGTCAAAGCATTTTCTAGACAGCCAAAGGAAATGTCCAGGAATTGTCCAGGCAGCAGACAGATATGGAAAATGATGAACATGGTTCAGTACAGTCCAAGGTTTAGCAGGCAGTTCAGGCATAGGCATGTCCAGTTCAGGTGGCAGGCACAGGCATGGCCAGTTTAGGTGGCAGGCAAAGGCAGGGCCAGTTCAGATGGCAGCAGGCGGCACTTTGTACATTGGGCCTTGGTCAGGTAAGACCCGAGGACAGGGGTAGAGGCTTCTTCCCACCCAAATCTCTACGAAGCCTCCGAGTCTCCAGACCCTAATCCGAGAAAACGAAAAACCTGGAGAAAAAGGTTTTCTCCACTCGGAAAACTTTTTCTGGAGCCCCTCACATGTGAGACCCCTGTGCTGTACAGTGGCAGGGCAAATGATCAGTTCAGGAGGCAGGCAAAAAGCATGGTCATTTAACAGGCCGAGGTCAATTCACGTTGAAGGCAGAAATATGTTTGGCAGAGGCATAGTCATTTAACAGTCCGGGTCATACACAGAAATGGCAGAAAGTGGATACTGGAAAGAAATCATCTTCACTTTACTAATAGTTTAGTGAAGTATGATAGCTTCGATAGCAAGTTCCAATGCAGAGGCCTGGCTGGGAGGGACAGTCTGGACAGTAGTATCGGGTGTCACTGCGAATTCCTCTACTTGTACACACACGGCATCTTTTTTGGGGTTTGCGACCTGTTTGGGTAGGAGGGAGGATGTCGGGAAAGTGCCTTTCATGGAGTCTGGCTACTGCATCAGACCGAATTAGTTGAGTGGGTTGGCCATGGGGATAGACAAGGGCTGTGATGACATCTTCTTGGAATCTTAGATAGGTCAGGGAACTTTGGGTGCTCTTAGAAAAAATAATATAAGAATTGAACATGGCCAATTGCATCAAATAAACGGCGACTTTCTTGTACCAAAACAGTGATCTCCTGGTGGCCAAGTAGGGCTGCATCATCTGGTCATTCATATCCACCCCCCCCATGTATAAGTTATACTCGTGGATACATTTTGGCTTCTGGATGGGGCCTTTTCTTCTTTGCAGTTCCACCAAGGTGTCATTGTGTATTGTGGAAAGGATGTAGACATCTCTTTTTTTATCTCTCCACTTCACCGCTAGTACCTCGTCAGTCCGCATACTGGCCATTTCACCCTGTTTTAATTTCTTGGTGACCAATATCTGTGGGAAACCTTTGCGGTTGGTCCGTGCTGTCCCACAGGCCACAGTCTGCTTTAGGTATAGATGGCGGAAAAGTGGGAGACTTGTGTAGAAATTGTCTACATATAGGTGGTAACCTTTCCCAAGCAATGGTTGGATCAGCTGCCAGACAATTTTGCCACTTGTTCCCATGTAGGTAGGGCATCCAGGGGGGTATAGCTGTCTGTCTTTTGCCTCATAAATTATGAAGTCATATGTGTAACCCGTGGCCCTGTCACACGCCTTATAAAATTTTACCCCACGTCTGGCTCTTTTACTGGGCATGTATTGTTGTATTGCAAGTCGCCCAGTGAAGTGTAATAGGGATTCATCCACACAAATATTTTTAGCAGGGGTAAACATCTGTTTGAAACTGGCGGAAAAAAAATTGATTAGGGGCCGAATTTTGAATAATTTATCATAACTGGGATGATTTCGAGGGAGGCATTGGGCATTGTTATTGAAATGTAAAAATCTCATGATCATCTCATAACGGTTTCTGGGCATAATTGATGAATAGACCGGCATGTGGTGGATAGGTTGGGTAGACCAGTAGGAATGGACTTCATTTTTTTTTGTTAGCCCCATGTTGAGGGTTAGGCCAAGGAAAATTTTAAATTCTTCCACGGTGAGGGGTTTCCAAAAAAAAGGACGGGCATAGGAGGAACTGGGATTGTTGGCTATATGTTGGCTGGCATATAGATTACATTGCTCCACAATGTCAGTTAGGAGATCATTGGTAAAAAATAAATGAAAATAATAAAGTGGGGTTACATTTTCCGTCTGTATCTGAGGGCCTGGCTGGGATGTAAAAAGGGGAATAACAGGTTCTACTGACGTATCGGGCAGCCATGTTGGATACAGCAGAACATCTGGAAGGCTAGTATGGGCACTGCCTCGTTGATGGGATGCTCCGTTGCTAGTATCTGGCCTATCTTCAAGGAAGGTTGCAGAACTGCTGGTGGATACCTGCCTATCCCGGAGTGCTGCGCTGCTGGTGGATGCCTGCATATCATCCTGGAGTGGTGCCCTGCTGTTTGATGTCTGCGCCTGCTCATTTCTCCCGTTTCTCCTTGTTAGGATTCTATCTTCCTCGGTTTCCATCTCGGAGCCACTGCTTTCCACTGGCTCATAATCGCTATCCGAGTCTGACGGAGAGAGTTCCCCGCTACTCTCGTCCGACATACTCTGGAGCATCTGGAAAGCCTCCTCTGTGCTGTACGACCTTTTAGTCATGTTGACGGGCAGATGTCAGATGGCGGGCGTCAGATGTGCCTGATGGCGGGCGTCAGATGGGCCTGATGGCGGGCGTCAGATGGGCCTGATGGCGGGCGTCAGATGGGCCTGATGATGGCGGGCGTCAGATGAGCCTGATGATGGCGGGCGTCAGATGAGCCTGATGATGGCGGGCGTCAGATGGGCCTGATGATGGCGGGCGTCAGATGGGCCTGATGATGGCGGGTGTCAGATGGGCCTGATGGCGGGCAGATGCGCCCGGTGATGGCGGGGCAGATGCGCCCGGTGATGGCGGGGCAGATGCGCCCGGTGATGGCGGGGCAGATGCGCCCGGTGATGGCGGGTCAGATGCGCCTGGTGATGGCGGGTCAGATGCACCTGGTGATGGCGGGTGGCTGATGTGTCAGATGGCGGGCCGATGTGCCAGGTGTTTTTGGGGACACTGTGTTTTTGGGGACACTGTGTTTTGGGGGACACTGTGTTTTGGGGGACACTAGCTGGGAGATCAGTGGGTAAACAGCAGACAAACAGCTAGAAAACTCACTGATCTTCCCGGCTGAAGCAAAGATTTCTCTTCCTCTCCTCACTGACAGGTTCTGTGTGAGGAGAGGAAGAGATGAGAGCAGTTACAACTGCTCTCTATTTACATTACATGATGACTGTGATTGGACACAGTCGTCATGTGATCAGGAGGGCCAATCACATGGCCCTCCTGTTGTATTTTTCTCTCCGGTCTCCGGGGGTCTCAGGCAGATCGGGATCGCGCCGCTGCGCGGGCACGTGGCGGCGCGATCACCGGTTATCTGCCGCCCATCCCCCTTTGTTTACTTATGATGGCTGTGATTAGACACAGCCATCGTGCGGATCAGGAGGGCAAATGACATTGCTCTCCTGCCGATCCGAGATGCGGCGTATGCGGGGGACACGCGCGCACCGGGATCGCGCAGCTGCGCGGGAGCGCGCCCGCGCGATCCCGCTTCTTTGACATGACGTTCAGGAACGTCCTGTCAGGACTAGAGAGCTCCCACCTGGCCGTTTATATGCAGTGGCCGGGTGGGAAGTGGTTAATTTAGATTTTATGTGTACAACAAAAAAAAACCACAAAACATATAGTAAAGTAGGATAGTGAAACAATCAAGAGAAAATTACAAGAGTGAACATTAAAACAAGCTTGGTTTGTTTGAAACTGCTTTAGTAAAGCACTTTTTCTATACGTCATAATTCCTGGCTTGATGTGGATATCAGATTTGTACAGGCTGGTGCCATTTCATCCTTCCCTGTGACTATCTGCCTTTTCCACAGTCAATCAGTGGAGGTTAAGTCATTCATCACTAGGGATGAGTTTCGTATTCGAGTCGAACATACGCTCGACTCAAACATCGGCTGTTCGCCCGTTCGGCGAATTCCGAACGTTATGGGCTGTTCGCGCCAAATTCGTGTGGCGCTCACGGCCCACAATGCACTGCGTCATCGCAGTGCATTGCTGGCTCATGATTGGCCAAGCATGCACTGTGACCCCGCATGCTTGGCCAATCACAGCGCCAGCAGCGAGGAGAGCCATGATTGGCCACAGGCAGGATGCCTGTGGCCAATCATAGCTCAGGCTGTGTAGTACACGCCCCACACTATACAAGGCCGCCAGCGCGGCGGCCTAGTGTAGTGTGTTGGCGTCTGAAGCAGTTAGTGGGTGTTCTGTGTACCTTCAACACAGTACACACCGATCGTTTTCGGCCGATTTTCGATCTTGCTGTTGTGTAGTGGTTGTTGTCTGTGTGCCCTGACCGCAGTATACACCGCTATATTCACCTCACCTATATAGCTAGTGATCTATCTTTTATAATAGAGCTTGCAGTCAGTAGTGTTAGGAGCTTGTGCGTGCTGTCTGCGTGCTCTGTACCCAGTACACACCGCTATATCCACCTACATAGCTCTTCTCTATTTGAGCCCACTTGCCATCTGCAGGAGTTATTGGAAGTTGTGTGTGCCTCCAGCAGAGCACAGTATACATCTGTATATACCCCTTTATCTCTGGTGTTCTATAAAAAAGGCATCTGCAGGAGTTAGTGGGTTTTTTGTGCCTCCAGCACAATATACACCTGTATCTACCGTTTATTGCTGTTCTCTAATAGAGCCATCTGCAGGGCTTAGTGGGTGTTGTGTGACTCCATTACACTGCTGTTTTACCCAACTCCCTTCAGGCCATTACCATGTCTGGAAGGCCAGCAAGGAGAGGCAGACAGGCGCGAGCCGATAAAAGAGGGCAAGCAGGCTCTGTGTCTAGAGACAACAGTGCTGGTCGTGGACGCGGTGCATTGTCATCAGCACGTGGCCATGGGACACGCTTGTCCTTCTTTTCGGCAGCTGGACATGTTGAACCGTAACATGCCAACGACTTGGTAGAGTGGATGACCAAGCCCTCTTCATCCTCCTCATCCTCTCTCACCCAGTCTCAGGGTACTAGCAAAGCAGCTGCCAACGCATCGTCTTCCCTCCTCTCAATGTCATCATCAGTGACTCCTTCCCTAGACCCACCACGTCCTCCTGAGGAGTCTCCTGAACTCTTTGAGCACAGTGTTGGGTACATGCTCCAGGAGGATGCCTAGTGTTTTGTGGGCTCTGATGATGACACTCAGCTAGAGGAAGGCAGTAGCGTGAGCGCAGAGAGAGGGGATGCTCAAGAAGGACAGCAATCTGGCAGTCATGTTCCACAAGCTGCAGCATACTGCCAGGTTTGCTATAGCGATGAAGAGGGAGGGGATGATGAGGGCACTGACTCCACGTGGGTGCCTGGAAGGAGAGAGGAGGAGGAGGCACATGTCCAACGAGGCAGAGTGCCCCCCTCCGGGGGCCAGCTTAGGGGCAGCACACCGACTGAATCACACCGCAGAGCTCCGCCTGTGCAGGCCGCTGCCTCTGCGCGTTATTCTAAAAGTTCTTTGGTGTGGGCCTTTTTTGAGACGAGTGCATCAGATCGCACCGCTGCTATTTGCAACATATGTCTCAAGTGTATCTCGCGTGGCCAAAACATCAGCCGCTTGGGCACCACATGCTTGACCAGACATATGTTGACCTGCCATGCAGCTCGTTGGCAAGCGTACCTCAAAGACCCACACCAAAGAACAAAGCGGACCTCTCCTTGCTCCTCATCAGCTGGCATCTCCAACCCCACTAGACCTTCAGTCCTCTCTGAAACCTGCTCTGAGAGGAATGAAGGTGTAGAATTAGGTGTGTCACAGCCAAGTGCCTCCGGGAACTCTGCTAGCGGTACACCCACGTCCGATTATAGCAGGCAAATGTCCCTGCCCCAGCTGCTGGACCGGCAAAAGAAGTTCACTCCCAGCCATCCACATGCCCAGCGGTTGAATGCTAGCTTGGCTAAATTGCTAGCACTTCAACTGCTGCCTTTTCAGTTGGTAGACTCGGCCCCCTTCCGTGAGTTTGTACAATGTGCGGTTCCTCAGTGGCAGGTCCCCAAACGCCACTTTTTCTCACGGAAGGCGATTCCGGCTCTCTACCGGCATGTGGAAGGCAATGTCCTTGCCTCGCTGGACAGGGCGGTCAGCGGTAAGGTGCATATTACCGCTGACTCATGGTCCAGCAGGCATGGACAGGGACGTTACCTGTCTTTCACGGCCCATTGGGTCACTCTTCTGGCAGCTGGGAAGGATGCAGGACAAGGTGCAGTAGTGTTGGAGGTTGTTCCGCCACCACGCCTCCAAAATGCTACTATTGGTTTTGACACACCTCTCTCCTCCACCCCCTCCTCTTCTTCTTCCTCCATGGCCTCTTCCAGTGCTCTGTCCTCAGAACCAGCGGTGCTTCGTAGGCGTTCCAGGGGCTACGCAAGTACGCAGGCAAAACGATGCCATGCCGTGCTTGCGCTGGTTTGTTTGGGGGGACAGGAGCCACACTGGGGCGGATGTTTTGTCAGCTCTGCAGGGGCAGGCCGAGAGGTGGTTGACGCCACGCCAGCTTAAGCCAGGAATGGTGGTTTGTGACAATGGCACCAACCTCCTCTCCGCCCTCCGACAGGGACAACTGACCCATGTGCCCTGTGTAGCTCACGTCCTTAACCTGGTGGTGCAGCGGTTCTTGGGCAGGTACCCCAGCTTACAGGATGTCCTGAAGCAGGCCAGGAAAGTCTGTGTGCATTTCCGCCGATCATTTAATGTCTGTGCTCGGCTGGCTGAGCTCCAAAAGGAGTTGAACCTGCCCAAGAACCGCCTTATATGTGACATGCCCACCAGGTGGAACTCAACGTTGGCCATGCTGCAGCGGCTGCACGCGCAGCAGAGGGCCATCAATGAGTACCTGTGCGACTACGGCACCAGGACAGGGTCAGGGGAGCTCGGTTTTTTCTCACCACGCCAGTGGGGCATGATCAGGGATGCATGCACTGTCCTGTCACCGTTTGAGGAGGCCACAAGGATGGTGAGCAGTGACAGTGCATGCATCAGTGACACTGTACCTCTTGTCCACCTCTTGGAGCATACGCTGCGTGGAATAATGGACAGGGCACTTGAGGCAGAACAGAGGCAGGAAGAGGAGGACTTCCTTGCCTCTCAAGGCCCCCTTTATCCAGACAGTGTTCCTGCTGTGCCACCCATCACACAGGAAGAGGATGAGGAGGAGGAAAAGGAGGAGGAGGATGATTGTGTCAGCATGGAGGTGGAGGCTGGCACTCAGCATCAGCAGCAGCAGCAGCAGCAGTCTTGTAGGGATGATTTACAGTCCCAAGAAACACGTGGACTTGTACGTGGCTGGGAGGAGGTAGCTGCGGATCATGTTGTCCTTAGTGACCCAGAGGACTCCGGACCGAATGCCTCAGCTAACCTACGCTGCATGGCCTCCCTGATCCTGCAAAGCCTGCGGAAGGATCCTCGTATTCTTCGGATCAAGGAGAGGGACCATTACTGGCTGGCCACTCTCCTTGATCCACGGTACAAGGGTAAGGTTGCCGACCTTATCTTGCCATCGCAGAGGGAGCAGAGGATGAGACATCTCCGGGAGGCCTTGCAGAAAGGTCTGTGCAACGCGTTTCCAGAGACTGGGAGGTTACAAACTCCTGGTCCTGGACAACGTGTTGCTGAGGCATCGGTCAGAAGGAGCGGTGGAGAAGGTGGCCGTCTGACTGATGCTTTCAGACAATTTTTTAGTCCACAGCCCCAAGGTATGATCGGTTCCAGCACCCATCGCCAGCATCTGATTTACATGGTGCAGGAATACCTAGGGGCAAGGTCAGACTTGGACACCTTTCCCACCGAAAATCCTCTGGCTTACTGGGTCTTGAGGATGGATCACTGGCCAGAGCTTGCACAGTATGCAATTGAGCTACTGGCCTGTCCTGCATCCAGCGTTCTTTCGGAACGCACCTTCAGTGCTGCTGGTGGCTTTGTTACCGATCACAGGGTGCGCCTGTCCACCGAATCAGTTGATCGACTGACCTTCATCAAGATGAATCAGTCTTGGATCACCCACAGCTACCAAGCACCTGAAGCTGATGTAACAGAATAATTTTTTTTGAAATATCACTTCCCTTCAAGACTGCCTATGCTGATGCTGAGTGACTCTCCTGTTATGTTGATTGTCTATCCTCTTCCTCCTCCGCTGATATGTTGGAAGAACATTTCTGGTTCTGGGTGATGCCTAAGGCCCAATTTTTCCGTCCCTGTTTAACAGGGGCGTTTAAGTACAATTTTTGATGCAATGCTTTGCAGCAGGGCTAATTCCTGCAATCAAACAAGAGTATATGGGAGAGGTTGCAGTGTGGTGGCACCAGCACCAGTGCCTAAGGCCCAATTTTTCTGCCCCTGTTTAACAGGGGCGTTTAATTACAATTTTTGATGCAATGCTTTGTAGCAGGGCTAATTCCTGCAATAAAACTAGAGTATATGGAAGAGGTTGCAGTGTGGTGGCACCAGCACCAGTGCCTAAGGCCCAATTTTTCTGCCCCTGTTTAACAGGGGCGTTTAATTACAATTTTTGATGCAATGCTTTGCAGCAGGGCTAATTCCTGCAATAAAACTAGAGTATATGGCAGAGGTTGCAGTGTGGTGGCACCAGCACCAGTGCCTAAGGCCCAATTTTTCTGCCCCTGTTTAACAGGGGCGTTTAAGTACAATTTTTGATGCAATGCTTTGCAGCAGAGCTAATTCCTGCAATAAAACTAGAGTATATGGGAGAGGTTGCAGTGTGGTGGCACCAGCACCAGTGCCTAAGGCCAAATATTTCTGCCCCTGTTTAACAGGGACATGTAATTACAATTCTTGATATTATATTTCACAGGAGGGCCCCTTCCTGTGCCCACCCAGAGTAACGGTGAGGACTTATAGTGTTGTGGCACCAGCACCACAACCACCAAAAGTCAATTTTTCTACCACTGTTCAACAATGGCATGTAATTACAATTCTTGATATAATCGTTCACAGCAGGGCGCTCCAGCGCCCACCAAGAGTCACTTTGAGGGCTTACAATGTTGTGGCAAAACCAACACCTTGTTCCGCCATTTCTGCAGAGCATATAGGGCAGGCCCCTACTTTCAAACATCCAACTTACAAACATCTCCTACTTGCAAACGGAAGGAGACAACAGCAAGTGAGATGAAAAAAGATGGACGACAAAACAAATTATACAGGGGTGATAACCCTTCCCTATGTTTTCCAAAAAGCTTAAAAATAGTTTTTTTGACTGGAGCTACACTTTAAAAATGTACCAGTTGAAAATTACAAACAGATTCAACTTAACACAACAAACCTACAAAGTCCCTGTCTTGTTTGCACCGCCTGTATACTGCTGTTCTGAGTATATAGGGCCTGGGGGCCACACGCATTTCCTTTTTTTAATATGGGTACAAGGTTCCCCTTAATATGCGTACAAGACCCAAATAGGCTGGTAATGGGCAGGGAGGGCTACCCATGCCATTTTTCTCAATGATTTTCAACCATGTTGCAAGAACCAGATATAACATTAAAACCGCAAGCAGTTTTAAATGGTGTTATTTCCGTTTAATGTCATTTTGTGCAGGGACTGTTCTAAACACGGGAAACACGTGGCACTTCACAGGCACACTACAGACACCCCCCAGGCACCATATTTAAAGGAATATTTCACTTTTTTTTTTCACTTTAATCGTCATTAAAATCAGTGCTCCCACCAAAACGGCCATTTTTAAAACCATTTTAGGCATTGACCCATGTCCCCTGGGGCAGGAGCCAGGTCCCCAAACCCTTTTTAGGACAGTATCTTGCATATTAGCCTTTAAAATTAGCACTTTTAATTTCGAACGTTCGAGTCCCATAGACTTCAATGGGGTTCTAAAGTTCGTACGAATTTGGGGTCCGTTCGAAAGTTCTGATGCGAACCGAACCCGGGGGGTGTTCGGCTCATCCCTATTCATCACAATCACAAACTGTCAGTAATTCCTACTTATACTCAGTGTGCTATGAATACATATACATAGCTCCCAGCTGACCCTGATTTCGAGGGACTGTCCCTGATTTGGAACAAAGTTCCTCTGTCCCAATTTCTTGCTCATTTGTCCTTCATTTTGGTCTGATCAATATAGTTGTATGTAAAATTCACTTTTTATCTTTCAAAAAGTGTTTCCCAGTACTAAATCTTGAATCCAATTTCTAAATTGCTGCATTTGTTAATTTCAAAAGACAGTATAAAGCAATAGTAGTTGTAAAAAAAAAATCACTTGGAGGTTTAACTAATCATTTTTTAGTATAACTCTCCTTTACTTTTGGTAATAGGTGTCCCTCGTTCCCATCTCAAAAAGTAGAGAGGTATGCATATAGTTTTCAGACAAAAGCAAGATGTAGGCTTTAGATATGAATAGCTTGTGGATCTGTTAATAACTACAAGGTTTGTTGTCGCTTGTCCTGCGTGTAGTAGACTTGTGCACATCGAAAAATTTTGTTTAGTTTCGGTTCGTTGTCATTCGTAAAATACATCATTTCCTTCTGTTATATTCGTTATGTTACGTTAATAAGTTTTCGGATAATTCGTTATTATTCGTAGCGTGTTGAATTCATTCATTCATATTCGTTGAAATTCGCTATTTATGTATGTATATACATTCGTGATAATGATTCGTAGTTTGGAAAGTCGTTTGTTTATTGAATCTTTTAACACACACAATGACAACGTCTCTTCTCCTCGGCTCAAATACAATACAACACCCTTCTAACTCAGTTCTCAGGAATGCACTTTGCCAGTAATCCAACCTCCGACACAAAATTAATTAGCTGATTGGACTATAAGATTTACTTTGAACTGACCTTTTGTTTTCATTAGATCTTTAAAGAATTACCAAATTCATTAGAATTCATTCGAATTCATTTGTTATATTTCTTTTGTATTCGTTGTTATTCGTTATTTTTTTATTCGGACATTCGGATGCTTCCGAAAGATGCAAAATTCGGCTGAATTTCGATTCGTTATGAAACGAATTGCACAAGCCTAGCGTGTAGTACTAAATACTCTAGTATACATGCAGTTGTGTAATAAATAACAACTGTTTCCAAAGGTGTAATTACACTCACAGAAGACCAGGCAAGTGCTATGGGGCCTAGAACTATCTGTGCTACCAGCACTATCTGGACACAAATTGGATTATAAAAGGTACATACCTTATACAGTAGCAGTTTATTTGCATAAAATGAATATTTATATAATCCAAGAGCTTCTATATGATTGAAAATTTGTATTCTAATTAGTATTCTGTACCACTAGAATAATTATCTAGAGGTGTTACTTAGGAACCACATCACTCAAAGTTATTGGCTTGACTGTGTTTTTTTTCTCTCATTCTTCTAACACAAAGGTGAAAGACTTTATTCTACTGTATACTGTAAGCTCATTGGGGGAAAGGCACCCCCCCCCCCCACACCCTCCACATAGGCAGAGGAAAGAAGAAACTTGCAGAGCTATGCTGTGAATAGACAAGCTCTCTGATAATCTATTTATAGCACCCTCCGTGACACAAATTTTCAGCTGCTTTTATCTCCTGTGTCAGAGAACTTGTCAGAAGTTATCATGCTGATAAAAGAGGAATGGTAGCAGCAGAAATACACAGGACTTTGGAGAGAGATAAGTAAACACTTATATATAATGTGTACTCTGTGCCAACAAATAGTATATAAAAATTAACTAAATAATAATGGTAAGCTGCTCCCCTAAATTTGGTTAGTAGTACTCAAATAGCAATTGTGTATTGTGTAGGGGGTGCTGTGGAGTAACTGATTACATCAAATTCAATAATATAAAACCTAAATATTCATGAATATGTGAACAGTATAAAAGAACACAATAAAAAAAAAAACTTAATGGCACAATAGACTCAAATAATTGTATCAAAGTCAATATATATAGTCCCAAAAGACACCGTTCATAGTGGTCTGCAAAAAGCAGAGAATTTCTTCTGTGTACACAATCTTGCAACAGAGTAGTGGGAAATCCTTCACCATCAACACCATAAACGACACCCAACGTGTGCTGAATAATGGATCTGCTTACCAGATTGCTTTGACCTCTTTACTAAAAAAAGAAAGTCAAAAACCGCTTTGGCAGGATAATGCCTGCTTGCATATATGGACTGGAGATGTTAAAGAAACTTCCTCCCTGGAGTTTAGGCATGGGATATGTGGAAAACACAATAGAGATCCATAGCCTAATTCTATTTATTAAAAGAGTAAAACATACAAAAAAGCCAAAAGGCTGCTTACATTTATAAGTGCCTAGCCCAGTACTGGGGCTGCTAGTTCGTCTGTGCTGGAGATGTATATGGATGCCTGGCTTCCACCTCCGTTTTCGGCGTGCGTTCCACCAGCCAAAGGGACCGGATGTGATGTGGGATAAAGTGACCAGGTAATGCTCCAATGTACATTTCATAGTAACGCCTTCAGGAAGCGTGCCTAGTCACTAGGGGAATGGGATACTTATAGTCAACTATCAAATAGGGGGCGTACTGATTTTTGGAAGAGAAGTTGTAATGCGCAGCCGCGGTGCCGGTTTACATTTTTTTGCAGCCTGTACCCGAACAACACACAAACTCAGTACCACCATTGGCAATGTGATAATAACCATGTCAGTGAAACGGAAATCATGCATATAAAGAAATATATAAAAAGTACTAGTATAATAGAAATAAAAGAATACATATGAATACCGTATTTATCGGCGTATAACACGCACTTTTTCCCCCTTAAAATCAGGGGAAAGTTGTGGGTGCGTGTTATACGCACTTTTTCCCCCTTAAAATCGGGGGAAAGTCGTGGGTGCGTGTTATACGCCGATCCCCACTGTGAGGCTAAAATACTGAGCGGCGCCGAAAAAGACAGAGCGGCACCGAAAAAGACTGAGCCGTCTGCTCAGCTCCTCTCGTAGTCCCGCCTCCCTGCTGTTTCTGGAGCGAGCGCTGCCGAAAAAGACCGAGCCGACTCTACTGTGTACTCGGCTCGCCAAGAATTCCTACTTTAATGCCTCCTTTCAACAGCATAAGGTGGTTCCTTGGGTAAAGGTTTTGATTTGTAAAGCATGAGCTCCCAAAATCCATTCCAAAATTGGGAGAATTAAGTTATTTCTTATTTTTTCATTGCTTTCATATAGTTATGTGTTCTCTGAGAACTTTCAAAGCACAGTGTTGTGCTTAAGGCTCATGGAATCCACTCAATAATTCTGATGAAACAGTGTTCAAACGCATCCAAGGACAGCTGGAATTTAATGATCTTTAACTTTTTCTGCACCTTGCTGCACTATTTCTTTTGAATGGCTTTTAAGGTAGAGAGTGCTTTTCCATGTTTTCAATGGAAAGCAATAACAATCCAAAGCTATGCTATAGGTTTATAATGCAAAGTCAAATTTTTTTTTAATTTATAGGACAGCCTTTTCTGCTTCAGTAAGAAGATTTCAGTATGAAGTAAATGTTACAGCTTGCAAAAAGTTCTTTACCTTGCACCATTGGAACCATTTTAACAGAAATTGTTACCCTCTCTCCCCTATTCTTCAGAGGAGATGCTTCATTCATTTACCTTTTCCTGTGGAATTATGAATCCCGTTCATCCCATTCCATTATGACTGTACATAACCAAAAAGATTAACTTTTCGTAGTGCCCCGGGAGCAGAAAACATACAAACAATCAGAGGGGTGGAGAGAGCCCTTTGTCTGGTGCAATACTTAGAGTGTATCATCAGAGACTACAATCTCATCTGTCTCATACTAGAGATTTAACTGAAATTAACTTTAAAGAATAATGTAACCCAACTGTAACGACACCCTGAGTATAAAAGAGGTTAAAGCTGTTTAGGACATTCCATTTCTGAACACAAAATCAGCTACCGAAGGCTCCAATCAGCCGAACAAGACACCCATATGAATAATTCTTACCCCCCAAAAACGAGATGAGGCTCTGTACGGAGGATCAAGCAGGAATCGTACTCTTTATTAGAACCAAAATTACAAGTCTTTATAAATAGTTAAAGATGAGGTTCATACCTCCTGCTCATATTACTCTAACAATACACCTGTAACCAGAAACCTAATTAACATGGGCTAATTTACTAAATCATTTACCCAGACTAGGTAACTCAGAGACATGACCTTTAGGACAGACTTGCCGTCTTTTAGTTCAGAAGACACAATCAATATTATCATAAGTATAACACAGGACACCTTCACACAATAGCAGAAGCTAATTACAATTAACAATACAAGCAGTGATCTCCTCCCCTCCTCAGCCTAGTAGGCAACAAACTATAGTATGTGTAGACTGTCCGGCTCCTACCCAGTTCCAGAGGCCAATGTGATCAGCTCTCTCAACTAACACGTTGAGTTCAGAATCAAACAACCCAAGAATAGTCTTTACATATATTCTTGAGATATATTAATTAATATTACTGTATCATTTGAAGTAATCCAATCATATTCTCAGGGTTCATTCTTTTCTTGGTCACCCTGCGCCCAACAATGACTCCCGTCACACCAACATTTCATATTCCTGATATTTGCCTGCTGTACCATGTACTTGTATGAGAAAGTATCCTGTTCTCTTTGTATTGCTTCCTTTGTGTGAAATTCCTGGTGTCAGTCACTCTGCTTTCCTATTAAAAACTGAGCACACTAGGCATGAGAACACACCATGTGGGAACTCAGCCTGCTCTCCTCCAATGATCAGACATGTCCTGACACCCCCCCCCCCCCGCACTTTTACTAGGAAGCTCAGTGTGCTGTTGCTTTTCCTCCCCCAGCAATTATAGACCTGAGAACAGAGGGAATGTGATCACAAAAAAAGGAAAAAATATATTTATAATGTGTTTTTACATCCATACACAAATGATTTGCCTTTCATTTCTAATTTAAACGGAATAGGTTGGTTTACAAGGTGATTGTTTATAATCACTTTAAGTGTAAGTGTTGGAAACCAAAAAAAAAATCACACAATTTAAACATCTGTATATAGCAATATAGCAACCTGCTAATATATTTCTTCTTTAATTCTGTTTAGTTACTATTCCAAACACCTTTCTGGACAGCATAGCCAACTCCCAACCATTTAGTAAAGCACAACAGCTTGATTAAGGTTGTGATTTAATAGTGAAGAAGTAGTAACTCACTGATGAGGTCATCTCTGGCAGGTAAAATCTAGTTGTTAGATTTAAAGCACGTTGCCTTGCAGTAAATCCAGATTGGCGTATGGTTAAATATCTTCTTTTCCTAGACTGAATACTAATGTACAAGGGATTGCAGGAGTCTACTACCAAGACAGATTGTTATTTTACTATGTAAAAATACATTTAAGTGTTTTAATAAATACTTAACTGGATAAAATGGGGGTCTTTTATATCTGTCTACACTTAAATTTGCATGGCATTTATTAATTAACTCTTTCTTCTCTTGCCTATTTTATTGACCAATTGCATTTGATTATATTTTCTTCCTTCTCTCTCTACAGTCTGCAACACTAAGACGGTGGAGTGTTAGGCTAGATGACGTAATTATTCAGATTTGATGAGCATAGTTCAACAATGTTTGGTTGCTTCATCTTTCAGTGAACAATGACAATTTATATTATAAATATAACCTTAAAGGCCTTTGCTTCTTTGCCTTTGGAAAGATAAATTCTAAAAATGTTTAGACTACCACAGAAATTAAATTAGATACCCAAAGAGGTTGGTTTACTAAAGGTAAATACACTGTTCGCTTTGCAAGGGAAGTTGCACTGTGCAAAGAAATTTTCTTCAGAGCTTAATGAAATTTTCTTCAGAGCTTAATGAATACAGTGAAGTTTAGTTTTACAAAGATTAGAAAATAAATGTGTAGGGCCGCTGCTGCCACTAGGCAGACTTGGCAACTGATAAAGCGCCTGGCCGCTGGCTATTCTACTCCCACACTGTCCTCCACAGAGCTTGCAAGCTGCTACTACCGCCCTGCCATGTCGAGCAGTGCCACCCCCCTCCATGGCACTCTGGCTCTCTGCTCTGAAGGGTTTCCAGACAGTAATCCCCCCTCTCTGCTCTGCTGTCATGATGTCAGCGAGCCAGTCACAGACAGTGTCACATGTGTCCAGCAACTCCCAGGTCACTCTCTGATGTGTGTCAGTGTCAGGCAGCAGCCCCCCCCCCCCTGCTCTCCGCTCTCCACCTGACACTGTCTGTGACATGTCATGTCCTACCCAGGCCTCTCTCCGCTCTACAGTGTCCATGTCCTACAGCCCCCTCATGCTCTCCTGGCCGTGTCACTGGAGCAGAGTACATGGAGGATCATGGGATAAAGCATGGTGTGACGCCTGGCGGCTGCAGTTTCACAGGCAGTACAGCAGAGTTGGTGCGAGGGAGGAACAGGCTGGCAGCAAGCAAACACATTGTCACCATTCATGTTGTCAGAAGTTTGCTGAGCCCAAGACTGTCACCTGGTGACACTGGTGTGGTAAGTAAAACTGTTGCTTTCTCTCTTAATAAGATTGTATATGTGATCACAATGAAATGGAATTTTAAAATGTGTGTGTATATGTATTATATTGACTGATCTGCCAAATGCCCCTGCTGGTGAAGTGGCATTGATGGGCACAGGTGAGATGGAATTTGATGGGCGCTGGACTGCTGATGAAGCACCATTGATGGGCTCTGGTGAGTCTATATTTGATGGGCGCTGGTGAGGCTGTATTTGATGGGCACAGGTGAGAAGGAATTTGATGGGCGTTGGTGAGGCTGTATTTGATGGGCACTGGTGAGGCTATATTTGATGGGCACAGGTGAGATGGAATTTGATGGGCGCTGGTGAAGCGGCATTGATGGGCGCTGGTGAGGCTGTATTTCATGCGCACTGGTGAGGCTGTATTTGATGGGCACAGGTGAGATGGAATTTGATGGACGCTGGTGAAGCGGCATTAATGGGCGCTGGTGAGGCTGTATTTGATGGGCACTGGTGAGGCTGTATTTGATGGGCACAGGTGAGATGGAATTTGATGGGCGTTGGTGAGGCTGTATTTCATGGGCGCTGGTGAGGCTTTATTTCATGGACACTGGTGAGGCTGTATTTCATGGACGCTCTTTCTACCCACATACTCTCTCCTTGTGTTCCTTATGTAATCACCTTTTTAAGAAAAAGTCTGACCTTTGCGCCCCCAAACCAACCTAATCCCTTTGTCCTATTTAAGGATTTGAATAAATTGATCAGAAACCTTACAGTTCTATAATATTAAAAACACTAAGCAACAATCCCTTTCTGGTGATACCATAGAGTCTCCTCCTCCTGATACTAATTTTCCTAATGATACAGACTTACCGGCACTTGGCTCATCTAGAGGAATTGTATGCTGAAACCTATTATGATGATTTAGATTGGCTTACACAGACCTGCCCTAAATCTCTCCCTATAGTACACACGTCTTTGTGTCCTAAATCTATTTTCAATCCTATCTATAGCTAATGACCTTATCTCCAGACCTTTCATCTGGTGGTCTATTTAGACCTTATGCACATGTGCAAATCCAACTCTCCCCTGACTTCCAAAAAGTCCAGTCTTACACAACATGAACAGAATGCCCTTGACAACCTTACCAACAATGATAGTATCATAATCAAGCCTGCAGATAAAGTGGTTGCAATAGTGGTTCACAATAAGGAGGATTACATTCAAGAAGCGCTAATTCTCCTTTCAGATTCACACAGATATAAAACCATACCGAATAACCCACTCCCAGGCTTCTTAAAAGAGGTCACCCAGCTTATCAACAGGGCATTGAATGAAAGTATCATCTCCAAAACCGAAGCTTAATTTCTCAAGAGGGATTTTTATAAGATACCTTATTTTTACCATATGCCCAAGGTCCGTAAAGAGCTAGACAACCCACCAGGTCATCGAATAGTGGCCGCTATGGATAGTGTTACTAGTGGTTTTTCCAAATATGTAGACTCATTTCTCCAGCCACTAGCTCAGAACCTACTATCATATATTCATGATGGAGCCCACTTGTTGGATATGCTTGCACCACATGAGTGGTAACCTACTTATTGGTGATTGTCCCTGGATGTCACATCCCTTTACACCTCCATTCCTTACTAGGTGGGTTTGGGAGCAGTCAAACATTTACTGGCTGAGGATCCCCACATCTACCCCAGACAAGCTCATTTTATTCTGGAGGCCCTATTATTTTGCCTAAAGCATAATTATTTTGAGTTCAATGGGACCTTTTATGTACAGACCAATGGTGTGGCTATGGGGGCCAATTTTGCCCCCAGCTATGCTAACCTGTCAATGGGCTATTGGGAATTACTTTACATTACCGAAAAAACCCCTTTGACACCCATGTGGTCTAGTATGAACACCCCCCGGTTCAGTTCGCACCGGAACTTTCGAATGGACCGAAAATTCATGCGAACTTTAGAACCTCATTGAAGTCTATGGGAATCGAACATTCAAAATAAAAAGTGCCAATTTTAATGGCTAATATGCAAGATCTTGTCCTAAAAAGGGTTTGGGGACCAGGCTCCTTCCCCAGGGGACATGGATCAATGCCTAAAATGTTTTTAAAAACTGCATTTTTTTCGGGAGCACTGATTTTAATGACGATTAAAGTGAAAAAAAAGTGAAATATTCCCTTAAATATCATGTCTGAGGGGGTGTCTATAGTATGCCTGTGACGTGCCACGTGTTTCCCGTGTTTAGAACAGTCCCTGCACAAAATGACATTTAATGGAAAATAAGTAATTTAAAACTGCTTGCGGTTTTAATGTAATGCCTGGTTCTGGCAATACGAATGAAAATCATTGAGAAAAATGGCATGGGTAGCCCCGCTGCCCATTACCAGCCCCTTTGGGACTTGTACGGATATTAAGGGGAACCTCGTACCCAAATTTTTTTCAAAAAAGGCGTGGGGCCCCCAGGCCCTATTGTAATTACATGTTCCTGTTAAACAGGGGCTGAAAAATTGGGCCTTAGGCACTGGTGCTAGTGCCACAACACTGCAAGCTCTACTATATACTCTAGTTGGAGTGCAGGAATGAGCCCTGCTGCAAAGCATTGCATCAAAAATTGTAATTACATGCACCTGTTAAACAGGGGCTGAAAAATTGGGCATGTGGCACTGGTGCTGGTGCCACGACACTGCAACCTCTCCCATATACTCTATTTGGAGTGCAGGAATGAGCCCTGCTCCAAAACATTGCATCAAAAATTGTAATTATACACCCCTGTTAAACAGGGGCTGAAAAATTGGGCTTGTGGCACTGGTGCTGGTGCCACGACACTGCAACCTCTCTCATATACTCTATTTGGAGTGCAGGAATGAGCCCTGCTGCAAACCATTGCATCAAAATTTGTAATTACACTCCCCTGTTAAACAGGGGATGAAAAATTGGGCTGGTGGCATCACCCAGAACCAAAAATGTTCTTCCAAGATATCAGCAGGATCATTGAGGAGGAAGAGGATAGTCAGTCAACACAACAGGACAGTCACTCAGCATCAGCATAGGCAGTCTTGAAGGGATGTGACATTTCAAAAAAAAAAATTATTCGGTTACATCAGCTTCAACTGATTGGTAGCTGTTGGTGATCCAAGACTGATTCATCTTTATGAAGGTCAGTCGATCAACTGAGTTGGTGGACAGGTGCACCCTGTGATCGGTTACAAAGCCACCAGCAGCACTGAAGGTGCGTTCCGAAAGAACGCTGGATGCAGGACAGGCCAGTAGCTCAATTGCATACTGTGCAAGCTCTGGCCAGTGATCCATCCTCAAGACCCAGTAAGCCAGAGGATTTTCGGTGGGAAAGGTGTCCAAGTCTGACCTTGCCCCTAGGTATTCCTGCACCATGTAAATCAGACGTTGGTGATGGTTGCTGGAACCGATCATACCTTGGGGCTGCGGACTAAAAAATTGTCTGAACGCATCGGTCAGACGGTCACCTTCTCCACCACTCCTTCTGTGACTGACCGAAGCCTCAGCAACACGTTGTCCAGGAACAGGAGTTTGGAACCTCCCAGTCTCTGGGAACGCATTGCACAGACCTTTCTGCAAGGCCTCCTGGAGATGTCTCATCCTCTGCTCCTTCTGCGACGGCAAGCTAAGGTCCGCAACCTTTGTACCGTGGATCAAGGAGAGTGGCCAGACAGTAACGGTCCCTCTCCTTGATCCGAAGAATACGAGGATCCTTCCGCAGGCTTTGCAGGATCAGGGAGGCCATGCAGCATAGGTTAGCTGAGGCATTCGGTCTGGAGTCCTCTGGGTCACTAAGGACAACATGATTTGCAGCCACCTCCTCCCAGCCACGTACAAGTCCACGTGTTTCTTGGGACTGTAAATCATCCCTAAAAGACTGCTGCTGCTGGGTGCCAGGCTCCACCTCCATGCTGACACAAGCCTCCTCCTCGTCCTCTTCCTGTGTGATGGGTGGGACAGCAGGAACACTGTCTGGATAAAGGGGGCCTTGAGAGGCAAGGAAGTCCTCCTCTTCCTGCCTCTGTTCTGCCTCAAGTGCCCTGTCCATTATTCCATGTAGCATATACTCCAACAGGTGGACAAAGGGTACAGTGTCACTGATGCATGCATTGTCACTGCTCACTATCCTTGTGGCCTCCTCAAATGGTGACAGGACAGTGCATGCATCCCTGATCATGCCCCACTGGCGTGGAGAGAAAAAACCGAGCTCCACTGACCCTGTCCTGGTGCTGTAGTCGCACAGGTACTCATTGATAGCCCTCTGCTGTGTGTGCAGCCGCTGCAGCATGGCCAACGTTGAGTTCCACCTGGTGGGCATGTCACATATAAGGCGGTTCTTGGGCAGGTTCAACTCCTTTTAGAGCTCAGCCAGCCGAGCTCTGGAATTAAATGATCAGTGGAAATGCACACAGACTTTCCTGGATTGCCTCGGGACATCCTGTAAGCCCTGCCCAAGAACCGCTGCACCACCAGGTTAAGGACGTGAGCCACACAGGGCACATAGGTCAGTTGTCCCTGTCAGAGGGCGGACAGGAGGTTGGTGCCATTGTCGCAAACCACCATTCCTGGATTAAGCTGGCATGGCGTCAACCACCTCTCAGCCTGCCCCTGCAGAGCTGACAAACTATCTGCCCCAGTGTGGCTTCTGTCCCCCAAACAAACCAGCGCAAGCACAGCATGGCATATTTTTGCACGCCTACGGAGCACCGCTGGTTCTGAGGAAAGAGCACTGGAAGAGGCCATGGAGGAAGAAGAAGAGGAGGGGGTGGAGGAGAGAGGTGTGTCACAACCAGTAGTAGCATTTTGGAGGCGTGGTGGCGGAACAACCTGCAACAGTACTGCACCTTGTCCTGCATCCTTCCCAGCTGCCAGAAGAGTGACCCAATGGGCCGTGAAAGATAGGTAACGTCCCTGTCCATTCCTGCAGGACCATGAGTCAGCGATAATATGCACCTTACCGCTGACCGCCCTGTCCAGTGAGGCAAGGACATTGCCTTTCACATGCCGGTAGAGAGCCAGAATCACCTTCCATAAGAAAAAGTTTGGGGACCTGCCACTGAGGAAGCGCACATTGCACAAACTCACATAAGGGGGCTGAGTCTACCAACTCAAAAGGTAGCAGTTGAAGTGCTAGCAATTTAGCCAAGCTAGCATTCAACCGCTGGGCATGTGGATGGCTTGGAGTGAACTTCTTTCGACAGTCCAGCAGCGGGGGCAGGGAAATTTGCCTGCTACAATCGGACATGGGTGTACTGCTAGCCCGCAAGTACTTGGCTGTGACACACCTAATTCTACACCTTCATTCCTCTCAGTGCAGGTTTCAGAGAGGACTGAAGGTCTAGTGGGGTTGGAGATCCCAGCTGATGAGGAGCAAGGAGAGGTCTGCTTTGTTTAGTGTGGGTCTTTAAGGTATGCTTGCTAACGAGCTGCATGGCAGGTCAACATATGTCTGGTCAACCATGTGGTACCCAAGCGGCTGATGCAAATAGCAGCAGCGCGATCTGATGCACTCGTCTCAAAAAAGGCCCACACCAAAGAACTTTTGCAATAACGCGCAGAGGCAGTGCCCTGCACAGGCGGAGCTCTGCGGTGTGATTCAGTCGGTGTGCTGCCCCTAAGCTGGCCCACGGAGGGCATCCTGCCTCGTTGGAGATGTGCCTCCACCTCCTCCTCTCTCCTATCAGGCACCCACGTGGAGCTAGTGACCTCATCATCCCCTCCCTCTTCATCACTGGAACAAACCTGGCAGTATGCTGCAGCTGGTGGAACATGACTGCCAGATTGCTGTCCTTCTTGAGCATCTCCTCTCTCTGCGCTCATGCTACTGCCTTCCTCTAGCTGGGTATCATCATCAGAGCCTTCAAAACGCTGGGCATCCTCTTGGAGCATGCACCCAACACTGTGCTCAAACAGTTCGGGGGACTCCTCAGGAGGCTATGGTGGGTCTAGGGAAGGGGTGACTGATGATGACATTGAGTCGAGGGAAGAGGACGCGTTGGCAGCTGCTTTGCTAGTACCCTGAGACTGGGTGAGAGAGGATGAGGAGGATGAAGAGGGCTTGGTCATCCACTCTACCAAGTCTTCGGCATGATGCTGCTCAACACGTCCAGCTGCCGAAAATAAGGACAACGTGTCCCATGGCCATGTGCTGATGACGACGCACCGTGTCCACGACCAGCACTGTTGTCTCTAGACACAGAGCCTGCTTGCCCTCTTTTATTGGCTTGTGACTGTTTGCCTCTCCTTGTTGGCCTTCCAGACATAGTAATGGGCTGCAGGGAGATGGGAAAACCAGCAATTGGGTAGTGTATATTGTGCTGGAGGCACACAACATCCACTAACTACTGCAGATGCCTGTATGAGAGAACACCAGAAATAAAGGGTAGATGCAGGTGTATACTGTGCTGTGCTTTAGGCACACAACACCCACTAACTACTGCAGATACCTGAAAAAAGAAACACACTGTCTAATTACACCCGCCTATCTTGCTCTTTCCCTGCATGCCGGAACACACTACACAAGGCCGCCGCGCTGGCGGCCTTATATAGTGTGGGACGTGTACTAAACCCCCCTGAGCTATAATTGGCCACAGGCCTCTTGCCTGTGGCCAATTATTGCTCTCTTCGCTGCCGGCGCTGTGATTGGCCAAGCATGTGGGGTCACAGTGCATGCTTGGCCAATCATGAGCCAGCAATGCACTGCGATAGCGCAGTGCATTGTGGGCCGTGAGCACCACACAAATTTGGCGCGAACGGCCCATAACTTTCGGTATTCATTGAACGTGCGAACAGCCAATGTTCGAGTCCAACCTACGTTCGACTCGAACACAAAGCTCATCCCTATATCTGACTGGCTGATATAGGTGTAGGTTATCAGCAATTACACCGACCCTTAAAGCCAGGTCTCTGTCGTTTGACTGACAATATGAGCCACGCCAAATAATCTCAGGAGTAAGGTGGGTAAACTCTTTGCAATCGACATCCTGCTCTCCTAGTCAGCTTTCTGTGCTGCCTTTGGAGGCATTCTGCTGCTTATCCAGTTTAGTGTTAACTAATGTTGCTGTAAATAGAATTTTTTTTGTTTTTCTGTCTGATCTACAGATCATTACAGATTCTTCAGTGTAGGCGATACCTTTTCCTCCACTGTGTCCTGTCCAACTACCAGATAAATTAGGATATGGACAGTTAGATCATGCCTAAATCTGGCTGATTTTTCATGGATCTGTTTTGGCACATAAATGTTAAAAGCTTATAACTTTAGAGATTGATGCTCTTCATTGCTCTTACTTGGTTTTCTTTTTAAGTGACATAATTAGGATAATGATATGTTTTCTATATCTGTCGTCTTCCATTCAGATTAAGATTAATTTTTAGATACTCCCGGCAACCAAAAATTCTTCCCTGCTCATTACAGCATATCTTTAGGGCAAACACCCTTTTTGGGCATGTGGCAGTTTGATCTATGGGTGCTTGTGATGGATGGATATTCTCCTCTGACCCTTTTATTCCTAACTGAATTATCGCATTTGAGTTGGTAAAACGCTCTTAGCGGCGGTCAGTATCACTGTGTGTAAACCTGTTGTAGGCCATGTTGTCTCACATGACTATGTTTCAACTATCATGTACATGTTTGTGATGATATTTATTTTATCACCATAGATCCAAATTACAACTTTGAAAATAATAAGCTTGGTTTAGTCCCTGAAGAAGATAAAAAACCATGTGTGTTTTTTTAAATGCGTTAGGTGATCTGTCACCTTGACAGCTTCTGGGCTTTGGTTCATAGTTTGTCTTTTAATTCTGTGTTTTCATGTACCGTATCTCATAAAAGTGAGTACACCCCTCACATTTTTGTAAATATTTTATTATATCTTTTCATGTGACTGAACACGATAAACACTGAAGAAATTACACTTTGCTACAATGTAAAGTAATGAGTGTACAGCTTGTATAACTGTGTTAATTTGCTGTCCCCTCTCTTTTCTTTCTGAAGCACACAGGACATGGTTCCAGTAATCCATGTCCTTAGTCTGCTTGTCTTCAGCAAACTGTTTACGGGCATTCTTGTACATCATCTTTATAAGAGGCTTCCTTCTGGGATGACAGCCATGCAGACAAAATTTTATGCAGTATGCGGCGTATGGTCTGAGCACTGATAGACTGAGCCCACACCATTTCAACCTCTGCAGCAATATTGATAGCACTCATACGTCTATTTCCCAAAGACAACCTCTGGATATGACGCTGAGCACGGTACTCAACTTCTTTGGTCGACCATGGTGAGGCCTGTTTTGAGTGGAACCTGTCTTAAACCGCTGTATGATCTTGGCCACCATGCTGCAGCTCAGTTTCAGGGTTTTGGTAACCTTCTTATAGCTTAGGCCATCTTTTTATAGAGCAACAATTCTTTTTTTCAGATCTTCAGAGAGTTCTTTGCCATGAGGTGCCATGTTGAACTTCCAGTGGCCAGTATGAGTGAGTGAGAGCAATAACACCAAATTTAACACATCTGCTCCCCATTCAACCTGAGACCTTGTAAACACTAAAGAGTCTCATGCCACTGGGATGGGCAAAATGGCTAATTGGGCCCAATTTGGACATTTTCACTTAGGGGTGTACTCACTTTTGTTGCCAGCGGTTTAGACATTAATGGCTGTGTGCTGAGTTATTTTGAGGGGACAGATAATTTACACTGTTATACAAGCTGTACACTCACTACTTTACATTGCAGCGAAGTGTCATTTCTTCAGTGTTGTCACATGAAAAGATAGAATAAAATATTTACAAAAATGTGAAGGGTATACTCACTTTTGTGAGATACTGTATATGTTTTGGTTTTATCCAGTGCTTTGTATTGTGTTTTTCACCATGAGCTGTCTATTCATGTAATAAAATCCAATTCTTTTCTACATATTTCCTGTCTGTGATCCATTCAAAGTCCCATTTCTCTGAGGAAATTGGTTTCACTATATGTATATGGGGATGGGATCAGCAGACAGTTTTCCATCAGTTAACAAAGGCAAATCTTTTTCTTTACCATCTAATACATTACAACCTACTCGCTTTACTACCTAATTTCATGCCCAACACAAGAGAATGGAGGCTATTCTATCCAAACATTGGGCAATACTTCTTGAGGACCTGTCTTTGCAATCTTCCCTCACAAAAAAACTCAAAGTGTCCTATAGAAAGGCAAGGAATATCTAAAGAAAAGTAGCCCCCAGTAAGATCAAGTCGACATTAATAATTCATCCCATGACCCTAATCCTCTTGATTGGTATGTACCAGTGCAAAAAATCGTTATGTCTAACATGTAAATTCATAGAACACAGCCAAAAAATGTTCTCACTAAAAAGTCAAAACTTACACCATCAAGGATTTCTACAATTGTTTGACCAAATTTGTGATGTACTGTCTATCCTGCCCATGTGGCCTATTCTATGTTGGAAGAACAATTAGAACCCCCGAGAAAACATTTTGGAGAACATAGGTGTTTCATAGAAGGAGGCTGTGACATGCATCTTTTCCTCCCGTCAATTTCTAGAGAATCATAAAAAATCTACTGCTATTTCCAAATCGTTTCCTGTGGCAGAGTGCTTCAAGCGCTTATGCCAGCAGGAAACGTACTGAATATATTCTTTGGATACCCTTGTGCCAGAATGGTTCAATGAGGAGATAGAGCTGCACACTTTACTGTAATTTTGGACTTAATTTTAGTGCATTACCCATCCTCAGTTAATCATTCAGAATTTCTGCATAAGTAGTTTTTAATATTCATCTACATATAGAAAGAAAACCTATCTGATTTGTTTGCATTTTTTTTTTCTTTTTCAGTGGACCCTTATGGACCAGTGTACTAATTTGAGAAAAGTTTAATTAGGGGGTCCTTTTTTGCCGTCCATAGCAGGTATCACCTTAATATTTGTCCCCTGCATCCATTGTATGAAATTAACTTTCCATTAGGTACAAATGTGGCATAACATGTCTTCTTATATGCTGTATAAACATTTAGGTTGGGTCACAGACAACAATACATACCCACCCAGTCATTATATTGTAAATTTATATTTTATATATATTTGATATGTTTTACTTATTATCGTAATTTATGAGCATTGTTAGGTTGCTTTCTTACCCTCTGTTTTTTATTTGCTGATGTTTTTAAATTGGTATACTGTATATTTAGCTCAGAGTTCTCCTATAATTTCTCAGTAATTTATATCCACTTTAGCACTTGGCTGCATGTAATAAAGTTTTCATTTGAGGAGCGGCTGGCCGTTGTAGTCCCACAGCCAGTTCCTATGCTTAAATAGCCCTAGAGACCCTAGCGCTAGCAGGCTCCAAGCGTGTAGCACCAACAGTAGCACCAACAGCTTTACTAGTGGCTTATCGGCCTATATAGATCATATTCTACAGCCTCTGGTGGTTCAACTTCCCTCCTATATCAAAGATTCTAGCCACGTGATTGAGATCATGGAAAACTACAGATGGTCCGATGATTATTTGTGGGCCTCTTTGGATGTTAATTCTCTTTACACCTCTATACCTCATGAAGTGGGACTTACCGCAGTACAACATTTTTTGAGCATCAATTAAGGCATGAACTCTAGACAGACCGAATTTTTACTACTGAGTATAGAGTTCTGTCTGAGACACAATTACTTCACCTTCCTAGACCAATTCTACCTCCAGTGCCAAGGCACAGCCATGGGAGCCAGTTTTGCCCCGGTATATGCAAATCTCACTATGGGTTTCTGGGAAGAACAAAAAATCTGGAGAAAAAATCCCTTTGCCGAGTTTATCGTGTTTTATGGTCGATACATAGATGACATCTTGCTCATATGGAGCGGCGGAGTCGAGACTTTCTCCTCCTTTGTCACTTACTGTAACGACAACCCCATGGGCCTATCTTTCACATCGGTCATCGACCAAAACCAACTGGTCTTTTTGGACCTCGTCCTATCCCACAATGAGCAAAATGTCACCACCAGTAATCACATTAAACCCACGTCAGGCAACTCCTACCTTCATTACAAGAGTTGTCACCACCCAGTTTGGAAGAAAAACATTTTTCAGAGGCTGCGCAGAAATCGTACTTCAACCAATGATTACATACAACAAAGCCAGCAGATGGCAAAAAAAGTTTATAGAAAAGGACTAGCCAGATGACCTAATCACACAGGCCTTTAAGAATTCTGTATCTCAGAGGCGTTTCCAAATCAATAGCATTGATAGTCAAACTGACTTAAAGAAAGTGTGAGTTTATTTGTCACACAGTTGGCATCATAAATACAATGTAAAAAGTATAATAGTTCAGTTCAGTGTAGGTAAAAATATATGAAAAATAAGCTTATGAAAACATGTGTTTCAATGGTACTGCCTTCTGTCCATATTGACCTCGTGTGTGTCCTCCAAGAAGAAGCAGGAAATGACGTTCTTAGACTTCTGGCAGAATTCAGCTGTCCCAAGCCATCAGTCTCTGTGTGAATATGTCAGGGTGTGTGTGTGTCTGTGAGAGTATGAGGGTACGTGTATGTGTCCGTTAATGAGTGCCCTCCTAGAGCTCTGAAAACATAGGCTTAAATATTACATGCGAACGTCATAACCTCACAAACTTAGTACCTTGTATGGCACACATTCATGTCTGCTAACTTCCACAATGTGCGGTCCAAAAGTAGATACTCAGAGTCATATGGAGCTTGATTGACAAGCTCACATGTAACACTATACGTGACATAATGTGCTGTTCATATAATGTCATAACCATACATTTACATAATATGAACACATGATAACAACTTTACATTAAGTAACTATATACTAATATGTATTAACATGACTGAGCCTACTCTAAACTTATTTTAACAAGATATAATCCACAATGTATCATTTCTTTAGCTACGTAGACACATGTCTATTTTTGTCTTCTCATGACATTCTGTACCAAGATACCATATATGTCATACTCAAACTGATTACATCAGAAACCCATTACTAACTCAGCTTCAGATGAGTATATATTTCACTGAACACTTGATCAAGGTCATTCACACATACTATTTATTATGATTAATCATAAAACCAAATATGTTTTGCAAGCTTGCCATAAATATATTATAATACCTATAAGTGCCGAATTATGAATTTGGAATAATATTCTAACACTCACCTACCAAAAAGTGTCCCAAAACTCCACAAATGAGAGTACTACAATCAGGTTCATCTCCACCTTCAATACACAGTATAAACACATCTCCAAAATAATCTTTAAACATTATGATATTCTAAAGCTGGATCCGATCTTAGCATCATCCCTCCCGCCCAGACCCCAAATCACCTTTAGACGATCCCGCACAATAAAAAACATTATTGCTCCTAGCAAACTCACAAAATCCAATAGAAATCAGAATAAAATATTTTCTGATATCAGGATGTATTTTGATAATAGACATGGGATTTTTAAATGTCGCAAAAGAGGTTGTTTCACCTGTCAATCCATCCCAAATGGTCAATCCACCATTACCACACCTAAAGGCAAAACTTTCGAGATAAAACAATTTATCACATGCTCTACTGAATACGTGATATATGTCCTGCGCTGCCCCTGGGGCCTCCTCTATGTAGGTCGCACCATACGGGCCTTACGCGTCAGGGTGGGCGAACATCGGCGCTTGATCAAAGAGGGTTGCATCAAACACAGCATCCCGCGTCATTTCCGCCAGTTCCATGACAAAGATTTCAAAAAAATGGAGGTCCTTGCAATTGAGTCCGTCCCCAAGGGTACCCTAACGGTTAATGAAAGGTTCTCCCTCCTTTGCCGAAGGGAGACTTTTTGGATATACCTTATGGGTTCCCTTTCGCCGTACGGCCTCAATGAAGATATCAATGTTTTCAGCATAACTTCTTGACATATGTTACCCAGACACAAACGTAACCTACTGTTTATAATCCTCATCCTGTTATTACTTCTTACGCATTATTTCCAATAGTAAATAAATCTGTCAAATAAAATGCTATCACCATGGGGTAGTATTCAAAACATCAGCCCCAAGTACCATATAAGCAGGGGACGGCGCGCCCCCCCCCCCCCCTTTCAATCCACTTATTTATATATACATAGATTACTATTATTATATGTTTTTCTATCACACAATAGTATATTTAAACAATTAAAGAAATAATATAAATTTTTATACAAAAATCTCCCCTTCTTTTCCATATATATATTTTATATATTTTTTATATATATATTTTTTTATTTTTATTATTTTTTCATATTCCCCCTTCTTTTCCCCACTTTAATTTTTTATTTTTTATTTTCATATTTAAATTTTTACATTTTTCAATAACAATTTTTATTCAAATACATGTTTTTACATGCTTTCACATTTAATATATTTTTTTACATAATTTTCTTTACGTTTTCCTACTCTTTTAATCTTTTTTTTTATATATATATCCTCCCCACTTCTATATGTACTCATATCAGCTCCATCTTATTGTTATCTGTCCAGCAAACCGTTCCTTACGAGCCTTCATACTGACACATATCCCTGTCCAATGAGCCTGAGCCTCAGTACGCTTAGTGACACACAAGGGGTTAACCCGATTCACTCTGGTAATCCCCGCCCCTCTACATAACCCGATGCTTCTTATTTCCCTGTTGCCGTATGCTGCTCCAGCTTTGACAAAGCGCATGCGCGTGAAACATGTAAGCAGGACAGTCGGCATGGCAACCCTCCCCACCTCGGAGCCCTCCACGTGACAAACAGCCGCTCGGACAAGCGGCATCACACACAGTGCGGTGCGCTCCAAGCCTCCTATCACGCCAGGCGGACGCCACCTTGTGTCCAATTCGGATACATACCATCCAGCGTGCACTGCACCTCCGCCCCAGAGCCCAACACATCATACGGAGCAGGATTGAACACCTCCCCTCCACTCCACAGGCTCAGCACGGCGGCGCCCCAGTCCAACAGTTCATCCATCTATAAAGTGAGTGACTTCTGGAACACAGTTCCATCTATTTGCACTGGCTTATAAACTTTCTTGTTTCCCCCTTCTTTTGAGAGAGGATTGTTCAAAGTCACCAAGTTACTATGTGCAGTTGACTGTTAGCAGTGCAGCCTTGTTTTTGTTCTTATCATCTCAAAGTCACAATTGAAAGACCCGAGGGGAACTTATCACCAAGCATCTGTCATTTTACATTCTTTATGATTGATGGATTTTATGCTTTTCAGATCCCAGGAGGATCGGATGTCTTTGTTTTTTATATTCAATAAATGACTTTTTAAGTGTTTTTTTCATACTACACCACGAGTTTCTTTGATGCACTGTTTTTTGATTGTTTACTAGCCTGCTAGCTTGACTGTCTTTTTCCTTCTGGTGACGTCATTTCCGCTGTGCGTTCCATGCTGGTCGGCCTGGTGGCCATGGGAAGCTTCAGCCATCACTTCCAACTTCAGCAGCCCACTGGACAACGTGAAACCTGCGGGACAAATTAGAGCAGTGCCCTGATGAGTGCCCTGGTGCCCTGATGAATGTTACCTTTCTATGCAATCTTGTGAGTTTACGCTATGTGTAATAAGTTAACTTTTAACTGCTACACTAAGGTGGGCCTTCCCTTTCCTTTTTTTCTGGGAATAATTCCCTTATAGACTGCAACTGAATAGTCTATTTGTCTTTAGTAGATCCACTCCATGGCATGCAAGTAAAAGGTTTTATTAGTGGCTTTTTTATATATTTTTTTCTAAGATGAAGACATTAGAGCAAAATACTGTCCTTACATGAACATTTAAATCAAAAACCTCCAGTAATAATTATGTTTAGTTCTCACCAAGCCCTTGATTACCTGAAACCTATGTATTATGTACCCATCTAATTACTCTTCATTGTCTGAGTCAAAACTTGACAGCAGATTGAGCTGATTCTGCATAAAATCTAAGCACACAGTGATAATACAGCAACCCACAATCACAATATGTTTCACTTGTCTAACTTTGCTAAACTACAAACTGATTGGCTGCTTTGGGTTATTGCTGAGGATCATAACTAAAATATATATGCTTCTTTGTTGATCAAGTAAGTTATATGCAGATTGTGTGACTGGGCCATCACTTTTGTACTGACATACCAAACTATACATTTCTTAGCTTTAAAGATTGCCAAAACATGATTTTTAATACAGAAAAACAGGTTAGGACTCATTTTGAAACCAGTTTATTAGAGTGTTTAAAAATATCTTTAAATAAAAACTCCCCTTTTGTTGAGAAAAAAACAACAATCCCCTCTGGTCAATCAAAGTAGATTGCCGGGATTTGACAAGCTTCATTGCAGATTTCTACCTGTTTTTATTCTGAAGAAAAAGCTGTTTGTTGTCTGTAGAGTGAATCTGAAATAATTTATTTTGAAATGTGGTGACCTGGTAACCTGGCCGGTAAGTCTAATGTTCTTCAACAGAACAAGCTCTTCTGAATAGTTCAGTCAGAAATATCTATAGTGATGAGACAGCTGTTAGAGCCGATGAAATTAAGACTTGTTTTAACCTCTCTCTCATAACCTCCCTCATCCTCTCTCATCATTCTGATATAGACCTGGACAATGTTCACATCTAGGTCAGGTGAAAAATGGGTATACTATCCAACTGGTGTCAGGCAGTAAGCACTTCTCTCACCCCATGACAGGCTGGTACTGAGGCAGGCAGAAGAATTCTCCAGTTTCCCAATGCCACTGTTTGGGGTAGAAGAATAGTGTGTTTGCTGTCTGCCAATCCCCAGGTTACAAGCAAGATAGGTTCTGTAGATTTGTACTTAAGTTGAATTTGTATGTCATTTGGAACAGGTACATTTCCACTATTCCACAATTCCACTAATTAATTTTTTTTCTGTTTTGGGATAGCATAGGGAAGGGTTAACACCCATATAATGTTTGCTTTATTGTCTGTGCCCCTGTCCGGAAGATTTCACCTCACTTTCTGTCCCTGTGACAAATTGATTTTAAAAACATTATGTTGTTGTGATTTGGATTGGTTATAAAGCTTCAGTGAAGACACCTTTTTCCCCATGATAACTCTTATGCCGTGTACACACGGTCGGACTTTCTGGCAGAAAAAGTCAGACGGAATCACTTCATCAGATATTCCAATCACATGTGGGCTTCAGCAGACTTTTTTTTCTCGAAAATTCTGACGGACCTAGAAATAGACCATGTTTTAAATATTTCTGACAAAATCAATTCCCATCGGGAAAACTGTTCGTCTGTATGCTGTTCCGACTGACCCAAAACGACGCAAGGGCAGCTATTGGCTACGGGCTATTTAACTTCCTTTTTCGAGCCCCATTGTACGTGTTGTATGTCACCGCGTTCTAAACAATTGAACTTTGGTGTGATCGTGTGTAGGCAGAATTCCGTCAGAAAAACTGCCAGAGTTTATTCTGATGGAAAAAACGGTCGTGTGTACGCAGCATTACAGAAGTGATTTTCCCTTCCTAGAGGTAGATTTTCTCTCACTTCCTGTTGTCTCCCTCCATTTGTAAGTATGAGTCGTATGTAAGTCGGATGTTTGTAACTCAGTAATTGCCTATAATCAAATATTTTTTTAATTCAACGGTAACTTTGTGTAATGAAAACTATAGTTTACAGATTATAGTTTATAGATTTATATTTTATAGATTATTGTATTTTGCTCCCAGTCCTTTTTTTCAGTGGATTGTGTAGGACAGTGGTTGATGCAAATTTTTACTTTCTACAACCAGCAACTCCCCCTTGAAATTAGACAGATAGATAGAAAGATAAAGTTGAGGAATAGCTTTTCGCAATTGCCTGAACTCTTTAATGGTTCTTTATTGGTTCAGCAAATACCCCATTCTTCTACTCCAAAAAGTGGCATTGGGGAGTTGGAGAATCCTTCTGCCAGTTTCAGTTCCAATCTGACATGGGATGAGGAAGGTGTTTACTGCCAGATAACAGCGGTATATTATACCCCTTCTCACCTGACCTAGATGTGCACATTGTCCAGGCCATTTTGATAGTAGGAGGGACTCCAGAACATACCTGAAAAATACTATAAGAGTCACTAAGTCCCAAAAGTGTTCAGTGTTCACAAATGTGAAAAACAAGAACAGGAGCGCAGAATCTGATTAAAACACTGGGTGAATTTATTGATTAAAACACAATAGCACACTCACTGTTAAGCAGTTTGTATCCAGCATAAATCAGTACAGAAACAAAAGCTCACTGGGTTCCAGCTGTGTTGTTAGTGACAGAGAGACCTCAGAACTAGCCGCTGACATGGAACAGCGTTCTTTTTTTTTTTTTTTTCATTCAAGAAAGGTTTATTGGCAAATAAAGACAAATAGTACAAGGTTATGCAAAAGACACTGTGTAAACGAAACAATGCTTAACAAGATGTAAACTGTGTCAATAACATTCCATAGTCGGCTTTTGGGGTATCATCTAATACATCAAGTCCCTCCATTGTAGGCCCAGCCGGGCCCAGAAGGGCAAGTCATCATCCAACCCCGGATTCCTTCAGGAACCCTTCATTCTCAATGAACAGCTAAAAGACGTATCTACAGAGGCTAGTAATTTATCGAAGAAACCAGGTATAGACATATACAAGGATAGAAATAGAGATTATAGAGAAAAGGAAAGAGAAGAAAAAAAAGAAAAAAAATTGCCTTGTTCCGGGAGCTCCAGTAAGTGAACATGAGCAATGTTAGTGTATTATTAGAGTAGTAGAGAACTAATTGTCAGGACCCCTCCTCTCATCAGGCCGTCAGATCTCGGCCCGTGTAGTCCCCAAAAGACTGGGAGTATTTAAAGGCAAACCACGGAGACCAGGTCCTATGATAACCATCTACTCGCTCATCAGATTGGGCTGCCGTGTCCTCCATCTCACAGATAAACGCAATTTTAAGTAGCCATTCTCTTATAGTAGGGGTGGTTTTGGATTTCCAGTATAGTGGGATTAGGGAGTTGGCAGCGTTTATCATGTGTCTGGTGAGCGACTTCTTGTATTTCTTAAAAGATGTGTTGGTGATGTGTAGCAAACAGCAAGCCGCATCTAGTCTTAGACTGGTCTCCGTGATCCGCCCAATCAGCTCCTTCACCCCTGACCAATACTGTTGTAGCCGGTCACATTGCCACCAAATGTGGAATAAAGTACCCTCCTCCTGTTCACACCGCCAACATCTATCCGATGAGTGTGGAAACCATTTGTGGATTCTCTCCGGGGTGGCATACCAATGAGTCAACAGTTTGTAGGACGTTTCCTGCATCCTCGTGCTCAATGAGCATTTGTGTGAGAAAATGCAGGCCCTATCCCACTGGTCGTCCGAAATCGGCGTACCTATGGCCCGAGCCCACTTCTCCCTGAGCCTGTGGTCCTCACGTGGACCCAGTGATCGCAACCATGCATATGCAAGCGTAGTGGTTTTTTGGGTGGGTTCACCTTTCAGGCAAACTGACTCTAAGTCTGTCACTGCTCTCGTTAAGTGCGGTCTACGTGTGGTATCATTGCAGTAGCTCCTAAGTTGAAAGTATGTCCAGAGTGGTATTCGTGGTAAGTCATTGTCAACCTTGAGGTCTGAGAAGTCTTTCATCAGGTTACCATTGAAACAGTCCATCGCTAAGAGCGGTCTTTTCGGTCTCTGTGTTTTGAGTAACGGGTTCTGTAAACCCGGCGTAAAGTCCGGGTTATCTCGGATAGGGGTTAAGGGGCTCAGAGGGGTGGAGAAACCGGGTTGTTTAGCCAACACATGAAAAATATTGAGAGTAGTGCCTATAGTGGGGTGGGATAGCATAGATCTGGGATACCTAGGCTGTGGGATCCAAGGAGAGAATTGGAGAGTGATCGTACTTGCTTCCTCTTCCAAAAACACCCAATCTTTAACCTGGGCGTGACAATGCCAATCTATGATACGCGCAATATGCGCAGCATAATAATAAAGTTTGTAATCAGGTAAACCCAGGCCACCCCTTTCTTTGGGTTTGGTCAGAAGAGACTTTCTTAATCTGGGGGGTTTGCGCGACCAGATAAAACTAGTTTGAAGGGAGTGCAGCGATTTGAAAAAGCTCATGGGAATCTTGATGGGCAGTGTACGGATCAAGTAAAGTACCTTTGGCAGTATGGCCATCTTACAAATGGCCGCCCTGCCAAACCATGAGAAGTAGCCCGATCCCCACCTCTGGAGGTCTTGCTCAACGTTTTTAAGTAGGGGGGGGGAAATTCTGTGCATATGTCAGTGAAAGTCTGGGGGTCAACCAAATTCCCAAGTATTTAATAGCTGAGGCTGCCCATCTAAAGGGGGTACCGGCTCTGGCCACCGACAGTCGGGCCTCGGGAAGAGACACATTCATGGCCATCGATTTAGAGTAGTTTATTTTGAAGTTGGATACATATCCAAATCTTGCAAAATCGTTCAAAAGAGAGGGAATAGAAGTGTGAGGTTCTGTTAAAAAGAACAATAAGTCATCGGCGTAAGCTGCGATTTTAAAAATTCGCTCTTTGAGTTGAAATCCCCTGATCGATGGGTTCATGATGGTGTGTCTTATGAATGGCTCCAGAGCAATAATGAAAAGCAGGGGCGACAATGGACACCCCTGCCTTGTACCATTCTTGATAAGCACTGTCTCTGATAGTGAACCATTCACTTTAAGCCTAGCTGAAGGGTTCCAGTACAGTGCCGAGATCCAGGCCATCATGCCGGGGCCCAAGCCAGCACGCCTACACGCCTCAAACATATAATCCCAAGCTATTCGATCGAAGGCCTTCTCCGCGTCGGTCGACAAGAGAAAGCCCTCGATCTTTCGCTGGTGCGCCACATGTATCAAGTTTAGGGACTTCGTCACATTGTCCTTAGCCTCTCTGCCCGGCATGAAGCCTGCCTGTTCGGGTCCAATCAGTTCGTGAAGTAGGGGTTTCAATCTGTTAGCTAAGATCTTTGCTACCAGCTTCACGTCCGTATTTAGTAGGGATATGGGCCTGTAACTGGAGCAGTTAAGAGGATCCTTCCCCTCCTTGGGAAGAACAGTAATAAATGCGGACAGGAAATCGTTTGAGTTCGGTCTCTGGGTTGTCAAAGAGTTCATTGCATCTCTAAAAGGGTTGAGTAGAATCTCTGTGAATGTCTTATAATAAATGGCGCTAAACCCATCTGGCCCCGGACTCTTTCCCGTCTTTAACTCTCTTATGGCCGTCTTAATTTCGGAGTCGTCGAAGGGTCTGTCCAACTGGACGCTGTCTTCTTCGTCGAGTCTGGGAAGATTCGCTGCGTCTAAGTAATTCCGAATCGCTTGGGCCCTATCTGCCCCCAAATCTGGCGGTCTCTGCTGGTTTGGGAGATTGTATAGGGTTGTATAATATTTTTGAAAGTGTTGGGCAATCTTCTCAGTTTTTATGTCTATCTTCCCGTCACCACCGGCAATACCTCTGATGTGGTTGTGCGCTATTCGAGTGTTTAGTGCCCTCGCCAGAACTTTACCCGTTTTGTCCCCGTGTTCGTAGTAGACTTTCTTTCTAAAGAATAAGAACCTTCTGGTGGTATTGTCTAGAAGCTGTTTAAGAGCTTTCCGTGTCTCAAGTAATGACTCTGCTGAGTTTACTGTAAGGGAGCGTTTATGTAACGATTCAAGGGATCTAATTTTTGCGGTCAAGTCATTAATCATTTTGTCTCTCTCCCGTTTTTTACGAGTTCCCATACGTATCAGCTCGCCCCTAATATGACATTTGTGAGCCTCCCAGATCACTAAGGGGTTCATCCCAGGTGTAATGTTTAGCTTGAAAAATTCAGTTAAGGAGGAAACCAAGTCCGGTAGTAGCGTGGGGTCTGTTAGTAGTGACGAATTCAGTCTCCACGTAGCGTGTCTGGCTGGGGTGTTTGTCCAGTCTAGGGACACAGATATTGGAGCGTGGTCGGAGATGGATTGTATCCCAACGTGGGCAGCACTCAGCTGCGACAAGTCTCTCTGAGTAACGAAGATATAGTCTATTCGTGAGTGACGGTTATGTGGAATGGAAAAGAAGGAATAGTCCCTGCCTTCCGGATTCAGGTGACGCCCAGGTGTCTACCAGACTCAGGGAATGCAGGAGCTTTTTAATGCTCTTAAGAGCCCTGTAAGGAATGGCGGTTTTGCCATTAGAAGTATCCTCAGTTGGTATAAGGGGTACGTTAAAATCTCCACCCAGAATCAGTCTACCCGAACTGAAGCACTTCAGTTCATCAATCATTCTTCGGCAAAAAGTGAGTTGCGCCGAATTGGGGAAGTACACGTTTGCCAGAGTCAGGGGAGTCCCTCTGCAGGTCCCCTTAAGGAAGAGGAACCTCCCCTCTGGGTCGACCAGCGTATCCGTGACCTCAAAGTCAGCATCCCTACTCACCAGTATCGAGACCCCTTTTGATTTGGTCCCGGGACTGGTGGCATGGTATGCGTCCACGAAGTAGGAGTCAGTCAGTTTTGGCGTGTGCCCGGTCTTGAAGTGGGTCTCCTGTAATAATACAAAATTGGGCCTACCTTTTTTAAGTTCTCTTAGTAAAGTGGTTCTTTTTTCGGGGATGTTAAGCCCTTTGACATTGTGGGAGATTACCGTTGGGTTACGTCCCAGATCAGAATATGCCATGGTTCAGGCTCAGGGAGGCGCAGGATCCGGCACCTGCAGGAACAATCTCAACAAGATAGCAGAAAGTTATGGAGTAGTCAATAATCAAGAGCATACAGTATATTTGCACTGTTAAGATTAAGTAACCGTCCCAAGGGGGTCAAGATTAGTGCGTAGGACAGGCCCCTAAGTAACCCGTCTGGAGCACTATTGTGGGGTTCGGGAAGTCCCACCCCGGAGATAGCAACCCTTACCGTGCAGATCACCGTCGGTGAACGAACCCGGCGTCTGCATCGAGAAGGTATATATCTAAAGTCACTGTACCGTCGTCTATTACAACGGCAAATCAACTATAAGTGCAAGGAGCCGTCGTGTGCGGCTCCACTAGGCCTATGGTAGGTGCTAAATGGTCTGTCACAGCAGCAAACATATCATGTGAACTGGTATCTAAATAAGAAAATGAAAAGGCAGTACACAAAAACCAAAACAGAAATAAAAAACAGAAATAGAACAAGCAAACCTAGCAAATGGTAATAAATGATAAGTTCGGGCACTTTCAACCATCCAGTGTGTCACACCCGCCCTCCACCCGCTTGAGAACGAGTTGATGTAGCCGTTACTGCCCCAGGCAAGCAATCCCGCCCACTGGTCACGGTTCCTCAAACACCATCGCCCCGCTAGAGCTGTATTACTCGTAAAGTCAGCCGTTGTCCCTTAGCCTAAATACCCCACAATTGCAAATGTTGAGTACTGGTGTGGTATTTCCTAAGAAACACTTAAGAATCAGGGTTAAATCGAATGGATCATGGTATCAGAGGGAGTCGTTCCTGCGATACGTAAACAGTTGTGTAGAAATGTTCAGCAGTTGGTGATGGTTGGACATGGAATCCCCAAAGACTGGATAGTAACCAGGTGGGCAAAGAGCGGTGTAGATGTACCCGGGAAGAAGGTAGGTATGAGAGCCTCCTAAATCTTAAATCTTATGCTTCCATTAGGCTTCTGGAGGAGTGTGGGCGACTTCGGGGAGTTCCCCTGGGTGAGAAGTCTCCTCGTCCCTGTCTCTGTCGTTTGGTGAGGTGCTTTTCGGGCGATGCGAACGGTGAGAAAGGTGGACTTCTGTCCTTAGCTGGCATGGAGAACTCCTGGTACCAGTCGGGCAGAACGATCGGATCAAGCTGGAGAGCTGCGCAAAAGTCCGGGAGTTCTGCAGGCGTTCGTAGGATATGTTGCCTACCTCCATGTGTAACCAGTAAGGCGAAGGGAAAGCGCCAAGAGTATCGCAACTCTTTCTCCCGTAGCTTATCAAGCAGAGGACGTAAAGCCCTTCGGTTTTTCAGAGTTATTTGGGACAGGTCTTGGAAAAGTTTTATATTCTCCCCGTTAAACACTATTTGGTCGTTCCTGCGAGCCTTGGCCATTACATCTTCTTTAAGTGTGAAGCTCTGCAAACAACAGATGATATCGCGTGGGGGTAGGGTATCAGGTCCCCTCGCTCTGAGTGCCCTGTGCGCTCTAACGAAGTCAATGGCGGAGTCCTCCGGACGTTTGAGTAGAGTATTGAATACCCTCTGTAGGACTGAGGTGATTTGGTCGGGCGCCACGGACTCCGGTATACCGCGTACCCTAATATTGTTACGCCTCCCCCTGTTATCCAGGTCCTCTAAATGTCTGTTCATCTCTATGAAATGCAGGGAGTGAGCTGTGACAACCTCGTCAAGCCTGTGTATTGACCTGTCTCTCATCTTCCCCGCCGTCTCTGCAGCCGCCATTTTTTCCTGCATGACCAGGAAGCTAGTCTTTAAGTCCGTGATCGCTGCGGAGAATGAGGCCTTGATGTCGGCTGCAAAACCGGACATATCCTCGTAGGTAAGTGGGTGCATGGAACGGGAGCTGTGCCTACCGTTGTCCTCGGTGGCTGATTGCGAGTCCTCGCTGTATTCCTCATCCGCATGGACCGGCGCCATCTTGTCCTCCTCCGGGGCCTGTAGTGCTGAGGCCTGGTTCTTGAAGATGTCGGAGATATCCCGGCCGGGATTAACTGCCACCGAGCGGCGGGGACGGGTCTGGTGCTGGTGCTTAGTCTGCTTGTTCATGATTGCGCCATTTGCTGCTGTATTCAGACGGGCTGGGGCCGCTTTCCGACGGAGCTCTCCTTCTAGGCTGCCATCTCCGTTGCGCGCCAAGCCACGCCCCCCGGAACAGCGTTCTACCCTGCTGTCTGCGCTGTGCTATATTCACCACTGCAATTATTGATATGCTAGAGAAAGCCTTGTTCTCCCCTTGTATAAGCCAGGAAATGTGTATGCTTTCTGAAAGTGTACTGCATCAGGTAAAACAGGGCAGTTGTGGGGTCTTCCAAATTTACTGACATTTTTCTCTATGAGACCTAAACCAGACCATTCCTCATTACAGCAAAACAAATAATCTTGCGCACGAATGTATTAGCCAGGCAGTCCAAAGTTCAGGGTGGACAATAACTTTCAGCTTTGCTGCCCTCTAGGATAGGGATATCCTAGCAATCAGATGAAAAAAAAACAGAAAAATAGGGCGCACCAGCCTTGTGCATTATCCTTTGATACATTTATTAAGAAGAAAACATCATTTAAAACTACTCACAAAGGTAGAGAGAAAATCACACTTGTAAGAGTCTTTGGCTTGTGACAGTCTGTGTACTGATGGCAGTCTCCAGATCCTGAAGAGAGAACATACAAACTGCTACTGGCTGACACGGTTCAAAGGTTAGCCTTCTTCATCAGAGCCTCATTAACCACATCAGCATACAGCTCTTCATACTGGATATGAAGTCATATTAAGTTCATAGTTAAAGTGGTGGTAAAGTTGTTTCTGGTATTTTACCTACAGGTAAGCTTATAATAAAGCTCACCTGTAGGTAGAATTAATAACATCTAAACGTGCACTGTTTAGGAGGTATTCCACGAAGCAGCTGCTGGTGATGTCACCACGTTCTGAAAGAACGGCCCCCTCGGGAGTGATGTCATGGTGGCTCAGCCAGTCAGACAGCCGGGGCCTGTGAACTCGGAAGGAAGACTGAGTGAAGATGAAAGCCCTGTCAGCAGTGACAGCTCCCTGCTGGAGGACTTTGTTTTAAGGTTAGTCTCTCATAATGTTCCAATATACGATGCATACTAGCACATTATGACATTGCCTTGTAGGGTGAATTTTTTTTTTTTTTTTTAACAAACTTTACCACCACAAACAAACTTTTCCTTCTTTCAGACATGGTTCACACTGACGGTGGGAATGAAATTGTGAGAGTTCAGCTTCAACTCGCACAATTTCATTCCTGCATGTCAGTCCCGACTTTGGGGGTGATTTCAAAGACATCTGTGCGGGTTTCTGGACAGATATCTATGGAAATCGCACCCCAAAATCAACAAAAGAAGTATGGAAACTACTTTTGGGAATCAGTGCTGCGCCACAAATGCGGCATAGCACAAATCGGGATGGTGCTATTGCTACTAATTGCTGCCGATTTTGGCATCCGATTTGAATTTGCATGTGAACCAGGGCTTACTTACAGTTATTGCTTTTTCACTTCCTGGTTGAATGAGATGCAGGTGATGTAGCCCTGACCTCACAGGCACATCTGGGAAAGTCTACATCACCAGTGCCTTCATCCCCAGATGATGTATCCTATCACATGTTTCAGGATCCAGAATTCCAGGAAGTAAAGGGAGATGGATTAATCTGCCCTTAATGAAAATGGCCACCATGAAAAACATGAGGAGGAAAAGAAAACTATGGTATGCAAAGAATAAAAAGCCTGTAATGATCTATAAAAATCTATTAGCAGAAGAGTAAATTAAATCTTCAAAAGCAAACTAAATAAATACCGGTTTTATAACAAAGAAAAATCTGTAGACTAAAATGATTATACAAAAATGTCCAATTAAAATTAAAAAAATCCATTAAACATATTTAAGAAATCCACCAAAACTTTTGTCTATTTAAACTGGTAAAATAATATCATTACAGCACAAACTCCTAAAAATTGTATTTATATCTGTGAAAAAAAATACATAATTCTGCTGTCTGTGGTGAGACAAAGTTGTAAGTAAATATATATTTGAAACCTAGCAGCTCAGGTAGGAATTATCATTTGTGATCAAAAATTATGGTTTTTAATGTTCATTTGTACTACTTAAGTAACATAAAAATATATGATTAGTTGGTGTTGCTTACTGTACTTTGCGCATATTCGTGGCACTAGCATTGTTTTGCAAATATATGGTCCTTGGTGCGTCTACAACCAGATTTGGCACCATGGGGAAATAATATGCAATGGTTTCTCAAAATAAATTATGCACCTGTGTCTCTTATTTTCTATTCATCCTTCCATAGTTAAGGTACCCTCCTGTTGAAGATACAATGTCCCATTAGGTCACTGTCTGGGGACACCTCTATTAGCATATAGCAAAGGTTGAAAAAATGTGTATGATCAATATAACCTTTTGTAGAGATTAAATGACAAATCGATCGGACTGCAAAATGTTGACTTAAAATAATTATTTCATAAACATACACCCTTGTACCCCCTTCAGCATGCATGTTTATGGAATGGAGCTTGACTTACCATAAATAAACATGATAATGCAGTAATACAGTGTTGACATTGCCATATGCCACAGAGAGAGGTTACTGGGATGCTGCATTGAATGTTTGCTTTGTGGTTCCAAAATGTGTAGTTGCATTCTAATTCTGATCTTCAGATGAATGATTACAAAAAAAAAAAAAATCCTACCTTGAAGAATTTTAGATCTGTTTTATTAAAAGTATTCGATGCAAAAACTGTTTATACCATTCCCATATTTATATTCCTGTCCAAGCTGTCAGTACAACACATTCTCAAATGGGAATGTAAATGGAAAGCTATATTGCTGACAGCATCCAGTAAAATTACTTTTACTTTTCATGTTACAGCCATTCCATATTTCTTTCACAGGGATTTTTTGGTATTTAATTAAGAGATAAACACAAATAACAGAAATCTCCACTGTGTGGTTTTGTTTTTAATTCCAGTCTGCTCTGGACAAAATCAAGCCCCATACACACGATCAAAAATTCTGCCAGCAAAAGTCGGATGTGAGCTTTTGGTCAGAAATTCCGACCATGTATATGCTCCACCTGACTTTTTCTGGCAGAATTCCAGCCAGCAAAAGATTGAGAGCAGGTTCTCTATTTTTCGGTCAGAAAAAGTTCGGATCCCACACATGCTCGGAAACAATTCTCGGAAGCATTGAACTTCATTTTCTCAGCTCGTCGTAGTGTTGTACGTCACCACGTTCTTAACGGTCGAAAGTTCAGAGAACTTTTGTGTGACCATGTGTATGCAAGCCAAGGCGGAATTCCATCGGAAAAAACATCCAAGTTTTTTCCGACGGAAAATCCGCTCGTGTGTATGGGGCATCAATGTTGGAATATGAGACAAATTGGGAATGTTCCCTTAACCTGCGCAAATTATCCACTCTCATATATAATTGTGTAAATGTCGGAGCTACCTGTTGTGAGGTTAAACATCCTATAGGTGATAAATAATATATGTAACCACACTCCCTTGTGAAAATATTCAAAAGCAAGCATTAGCAAAATATAATCCAAATTATCAAGTGCCCAAAACAAAGTGCATTAGTGCAATGTCCATATGCTGCTAATCTTAGCAGTTACACACCAAAAGTCACTGAGTATCCTCTTCCACCAACACAAAGCACACAGCCCACCCACCAGACTTATATGAACCCAATTACAGGTAGTCATATACAGCAGAAATGGAGATGCCATTCCCGATGGTCCTCTCAGCTGTCCAACAAAGCCACTAATTGGTTAAACACACACTAAATCTCCAAAGACTGGTAAAAAGAGAAGGATGCCTCCCACAGTGAAGTATGTGGGGTTTATTTAAAATTGTGCTACAAAAGTTCTATTTACAACAAGTAGGATTAAAAGGAGCTTGAGATTAAAGCAGGGATGCCAACATGCGCTCCACCTGAGTTCCACTAAGGCGGAAGTGACATGTCCCAAGGGTGGGCTCTAGCGTGACCACTTTAAAACTCTGAGACACAGTGGATCTCTCTATAAGTCTGGCTTTGTCTCTGTAAAAGCAGTGAAAGATACCTGAGTCTGTGGGCAATTATTCCTTTTAACAATGTCAAGATAGCAGATCGTCCTAGCTATTCGGCAACATTCTTCAGCATTGGGATACCTTTCTAGCTTAACCTCCTTCATATATTTATATTCACTCCATCATATAGTTCAAGTATTTGGGTCTCTGGCACATTCCTCAGGCTGGGGCTAGGCCCATCTAGATAGTTAGGTTAGATTTTTCTATAGAGTAGGAACATTTAGGCAGGCCTAGCTGGTGGCTAGGCCTGTTTGTTTTCATTCTGGGCTGGGAGTGGTTCAGGGCAGTACTGAGTGACTCACAGTTAGCAATTCTTTGTCACCTCCCTCTTCTTTCTAGAAGGTGCTAGAAAGAGAGGAGGAGAGGAGAGGTGGATCTGCCTTGGGTATTCTAAGGAGCCTTGACCAATTCCCCAACTTGGATTGGCAGGGGGCAGGCCTCCTTAAATACCCAGGGTAGGCCCAGTTGGGGAGAAGTTTTTGGATAGAAGAGCTGGAGTGAGAGAGTGTAGAGGCTGTCGGGGACCCACAAGAGCTCCCCAGTCTGAGGGGCGGTGACCTTGGGCTGGGGCTTGGTTGCATCCTGGAGGAGAGAAGAGATCCTGGAGGAGAGGCACATGAGAGAGAGACAGTAGGAGAGAGCACTGCTAAAAGACTCCACGGAGGTCAACTGTTCGCAGCCAGGAGGGCTGGTGAGTGAAGCACAGTCAGGAGGACTGGGGATGCAAGCCTGAGAGAACTGGGAGTTTGCAGTTTGAGATTGGTGCAGCACCAAAAGAGAGGACTGTGGGAAGGGTAGTGCAGACAGGTCGTTGCAGCCAGGCTGGCTGGCAGGGCCTGAAGGGAGCTATCTGGGATCAGTAGCTAGGTAGAGGCCAGTTAGCACCTTAACTATTTCTACATCATAGGGGCCTGAGGTCCCTGCCTGCAAAAGGCAGTTCACTGAGGCTTGGCTGAGTTAGTGTCAGGCCCAACCATGTGGTGCTAGCTGGTATGGGAATCTACAAATCGAGGGCAAGTATTGAATCAAAGCTTCTTTTTCATTTTAACACTTCTGAAGGTCTATTTCATTTTAAAAAAAAATTGTTGGGATTTAATTCCCTGCACTGTTCCCCCTCTTTCGTCTGGCGACTTTTGTTTGCTATGGGCCCCATGGTCTGCAGCTTGTCAAAAACTTCAACTCCACTGATCGACTATTTATTGTCTGGAAAATTCCACATGATTTCTAATTATTGTGTAGGTCAGATGCAATTTGCTGCCACTGTATTGTTTGTGAAAAAAAATTGTAAACCTGAATACTATTTAGAACTCCATTCAAATTGGAAACACACATCATGTTTTTTTTTTTTATATTAATTAAAGTGCCTTGACAAACAATGTGATTTCTCACGGGGAAAATGGATGGTTCTAATCTTAAATGCATTATCTGATTTTTTTGTTTTTAAGCTATGTACAAATAGCTGTTTGCTGATATGACTTCTCCAAGCAGTCTCCAGGTATCCAGACAGACTATTTGTATGATAAATATCAGGACTTCGGAAGCAAACAAATCATTTTTTTTAAACTGTGACTAAATTTAAATTCACGGATGCCCTTTTCATTTTAGGTATTAATGACCTTCAGTTTATTTAATGTACCTATGTTTCAGTGATAAATGAATGTGCAGCATCTTCTGATATTTAAAAGATGCTCTATGCATTAAAATGAAGATTTACTAAGTACAGAAAAAGTAATTATCTAGATCTGGAAGTGTGAATTACTGCAGGAAAAACACAGGTCCTTAATTTTGCGTGGTCATAGTCATAGGACTGTGCATGCACTCAGTTGTCATATTTAGGTGGATGATTTGGACTCTGCAAGCTGGAAATTGGTAGGGCTTATAAGTATAGTTGTTTAGGATGTGTAGTGCACCCCCTAAGGAGCAGAAGGTTAAATGGGATCCCCCACCTTGCACAGCTATGCACATTGAATTTCAACAGACTCACAGGAGTCAGAAAACAGTCCAGCACTTTGTTTTGTTATTTTATTGACGGAATTAAACTTGGATGGGGAATAGGGGTATTATGGGATGCCCACCTGACTTCAGCTTCAGGAACATATTTTCCTATATACAGTCTATATACACTCCTCTGCTTCCTCCAGCACATTTTCTTGCAGAACTCCACTGGCACACTAATAAAAATGATTCTGGCACAGCACTCAATCAGATCTTTGAGCAAAAGCCTGTTATAGGCAGGCCCCTTGGTTGTGTAGCAAAAAAATCCACTCCAGCATAAATCCCTGTTGCTACTAACCTCAGCACCACCTCTTCGGCCGCGTACACACGCGCGGACTGTTTGCCCAACCTTGTTCGTCAAACAGTTTCGGCAAACAGTCCGCTCAAAATTTGCATGAGCGGACTTGCCCACACACGAGCGGACTGTTTCAACGAACTGTTTGCCAAACAGTCCGCTCAACTTTTGAAATGAACGGACTCGCCCACGTAAGGCGGAGGCAAATCCGCCCATTTCGAGCGCGTGTACAGGTAGGCGGGGCCCGCGAAGGAGACGTCGCGGGCTCCGCCGCCTGGAATGGGCTTAAAGGGGAACCCCAACGCCGAAAAAAATCGGCGTGGGGGTTCCCCCAAAGTCCACACCAGACCCTTGTCCGAGCACGCTACCCGGCCGGCCAGGAAAGGGGGGCGAGCGAGCGCGCCCCCCCTCCTGAGCCGTACCAGGCCGCGTGCCCTCAACATGGGGGGGTGCCTTGGGGAAGGGGGGGCCGCGCGGCCCCCCCACCCCAAAGCACCTTGTCCCCATGTTGATGAGGACAAGGGCCTCTTCCCGACAACCCTGGCCGTTGGTTGTCGGGGTCTGCGGGCGGGGGGCTTATCGGAATCCGGGAGCCCCCTTTAAAAAGGGGGCCCCCGGATACCGGCCCCCCACCCTATGTGAATGAGTATGGGGTACAATGTACCCCTACCCATTCACCTGTGAAATAAAGTACAAAAAAAAACACAACACAGGGGAAAAAATATTTTATTGCACAGCTCCGGGGGTCTTCCGTCTTCGGGGGTCTTCTCGCCGGACTCCTCCGCTATGTGTGTGTAGCTCTTTTACTAGCGGAGGAGTCCGGCTTTCTTCCTCCCCGCCGCCGGCCTCTTCTCCCGACTTCGGGGGTCTTGTCCCCCTCTTCGGTTCTTCTGCCGGGCCACCGCGCCTTCTTGTAGCTCTTTTACAGGCGGTGGCCCGGTCTTCTGTCGCCGCTGTCGCTGTCGCCGCCTTCCGTTCTTGTTCTTCTTCTTGTTCTTCTTCTTCTTCTCCAGGCGATGTTGACACGTCGCTCCCTCCGGCTGGAATGCCAGAGCCGCGCTGTGCGGTCACTTATATAGTGACAATGGGGCGGGGTCACATGGTATATGTCACATGGGTTGGTCACATGGGTTGATGTCACATGGGGACTATGACATCGTAAGGGGGCGGGGTCACCATGTGACCAACCCATGTGACATATACCATGTGACACCGCCCCATTGTCACTATATAAGTGGCAGCGGAGCGTGTCCCTGGCATTCCGGCCGGAGGGAGCGACGTGTCAACATCGCCTGGAGAAGAAGAACAAGAAGAAGAACAAGAACGGAAGGCGGCGACAGCGACAGCGGCGACAGAAGACCGGGCCACCGCCTGTAAAAGAGCTACAAGAAGGCGCGGTGGCCCGGCAGAAGAACCGAAGGCGGCGACAGAAGAACGGAAGGCAGCGGCGACAGAAGACCGGGCCACCGCCTGTAAAAGAGCTACAAGAAGGCGCGGTGGCCCGGCAGAAGAACCGAAGAGGGGGACAAGACCCCCGAAGTCGGGAGAAGAGGCCGGCGGCGGGGAGGAAGAAAGCCAGACTCCTCCGCTAGTAAAAGAGCTACACACACATAGCGGAGGAGTCCGGCGAGAAGACCCCCGAAGACGGAAGACCCCCGGAGCTGTGCAATAAAATATTTTTTCCCCTGTGTTGTGTTTTTTTTTGTACTTTATTTCACAGGTGAATGGGTAGGGGTACATTGTACCCCATACTCATTCACATAGGGTGGGGGGCCGGTATCCGGGGGCCCCCTTCTTAAAGGGGGCTCCCGGATTCCGATAAGCCCCCCGCCCGCAGACCCCGACAACCAACGGCCAGGGTTGTCGGGAAGAGGCCCTTGTCCTCATCAACATGGGGACAAGGTGCTTTGGGGTGGGGGGGCCGCGCGGCCCCCCCTTCCCCAAGGCACCCCCCCATGTTGAGGGCACGCGGCCTGGTACGGCTCAGGAGGGGGGGCGCGCTCACTCGCCCCCCTTTCCTGGCCGGCCGGGTAGCGTGCTCGGACAAGGGTCTGGTGTGGACTTTGGGGGAACCCCCACGCCGATTTTTTTCGGCGTTGGGGTTCCCCTTTAAGCCCATTCCAGGCGGCGGAGCCCGCGACGTCTCCTTCGCGGGCCCCGCCTACCTGTACACGCGCTCGAAATGGGCGGACTTTCCGAGCGGGAACAGTCCGCTCATTTCGAAAGTACAGCGGACAGGCCCACACACGGGCGGACTGTTCGCTCAAACACAGTTTCAGCGGACAGTTTTTCGGAATTTCCGAAAGACTTTGTCCGTCCAACTGTCCGCTGAAACTGTCCGCTGAAAGCCCACACACGAGCGGACTGTCCGCCCAAACACTGTTCAGCGGACAAGGTTGGGCGAACAGTCCGCCCGTGTGTACGCGGCCTTCAGCACTACCAGCCTGCCTGGCTGCAGCCGCCCTTTTTATTAGCCCTCCTGGCTACATGTCCTCAGTCCTCCCAGACTGCTCACTCACCAGCCCACCCGGCTGACTCCTCTGGAAAACGTGCTGACCTGCTCCTGCTGTCCTCTCCTTCCTGCTGTGCCTCCAGGAAGGATTTCCTCCATGTGTTGTAGAGGATCCCTCCAATACCCAAGCCCCAGGCCCAGGTTCACCCCCTCAGGGGCCACCGACAGCCTGCTCAGCACTCCTTCTCCATCTTCCACCCAACTGCCCCTGCTGGCATGACTCATGAGTATTTATTGACAATGTGCTTTATCTGTGATAGGGAAAGCATAATTAGTGCTCAAAAATCAGTGTAGGGCTTGTAGGCACTGACAGTCTGTTAAAGTAGATTTAAACCCTTACTGAATGTCATATAGGCAGCAAAATACTGTGTATCCCAAAGGAGAAGTATAGCCAAAGGTCTTTTGGCAATACTTTCCCTAAAGGTCACAGGAGTGCACTTTATTACCTTTGTTATACCTTAAAGAATAAGTCCACCTTTGGAGCATGTTACATGTTTCAGCTGCTACCTCCTACCACCCAACCTCACTCCCCCCCCCAGTCCCTCCACATGGCTACGTCCTTCACAGAGGTCCGTGAATTAATAAACTACAAGTACTGTCAGCCTCTGTGGCTTGTAGTTCTCAGTGAACTGTGAGGGCACTGGTGAGTGCTCTCATAGTCCATTAATTCTTTCTGCCATTCAGTAACTGTTTGCCCATGTTGGAGGTAGGGACAGAGACAATGTACTGAGAGTCCGCAGGATCAAGGTATTGCACCGTGATCTGCTAATCACAGGTGAAATAATGTCTTACAGGCTGCAGAGTAAAAGATAATAAATGCAAACTTTAATTTAGCCTTTAATGCTGCTGAATACCTGTAGCCTCTTTACAGCCTGTCCCTGTCCACATGTAGTACAGTGATAACAGTGAAGAAGAGAAACAAATGGCTGCACACCGTGGGGCACAATCATAACTTCTGAATAAGTACTTGTTTGTGTGAAACATGTTAACAGCATTGCTTATCCTGGCACAGTGTTTTTGACATTGGTGCTAATAAAAGCTGGCAATTGGATAGTGTCCCACAGTGGTGTGCTGCCATTTTTTTCTCTCCTTCAGTTTTTCATGGTGGTGAGCCAGGGTAAGCACCTGCATATGGGGTTACGTGAAAACCTGCACGGGAAGTTACACTCATCTTGAGTGGTGCCTTTCTTACTTGGATGACAGTGATAACAGGCTTCATGTGTTTATTCACAGGGTACAGTGCCTATTTAACATAGTGTCAAAATAAATTAAAACAACATCACTTATATAAAAAAGAAGTTCTACCATGGACTTAGCATCAATGGTCACAGGCAAGCATGCCGGACATCATAAAAGCCGGCCAGGAGTCTCAGGCTGGCTATGCAGGAATGTCCTGCCTGCCTTCATTCCCGCCCACTAAATTCAGCAAGTGGTGTTGAGGGTGGCTGGATCTAGGGAGAGGTGCACCTTCTCCCCCATGATTGCTGTGCCTGTGTCAGTGAGCTCCTCCCCCCATCCTCAGAGTGAACTCACCCTCACACAGGACATTCGTGAGAGTTGCTTCCATCCACACTGCCCATAGCTGAGATTGAATTCTTGTAGAGATGTTTGTACAGATTAGATACACATTTTTGTCTTGTACAGTCTGAATAGTGTGTACCTGGTTGCTGCAGTTCTGAGCTATGAAATTTTCAGACTGGAAATGCAGCAGGGTGCAGCAGCCAGCTACACACTGTGCAGATTGAGGCTGTAATAGAAACAAACCTTAGCTGTGTGGAGTGTGGGGAAGAGCAGCACTGCTGAGAGTCCTGTCAGCAGTGATGACATCATCTGCCCTGCTGATCCCATCCTCTGCCCTACTGACCCCTGTTTAATGCCCTACTATCACATTCTTTACCCTGCTCTGCCTTATCTCTGCCCTGCAGATCTCCATCCCCTGCCCCGCAGACCCCTGTCCTATGCCCTGCTATCCCATCCTCTGCCCTGCTTACCCCAATTTCTGCGCTGCTGACCCCATCCTCAGCCTTGCCGACCCCATCCTCGGCCTCCATCAACCCTTGTCCTCTTCCCTGTGGACCCCTATCCTATGTAGTTCTGACCCCATCCTATTCCCTGCTGACCCCTGTCCCCTTCCCTACTGACCCCATCCTATGCCCCACTGACCTATGTTCTATGCCCTACTGACCCCTGTCCTGAGCGCCCCTGACCTTTATCCTATGCCCTGCTAACTCACATCCTGAGCGCCGCTGACTCCGTTCTTTGCCCCCTTAACCCCTATCCTATGCCTCACTGACCCCTGTCATATGCCCTGTTGACACCATCCTATGCCCTGCTGACCTCTGTCCTCTTCCATGCTGACCTTAATCTATGTCTTGTTGACCCTCTCTTATGCCCCAATGACTCCTGTCTTCTTCCCTACTGGCCCCATCCTATGTTCCTCTGACCCCGTTCTGTGCCCTACTGACCCTTGTCCTATGCCCTGCTGACCCCATCCTCTGCACTGCTGACTTCTGTACACTGCCCTGCTGATATCCTTTCCTCTGCCCTGGTTGCCCTTGTTGATCAACCTGCTGAACCCCGTTCTCCACCCTCCTGACCCCTGTCCTCTGCTTTGCTAACCCCTGTACACTCCCATGCTGACCACCCATTTTCTGCCCTGCTGGCCTCTGTACACTCAGTTACAAACCACTGACCCTATCCTCTACCCTCATGACATTTTTTCCGGCACTCCCACATCAGACAGGCTATATTTGGTCCTGGCACTAAGTTAGACCCCCCAAACTGCTTGCTGTCATTTTGGACTGCTAATTAAATAGCTAATGGCAACTGCTAATTTACAGGTGCAGGAATTTGGACTGATCTGAGGTGTGAAGGTGCAGCAATTGAGACTGATCTGAGGTGTGAGGGTGCAGGAATTGGGACTGATCTGAGGTGTGAAGGTACAGGAATTGAGGCTGCTTTGAGGTGTGAAGGTACAGAAACTGGGGTGATCTGAGGTGTGAAGGTGCAGAAACTGGGGCGATCTGAGGTGTGAAGGTGCAGAAACTGGGGCGATCTGAGGTATGAAGATGCAGGAATTAGGGATGATCTGAGGTGTGAAGATGCAGCATTTGGAGTGATGCCCCAAAACCTGTAAACAAAAAGTGGGATGATCTGAGGTGTGAAGGTGCATGAATTGTGACTAATCTGTGGGCGCAGTTGTCTGTCCATTGACTGAGCACAGCCTTTGCACAGTTGAATGAAATAGGTACTACAAAAGCTCATTAAATTGACAACTTGTTGCAGTTTTCATACCACTCCTATTTTTACATAAAGTATGTGATCACAGTTGCCTGATTGTTTTATGATTTGATTTAAATCTCTATAATAATATAAATTACTAGCACTGACTTAGGAATTTTACACAAACCTGCCCTTGCCTCTGAGTTTAAATCATAATCATAATGCAGTATTTTTAGTGCTTACTAAAAGAATCTGCATGTGATTTTTCAGAGAGGGATTGTGAAAATGGTAAATCCAGTATTCCAGAAAGTCAATGCTGCACATCAACTTTCCAAAATGTCTTTTATTTGATTTTGCTTATTTGTTTTTAAATCTTTGGAGAGATCTCTTCTAGAATAAGTCACTCCCCGGACACTTAGGCCCCTTTCACACTGTTGGACTGTTGAGGTCCGCCTGTTAGTTTTGACGGCGACCTGAAAGGGCTTTCCATGCTATGAAGCAACGGATGTCAGCAGTGACATGTCCGCTGACATCAGTCCCAGTCCGATCCGCCAAAAGCAGACGGATGGCCCTACGTTCGGATCCGTCACTGGCCGATCAGAACGGGTGAGATCGGATGAAAACGGACATGCTGTCCATTTTCATCCAATCTCTCCATAGAAACTAGCAGCGCTTAACAAGCCCCTCCCCGCTCAGTGAGCAGAGAGGGACCTGTCATCCGAGATCTCCCGCTGAGCTGGCGGACAGAGGCGGACTCCGTGGAAGCAGATCCGCCTCGTGTGAATGAGGCCTATGTTCTAAACAAAGTGTCCATTGTAAATTATAAAAGGGACTGCTCTGTAAAGGAGGTACTTGAATATAAAGGGGAATGCACTGTAAAGGGAGCACTGTAATCATTATAGTGCTATGATAACCTTCCACAAGTAATGATGTGTCCTATTCTATTCCACCATCTGATTGCACACCAGCTCTGTACCAGATTTAAATGACCTCCCAAACATGAGGTACTGAGCATTTGAAAGAAAAAGAGGCTATTTAAAATCACTGTGTACCAAAATATTGCTCATAATCACCCCACGTGCAATGTGACACCCCTGCTATATCCTCATATGCCCAATTGTTAAAAAATATTGTACCATTATGCAAAATTTAGAAAAATTGGTCAGCCCCAGGAAAGTAAATGAATACGAGGTAGAACAGGCTAAAATGTGAAAACACAAACAAGGCAGGTCCTTTGCTACGCTACAAATTTACTTTTATCTCAGAGACTCTTAGGACCCAGCTGACTAGCAGAATTGCAGTTTTGTGAGCAGACTAAAGAGGAAAAAGACTTAGACATAAGGTAAGTGTTTTGTTACACTAAAAATAAAAGTGTACTGTCCCAGAGAAACTTCAGAAAAAAATCAATAGCAGCAAGGCGCTGGTTTAATGTATACAGGTAGAAGAGTCCAAACTGTTCCAACGCAAACAAGGAAGTGCGTTTTTTATAATAAAACTAAGGTGCACTATATCAATTAGAATTTTGAATAAAATTAACCACTTCCCGCTCGGGCCAATGTACATAACCAGCCAGGTGGGCCCACTCTAGTTCCACAAGGACGTACCTGTATGTCCTCCCAGAACTGTGCCTTGTGCGCAGTGCGCACCCCCTCGATCTGTGTCCACTGCACACAGACAATTACTGATTCAGGTACCCGGCCGCTGTGAGCAGCCTTGGTACCCTGTGACCACTGTGACCAATCACATTTACAATAGCAAACAAGGCTGTCATTGATGATGCCTTCCGTACTACTGTGTTTCAATTATTTTTATTAAAGTATTATAGACATATAAAAACTTTGATATCATTCCAAAGACATATGTACAAAACATTCAAAAAAAATTCAAAAACACATACATAAAAATGGATCTATCCTATAACACGCACCTCTCGGAAGATCACATTTTGAAAGCTCTAGATAAATTTAAGGAAAAATAGAAATATTACACCCTCAGCCTTCAAATAACACCCCCCCCCCCCCCCCACCCAGGAAAAAAAACAACAACTCACTCCCCCGCCCCCCTTACCAACCCATTAGTCCTCACTGTCACCTATTCCTCAATCTATTTTACTCTTGCCAGATTATTTATTAGTGAATAAATTCCCTCGTTCCTACTAATAATATTGAGTGCTCTTGGCAAATTTCTCATAATATAAGTGAATCTGTGACCATCCCTTATCCTTTTTTATTTATGGGGAGGAGAGAGTGTCATCGTTCTACCACCAATATATTCTCTCCTACAAATCGTGCATTCCTTTGTGTGTAAAAAACTCACATATACCGGGGATTGTGCTAACAAATCTTATTTCAGGATCATTTTGCTACTTCCACCCAGTATGGCTAAATCAGGTGGCACTGTCACCATATATGGGTATGGGTTCCAACCACCCCACATTTCCTCCAACATAGAGGGGATATATGAGGGTTCATTTTATGCCATTTTAATGGGACATAGTACCATTTAGTCAGTGATTTGCAATTTATTTCTTTTGTCCGTGTGTCCATTGAAGTGGAATGGACATAATCTAAAACTTTATTTTTCATTACTTCAGGCAATAACTGGTTCAATTCCATTTCCCAACTCTCCAGTGGACACATGGACCTGTCGTCTGAATGAGACATCAACATCTTATAAATACTAGAAATCCCTTGTCTATTTATTCCCCCTTGGTCGACTAATCTTTCCCATGGATTTAGCCTACAAGCCGCGCAGAGAGGTTTTGGAAGAGACTACAAAATGTTGAAGTTGTCTGTATCTCCACACATCCCATGATGTTGTACCATACCTTTCTCGCAACTCCAATAGTGAAAAAAGGGAATTCCCTTTCAGGACGTACTTCCCTTTCAGCCTTCCATACTACTGTGATGATCTCTGTGATTGGTCACAGTGATCACATGATACCAGGGCCAATCACAAGTCCTGTACTATATTCCTGCTGTGACTAATGAGAGCATCACAGTAGCAAGCAAGGTTCCATGAATGAAACCTTCAAACAGTTTTAGAGATTTCTGATTACAGTGATCAACACATGATCAAGGGTTAAAAAAAAAATCCCTGATCACCTCCCCAGAGTAATAGTTTCATGATGATTACACTGCACCTCTTGGTGACAGTATGTTAATCGAAGATACATTTTTACATACATATATACATACATTTTTTTACGATTGCCTCCACAGCAGTACAATCTCACCAGACCAGTGTTGTCAGTCAATATTCCTAATCACTGCAACACCAGTCAGTGTCCCTAATCACCGCTGCACCAGTCAGTATCCCTAATTACTGCAGTCTACTCACAGCATCCTTAATCACTATCACCCACTCCCAGTGTCCCTAATCACTGCTTCACCAGTCAGTATCCCTAATCATTGCCACGCACTCAGAGTGTACCTAATCACTACCACCCACTCACAGTGTCTATAATCACCGCATCACCAGTCAGTGTTCCTAATCACTGCCACCCACTCACAGTGTCCCTAATTACTGCCACCCACTCACAGTGTCCCTAATAATCGCCATACCAGTCATATTTTCCATTATCACTGCCACACTAGTCATATTGCCCTTAATCACTGCCACACCAGTCATATTGTCTCTGATCACTGCCACACCAGTTACAGTGTCCCAGATCACTGACACCACCAGTGTTTATGTCCCTTATCACTGCCACACCAGTTACTGTGTCCCTGATCACCTCCACACCTGTCATATTGTCCCTAATAACCACCACACCAGTCATATTTTTTCTGATCACCACCACATGAGTTACAGTGTCCCTAATCACCTCCACCCCAGTTACAGTGTCCCTAATCACCACCACACTAGTGTACTTTTGCCTTTGCCTGCCACCTGTACTAACCCTGGCCTGTTTATTGACCACATTTCTGAGAGCTGCCTGGGCCATACATTTGCCTGTTTGCTGACCATGTCTCTGCCGGCAGTTTGAACTGAACTATCTGCACATTCCGCTGACTACATTTCTGCAAGACACTAGGTCAGTGGTCATGGCATTCCAGGAGGCAGCCATGTACCAGTATGCTAGGTTTGCTTGCCTTATGGGAATTGGCACTGCTATAGGTGAAGCTACATTAAGCTGTGTTCCCTGACCACTAGAATAGAGGTGACCTTTACAGTACAATTGGTTTTGACATAATTGGTGGATTTGTGTGTTCAACAAGATACAATGTCCAGTACAAAATCAGTGAAAACGTCTCACACATGTGGTATCACCATACTCGGGAGGAGTAGCAGAATGTGTTTTGGGGTGTAATTCTAAGGTTGCTCATGCAATGTGTTAAAAATATCCTATTGAATTGACAACTTTGTGTAAAAAAGTTAATTTTCATGATGTGTGTCTTTCCTGCTTTTTCCAAAAACTTGTGGCGAAAAATTACATTTTCCAAAGACTCATTATGCCTTTCAGAAAATACCTTGGAGTCTTTCCTTTTTAAAATTGGGTCATTTTGTGGGTATTTCCACTGTCCTGGTGCTACTGGACCTCCAAAAATGTGATCGATTGTCAGGAAATTAGATGCGTAATTTACGTGTAACTAAAGTGGATGTAAACTCAATGTCAACCTTTCTAAACTACTGCCATAGTGGTTATCTATAAGGATATACATGCCTCCTGCATGTATCTACCTGTCAAATGTCTCCCCTCTGTCTGCTATGAGACCCGAAAAACTGCATATTCTGTGGGTGGGTCTGTTGTCTGGTGCTCGTTGGGTGGAGTCGTGATGTCAGTAGACTCCCTACCCACCTCTACACACCCTTTGTCAATATGCATATTCTCCAGTCCAGTGTATTTCTTACACTGAACTTCTGCTATGATCACTAATATCCAGTGAAAAGACAGAAAAGTAACCACATGAGTTCAGCTTGCCCAATTATGCTGAGGTGGGGAACATTCAATTCTGGCAGAGCAGCAGAAGAAAGGAGTGGGAGGGAATTAAAAAATAATGTATGTCTCTTAGGCTAGTGCACGAGATATGTAAATCACCTGTCACTCACAGCAAGGGGGAGGATTTGACCAAGTTTTTCTCTGTTTGTCAAGAATTATCTGACTGAACAATAAAAGAGATTTGCTCAGAGATGGAATAACTCTTTGTGGCAAGACTGGACTCAAATGATAGGAAATCTTATACTCTACATTATGAAATCAAAAAAATGTTGAGCTCCTCCACGTGGTTAGGCTGTTAAAAAGTCTTAGCCCTTGTACACAAGGTCGAAGATTCCAACAACCAAATCCGTGGGATTTTGTCCATCGGATTTTGTCCGACGGATCTTATCCGTAACTGTTACATACACACGGTCGGACAAAGTTGTCGGAAAATCCGATTTTTCAGAACGTGATGACGTAATTTCGTTACGATGGGACTACGTTCAGGCTAGTAGCCAATAGCTTTGATGTAGGAATTTGATCCGAGCGTGCGTGGCACTTTGTCCGATCAGAATTCTCTACACATGATCGGAGTATGTCCGATCGCAGCATTTTGGCGGAAAATATTTCCGGCAAGTTGGAAAATTTGGTGCGACGGATATTCCGATGGAAACAGTCCGATGCAGACCACACACAGTCGGAATATCCGACAAAACGCTCCGATCGGACACATTCCGTCGGAATCTCCGATCGTGTGTACAAGGGCTTACACATATGGTATCTCCATACTCCTAGCAGAATGTGTTTTGGGGTGTAAGTATACACTTCTTGCAGGGTGGGCTGGTGAATACCAGGCTCCTTAGACTTTGCACCTTAGGCCTAAAAAATGGCCACTGACCCCATATTTCAAGACAGCAAACACGGGCCTAAATGTAGAGAAGCAAGGCAGTGAGAACAGGACCATATTTTAAAACAGTAGGTACAGAGAGTTCTCTTCCCCAAAAAATTTGTTTCAGCTCCTTTTTGATTTGAAGGTGCCAGCTGACTTTTAGGCGAAAGGATTTAGAGAAATTAGAAAAAGGAGGAGAGGTGCAAAGAGGTGGAAATGTCAACAGCATTGACATCAACAGCAAAAACACCAGGAATAACATCAAGCTAATTTTGGCCTCCTCTAGCAATTGGCAAATCCAGCAATTCATAGTTCAATCACTTGTAAGCATTTTAATCACTGCCTTGCGATTTACACCTATTTTTTCCAGTTATCGGTTTGTGGGTGTAGGTGGATTCTACTGTGAATTCTTAACTTGATCTTATTCAGAGTGGCCCCTTGATGCTGTTTCCTGCTTGATGTGGCATATCTTAAGCATATAAAACCCCTTGTGAGACTTCCCTTACTGTAACTAGAGGCCACAGATTTTGTGGCAGATGTAGCAGGTTGTGGAGGGAAGAGGCTTTTTGCTGCTGATTTGTCTCATTGAGATGCTGTTTCTACTGAGGTCTGTGTCTCCTCTTGCATGTAGCACCCAAAAGACTGGTACTTTTTCCACGGTCAAAACACTACAGACATGGGCTTTGGACCACAACAATGCCATCAGTCGCAAATACTTTTAAAACACTCACAATGCAGAGCAGATGCATTGGAGATCAGATACAATCTGGGACAATCACCTCAGCACCTTGTGAGGATACCAGCACCACTGTGTTGTCACTTGACAAATAGGAACAGTTATGTATAATTATAACCAAGTCTTTGGTGAATTTTGCTAGATTTTTGGACCTAATTAATCCATGTCTTTGGACTATAATTTGTCAAGCCTAAATTGGCGCAATATTTTGTATACCGAACGGTTGTTCAGTAAAATGCATGAAATCAAGAAATGTCTCATTGATGTGTTCAGTGAGGATAATCAATATATAAGGTAAAGATGCAAAGAGCACAATCAATACCTAAGGCAAAGGGAAACCTAACAGCTGGTTTAGGTCACGAGTGAGTGGTGGTCTAGTGACAGGAGGTATATTAGTGGTGTTAATACAAAAAAGGAAGGACCTTCGCGCTACTACGTGGAAGATGGAATAGGGTATGTAAATACCTCTAAAAAAACAAAATAAACAGTAATAAATAATCACAAAGTGCACGTGCAAAAAATGCAAAAAATGCAGCAAGACGAGATAGTGAACACAAACTACCAAATACAGTGATAAACAAATTAGAGTCCTGCGCAAAATATGCCAAAATAATACAGTCCTGAAATTGCTAAGTGCAAAAAAACGTGTAAAAAAACATATCAATCAATATAAGTGTAAACAAATAGTCCATATATTTAAAACACCAATGATGAAAAATGGATGAACAAACGGTGATGAACAATCCCAGGAGAAAGGGCTCACAGAACTCTCACCTTAAAACAAGGAAATTCAGGCTCATCACAAATTCAGCAAATATCCCACTTCATTCCTCATATTCAGCCACCAGAGGGATCCTTTTACCACTTATTAGTGGTGGTGACTGGGAAGATTGCCTTGGGCGCACATACCCACCATCTAGGTCTCCATTCCTATGGCCCTTCAGGTGTTGGATCACTTGGCGTTTAGACTTGGAAGAGTGGCAAGTTGAAAACTCAAAAGCAAAGTGTAATTAGTGACTCCTGACTAGACCTGACTTTAAAATAATAAGAACCTGAGTGTGTAAAGAGTCATCACTCAGCAAGCAGAGCAAGAGCCCTGGCTTACTGCCACTGCAAAACTGGACTGTGGGCTCATGTCCTGTCCTGTCCATCTTAGCTATGCCCAATGGCCCTCTTGAATAAATCTACAAGTATAAAAATATCCTTTGACAATTCCAGTTCTTGTAACTTCTTGTACAGTGAACTAATATCTTACACAATACTATCAGCTTCCTCAGTTATTTTCTAAAAATTACAAAACTCTATGTAATGGGGATGAGAATGAGGGTTGTCCAAATTAAGGGACCAGCCTAGGATGACACTAGCAGAGTAAATGTGTTACTAGCCGGATCACAGGGTATGCTAGGTTGGCTGTCTGCAATTGATTACATTTTTGGGTTTTGGGTTTTAGATACACCCTAAGCTTTTATGGCCACCTCTTAAAGCACCTGGGGAAGCAGATAAAGATCACAATTAAAAAAAAAAGGACCAAGTTTGCATAGTTGAACATTATTTAAGTTTTATGTATATACCTGACTGTAATTCCCCTTTTAATTTGACTATGCACAATCCCACTGATTTATATAATATGTATTTTGGGATTTCTCAAACCAGCATGATTCATTCAAGATCACTTGCATAAAAATTATAACTTGCTGACTGCTTCAGTAAATGAAACCTCCTATGATTTACTTATCTCTAATAGTTTTTTTTTTTAATCATGATTTCCACTGAATCGTGTATGCACTGTAAATTTTAGAAGAGTTCAGGTAAAGATAAATCAGAGAAAATGCAACTCTTTGGCAAATATTTGCAAACCACCTCCTGTAAACCAAAAATAGCTTAAAATGTTTTGTCTCATGAAACAAGTAAAGCAGGGGTCTCACATTGGTGGCCCTCCAGCTGTTGCAAAACTGCAAGTCCCAGGAGGTATTACAAGGCTACAGTTACAAGCATGACTCCCACAGGCAGAGGCCTGATGGGACGTGTAGTTCCGCAACAGCTGGAGGGCCCCCAGTTTGAGACCCCTAAAATAAACACTCAAACTCAAAGTGAGGCCAGTAAGGGGTCAATTCACTAAGACTCCATTAACACCTGGGCATTCCAGAATCGACGCAGAATAAGGGGATGCTGCCCACAATTTCAGAATTGCAGCAAAACACAGGACACGTTTGTAATGCCATAATTTCTTAATGGTACCTCAAACGCTGAAAATCGCATCATGGGAAGCTTGTTGCCCAAAAAGGTGGCGTGTGCAGGGATTGCATTGCGTCGTGATTTATTTTGTGACAACCATGGGAAAATCGCACCGCATTTGGGATGCCATTAAGGAGTAATGGCATCCCAAGCGCATCCTGTAGAGAAGAGTGATTTTCATTCAGATTGCTTTTTAGGTGGCATTTGGCATGCGGTTGGTAGGCTTTATATTGCCTCCTTGCCACCTGACTTAACCCTATAATTTTCACTACTATGCTGTAATCACGTGCATTGCACATAGCTGTGGCACAGACACATTGAACTCAGTGGATGAGTTTGACAAACAGTGCAGTGTCTGAAGTAAGTGAATAGCCGCATCCAGTTGTTATTTTTCAGTTCGGGTAGGTGGCCTGGGGAGAGGGAGATAAGATTGTGTCTTAGCTGCCTTTTTTTTTTTTAGTCCCCCCCATCTACTGTCTTAAAAAGACCTTAGACCACTGTCACCAGAACTAGTATGCTTTGCAGTGCGATTTGCATCTATTCATTTTGTATGGGCACAAATCGCACCACAAAGTATCGGCACTCGGTATTGGTGAGTGAGTACCTGACTGAAAGTATCAGCACCCATACTCACCAATAAAAAAGAGTATCGTTGCATCCCTAGTTTTATGAATGGGTAAAACTGTTGGAACAATATTTCTCTTGAACAAAGCGATGATAAAACAAATTGGCTATTTTTTAATAAGCCCCATAGTCTTGAAAACAAAAGAGCCACATTCATTGTTTTTATTCATTCTTTATGGGTACAGAAACTCATTCCTAGCACAGACCAATACGTATTACAACATTTTTTTTCTAGGTAATCATATACTTTATCATTCTAACTCCAAAACCTAATTAAAGACACTGCTAAACTTTCAGCATTAAAATGCAAAAGATTTATTCTGCTTTACAGTTCATCAATAACAAATCAACACCACAACACACACAGTGTATACTAATAATTTAAATATACAGATTTAATCAATTTTCATCACACAGAAAATCCAATATGCATATAATGTGTTGTTTGCATTTGTCCTCAGATCATAATGCATATTTTATACTAAATCTTAATCTTATTGCTTAATTTCCAATCTTCTAAACCTCACAATCTTCAACTGTTTCTTATTTTCTGAGAATCATTAATTTTTGCAAGTCTGTAATTTCAGTTTCCAACTAAAACTAATCACTTCAGCTCCATATCACTAGCAGCACTTCTGTATCTGAAAAGCCATGACATATATATTAGTAAAAGGACAAAATAATGTAATACTTTTAGATGAAATACTGCAGTTGTAAAAAAAAGTTCAGAATATTTTTTAGTAGATCATAGACATTTTATGTCATGCAGTAAGTAATTGTCAATGTAAATAATTAAAAAAATCTACCTTACTCAGTCCTTCAAGAAGACAATTACAATACAATTCAGAAGAAAAGCTAAGGCCTTTTACGGGATTTGAATAGATGCAAGCTTCAAAGCCAATTGCAGCATTATTGCTTAATGAGCCACGCCCTGGACCAGACATGTTATTCAGGATTTCTGAATTCACTGGTAGCATATTCATTCTAAGTTCAAATTTCACAAAACAGTGAAGCAAAGATAAGCAACATGTTGGTTTGCAGATCCAATAATTCACGGCATGGTGCTTTCAGTCTGACTAAGTAGTGAAAGCCATTGTACACACGGTCGGACATTCCGATGGACAATGTCCGATAGGGCCGTGTTGTCGGATAATCCGACAGTGTGTGTGCTCCATCAGACTGTTTCCGTCGGAGTATCAGGCGGACCAAGTTTTCCAGCTGGGCTATAAAATTTTCCGACAACACTTTGTCCGATCATGTGTAGAGAATTCCGATCGGACAAAGTGCCACGCATGCTCAGATCAAATTCTTAGACCAAATCTATTGGCTACTAGCCTGAACGTAGTCCCATCCTAATGAAATAACGTCATCACGTTAAGTACGATTGGATTTTCTGACAACTTTGTCTGACTGTGTGTATGCAACAGTTTCGGACAAAATCCGTCGGGCAAAATCCGACGGATTTGGTTGTCGGAATGTCTGACCGTGCGTACAAGGGCAAATAAGGATGAGCAGTATCTGTTGTTTGCACTAAAAACAAGTAAAATAATCCTTGACCCTTTCTGACCCCAATTTTCCAAAGTCCAGTGCCCCACAATAGTAAGAGGGAGCTTAGCAATCCACCATAAAAGTCTTATATATACAGTATGGTTTCCATGAGTTAACAGAAAAACAGAAATAAACATAGGCAACTCCAATATTTAATAATGAACCTAGCAACTTGCTATCATAACATCAACATATTTAGAGGGAACATTTTAAATAGTCTACCAATTATGGCTGTGGATCAATGTACTAAAAATAGAAGCCACCATACAAAAACGAAGGAAAGACCCCTATGGAAACTACGATTCAACTAGTGTGACTAAAATAGACAATCTTTATTAGGACAATTATCAAAAATAAATAAGATAACATTCCACCACTTTAAATACACCTCCACCTAACACAGTTAAAACATGACAACTTTGTCAGTGAATAAAAACACAGAGCCGACTTAAGATGACTGCTTAAATAGAAAGGTCACTATTGAGCTATTAGTTCATATAGAGTTCCACTCTCCTCCACATCAGAGCGTTGCTAGTAACTTTACCAAAATAAGTATACATCAATAGAAGAGGGAGAAGAAACAAGAGTATATAATTAATGGTGATCTCCTTCTTAGCAAAAAAGACTAATGCCGTGTACACACAAGCGGAATTTCCGACAGAAAAAAGTTTTTCATCATATATTCCAATCGTGTGTATGCCCCATCGGACTTTTTACGTCAAAAATTCTGACGGACCTAGAAAGAGAATATGTTCTATATTTTTCAGACGGAACCAATTCCTATCGGGAAAACTGCTCGTCTGTATGCTGTTCCAACGTACCAAAAAAGATGCATTCTCTGAAGCAAGGACGTGATAAAAGCTATTGGCTACTGGCTATTGAACTTCCTTTTACTAGCCCCGTCGTACGTGTTGTACATCACCGCGTTCTTGACGGTCGGACTTTGGTGTGACTGTGTGTATGCAAGACAGCTTGAGCGGAATTCCATCGGAGAAGCCTTCAGAGTTTATTCCGATGGAATAAACACTTGTATGCACACGGCATAAGTTTCAAAAGTATACAATGTGAAACAATGTAGCGAGGAAACCAACAATATCTATAACATCATGCCTACTTATTGTAAGTCATAATCAAGCAGCTTAAGTTAAAAAGCATAATGAGAGGATTATTGGCAACAGCAGGATAAGCCCCAGAAATAAGCAGGTGGGCAGAAAGTGTTACTAGGTAACAGAGCCACCGGTCCATCATAGCATATATTTATATGTTATAGCTTATAATCTTGATGGCCAAGGGTTAACATAGCCTTAAAAGGATTGACATACAAGTTCATCTAGATCCCACAAGGTTAATAAAGTCTGGCTCAGTAACACCAAACCCCAACACAGAGGCCATATCTGTAGCTAAGATGGAATAGGCAGTGTTAAAATAAACAGTGTGTACATTTCGTGTATTAAATTGATAACTATCAACATTATTCTGTTGGTGTGCAGAGTTGTAAATGAGAGATGCTCCTCCACATATGATAGTTTGAGTCAAACACCGATTGTTAACTCAACAATACTTCCACATGGAGCATACTAGGGCCACCATTACCAGGCTCACGTGAAAGAAACATTGGTAAGGCCTATCTGACAGTTCAGCTGCCAGTACTCTAGTACAGTGTTTCTCAACTCCAGTCCTCAAGGCGCACCAACAGGTCATGTTTTCAGGATTTCCACTATTTTGCACAGGTGATTTGATCAGTTTTCACTGCCTTAGTAATTACCACAGCCATTTCATCTGAAGGGAAATCCTGAAAACATGACCTGTTGGTGCGCCTTGAGGCCTGGAGTTGAGAAATACTGCTCTAGTAGCACAACACTTGGCTCACATGAAGTAGAGTAAGCCCATATCACTCCAGTTTACAGTACGTTTTCAGTGTAAATAGACATTGTAGTGTTATTGAAGGTTGGCATCCTATGTTCCCATGACAGAACCTCTGCTTGCACTCCAGTTACAGAAATTCAGTACTGATCCCTAGCTCGGGAAAGTTCACCTGCTCTGAAGTTTGACCGGCCACCCAGCAAGCAGTCAAACTGTTCTGGACTCCATGGCGTGTAAAAATGTATTTGTGTTTGGTGACTGCCACTTCCTCCAGGTGCAGAGAGGGGCGATGGGGATGTGTTGTACCATCGTGAGATGGTCTCGTTGATATACTTCCTCTTCTGGGGTCCCTCTTCTCTGCTCCTGGCCCCTTGCTCCTGTCAAGTGCCCCCAGAGCAACAGCTTGCTATGGGGGCACCCAAGCTGAGCCGCAGCTCTGTGTGTAGTTTTAGACATGGAGCCGTGGTTCGGCTCCACCCCCTCTCTCTCCTCATTGGCTCACTGCCTTTGACTGCTGCAGGCACCAGTGACGCCATGATGCTGTCTCAGCCAGTGAGGAAGGAGAGTTCCAGGCAGCCGAGACCCTCCTGCAACATTGCTGGATCGAGATGGGCTCAACTAACAGAGTATTAGGGCGGCTGAAGGGGGCTGCTGCAGACAGAAAATTTAAAGGATAAAAAAACGTCTGATTTTACAGCCACTTTAAGTGCAAAAGAATGCGGGCAGAGGATTTCAATGTACAGGCATGTCTATAACAAAACTGTTTATTAAAAAGCAGGGAGGAGCTGGACGTTCGGGTCCAACATAAGTTGGACTCGAACATTGGATGTTTGCCCGTTCGTAGAACATCAAACATTATGGGGCAAAAATTTTAGCACCGCGGAATGCCCCATAATACACTGCGAGATCGCAGTGCATTCCTGTATGATGATTGGCCAAAACATGCACCTGACCTGCATGCTTTGGCTAATCACAGCGAGCTCTGCTGAGAGAGCCAAAATTGGCCAAAGGCCTTTGGTTAATCATGACTCAAGGGGACTTATTCCATGCTCCACACTATATAAGACTGCTTACAGAGCGGCTGTGTGTGGTATTATTGGCGTGGACAGAGAGATAGCTTGAGTTAGATTAAGCAGGTAGGTTATTCAGTTAGTGGCAGTGTATTTGATATATATATATATATATATATATATATATATATATATATATAATATCTCACAAAAGTACACACCTCACATTTTTGTAAATATTTTCTTCTATCTTTTCATGTGACAACACTGAAGAAATGACACTTTGTTACAATGTAAAGTAGTGAGTGTAAAATAAATCAACAATCTAAACCGCTGTGAGTGAGTGAGTTACACCCCTGTGGAAATGTTCAAATTAGGCCCAAAGTGTCAATATTTTGTGTGGCCACCATTATTTTCCAGCATTGTTCTAACTCTCTTGGGCATGGAGTTTACAGGTTGCCACTTGAGTCCTCTTCCACTCCTCCATGATGACATCACAGAGCTGGTGGATGGTAGAGACCTTGCACTCCTCCACCTTCCATTTGAGGATGCCCCACAGATGCTCAATAGGGTTTAGGTCTGGAGACATACTTGGCCAGTCGATCACCTTTACCCTCAGCTTCTTTAGCAAGGCAGTGGTCATCTTGGAGGTGTGTTTGAGGGTCACTATCATTTTGGAATACTACCCTGTGGCCCAGTGTCCAAAGGGAGAAGATCATGCTCTGCTTCAGTATGCCACAGTACATGTTGGCATTCATGGATCCCTCAATGAATTGTAGATCCCCAGTGCCAGTAGCACTCATTCAGCCCAGACCATGACACTACCACCACCATGCTTGACTGTAGGCAAGGACTCATTTGTCTTTGTACTCCTCACCTGGTTGCTGCCATACTCGCTTGACACCATCTGAACCAAATACGTTTATTTTGGTCTCATCAGACCATCAGACCACAGGGCATGGTTCCAGTAATCCATGTCTTAGTCTGCTTGTCTTCAGCAAACTGTTTGTGGGCTTTCTTGTGCATCATCTTTAAAAGAGGCTTCCTTCTGGGATCAACAGCCATGCAGACCAATTTGATGCAGCGTGCAGTGTATGGTCTGAGCACTGGCAGGCTGACCCCCCCACCCTTCAACCTCTGCAGTAATGCTGCCAGCACTCATAAGTCTATATCCCAAAGACAACCTCTGGATATGACGTTGAACACATGCACTCAACTTCTTTGGTTGACCATGGCGAGGCCTGTTCTGAATGGAACCGGCCCTGTTAAAACACTGTATGGGCTTGGCCATCTTGCTGGAGCTCAGTTTCAGGGTCTTGGCAATCTTCTTATAGCCTAGGCCACCTTTGTAGAGCAACAATTCTTTGTTTTGGATCCTCAGAGAGTTCTTTGCCATAAGGTTCCATGTTGAACTTTCAGTGACCAGTATGAGAGAGTGAGAGTGTTAACACCAAATTCAACACTTCTGCTCCCATTCACACCTGAGACCTTGTAACAGTAAGAGTCACATGACACCGGGAAAAGGAAAATGGCTAATTGGGCCCAATATGGACATTTTCAGTTAGGGGTGTACTCCCTTTTGTTGCAAGTGGTTTAGACATTGTTGAATTATTTTGAGGGGACAGCAAATTTACACTGTTATACAAGCTGTACACTCACTACTTTATATTGTAGCAAAGTGTAATTTCTTTACATGAAAAGATAGAATAAAATATTTACAAAAATGTGAGGGGTGTACTCACTTTTGTGAGATACTGTATATATATATATATACAGTCTTGTGTTATTGAACCACAACATGCAGAAGAGTTGGTGGAGTAGATAACAAAGCCATCCTCATCCTCCTCATCCTCTGTCACCCAGGCTCAGAATAGTTTGCCTTCCAATGCAGCTGCCAAAGTGGCCTATTCCACTGGCCCCTTGTCCACAGTCACTCCTTTCATTGCCCCACCATCATGAACGGAGGAGTCCCTAGAATTATTCGACCACAGCGCAGCAATTTGATGGCTCTGATGTTGGTTACCAGGTTGAGGAAGGGAGTAATTTTAGCCTAGAGAGGGGGGGTGCCCAAGAAGGACAAGAAATTGGCAGTCATGTTCCCCCAGCTGCAGCATACTGCCAAGTTTGCCCCAGTAATGGGGAGGGAAGGGAGGATGAGGTCACTGACTGTACTTTGGTGCCTGAGCGGAGGAGGAGACACAACTCCAATGAGGTAGTATGTCCTCTAGGGGGCAGCTTAAGGGCAGCCACCCTATTGCATCACACCACAGAGTTCTGCAGGTGCAGGGCACTGCTGACTCCCCGCTGACTTTTAAAAGTTCCTTGGTGTGGGCCTTTTTATACACGTGTGCAGCAGATCACACCATTGCTGTTTGCAACCTATGTCTGAAGTGGATCAAGGGCGACGAGAACAGCAGCCGCTTGGGCACCACATTCTTGACCAGACATATGGTGACCTGCCATGCAATCCATTGGCAACAGCACTTGAAAGACCCACATCAAAGAAAAAGGCACATTTCTCCTTGCTCCTCATCTGATATCTCCAACCCTACTATACCTCCAGTCCTCTCAGAAACCTGCACTGAGAGGAATGAAGGTATATCAATAGGTGTCCCAAGTACTGGCAGCCAATCTGCTAGCAGTACACCACCACTTGATTTTAGCAGGCACATTTTCCTACCCCAGTTGCTGTACCGTAAAAATAAATTCGGTCCCAGCCATCCACATCTAAATGCTAGCTTGACTAAATTGCTAGCACTGCAACTGCTGCTTTTTCAGCTGGTAGACTTTGCCCCCTTTTATGAATTTGTAGAATGTGCTGTACCTCAGTGACAGGTTCCAAAATGCCATTTCTTTTCACGGAAGGCCATTCCGGCATGTGGAAGGCAATGTTTTGGCCTCATTGGACAGGGCAGTCAACAGTAAGGTTCTTATTACCGCTGACTCATGGTCCAACAGGCATGGGCAGGGACGTTACCTTTCCTTCACGGCGCACTGGGTAACTCTGTGGGCAGCTGGGAAGGATAAAGGTCTGGATTCAGTGTTTGTTTGAGTTTGTTCCGGCACCACACCTCCAAAATGCTAGTGGTGATTCTGCCACGACTCTCTCCTCCACCCTCTACTCTTCTTCATCCTTTATGGCCTCTTCTGAAAATTTGTCCTCTGAACCAGTGGTGCACCGTAAGCGTTCAAGGGGCTACTCATGCAGTCAGGCTAAAATATGCCATGCGGTGCTTGAGTTGGTCTGACTAGAGGACAGGAGCAGGCTCAGAGGTGGTTGACACCATGCCAGCTTCAGCCAGGAATGGTTGTATGCGACAATGGCACCAACCTTCTCTCCGCCCTCCGACAGGGACACTTGACCCATGTTCCATGTTTGCTACAAGTCCTGAATTTTGTGGTGCAGCAGTTCTTGAGCAGGTACCCAGGCTTACAGGATCTCCTGAGGCAGGCCAAAATAGTCTGTGGTCATTTCCGCCGATCATACAATGCCATTGCTTAGCTGGATGACATTCAAAGGGAATACAACCTGCCCACCAACTGCCTCATTTATGACATGCCCACCAGGTGGAACTCAATGTTGGCAATGCTGCAAATGCAGCAGAGGGCCATCAATGAGTACCTGTGTGAGTATGGCACCAGTACAGGGTCAGGGGAGCTTGGCTGCTTTTTGCCAGGCCACTGGCTACTGATCAAGGATGCATGCACTGTCCTGTCACCATTTGAGGAGGCTACAAGGATGGTGAGCAACGACAATGCATGCATTAGTGACACTGTCCCTCTAGTCTTCCTGCTGGAGCATGCGCTTCGTAGGATCATGGACAGGGGACTTGAGGCAAAACAGCAGGAGGATTAGGAGGATTTCCTTTACTCTCAAAGCCCCCTTTATCCAGATAGCATTCCTGTGGGCCCGCCAAACACCCAAGAAGAAGAGGAGGAGGAGGATTGTGTCAGCATGGATGTAAACTATAACACTCAACATCAGTCTTTAAGGGGTGGTTTTCAGTCCCCAGAAACCCAAGGAGTTGTACGTAGCTGGGAAGTGGTAGTTACAGATAATGTGATCCTTAGTGATCCAGAGGATTCAGAATCGAATGCCTCTGCAAACTTACGCTGCATGGCCTCCCTGATTCTGCAAAGCCTGCAAAAGGACCCCAGGATTCGTTAAATCAAGGGGAGGGATCATTCCTGGCTGGCAACCCTTCTTGATCCACGTTACAAGTGTACAGTTTCAGAACTCATTCCTCCTTCGCAGAGGGTGCAGAGGATGAAACATCTTCTGGAGGCCTTGAAAAAAGGTTTGTGAAACACATTTCTAGACCCTGGGAGCTTAGAATTTCATGTTGCTGGACAACTTGTTGCTGAGGCTTCGCTCAGTCAGAGTAAGAGTGGTGGAGAAGGTGGCCAGCTGACCGATGCCTTTAAACTATTTTTCTGACCATTGCACAGTCGTGCGACGGTGTACCCAAACAAAATTGATGTCCTTTCTTTCCCACAAAAAGAGCTTTACTTTGGTGGTATTTGATCACCTCTGTGGTTTTTATTTTTTGTGTTATAAACAAAAAAAGAGCGACAATTTAGAAAAAAGCTATATTTTTTACTTTTTGCTATAATAAACACCCCCAAAAATATATAAAAAACAAATTTCTTCCACAGTTTAGGCCAATATGTATTCTTCTACATATTTTTGGTAAAAAAAAAATCCCAATAAGCGTATATTGATAGGTTTGCATAAAAGTTATTGCGTCTACAAAATAGGGGATAGATTTATGGCATTTTTATTATCAATATCAATCAATATTTTATTTATGCGACATTGGGGCAGACAGATCTAACGCTTTTGATACTATTTTGGGACCATTGGCATTTATATAGAAATCAGTGCTACGTATAAATATGCAGTGATTACTGTGTATAATATGGCAGGGAAGGGGCAGGGAAGGGGTTAAATACTAGGGGGTGATCAAGGGGTTAACTGTGTTCCCTCAGCAAGTTCTAACTGTAGGGGGGTGGGCTCACTAGAACATGACAGAGATCACTGCTTCCGATCACTGGGAGCAGTAGATCCCTGTCATGTTGCTAGGCAGAACAGAGAAATGCATGATTGCAGGCCACCAGTGGACATCGAGTCTGTGGGACCTGTGGGCTTACTCCCACAGCGCGTGGTGGGCATGTGCTCCTCCTAGCAGCGGATGACGCAGCGACATACGGGTATGTCATTTTTTGCACCCATGCCACTTTGCCAACATATGTCAGCGTGAGCCAGTGGGCAAGTGGTTAACTAACAATCCCACACATGATGTTGGGGTTGATTTACTAAAGGTAAATAGGCTATTTACTTTGCCCTTTGTAAGGGATTTTCCCCTTAGCTTAGTGAATAAAGACTCTCCAATTATTTCTATGACCCAATAATGTACAAGCAAAAATACTATTTTATTTTAACATTTTCATTGCATGTGATAAATTTTCACCATATTCTCTAAGCTACAGGAAAATGTCCTTCCAAAGCAAACACCTAATGGCTTTTGATAAAGCACCCCAACACATATTTTATCATAGTACACATAATACAATATGTGTTTTCATGGTGTTCACTATATTTACAGTTGTTACATGTACTGTATACTCATTTCTACACTCTGTACAAGTCCCATTTATAATACATTCTATACTTTTGTACAGGTTAGCTCCAGTTCCTGTTCATATTATGATATACACAGAGGATTCATATGTACTATGGACTCCCAAATGTGTTAATAAAGCACTCTTTAGGTACTTTGCTGCTCAGACTACAGGACACAACTGTATTCACTAAACACAGCTTCAGACTATGCGATGCGGGACACAGCGCGATTACAACATCGGTTCCTGCATCGCTTTTATCCCGCAGGCAGTTCACACTGCCCTCTGCCAACCGCTGTGGGTGTCAAAACATTGTTAATGACACCCCCAGAATTGTCCACAGATCGCAGTGCAAACTGTGGATTCGTACAGAAATTGTATTGCATAGGTGACAACAACCAAAAAACAAGTTCCTGCACCTTTTTCTGTGCAAATCCAATGCAAGTTTAGCCATCCAACTGTATGGCTGAACTCACATTGCTCAGACATCGCATGTGATCGGCACCACCGGTGTGGGAGCGAATCACATGCGATGTCTGAGATCTCACTAGTCTAAACCTAGGCTTAATGTCTTGTTTGCATTTATTCTCTTGTACAAAATGCAACACCACTTCTTGTAAAAATAATAGATCCCATCACATAGCCTTAAATACTAAATAATGCCTCATCCTAAAACAGTAGTATACACTAACATACTCATATCTATGATTCTCTGAAAAGCAATGTTTAAGTCCCTAGGAAAATCCCGTTAGATACTTTTCAGTACAGATGAATCTTTGATGAGCCAAATTCACAAAGCAAACAAAATGCAATACAAGTTACTAACTGCGGTGAGATGAAGCTACTCATTAGGGAATATAATAATTATATTTAATACACTGTTTAAAGTGTCAAGATAAACTTTTTCAGACACCAAATAGTCCTTGGGAAGTGGTAATGTGGTATTTTTTGTAGGAAAAATATCAATGCACTTGTAAATTGATTATGAGAATTCAAAAGTTTGAAATGAATAAATCAAAATCATATCTTCAGCTAGCACGTAGGCAGATGCAGTCTGTAATTTGCACTGCAGGTGGTGCTTGACTGCAGCAGCAGCAGGTGGCAGGGGAAGTCAAGGGGAAGTTCCTCTATGATCTCCTCAGTCACAGGGAGGAAGCTATACAATTGGATGCTGGTACACCATGTGACTTTGGTGGACATCTTGGGTCAGGCAGAGGCTTTTGAAGACTTTGGCTCCTGAACTTGGTGTGCTTTTATGCGACTGGCTAGCATAGGGGAAGGTCTGTCAGGGACAGTACTAGAGATATAGAAAAGTTCAAGAGAAGTAGGTATAGAGCAGGGTCAATGTCTACCATCCAGGAAGCCTTCCATTCGGGTGTGGACCGGCCACACCTCATTCTGCTTCTCATGGCAGATGTGGTTTGGCATCTTCCATTCAGGGATCTTGAGGGGTCCACCACTGACTCAGTTGTAAGTGGCTTTGGTCAGGTGTGCTCCCCCCACTGGGCCTGTTGTACTTGTTGAACTTTTCTACAATATACTGTACTGCCCAACTTGGACTCTGTGTGTTTTTCTTTATTTCTTTCTTTCTTGTTTTTTTTAACAGTAGTGAGAGTTTATTAAAGTAATCAGCATTTAAATTGTAGTAGGGTGCATCAAGGCAACCTTAAAAATTAATACTATAGATTAAAATCATGTATATTGGCAAGTGCAGGTGTAGAAGTTATCATATAATCATTATATCCAAAAACATTTAAAGAGGAAGTAAACCCTGATGAGTTTACTTCCTCTTTCATTCCCTGCAAAGACAAAGCATAATGGACTACTATGCATCGCATAGTAGCCCATTATGTGTCACTTACCTGACACAGGAGCCAGCGAAGTCGCCGCTGTCCCCTGTAGTCTGCCGCATCCATCTTGTTGGTGGGGTCTCGCAGCTCCGCCGCTGTCATTCGGCGAAGCCGCGATGACATCACTCCCGCGCATGCGCACGGGAGCCGACACGCGTGGCAGCTCCGTCGCTGAGAATGCTGCGCTCAGTGCGCCTGCGCGCCGCTGTCTGCGGCGCATACGCCGTAGACAACGGTGCCCGTTTTCGGGCAAATATCTCCTAAACCTTATAGGTTTAGGAGATATTGCTTGGACCTACAGGTAAGCCTTAATCTAGGCTTACCTGTAGGTCAAAGTGGTTTGTAAGGGTTTACAACCACTTTAACTTAAGCAAAAATAAAGGGAGAGAGGAAAATGGAAAAAAAAGGAAGAAGAAAAGAATACATCGATAGGAGGAAGAACGGTGTGTTGAGGATATGTAGGAACAAGTGAGAAACCATCTTCTAGGTTCCTTTGTTTTCACCGTAGGAGGTGTATAATAGGGATGGCTTTATGTTCGGGTCGAACATGAGTTAGACTCGAACATTGGCTGTTCATCTGTTCGCCAAATATCAAACAATTTGTGGTGTTCGCAGCAAATTCAAAAACCGCGGAGCACCCTTCAAAAGTCTATGGGAGAAATCAAAAGTGCTAATTGTAAAGGTTAATATGCAAGTTATTGTCATAAAAAGTGTTTGGGGACCTGGGTCCTGCCCCAGGGGACATGTATCAATGCAAAAAAAAGTTTTAAAAACTGATGTTTTTTCGGGAGCAGTGATTTTAATAATACTTAAAGTGAGACAATAAAAGTGTAACATTCCTTTAAATTTCATACCTGGGGGGTGTCTATAGTATGCCTGTAAAGTGGCACATGTTTCCTGTGTTTAGAACAGTCTGACAGCAAAATGGCATTTCTAAAGAAAAAAAAGTAATTTAAAACTACTCGAGGCTATAATGAATTGTTGGTCCCGGCAATACACATAAAAGTCATAAAAAAAATGACATGGGATTCCCCCACAGGAAAACCCCGAACCAAAATGTAAAAAAAAAAATGCGTGGGGGTCCTTCAAATTCCATACCAGGCCCTTCAGGTCTGGCATGGATATTAAGGGGAACCCCGCGCCAAAATTAAAAAAAAAATGGCATGGGGGTCCCCCTCAAAATCCATACCAGGCCCTTCAGGTCTGGTATAGATTTGAAGGGGAACCCCGCGCCAAAATAAAAAAAAAAATCCATACCAGACCCTTATCCGAGCACGCAACCTGGCAGAGCGCAGGAAAAGAGGGGGGACGAGAGAGCGCCCCCCCTCCTAAACCGTACCAGGCCACATGCCCTCAACATAGGGAGGGTGCTTTGGGGAGCTTGTCCCCATGTTGATGGGGAGAAGGGCCTCATCCCCACAACCCTTGCCCTATGGTTGTGGGGGTCTGCGGGCAGGGGCTTATCGGAATCTGGAAGCCCCCTTTAACAAGGGGACCCCCAGATCCCACCCCCCATGTGAATCGGTAATGGGGTACAAATGTAACCCTACCATTTCACAAAAAAAGTGTAAAAAATGTTAAAAAAAGACGGTTTTTGACAATTCCTTTATTAATGTCTTCTTCTTTCCCCGCTTCTTCTTCGATCTTCTTCTGTTCTTCCTTCGGTTTTCTTCTTTTTCCTCCATTGTTCTTCCCCTGCTTCTTCCTCTGTCTTCCTCTGCTTCTTCCTCCGGTCTTCTTGCCCAGCATCTTCCTCCGGCTCCTTCTTCCCCGCTTCGTCCTCCGGACGATCCGCCTCAATGGGAGTCTCCCGCTGTGTGACACTTCTGTTCAGGTGACAGCTCTTATATAATGGAGTTCCCTATGGCTTTCCCCATGGTGACAGAGGGGGTGGGGTCACCTGTTTATGTAAACATTTATTTAATGGTCTGTATACAAACTTGTTGTTCATACCAGGTGAAAAGTCAGGGTTGTTTGTTAGCGGTGTAAGCGGGCATGGAGAGGAAGAGATATAGTTTTTCTAGATGATGTGGTGAAAGGTATGTAAGGTAGCCCCTATCATGGGGTGTTGTAATAGTGACTTGGTAAAGTCCGACAGTGATATCCAAGCCGTGACTCCTAGTGGGGAGGGTGTGAAGGAGCTTTCTAATGATATCCAGTCTTTTGCATCTGCATGACAGTTCCAATCCTCTGTTTTTTTTTCTGTACGCTGCACAATGCTGCACTTAATCCGCAAGCAGAATAAAAATCTTCAGAGAATGTGTAATTATTTAGCTATGCTACACTGTTATTATAAAGACATCAGATGGTGGTCAAATGTACAAACCATTTGACCGCTGAAAAATAATTGTGCACCCGTGCCTCTGCACAGAAAATAAAATGCTGAAAGCAATCCTAAAGGAGGAGACCAGATATTGCTAAAGTCTGCACATCGATGACAGCCTTCCACCACCTGCTGATAATAGAGGGGATTCATGTCATTCTGTGACAGCCGTGATCAACCCCTGTGACCCCCAAAACACATAGGCTTCAACATCTAGTGTCATCTCGAAAAACACTAATACACTTGTTTTTTGCCAGTGATGATGCTATGGCTGTGCTTTGTGAATGGAACTGCAGAGGTGGAAGGCAGAAGCACAAAACTAGAACTGGTGTCGCTCATAGACAATGCGACAGGGAGCTAAATTTTCTTTCCATCATTTAGGTAGGCTGCAGCACAATGCAGTAGGTTTAACACACTCAGTCCCGGTGCAAATAAAGAACTTGAATTGAAATAATGCAGAGACAGTTCACGAATAACCTGGTAGGAAGCCTGCCCAACTGGGAATACAGTTCCAACCTCGTGTAGAGAGCAGAATGCCAAACTGCTGATAGCATCTGATAGCATCTGTAGAGAGGGAAAGAATGCAACCTGGTTGTCTTGTGCCCAAACAGAGGAGTTGCAAGCCCTAAGCTTTCCCTCCTCATTAGGAACCTTTCCCTGCAACTAATTCTGTCCTAACTCGCAGAGGCACATAAAAGCCAGAGCCTTCACTCAGGGTTGAATGAGTAATATTGGCCGCCCTTCCAGAGTTAGACTAGAAAAGGGGTCAGAATGTCATGATCCAGGGAAACACTAATTGCATAAAAAACTTACAATTTTAAGTTAACCACTTAAGGACCGCCGTATTGTCATTGTACGTCATCACAATGGCACAGGCAGGCACAAGCACGTAGATGTACGTGCCTGCCTTCCAGCGGGTGGGGGGTCCAATCGGACCCCCTCCCGCTGGATACGGCGATCCGTTTCCCTCCAGGAGCGATCCGTGATGAGGGGATGGCCGTTGGTTTCTGGCCACCCCCTCTGGATCGCTTCTGACCAATGACGTACTTCCTCCCACTGTGTATTGTTTACACAGGAAGGAGGAAGTGATGTCATTCTCCTCGGGGCGGTCAAGACTACGAGGAGAAGACACAAAGTAAGTGCACCAAAACACTACACTGACACATAGGTACACATAGGTACACATAGGTACACAAACCCCCCCCCGATCGCCCCCCGATCGCCCCCCGATCCGGTTTTTATATCGCTAGGTAACCCCCTGATTGCCCCTAGTTAACCCTTTCACCCCCTTTTGCCACTGTCACTAAGCGATCATTTTTCTGATCGCTGCATTAGTGTCGCTAGTGTTGCTAGGTAGCTAGTTTTTTTTTAGGTTCACCGCCAGGTTTTTATAGCGCTAGGTACCCCGATATACTACCCAATAATGGTTTTAACCCCCTGATTGCCCCTAGTTAACCCTTTCACCCCCTTTTGCCAGTGTCACTAAGCGATCGTTTTTTCTGATCGCTGCATTAGTGTCACTAGTGTCGTTAGGTAGCAAGTTATTTTTTTAGGTTCACCGCCAGGTTTTTATAGCGTTAGGTACCCCCATATACTACCCAATAATGGTTTTAACCCTCTGATTGCCCCTAGTTAACCCTTTCACCAGCGATCACAGTATAAGTGTCACTGGTGACGCTGGTTAGCCAGTTAGTTATTTAGGTTCCCCGTCAGGTTTTTATATAGTGCCAGGGACCCCCATATACTACCTAATAAAAATTTGAACCCCCTGATTGCCCCTAGTTAACCCTTTCACCACTGATCACCGTATAAGTGTTACGGGTGACTCTGGTTAGTTTGCTTTTTATAGCATCGGGGCACCCACCATTTATTACCCAATAAAGGTTTAACCCCCTGATCACCCGGAGGGTGATATCAATTAGGTTTTAGGGTCAGGGTCTGCGTCGCCCCAGGCAGCGCTAGGTTAGTGCCAGTACCGCTAACACCCACACGCAAAGCATAAACCTCCTGTAGTGGTATAGAATCTGAACAGATCAATATCTGATCTGATCAGATCTATACTAGCGTCCCCAGCAGTTCAGGGTTCCAAAAAAACGCATTGTTAGCGGGATCAGACCAGATACCTGCTAGCACCTGCGTTTTGCCCCTCTGCCCAGCCCACCCAAGTGCAGTATCGATCGATCACTGTCACTTACAAAACACTAAACACATAACTGCAGCGATCGCAGAGTCAGGCCTGATCCCTGCGATCGCTAACAGTTTTTTTGGTAGCATTTTATATTTAAATCCGGAAGGCAGTGCTTGGTTTTTGGGGTCCCGTACGTGGCTAGGCTCCCAAAAAGTCCCCCACATGTGGTATCCCCGTACTCGGGAGAAGCAGCAGAATTTATTTTGGGGTGTAATTTCACATATGCCCATAGCATGTGTGAGCAATATATCATTTAGTGACAACTTTGTGCAAAAAAAAAAAAGTTTGTAATATTCCCGCAAGTTGTGGCAAAATATAAAATATTCCATGGACTCAACATGCCTCTCAGTAAATAGCTTGGGGTGTCTACTTTCCAAAATGGGGTCATTTTGGGGGTTTTGTGCTATTTTGGCATTTTATGGCCTTCGAAACTGTGATAGGTAGTGAGGAGTCAAATCAAAAATTTGCACCCTTAGAAATCCTGAAGGTGGTGATTGGTTTTCGGGGTGCCGTGCGCGACTAGACTCCCAAAAAGTCCCACACATGTGGTATCCCCATACTCGGGAGAAGTAGCGGAATATATTTTGGGGTGCAATTCCACATATAACCATGGCATGTGTGAGCAATATATCATTTAGTGACAACTTTTAGTAAAAAAATTTTTTTTGTCATTATTCAATCCCTTAGGACAAAAAAAATAAATATTCAATGGGCTCAACATACCCATCAGCAATTTCCTTGGGGTGTCTACTTTCCAAAATGGGGTCATTTGGGGGAGGGGGTTGTACTGCCCTGCCATTTTAGCACCTCAAGAAATGAGATAGGCAGTCATAAACTAAAAGCTGTGTAAATTCCAGAAAATGTACTCTAGTTTGTAGACGCTATAACTTTTGTGCAAACCAATACATTTTGCCCTCAATGTATGACTAAAATTTAGTTTATTCGATTTTTCTTATAACAAAAAGAAGAAAATATATTTTTTTTTCAAAATTGTCGCTCTTTTTCCATTTATATCGCAAAAAATAAAAATTGCAGAGGCAATCAAATACCATCAAAAGAAAGCTCTGTTTGTGGGAAGAAAAGGACGCAAATTTCGTTTGGGTGAAATATTGCATGACCATGCAATTACCAGTTAAAGCAGCGCAGTACGAAATTGGAAAAAGACCTCTGGTCCTTAAGGTGTTTATTGGTCCGGGGCTGAAGTGGTTAATTATGTTTCAAACAATGGTTGGCATGTAAAATTTTAAAAGCAAGTAAAAAAAAAACAAGTGCACTGGTAATTCACCCAATGTTACCAAACTGTATTTTTTTTTAAATGACTCTGTGATGAAAGAATTAAAGCAGAACAATTTGATTAAAAAAATGTTTTTAGCAAGGAGCATATATTCCACATTAATAAATATGCTACCAAAATGAGTGTGTGTTATAAACTACCTCCAGCAGTTCTGTTTCTTCTTGCCAGAGGCTGCCATTTTGTTGAAACCCAGAGCGCCCGAGTAGCAGTAAATATTTAGGCTGTTAGCAGATTGGCCTCTAATGGCTCAGTTTTTTGTCACAATGCCAAAAATGGAGAGAAACTGAGCATATTCAGAGCACGGGCACTTTCACCCCCTTCCTGCCCAGCCCCTTTTTCAGCGCTGTCACACTTTGAATGACAATTGCGTGGTCATGCAACACTGTACCCAAATTCATTTTTAACTATTTTCTTCACATAAACAGAGCTTTCTTTTGGTGGTATTTAATCACTTCCGTTTTTTTTTGTTTTTTTTTTACAAAAAAGACTGAAAATTTAGGGGAAAAAACGTTTCTTAGTTTATGCCAGTACATTTTGAAAATAAGTAATTTTTCTCCTTCACTGATGTGCGCTGAGGAGTCACTTATAGGCACTGATAGGCTGCACTGATGGGCACTGATGAGGTGGCACTTATGGCCACTGATGAAACGACACTTATGGGCACATATTAGGTGGCACTGATGAGGAGGCACTATTATGCCACACTGATGGGCACTGATAAGTGACACTGATATGAGGCACTGATGAACACTGATAGGTGGCACTGGTGGGCACTGATAAGTGACACTGATATGAGGCACTGACGAACACTGATAGGTGGCACTGGTGGGCACTGATAGGTAGCACAGATAGGCGGCACAGATGGGTACTGATGGGCGGCACTGGTGGACACTAATGGGTGGCACTGAAGGGCAGCACTGATGGAAACTGATGGGAATTGATGGGCAGCATGGATAAGCAGGCACGGATGGCACTGATGAGGAGGCACAATTATGCCACACTGATGGGTACTGATATGTGACACTGATATGCGGCACTGGTAGGTGGCACTGATGGGCAGTGATAGGTGGCACTCATGGGCACTGATAGGCGGCAAAGGTGCACACTGATAGCCAACATGGATAGGTGCCACTGATGGTTACTGATGGGCAGCACTGATGGGAAGCACTGATGGGCACTAATGGGCGGCACTGATGGGAACTTATGGGCAGCACTGATGAGCACTGATGGGAATTGATGGGCAGAACTGATAAGCAGGCACTGATGGTCACTAAGAGGCAGCACTGACTGGCACCAGTAATGGGCACTGATTTGTGACACTGATGGGCACTGATTTGTGTCACTGATAAGCACTAATTGGTGGCACTCATGGGCATTGATGGCACTTCTGGGGCTTTACTGTAATCAGGGCACTGATGATCTTTACAGAGATCAGGGTGGGGCCATGTCATATGACATCCACCTAGAATGAGAGCTGCACCAACCCTCCGCCATTTGATGGTGGGCGGGTGGCATGTGATTAAACAGCATAGGCACTTATTTGTAATGTTTTACCTGCAAAAGGTCCAAGCCCAAAATGATTTAGCAGGACTTAATTTTCTGACTAAAGTTCCACTTTAAGGGGCTGCCTTTACTGACTTCCTTCTAAAAATGCTAGTTGCTCGGTTGTATCTGAATTAAGAACTTTTCAGTGACATACCCAGCATGCCGCAAATGAGCATCAGAAAAGTGTCATAACTACTTATCACTGGGTCAATAACTCAGACAGTATTGAAGTAAAAGCATCAAAATGACAAGTTTACAAAAGGAGAAGTCTGCAGTGACAGCCTTCAATGAATTCCTTTAACCTCTTGAAGTCCGGGCCATAGCCGAATGACGGCTACAGCGCGGATCTCAATTTCCGGGAGGCCGCCCCCTTTCCTCGCTCCCCATGCGTGCTCATGAGCATGTATCGGGGAAAATGTCACAGCGGCCATTTACAGCGCGATCGGTGCTTGTAATTTGCTGCACATTTTCACTGGCAGGTTGTACACTTGCAGAGCACTTTGAAGCACAAGTTCTAGTTGACACTTTTCCAATTTGTAGCAAATTTGCATGACAAGTCTCTAGTAAGAGCAAAGTTGCAGTGGTTAGTCTACAGCAAGAGCTCTGCAAGCCACGGTGACCCCTGTGATGGGATGACTATTGCACAACATAAAGGAATCACAACTTGCAGCAGACTTGCAGAATGTTTGCAAAGAAGGTTTATCTGGAGTCATGCAATGCAGAGTTGCTGCAATTAAGCAACAAACTTGTGAAGCCTGGCAAGTCTAGCAATAGCTTAGCAATTTATTTGCAAATGATTGCTTGCTGTCTGGGAAGGGGACTATGTTCAAATAGAGGTTAAAATAATAAGGAGAGAACAGAAAGGGTGGGACTTTAAATGAAGTATGTGTGGGATACAGGTTTAGTAAACATATCTATAATACATTGTATATCTTGATTTCACATAATTACTATTTATTTGGCTGACATATACTATTGTTCAGACAAATTCATAAGTGTACATGGGAATAGATACCTGCTGGGTTAAAGGTCATTAAACTACTCCATAACAGGGAAGCATAGAAAGATATGCAGAATTAAATTTTTTTTAAATATAAAATAAAATGGTGTATGGTACAAAACAGGTTCATAGAGTAATGATAATAAATAACAAACAGCAATACATAGACAAAAAATACTGATGATGCAATATGGAAATACTAGTAGTGACTAGGGATGCGTAGTTTTAACTGACAATTGCGTGGTCGTGCGACGTGGCTCCCAAACAAAATTGGCTTCCTATTTTTCCCACAAAATAGAGCTTTCTTTTTTTTTTTTTGTTCTTATTTTTTGCGCTATAAACAAAAATAGAGAGCCAATTTTGAAAAAATTCAATATTTTTTACTTTTTTCTATAATAAATATCCCCCAAAAATATATAAAAAATTTTTTTTCCTCAGTTTAGGCCGATGTGTATTCTTCTAAAAAAAAATGCAATAAGCGGTTATTGATTGGTTTGCGCAAAAGTTATAGCGTCTACAAAATTGGGGATAGTTTTATGGCATTTTTATTAATAATTTTTTTTTTTACTAGTAATGGCGCCAATCAGCGTTTTTTTATTGTGACTGCGACATTATGGCGGACACATCGGACAATTTTGACACATTTTTGGGACCATTGGCATTAATACATTGATTAATGCGATTAAAAATGCATTGATTACTGTAAAAATGTCACTGGCAGTGAAGGGGGCAGTACACTAGGGGGCAGTGCAGGGGTTAATTGTGACCTAATGTGTGCTTTTTTAATGTAGGGGGCACGGCTTGGCGGATGACATCACTGATCATCCTGCCCTATAACAGGGAACAGACAATCAGTGACAAGCTCACTAGGAAGCAGAGGAGAGGTTTGTTTACACTTACCTCTCCCCGTTCTTCAGCGCTGTGACCCGATCGTGGGACATCGGCGGTGATCGGGTCCGTGGGTCCAGCAGGCACGGTCACAGAGCCCAGGACCGGGTCGCGAGTGCTCTGGGATCTTAAAGGGCAACGTACCTGTACGTGCTTGTGCCCAGCCATTCCATTCTGCCGACGTATATCAGCGTGAGGCGGTCCTTAAGTGGTTAATGATGCTTAAAGTGAAATATTCCTTTAAATATCGTGCCTGGAGGTGTCTATAGTATGCCTGTGAAGTGACACATGGTTCCCATGTTTAGAACAGTACTTGCACAAAATGACATTTCTAATTGAAAAAAGCCATTTAAAACTGCTTGCGGTTTTAATGTAATTTCTGGTCCCTGCAATATGGATGAAAATCATTGATAAAAATGGCATGGGTACCCCCCCCCCCCGCCCATGACCAGCCCCTTTGGGTCTTGTATGGATATTAAGGGGAACCCTGCACCCAAATTAAAAAAAGGAAAGGCGTGTGGCCCCCAGGCCCTATATACTCAGAACAGCAGTATACAGGCGGTACAAACAAGACAGGGGCTGTGTAGGTTTGTTGTTAAGTAGAATTTGTTTGTAATTTTGAACTGGTACAGTTTTAAAGTGTAGCTCCAGTCGAAAAATCTATTTTTAAGCTTTTTGGAAAACATAGGGAAGGGTTATCTGTGCACCTCTTCAGAAGATTTCACCTCACTTTCTGTTTTTTGAAAATTAGTTTTTTTTTTAGAAAAACAAGGATTGGGATAAAGCATCAGTGGAGAAGAGACACATTTTTCCCATATCAACTCTTACAGGAGAGAATTTCCCTTCCTAGGGGTAGATTTCATCTCACTTCCTGTTGTCTCCTTCCGTTTGCAAGTAGGAGACGTTTGTAAGTTGGATGTTTGAAAGTAAGGGCCTGCCCTATATGCTCTGCAGAAATTTGGGCCTAAGGTGTTGGTGTTGCCACAACACTGTAAGCCCTCAAAGTGACTCTTGGTGGGCACTGGAACGCCCTGCTGTGAACTATTATATCAAGAATTGTAATTGCATGCCATTGTTGAACAGTGGTAGAAAAATTGGGCCTTTGGTGGTGGTGGTGGTGCTGGTGCCATAACACTGTAAGTCCTCACAGTTACTCTTGGTGGGCACTGGAAAGGGCCCTGCTGTGAAATATTATATCAAGAATTGTAATTGCGTGCACCTGTTAAACAGGGGCTGAGAAATTGGGCCTTAGGCACTGTTGCTGGTGCCACAAAACTGCAACCCCTCACAGATACTCTAGTTGGAGCGCAGGAATGAGCCCTGCTTCAAAGTATTGCATCAAAAATTGTAATTACGTGCCCCTGTTAAACAGGAGCTGAAAAATTGGGCCTTAGGCACTGGTGCTGGTGCCACACCACTGCATCCACTCACAAATATTGTAGTTGAGCGCAGCAACGAACCCTCCTGGAAACGATTGCATCAAAAATTGTAATTGCACTCCCCTGTTAAACAGGAGCTGAAAAATTGCGCCCAGAACCAAAAATATTCTTCCAAGCTATCAGCATGATCATTGAGGATAGTATCTCAGCATAACAGGATAGTCACTCAGCATCAGCATAGGCAGTCTTGAAGGGATCTGACATTTAAAAAAAAATGATTCGGTTACATCAGCATCAGGTGTTTGGTAGCTGGTGGTGATCCAAGACTGATTCATTTTTATGAAGTTCAGTCGATCAACCGAGTCGGTGGACAGGCGTACCCTGTGATCGGTTACAAAGCCTCCAGCAGCACTGAATGAGCGTTCCCGAAAGAACGCTGGATGCAGGACAGGCCAGTTGCTCAATTGCATACTGTGCAAGCTCTGGCCAGTGATCCATCCTCAAGACTCAGTAACCCAGAGGATTTTCGGTGTGGAAAAAGTGTCCAAGTCTCATCTTGCCCCTAGGTATTCCTGCACCATGTAAATCAGACGCTGGCGATGGTTGCTGGAACCGATCATACCTTGGGGCTGAGGACTAAAAAATTGTCTGAACGCATCGGTCAGACGGACACCTTCTCTACCACTCCTTCTGTGACTGACCGAAGCCTCAGCAACACGTTGTCCAGGACCAGGAGTTTGTGAGAGTAAGACGATAATGCACTTCTTCAAACGCCCTTCTTCAAACTGTTCCTTGCATAATATGGAAAGTATATCATTTTTTTAACCAGTTCCCGACTAGCGCACGCCGATATACGTCGGCAGAATGGCATGGGCAGGCATATTGGCGTACAGGTACGTCCAATCTTTAATGCCGCCCAGGCACCGGCGGCACGCTCGCGTGCTGGTCAAGACCCCAGTGAGTCCAGTCGCGGGTCCCACAGACTCGATCGCCGCGGGCATACCCGCGATCATCTCATGGGGCGGCTGAATGGAGAGATGCTTTTGTAAACAGCATCTCCTCGTTCTGCCTAGCAACAAGTGACGCTGATCTCTGCTCCATGTGATTGGAGCAGAGATCAGTGTTCACTAAATGAAAGCCCAGCCCCCAACAGTTAGTAACACACCCCTAGGAACACTTAACCCCTACACTGCCACCCACTGGTTAACCCCTTCACTGCCAGTGTCATTTACACAGGAATCACTGCATTTGTATAGCATATATATACATATACATTTATATATATATAAATGACAATGGTCCCAAAAATGTGTCAAAAATGTCTGATGTGTCCGCCATAATGTCGCAGTCACAATAAAAATAGCTGATCTCCGCCATTACTAGTGAAAAAAAAATATTAATAAAAATGCCATAAAACTATCCCCTATTTTGTAAACGCTATAACTTTTTAAAAGTGTTTATTAGACATGTGCAAATGGAAAAAAATTGTTTAGTTTCGTTTCGTTTTAATTCGTTAATTCGTTAATTTCGTTTAGTTATATTCGTTAACTTCCTTAAATTCGTTTTCGGATTTCGTTTAGTTTTCTACCGAATTCGAAAAATCGGCCACATTCGAAAATATTTTAACGAAATTCGAAAATATTTCTACCGGATTCGAAATGATTTCAACATGATTCGACATTATTTCAACCAAATTCGAAAATATTTTGTGACCCGACTTTAGCTCTACAACATATCCAAATTTGAAGTGTCTAGCATCAAGTGACCCTGAGATACATGGCCCTAAATTCGGGTCACAAAATATTTTCGAATGCGGTTGAAATAATGTTGAATCATCTTGAAATCATTTCGAATGCAGTTGAAATAATGTGGAATCATGTTGAAATAATTTCGAATGCATTCAAAATTATTTCAACATGATTCAACATTATTTCAACCGCATTCGAAAATATTTTGTGACCCGACTTTAGGGCCATGTATCTCGGTGTCACTTGGTGCTAGACACTTAAAATTTGGATATGTTGTAGTGCTAGTACCATTGTGTTTGCATACCAAATTTGGGGTTTATAGCTATAAGTGACCCCGAGATATGTGGCCCCAAAATCGGGTCGCAAAATGTCATTCTCTGCTCTAATAACTAATAACATTTTGCGACCCGATTTTGGGGCCACATATCTCGGGGTCACTTATAGCTAGAAACCCCAAATTTGGTATGCAAACACAATAATACTAGCAATACAACATATCCAAATTTGATGTAATGTCGAATCATATTGAAATAATTTCGAATGCGGTTGAAATAATTTTGAATCATGTCGAATTCATTCGAATTAATTTGTTATATTTCTTTCGTATTCGTTGTAATTTGTTATTTTTTTATTCGGACATTCGGATGCATCCGAATGTCCGAAAGATGCAAAATTCGGCTGAATTTCGATTCGTTACGAAACGAATTGCACAAGCCTAGTGTTTATAGCACAAAAAATAAAAACCTCAGGGCTGATCAAATACCACCAAAAGAAATCTCTATTTGTGGGAAAAAAAGGACGTCAGTTTTGTTTGGGAGCCACGTCGCATGACCGCTCAATTGTCAGTTAAAACGACACAGTGCCGAAATAGCAAAAAGTGTGGTCTTTGGCCAGCAAAATGGTCTGGGGCTGAAGTGGTTAAATATATTTTGAGGCTGGGTTCACACATGTGCAGTGTGAATTCCAGCTCGGTTTTCTCTGCGAAGAGAAAAAACTGTTGTTCAGCGGTTCCTCTTTGTAGTTCCTCCATTGTAGTGAGGAGTTCAGAATGGAATGTATCTACGAATCAGAAGATAATGTGCTTGCAATTCGCACCGCAGTGCCCACAAAACGCACACGCTTTTTGGGCAATGTGGAGTGCGAATGCGATGTACATATGTGAACCAGCCTCATTCAAATTAACATATTTTAAAATGTCATGCGAAATGGATGCAAATTGGGTGGATATATATATATAGATATAGATATGTGTATATCTATATGTATATATATATATATATAATGTACAGTAGTATATATCTATGCACTCTTAATTTTATGCAACGGCAAGCACAATAATTCTTACATAGAGTAAGCTGATGACCTTGATAGACCTTATGCATTATGTTTTACCTAATCACTATGAAACTATGTCCAATGCATTGTTTGGACTCTAATGTCCTAAATCAATAATTATTAGGATTCAGTTCAAAGCAGATGGACGTGAAAACAGCGTTGTCATTATCTAAATGCTACACCGTAGGGTTTTTTAAAATGAAATAATGGCTGTAATGTAATAAGATTGTTTTCCTTTTAACACATATTTTTCATATCTTCCCAGAAATGAGCACTCATTTCCAACTGGCATGGTATCATTTTTATGAATATATATATATATATATATATATATATATATATATATATATATATATATATATAAAAGCATCAAGATGTCTGTCACAGTAAATATAGATCAGCTATCTTTTTTATTAAATTGTAACATCTGGCATTAATTTTTTTACACATCACAGCATACAAGTTCCTCCTGGGCTTTCCTGGCAAAGCATCTTTTGAGAATGCTTTCCATTTCAGTAGGAAATTAAGAGAAAATTATCATACAAAAATGGTACTAGGGATGTTACACCAACTAATATGAGTCTTTGGGCTTGGTCACACTTGACAAAATTTCTGACGCTCAGCAAACGCTCCTATAGCATTTGTATGGTGTTAGTATGTGCGCCAGACAAGCATCAATGATTTTTAGAATGGGGCATTCTGTAAGCGTTTAAAACGCTGCTAAAACGCTCTATGCGCGGTTTTGTAGCATTTGATGAGCATTATGGCGTGTTAAAACTGCTCCAATGGAAAGGGACAGAAATAAATGAATTTTAACGTGCCGCAACGGCACCAAAACTGCGCTGAAAACGTCTGCCAGAGCATTTGTGGAGCGTCTCCAATAGACTTGAATGGGAGGCGTTGAAAGGCTTCAAACACCTCCTGACTCTACATGAGGCTTCAATTTTGTGTAAACAGCACAATGGGCTGTCTATTATATCTTGCGCATAGGCATTTGAGGGGCGTTTTTAATGCCTGTCAAACGCCTCTGAAACACCAGCTATTAATGCCAGTGTGAACTCACCTTTAATAATTTAGAATTAGCAACAGTTTACTAAATATCTTGTGAGATGCTTGTTGTATTACAGAAATAAGCAACTGTTGCAAAGGCTGAATTTAACAGAGCATCCAGTGACAGTTCTGTTGAAGTAGTAGTCCACCCAATTTTCAGGCGCTCCCACAACAGACTGTGCAAAGTATTGAATAGGAGTTTGTGGTCCAACAATGGCTCATGAAAGTAACATCTGAGGGACTCCTCCGACTAGCTTCTCAGCTTATGATTTTAAATTGGCCCTTAAAGTGGAAGTAAACTTCCATCACTAACTTTTACCTATAGTTAAGCCTATAATAAGGCTTACCTATAGGTAGTGTAAATATTTCCTAAACAGACACCGTTTAGGAGATATTTACTGTACATGCAGCCAGTGACATCACTGGCGCATGCGCTCTGAAGGAACAGCCACCTGTGCCGTTCCTTCAGAGCCATGTGCCGTGAACAGCGGCTCCTGCATGCATGCGCGGGAGTGACATCATCGCGGCTCCGGCCAGTCACAAATCCGGGGTCTACAAACCCAGAAGCCAGATGGGTGAAGATGGGAACATCTTCAGCGCTGACCTCTCGGTGCTGGGGGAGCTTTGTTTTAGGGTAAGTTGAACATAATGTGCTAGTATACATGCTAGCACATTATGCCTTTACCTGCAGGTAAGAAAAAAAATGTCCAAGATGTGGAGCTCTAAAGGGAGACCTAATTCACATGATGTGGAGGTGTCCAAAATTAAAGAGATATTGGAGGGAGATTATCAGAAAAATAAACTCAGTATTTGAAACAACAATTGATTTATACCCTAAAACAGTGATGGAGAACCTTAGCACCCCAGATGTTTTGGAACTACATTTCCCATGATGGTCATGCACTTTGCAGTGTAGAGCAAAAATGTGTTATTTTTGGAGAAGATAGGGTAAATGTACTGTAGTATATGATACAATTTAAGGGTGGATGTTAAATGTTGGGCTTTTAGGTTATTGTTTGATGTCAGAAGATGTATGTATGTAAAAAAAATATTTTTGAATACAAATTATATGAAGTAAGAAAAAAAAAGTAAAAAAATAAAATTAAAGCGTCCAGTGGTTTACAACCATTTTAATGTTTAACCATTTGCCGACCACTTCACGCACATATACTGCGGTAGAATGGCAAGTACAGACAGTATCACATACCTGCCCTTTAAGAAGCGGCTCGCGGGCACAAGTGCCTGCTGCGAGCTCAGTGAGTGTGATCGCAGGTCCTGCTAATGTAAACAAGCATTTTCCCGTTCTGCCTACTGACACTAATCACAGCTCCCTGTAATCGGAGGCAGTGATCAGTATCCTGTCACACACAGTCCCTCACCTCCACAGTTAGAATCACTCCCTAGGACACACTTAACCCCTACAGCACCACCTAGTGGTTAACCCCTTCACTGTCAGTCACATTTACACAGTAATCAATGCATTTGTACAGCACTGATTGCTGTATAAATGTGAATGGTCCCAAAATCACGCCAAAAGTGTCCGATCTGTCCGCCATAATGATGCAGTCACAATAAAAATTGCTGGTTGCCGCTATTACTAGTAAAAAAATATATATTAATAAAAATGTCATAAACTATCCCCTATTTTGTAGAAGCTATAACTTTTGCGCAAACCAATCAATAAATGCTTATTATGATTTTGTTTTACCAAAAATATGTAGAAGAATCGGCCTAAACTGAGGAAAAAAATGTTTTTTTTATATACTTTTGGGGGATATTTATTATAGCAAAAAGTAAAAAATAATGTGTTTTTTTCTCAAAACTGTTGCTATTTTTTTGTTCATAACCCAAAAAATAAAAACCACAGAGGTGATCAAATACCACCAAAAGAAAGCTCTATTTGTGGGGAAAAAAATGGTGTCCCCCCTTCTCATTCACATAGGGGGGCAGGATCTGAGGACCCACTTGTTAAAGTGGGCTTCCAGATTTTGATAAGCCCCCACCCGCAGACCCTCACAACCACTGGCCAGGCTTGTGCTTTGGGGGGGCAGAGCCCCACCTGCCCCAAAGCAGCCCCCCATGTTGAGAACATGTGGCCTGGTAGGGTAAAGGGATTGGGGGGCACTCGCTTGTCCCCTCTCATTTCTGGCTGGCTGGGCTGCATGTTTGCATAAGGGTCCAGTATTTAAAAAAAATTATCATGGGGTTCGCCTTAAAATCCCTACCAGACCCGAAGGGACCCCACACCATTTTTTTATTGCCGGCAATTGTCTTTACATTCAGCTGTCAGTAGGGAACCCTGCTGACAGCTGATAAGTTATCAGTTGTTAGGATGCCGGTGGGCTCCGGCTCCTAACAACGGATATAAAAACAGACCGTTTGTCTGTTGACATCCATTTAGGTCAACTTTCATTTTTTAAACAGAAGAAAAATAGCGCTTTCTTCTGTTTCAAAAAATGGATGTTAACAAAGGTGGATGTCAATGGATGATCATCCGCTAACATCTGCTTGCCCATAGAAATACAAGGGTGTTGTCCATGAATGGACGAACGAAAACTGGACAAATGGAATGTCCATGTGAAATGGGCCATAAAGTCCATAGAGATGTATTTCACTATTGTGAGTTGAGTGGAGACACCAGGTGGCAATCATTTTAGCACATTTGTGGTGGTGGATAAAGTACTTTTATTCTATAATATGTTTTATATGTAAATTATATATATACAGTATCTCACAAAAAATGAGTACACCCCTCACATTTTTGTAAATATTTTATTATATCTTTTCATGTGACAACACTGAAGAAATTACACTTTGCTACAATGTAGAGTAGTGAGTGTACAGCTTGCTTGTACAACAGTGTAAATTTGCTGTCCCCTCAAAATAACTCAACACACAGCCATTAATGTCTAAAACGCTGGCAACAAAAGTGAGTACACCCCTAAGTGAAAATGTCCAAATTGGGTCTAAAGTGTCAATATTTTGTGTGGCCACCATTATTTTCCAGAACTGCCTTAACCTTCTTGGGCATGGAGTTCACCAGAGCTTCACAGGTTGCCACTGGAGTCCTCTTCCACTCCTCCATGACGAGATCAAGGAGCTGGTGGATGTTAGAGACCTTACGCTCCTCCACCTTCCTTTTGAGGATGCCCCACAGATGCTCAATAGGCTTTAGGTCTGGAGACATGCTTGGCCAGTCCATCACCTTTACCCTGAGCTTCTTTAGCAAGGCAGTGGTCGTCTTGGAGGTGTATTTGGGGTCGTTATCATGTTGGAATACTGCCCTGCGCCCCAGTCTCCGAAAGGGAGGGGATCATGCTCTGCTTCAGTATGTCACAGTACATGTTGGCATTCATGGTATCCTCAATGAACTGTAACTCCCCAATGCTTGCAGCACTCATGCAGCCCTAGATCATGACACTCCCACCACCATGCTTGACTGTAGGAAAAACACACTTGTCTTTGTACTCCTCACCTGCCACCACACACGCTTGACACCAACTGAATTTAAATATGTTTATCTTGGTATCATCAGACCACAGGACATGGTTCCAGTAATCCATGTCCTTAGTCTGCTTGTCTTCAGAAAACTGTTTGCAGACTTCCCTGTGCATCATCTTTAGAAGAGGTTTCCTTCTGGGATGACAGCCACATAGACCAATTTGATGCAGTGTGCATGTCTGAGCACTGACAGGCTGACCCCCCACCCCTTCAACCTCTGCAACAATGCTGGCAGCACTCATACATCTATTTATCAAAGACAACCTCTGTATATGATTCTGAGCATGTGCACTCAACTTCTTTGGTCGACCATGGCGAGGCCTGTTTTGAGTGGAACCTGTCCCGTTAATCTGTTCTATGGTGTTGGCCACCATGCTGCAGCTCATTTTCAGGGTCTTGGCAATCTTCGTATTGCCTAGGCCAGGGATATGCAATTAGCGGACCTCCAGCTGTTGCAGAACTAAAAGTCCCATGAGTCATAGCAAGACTGACAGCCACAAGCATGACACCCAGAGGCAGGAGCATGATGGGACTTGTAGTTTTGTAACAGCTGGAGGTCCGCTAATTGCATATCCCTGGCCTAGGTTATCTTTATGTAGAGCAACAATTTTTTTTCAGCTGCTCAGAGAGTTCTTTGCCATGAGGTGCCATGTTGAACTTACAGTGACCAGTATGAGAGAGTGAGAGAGTGAGAGAGTGAGAGCGATAACACCAAATTTAACACACCTGTTCCCCATTCACACATGAGATCTTGTAACACCAGAGAGTCACATGACACCAGAGAGGGAAATGGCTAATTGGACCCAATTTGGACATTTTCACTTAGGAGTGTACTCCCTTTTGTTGCCAGCGATTTAGACATTAATGGCTGTGTGTTGAGTTATTTTGAGGGGACAGCAAATTTACACTGTTACACAAGCTGTACACTCACTACATTGTAGCAAAGTGTAATTTCTTCAGTGTTATCACATGAAAAGATAGAATAAAATATTTACAAAAATGTGAGGGGTGTACTCACTTTTGTGAGATACTGTAATTTGACATTTTGTCGATAATAACGTCATACTATCTTTATCATAATGTATATGAATTATATATATATATATATGAACAAATTGTTTTGATTCTACCCTAATATTTTGTATATACAGTATAGAGGAACTGTTATGTACAGTATATACTATGTTATAAGGTTATTTATTTATATTGTTTTAAGTGCTTCCTTATGATTTACCGTATATACTCGAGTATAAGCCGAGATTTTCAGCCTCTTTTTTGAGGCTGAAAGTGCCCCCCTCGGCTTATACTCGAGTCATCGCCGTCTGACTGCTCGATCAGCGTATCGAGCAGACAGACGGCGGACATACTACAATTTGAAAGCCGCGCCTCCGCCTCCGCCTCCGCCTGTGATAGGCGGAACACTGAATTTCCCAGCAGCCTGTGTTCCGCCTATCACGGACATCGTCTCATCCTCGTCCGTAGTACGAGGATGAGACGATGTCCGTGATAGGCGGAACACAGGCTGCTGGGAAATTCAGTGTTCCGCCTATCACAGGCGGAGGCGGAGGCGCGGCTTTCGAATTGTAGTATGGCCGCCGAGGCGCCGACGAAGAGCGGCGATCCTGGCAAGGCACGGGACGGGACGGAGGCAAGGCACGGCACGGGACGGGACGGAGGCAAGGCACGACACGGAGGCAAGGAGGCAAGGCACGGCACGGGACGGAGGCAAGGAGGCAAGGCACGGGACGGAGGCTCGGGACACAGGTAGGCTGGACACACACACACACACACACACACACACACACACACACACACACACACACACACGGATGGAGACACACACACACAGGGATGGATGGATGGATGGAGACACACACACACAGGGATGGATGGATGGAGACACACACACACAGGGATGGATGGATGGATGGAGACACACACACACAGGGATGGATGGATGGATGGAGACACACACACACAGGGATGGATGGATGGATGGAGACACACACACACAGGGATGGATGGATGGATGGAGACACACACACACAGGGATGGATGGATGGATGGACACACACACACACAGGGATGGATGGATGGACACACACACACACAGGGATGGATGGATGGATGGACACACACACACACACAGGGATGGACGGACACACAGGGATGGACGGACACACAGGGACGGACACACACACAGGGATGGACGGACACACAGGGACGGACACACACACAGGGATGGACAGGCATGTCTCACCCTCGGCTTATACACGAGTCAATAAGTTTGCCAGTTTTTTTGGGGGTAAATTGGGGGCCTCGGCTTATATTCGGGTCGGCCTATACTCGAGTATATACGGTATTGGTTTATTATTTGTTTGAAATGTTTAAGGCAGCAGGTTTATTGCACATATCGACACCCAGGTTTTGGGCGCAGTGCAATGTAATAGCATTTTTTTGTGTTTTCTAGGTTAACCCTAACTGCTTGTTTTTAAAAAAAATCTTTTTTTTCAGAACTTAATAGCTGGAATAGTAAAGCACTAACTGCTTACAGAAAGTATTAGTTTAACAATTTAAACTTAAAGTTACAAAGTGCGTCACAGGAGTGACTACTTGTTCGTTCCTCCTCCAAATGCTCTATAAGAGGATCCAATACATTTTTTCATGTGTTACATGTTTATTGTAAAGATTGTATTCTATATAGATTGTAATGGGGGGAGTGATAGTAATTCTATTCCTCAAACTAGGACTTATACAGTAATTCTGAGATAACAAAAAGCTTGTTTTCTTTAACCTTAGGCCCATCGCTATGTGTAGGTGATACATATACACTGCCCACAATCCTGTTAGCCAAACGGGTTCATTTACTAAAGGCAGGTGCAAGTGGAGATTCTCTCTGCAGGGACATTTTCTCCAGAGCTTAGTAAATGGGAGGAAGCTCTGCTGACTTTCATCATCCAATCATGTGCAAGCACAAATGATGTTTTAATTTCCATGCATGTGGTTTGGTATTCCTTGCTTCACCTTCTTCACTAAACTCTGGAGAAAATGCCCCTGCAGAGTGCAACTGCACTTACAAAGCGCACGGTTTATTTACCTTTAGTAAATCAACCCCATTGGCTAGCAGGATTGTGGGCAGGGTACAAGGTAGGGTCACAGACATAAACATTACCTCCCTTCCATGCATCATAAAATCAAACATTAACATTTGAATTATTGGCATAACAATCAAACAACATTTTAAGGTCTTTCCAATGAAATTTGTCAAGTCACTGATGTTACTAATGCATGCTGTAACAAACAATGTTTCAACATTTCCATACAAACATTTAAACACAATTCTACAGATGTATGGCTAGCTAAAATCACTGTTTATTTTATTTTATTTTTTTATAAGTGTTCATTTGTTAATAAATTATTATATTTTATTATACCAAAATAGGAAATGTTTTGTTTTTTTATGCAGAACATTTATCTACTGACTAAATTCTGTTTATAAGGCTTAGTACAAGGACATTGTAAATGAAAAAAAGACCAGTGAAGTACCACAGAGTCTGCACTTAAATCACAGGCTGAGGTAAAGAGAAAACACAGTTGAATAGTGATGAAAATCTGTCTGAAAACATTGCTGAAACTTGAACAGACCAACCAGACATTTGTTCTAATTTGGCCCACCACTGATAACCGCAGTGATTGAGTTTTATATATCAGACTCTTGTGTTAGGATCCGTTTTTTTTTTTATTCCCTACTTGATTCCCTTTCCAGATTTCCTAATTCCAGTCTCTGCTTGACAATTAAGTTCATTGTGGAGGTGTTATATTGCTGCTGAGCTCTTTATTTATTTACTTACAGCAGGAAAGGGTGGCAGCAGCCTTGTTCATCTTTGTAGTGAAGCCTTGCAGCAAAGACTTATTTCTTGCAGTGTAATGAAAGGATGTGTGGCCACCTAAGAGACATTTGCTATGCTACCATTTGTGTGAGGTGGAGCAAAACTGTTTCAATTTGCAAAACTGACATTTTCACCTCTTATGTGGCAGGTGGAACTAACTCAAAGAGGTAAAAACCTGATTGTGACTCCTGAACTCCCTCCCACTCTTGTAAAAACCCAAAGTTAATGATAAACACACAAAATACAACAAAGATGCAACATTTTATGTTGTATTTTGTGTATAAATTATAGACTTTGGGCTTGTTCTTCTATATCTTGACTGACGATTTTCAATTTTTGTAGTGGGAGTGGGAGTCACAATCAAGCATTTATTTCTTTTTTGGGTTAGTTCCTTGACATTTTACTGGAGACTCCTCCGCTCTATTAAACATCTTTTTGGTAAAGGTTGTTTTGTTGGGTACCTTGGGGTTTAAAGGTACCCAACTGGCAGGTTGGTAGCATTAGCTCATTATTTCGGAGACAATTTTCTGCCGATAGATGGGGCTTTGTTCCTAACAGCCTTCGAGCAATGTGCTTCAGACTACTGCCCTGTACACACAGTCGGACTTTCCGACGGAAAATGTGCGATCGGATCTTGTTGTCGGAAAATCCAATCAAGCGTGGGCTCCATCTGACTTTTTCAGTCGGAATTTTAAACACACGAAGTTTGAGAGCAGGATCTAAAATTTTCTGACAACAAAATCCGATCATTTAAATTCCGATCGTGTGTAGGCAATTCCGCCGGACAAAGTGCCATGCGTGCTCAGAATAAATTACGAGACAAAAGCCATTGGCTACTGCCCTCTTTATAGTCCCGTCGTATGTTTTCTACATCACCGCGTTCAAAACGATCGGATTTTCCGACAACTTTGTGTGACCGTGAATGCAAGACAAGTTTGGGCGAAAATCCGTCAGAAAAAATCCAACGGATTTTGTCGTCGGAATGTCCGACCATGTGTACAGGGCATACCCCAAAATGGCCAACACAATTTACCTCTATGGGATGGCTACTGAAATGAGAACTACATGTGCCAGCCTGCAGAGTTTGTGACATCAGAAGCAGGATAATCTGCAGCTGAGACTGGGGAAAAAAAAAGATTAGTGTGCAAAACAAGAAATTACTCCTTACAGGAAGGTAGCAAACTCAGAAACTTGCCTCACTGAGGTGATGGCAACCAAGGAGGCTAGTTTGCCAGTAAGAGTAGACAAGAGGATACCTCTGCAATGTTCAAAGTGAGACTGCTAGAAAATTTACCAGGTTCAGATCCTACGGGGCCACAGTAGAACAAACAGGGGGACAACATTAGTGACACCCTGAACAAAGGGAGTATGAGACAAACATTAAACATTGAAAAAGCAATGCTAGAGCTGATATTTGACCATTCATAGTGCCCAGGGCCTGGTGTTGATCCAGACTGTCCTGGAAACAAGTTAGGATTTATCCCACATGGAGAACTTCCTTGAGTGGAACTTCCTAGCCTCACAACGGTAAATGTGCATTCCAGGTACAATGATAGACTTTCCATCGCTAGAAGCAGGAATGACAGGATCAGGAAGACCTCTATTTTTTAGGACCTGGGTTTCAACAGCCAAGCCAATAACCACTCCAATACTGGGCACTTTCACCCCCTTTCTGTCCAGGCCAATTTTCAGCTTTCTGCACTGTCGCACTTTAAATGGCAATTGCGCGGTAACACTGCACCCTTTACAAAGATAAAGTTTTCTTTTGGTGATATTTAATCACCACTGGGTTTTTTGTTTTGCTAAATCAATGAAAAAAAGACCAAAAAATGTAAACAAATTTTTTTTTTTATAATTTCTGTTATACAAATTTGGAAATACGTAAATTTTCACCTTCACTGATGTGTGCTGATGGGGCTGCACTGATATGCTGCACTAATGAGGTGGCACTGATGGGCATTGATAGGCTGCACTGATAGACTGCAATGATGGACTCTGATAGGCACTGATGGGGCTGCACTAATAATCAGGGCACTGATGATCAGTGGGCTGTTTATCAGTGTGAATATGTGCTGTCAGAATTGCCAGTTACCAGCTCTCCTCTCCTCACAGTGTGACAGCATACAAGGAAAGGAATGCCGATAACTGGAAAGTTTGTTTACATGTGATCAGTTGTGATTGGACACAGCTGATCACATGGTAAAGGGCCGCTATGATTGGCCCTTTACTGCGATCACAAAGCCTGCTGAATGCTTACCCCAGGGGGCATGTAGGAGGCATCATTTTGGGAAGGCGTCCATGGACAAGAACTGGATGAGGGAGCTGTAGCTGTCTTTTGGCTATTGCATGGTCATGAAGTGGTTAAAGCCAAACACTGTCAAGCAGGTTGGTAAACTAGTCCTTGTACAATAAAAGTGTTCACTGTGTGGCACTCACCATTTTATACACATCAGAGGGAGAATGAGACTGATGTCCTAAGAGTGGTTGTCATGGGCGATTCCCATGCATAAATCCGGATCATTTGCAGGTAGAAAATAGGGTCTTTGTGTTCTTTGTCCATTTAGTCCATGCATAAGATACAAAAGAAAATCTAACTAGGGAATTCCTCATCCTCTCTTCCTTATTTAATCCATAGAAAAAACTGTAAATTTTAAAAACAGCTAAAACCCATACAGGACCTAGGGATAGAATTCTGTACAGTCCAGTAGGAACCATCCAGAGTCTGCCAGGAGACTTGGGAGACCATGCAGTTGAGAGTTCTAGAGCTGAAGATACAGTTGAATCCTCCGAAGTGCTATAATCTTGATTGGAAGATAAGCCTCCACTGGGGACCAAGTCCATTGCACTGAAAGGGTGTTCGGCACCACAAATCTGCGGACAGCATATTGACAGGAATTGTACCAGCTGATTGGAGAAAAGCCAATGTTGTACCAATATTCAAAAAAAAAAGGGACAGATCCCTGGAAACTACAGGCCAGTCAGCCTAACATCAACAGTAGGAAAATTATTGGAGGGGATGGTGAATGAATGACTGGCATAGCGCTACCTATACGACCTGAATCGCCTCAGGGTGCTTTTCTTGCCACCGGTGTCCATCTGCAGCTATTTATGCGGTCCTTTAACCTGTAGAGTCCCGACACACTTACACATACACATATTATGGCCAATTTTTTTGGACAGGGTCTAATTAACCTACCAGCATGTCTTTGGAGTGTGGGAGGAAGCCAGAATACCCGGAGGAAACCCACGCAGGCACAGGGAAAACATGCAAACTCAAGACAGATAGTGTCGTGGTCGGGATTTGAACCAGCAACGCTATTGCTGCTAGGTGAAAGTGCTAACCACTACACCACTGTGCTGCCCTGTGCTGGATGGTAAGGGACTAGGGACTATATCCAAAAATTTACTGTAGAAAAAAATATAATTCGTAGTTATCAGCATGGGTTTACGGAAGGTCGTTCTTGCCAGACCAATCTGTTAACATTCTACGAGGAAGTGGGCTGCCGTCTAGACAGGGGAAGGCCTGAGGATTTAGTGTACCTGGATTTTGCAAAAGTATTGGATACGGTCCCCCATAAACACTTAAAGCATAACACTTTTGTTGAGAAAAAAACACTCACCTCTGGGTGATCTATGTACATTGCAAGGATTATAACACAATTTGTTGCAGATTCCTACCTTTTGTTATTCTGAAGAAATCCCTCTGTGTCTCTGTGCCTCTGTTCTAAATGGGTCTAATGGGACTGGTTTCATAATTAACTGTCAGGTGTGCAGCTGCAGAGCACTAAGTAGGAAATCTGCTGGGCCTGCATCCCTTTAGATGTGTTCCTATTGAAAGTATCTCTCCAAAAATAGCATTTTTGTTGCAGGGGAAGCCGGAAATCTGACTTGTAGCTTAGGCAGACTTATGGGAAAATTGGCCAATCACACAAGCAGGAAATAATGTTTCTGGGGGGTGACCAGTACACACTCTGTGCACAGAACAACTCCAGGTAGCCATATTGTAATGAATTCTCAGAAAATTACAGTGGCTGCGGATTGAAAAGGAAAGGTCATTTTTAATAACATTCAATTACAATATGATTGGTGTCGCAATTATATGCACTATATGATTTTTTCTTTATTTGCTACTGAGATCTGCAGGCGTGGACCATAAGGTGTGTTCTTGGGTAAAAAACTGGTTACAGGGGCGTGTCCAAAGGGTGGTGATTAACCACTTGCCAACTGCCTCACATCTATACATGTCGGCAGAAGGGCTCGTACAGGCAAACTAACGTACCTGTATGTTTCCCTTTAAGAGGCGGCCGGCAGGATATCCGTGATCGTCTCACGGAGAGGAAGAACGAGGAGATGCTAATGTAAACAAGCATTTCCCCGTTCTGCCTAGTGACAGTGTCACTATTCTCTGCCCCCCGTGATTGGGAGCAGAGATCAGTGACGTGTCACATGTAGCCATGCCCCCCCACAGTTAGAATCACTCCCCAAGACATACTTAGCCCCTACACTGCCCCCTAGTGATTAACCTATTCACTGCCAGTGTAATTTACAAAGGAATCAGTTCATTTGTATAGCACTGATTGCTGTATAAGTGTCAATGGTCCCAAAAATGTGTCAAAAATGTCCAATGTGTCCGCCATAATGTTACAGTCACGATAAAAATCGCTGATCGCCGCCATTACTAGTAAAAAATAAATAAAAATAAATAAAAAATTATTAATAAAAATGCCATAAAACTATCCCCTATTTTGTAAACGCTATAACTTTTGCGTAAACCAATCAATATACGCTTATTGTGATTTTCTTTTTACTAAAAATATGTAGAAGAATACGTATCGGCCTAAACTGAGGAAAAATATGTTTTTTTATATATTGGACTTGACAGCATTGAGTCAGATCAGGTTTTTTTTTTTTTGAAATTATTTTTATTAATTTTCAAGTAAACAATAAAACAACCTACAGCCTATTGGGCATACCCAGGCTGATTATTACAACACCCCCCTGAGTCAAACAATCAGGGAACAACCAAATAACCCTCCCCTCCCCCCACCCGATACACCGCCACCGGCGTGTGCATCCAAAAAAAAAAGAAAAAAGAAAAAAAAAAGAGAACCCCCCCCCTCCCCCTGTACGCTCCAGCACCACTTCCCATTACTCAGGACAGTTACCTAATTCGCCCATGCTCCACCGCAGTCCACACTCAGACCCAGGATGAAATATACAAGCATCACCCTTCACCTACCAATCCCCTATTGCCCTCGTAAATAATAACCCAGGGTTACATGAATATCAAACAACTTAGAACTCTGCCACTAATCACTAATGAAACTCCATCAGTCTGGATTCAAGTCAGCGTTGGTGTCACGCGACTCCGTCCATATGCCCCATATTTTATTAAATTTAGTGCCGCAGCCTCGCGAAAGGTAGGTGGCCTTGTATAGAGGGAGAGCCGTATCCACTAAGTTCTTCCAAAAATTAATAGAGGGGGCTACCGGGGCCTTCCATTTAAGAACAATCGACTTACGGGCATAGTACAGCAATAAGCCCAGGAGTGTTCTGAGCGCTCGGCGTGGAGCCAGCGGCTCAACCAGTCCTAAGAGGCATATCTCGACCGATAAAGGTATGTTAACGGTGGTAACCGAGTCAGATCAGGTTTAACATCTTGTAGCCTCCCTAACTTGAAGATGGGGTTTTTAAGAACTATCTTCATTCTTTCTATAGGCTTAATTTCTTATGTTCACGTGTTTCTCCTTTCATGTATGTATTTTTCAGGGTCAAGAACACTTTATCAGTTTTGGGGGAAATTTATTATAGCAAAATGTAAAAAAAATAATGTGTTTTTTCAAAATTTCGCTTTTTTTTGTTTATAGAGCAAAAAATAAAAACCGCAGGGGTGATCAAATACCACCAAAAGAAAGCTCTATTTGTGGTAAGAAAGGACGTCAATTTTGTTTGGGAGCCACGGTGCACGGCCACGCAATTGTCAAAGCGACACAGTGCCGAATCGTAAAAAGTGCTCTGGTCAGGAAGGGGGTAAATTCTTCCGTGACTGAAGTGGTTAATAATGTGTACTCAGACTGGTCTGGATTGGTAAGTGGGGTACCCCAAGGTTTTGTCTTGGGACTAATTCTATTCAATTTATTCATTAATGATATAGAGGATGGGATAAATAGCTCTCAGTTTTTGCAGACGACACAAAATTAAGCAGAGCAATAACTTCAAATGGGGATATAATGATTTTACAGAAAGACCTGAACAAAATAATGGGGTGGAGATTGTGGAGAAATGTATAGTAATGCACTCGGGGGCAAAAAACATAAATGCAAAGGAACTAGTAGGGGGAGAACCGCTGTGGGAATCAAGGATGGAGAAAGATCTGGGGGTCCTAGTGAATGACAGATTAAGCAATAGCATGCAATGTCAAGCTGCAGCTACCAAAGCCGGCAGAATATGAGCATGCATAAGAAAAGGGATATATGCCAGAGATAAAATGATAATCCTACCACTTTATAAAACTCTGGTTAGACCACATCTGGAGTACTCGTGCAGGGGGTTTTTCATTGTCAGGTTAATAAGGATCTGGAACTCTCTTCCACAATTGGTGGTGTGGTGGTGGCAGTGGGGAGTATGAATATTTTTTAAAAGACTCTTGGATGTGCATCTTAAAGAATACTACATTGGAAATAATTATAGACACTGACACACGTGCACCTACAGAGGTTGAACTGGATGGACTATTGTCTTTATTCAACCTTACCTACTATGTAACATATATGTAACCTTAGGTTGGTGTCAGTCATGAAAACTTTCCAAACTAAGGAGAAGGAGGACTTCCCTGATTTCCCTGAGCCTCATTCATGAGCCACCAGTCCAAAACCAATCTGGTCTTTGGTAATAGGTGAATGTGAAGATCCAAAGAATTAGATATTTTTGTTCCATGCAGATGGAAAATTGAGCTGTAATGGTTTGGAATGGCAATGAGCAATTAGGACTGTCTCAAAGGAGGCTACCGTGAAGCCCAAGACCCTCATGCAGAAGAGAAGGGTAGGTTGGCTACTGGACTGAAGACTCTGAACATGTGAGTGGATCATCTGCGGTTTCATCTGGGGAAGGAAAAACCCTGTATAGGGCCATGTCCAAGAAAAGTCTGAGACAGTTCAAGCAGCAAGTTTCAATGAAGACTTTTGAAGGGTCAGGATCTACACAAACCTGTGTAACCTCTGAAAATCTGTTGGATATTGATTGCTAGGCTCTGTGAAAACTGTTCCCTTATTTGTGGTTGTCCAGATCCCCCAGAGTGATTAGCAGGGCCAGCATCTTTGTGAATACCCAAAGTCTAGTGGACAGGCCAAAGGGAAGAGCAATGAACTGTAAGTATGTTGTGCCGACAGCAAAACCTAGGAAGCAGTGATAAGTTATAAAAATAGAGATACAAAGTCTCCCAGATTGAGGGAAGTAATGGCTGACCTCATAGATTCCATGTAAGATTTATGTGTTCACAGAAATGTATTGAGAACCTGCAGATCCAGTATAGGTTGATTGCCTCCAATGGCTTTGTGAATGATAAATGGGTTTGAGTAGAACCCCTTAAATGTTTATTTAACTGGAACTAGGGAAATGATGGATGTGATAAGGCAGCATGGAGGTTCACAAATTTTTGCAAGAAAGACCAATGGTTGGACAACATGAAGTGTGGTGGGGCAGAAACAAACTATAACTTGCAACCATCGGAAACCATGCTTTGGACTCAGGCGTCCAAAACAAATGGCCTCAGACCAAATGGCCATATGGACCAGCAGTCATCCCCCCACTTTGAGAAGTGGAGGTGCCACTTCATTGCAAGAAAGGCTAACTCCTAGACAGATTTTGCTGGGGCAAAAAAAGTGCTCTTTACCCTAGTGATTTTCCTAATAAAGGAGTCCAGGTATGCCCCAAAGAGAGGGTCTATGTTGAAGGGGATGCACAGCAAGCACTTTGTGCAAACCTATTCCATATGCTAATGCTTGAACCAAATGGTCCTTCGCATGTGAACTGAAAGTATTCCCGTGTATGAAACTAGGTGCATGACATCAGTTGGGGTGTCCACAGAAGAGCTGATATCATTAGTTCTAACTGATGAAGAACTGAGGGATTCAAAAGATAGAGCCAAGATCTTTGAGCTGGAAACTCAAGTTCCAAACAAGTGTGTACTATGTCCACAAAAACCAAGATAGTATTGTTGAGTTTTGGAAGAGGGTCTGCAGTCTGAGACTCTTGCACCAAGTCCTCAAGGGATAGGGTGCACTCCTTCATATCCCCTGGTTCTGTAGGAACTATGGAAGAGATGGCCTAAAAATACATTTACAACCCCTGCCTTACATTATGGCTATAGTGACAAATGTTTCTCCATTAACTGCACCATGGAATTTCTCCCTAGGTAAGAAAGAGGACGGTGCACCAGTTGGAGTCAAAGCCCCCTGAGGATGGAGTGGGCAGGGGGAAGGGGTCAGGGCTTCAGTGTCAAACCTCCTAAAGAAAGAACTGACAACCTCCTATGCATTGTTAGAGGATCATAAGTCAGTGATGTCTTTGCAGTTATGATCTGTCAACTTGTACGTAAACAAAAGGCAAACACTTTCTGCTAGTCTACTTACAACTGGTATAGCGTAAAAAGGGTTAATACCTGTAACCAGGGCAATCCATAGCAGATGCATATCCATGGCAGATGCAAGAAGGAATGTCCAGGACCTTGCTGAGGAGACATCCAGGTGGTGTGCTACAGAATGAAAAATTATTGTGGTTCCAACTGTTGCAGTACATACAGGGAGCATTCAACAATACAGTAAAGTGTTGCACCACCAAAATGGTGTGTCTGCTACATATTTTTAAAGTGTTGCAGCACCCAAAACGGGGGAAAGGGAAACACGGCACCATACCAAGAAATAAGGAGCAAATCCCAAGTATTCACCAAAGGAGGTCCAGGTGGTCAGCAAATGCCCCCATAGGACATCTGGAGCAACCCAAACAGTCTTCACCCCAACAGTGTGAATACCCCTACAGAGGTCTTTGGGGGCAGGCTTCAATGAGATGATTGCAGAATAGCCCTAAAAAGTGCTTTTTGGCTCAGCTTCACAGTACACTAGATGTCTTGAAGGTGTCATCAACAGAGCCCAGTGCCCGCACATTACAGGCAGGCCCTGCATATTCCTTTCAGTGGGGCCTAGGTATGGTCATCAAGGCTATGCCAGGTACTGATTGACCCAGACAGCTGCAATAGGATGCACTCCCCATTGCAGAATTTTGCTTGAAGAAGAAAAACATATATTATGATAAAACAAAAAGTAGTAGGTTTGCTTCTCTTAGCAGAGAGAAGTCATTCATTCTTCTAGGACACTAGAAAAAAACTGAGCATGATTGGAATGGAAAAGGTTAAGGTTGGGCTTTTCCAACAGCCCTGGTTGCCATTGCCATTCTCTTAAAAGTAGCTGCATAATCCTACACTTATAAATATCCTCCTGTGCCTCGTATGAATATAATAAGGAAGGAATGTAATAATTATTTGCATATTAATAACCTGCATAATTCCCAAAGTCAACACCTGCAGATGCAGTACAGATTTTGTGGGATGCATTTTAAACTGCATTTAAAGTCGAAACAAAACAGGATACTTTATATCACTCAATTTAAAAAACCATTGAAAAATGCAGAAGGGTTGATCTCATCCCAAGTCATATCAATTTAGATTTAATAGTAGCATAGCAATTGGGCAGCAGAGGCAACGACTATAAAAGGGCCTCTGCCCTGGGGAAGTACAGCTGCAACCCGGCATCAAGAAAGCTTTTCTTTTTGCTCGTTGCACTACAAGAAACAACACCATGATTTTAGCTATTGGAAGCCACAGTCATTCTCATAAGTTTGCTACATTTTGTGAGACATTTGTATGTATTGTAGAGATTATTATTAATGAGACCTCATGGGTGCCTGGATCACATTTTGTAATGTTGCCCAGAGGGGTTTCGCAACAGTGCATCCATTTTCCGCCCAGTGCTACATTATTGTCTCATTTTTTAAATAAAGCCTTCTAAAGATGGCCCTTCAAGTAGGATAATATGTATTGAGTGCACATTAATAATGAAAAAATGGCTGCAGTAAAGAGCATACTCATTTAGTAACACATCTGGTCCCTGAAGAGGAATTGGTAATGTGGCAAAGCTTATAAGATGGTTGTTGTTGTTGCTGCTGCTAGAACACACAAAGGTTAGACTCTTTTGGGATAAACAGTCATTTAAGATTATTGCAATCAATAACAAGACAAGTGTGAAGTGAAACCAGTTGCTATGCCAACATTACTCCAAGACAAAGTTATACAACATACACAAAGGAATCTTAGGCAATATGTCTGCAAAAGACTAAATCAGTTATTTCTTTATATAGTAAAGTGCACATAAAATATATTGTAAATGATCCATTATGTCTTAAGCGACTAAATTTGCAGAATAAAATAAATTTGATTTCAAAAAGGCGATGTAAGGGTCATTTTTAGGATACAAATAAACCAAGCAAGCTAGGTTCTCGGCAGTGCACATTTATTTTCCCAATAAGAAAAAGAAAAACCCAATCATGCTTGTCCGGTCTCTTTATCTTTTCAACTTTTGTGCATCATTCAAACAGAAACATCTTTTGAAAAAGCACTCATGTTGAAGCCTCCTAACAATATTTTCATTTTACTATCAATCAATGTGGTAGGTATAAATACACAGTTATTGTCTCCTCTCTACCTATAGGGGTTGATTTACTAAAGGCTATTAGACTGTTCACTTTGCAAGGGAATTTACATCAGAGTTTAGTGATTAAGATTAAAGTATAACTAAAGGAAAAACTTTTTTTGGATAGAGTAAACGCTTTTGGCTAGAGTTTAGAATACCCATCAGTTTTTATTGCTGTCTGTATCCCTGTTAGGGAGATTCACCCTCCCTATTTGTCCTGTTACCATTATCAATGAAAGTGAAATTAAAAGAAAATCCCAAATTGTTAGTTGTCCCCAAAAAAGTAATGCAGGCGAAATCTTCCAACCTTCCAATCTTCCACTATTTGTGGTGACTTGGGGGTTCCCAAGAGATTCCCTTAATTTGCAGGGATTTCATCTCACTTCCCGTTTGGCTATGGGACAGGAGGTAAATTTCCCCAATGGGACAAAGACCTTGCAGTGGTTATAACCCATCCTTACTTTAGCCAAAATTAAAAAAAAAAGTTTTGCCTATAGTTCTACTTGAAGCTCTGCTGACATTCATCATTCAATCATTTTAGAGCAAATATGCAATTAGCTTTTTTCTCCTTGCATATGGCTGGGTATTCTTTGTAAAGTGGAATTGCAGCACATTCATAAAAGTTCTGAGGAAGATTTTCCCTTGCAAAGTGCAACTTCCTTTGCAAAGTGAACAACCTATTTGCCTTAGGTAGATAGACCCCATAGTGTATATGCATTGCTTGGTGTGTTGTGCCTTTGTGCAGCTATCCATATATGACACCAGATAGCTGTACAAGTAATGTTGTGTATAAGATTTCCAACTGTATTTCAAGTAGAGTGAGGCATAATATTTAAAGGCCACAGATGCCAATACTTTATACACTGTGTGCACAAATTATAGGCAAGTTGTATGTTTGAGGATTCATTTAATTACTGAATAGTTACGGTGCCCTGGGTCAATCAAAAATGTTAATAAACCACAAACCTGAATAGGAAAGTAAAAGTGAGGTTTTGGCTTTTTTATGAGAATATCTGTGTGTGCAGAATTATTGTGCAGAATTATTATGTAACTAAATTAAAAACTTAAATTTTCCCATCCCACCAACAACTTAACATTTACAAATAAACATTTCTGGCATATAAACAAAAAGTAAGTGACCAATATAGCCACCCTTCTTTTCAATAAGACATAAGTCTTCCACTCGTGGAGCCTGTCAGTTTCTTGATCTGTTAACGATCAACTTTTTATGCAGCAGCAACCACAGCCTTCCAGACACTGATCAGAGAGGTGTACTGTTTTCCTTCACCATACATTTTCAATTTAAGAAGGGCCCAGAAGTTCTCAATAGGGCTTAGGTCAGGTGAGGAAGGGGGCCATGTCATTATTCTTCCATCTTTAAGGCCTTTGCTGGCTAGCCACACAGTGGAGTACTTTGATTCATGTGATGGAGCATTGTCCTGCATAAATATCATGATCTTCTTAAAGGTGCAGACTTTTTCCTGTACCACTGCTTGAAGAAAGTGTCGTCTAAAAACTGGCAAAAGTTTGAGGATTTGACTTTAAGTCCATATTAAATCTTAAAAGGTCCAACTAGCTTATGTTTAATAATACGTGGAGATCTGTGCCCATCTGATCCAGTCACAGGCCCATCCATCTAGTCCATCAAAAGTCACTCATCTCATCATTCCATAAAACCTTTAAAAACTTCTGGGCACTTCAGGTAGGTTGCAGTTCTGGAATATGACAGCACTGGAGGATAATGGGTTCATAGCTTCACGTTTGATTCTTCTCAAATCTTTGGCAGTTCATTTGCTTATTTTTTCTCAACACGTTTCTTGCAACCCTGTTGACTATATGCAACAAAACATTTGTTGGTTCTGTGATCACTCCCCAATATCTTGGCAATTTCAAGAGTGCTGCATCCCTCTGGAAGTCTTTTTACAGTTTTTGATGTTTCAGAGTCAGTTACAGTAAATACATTTTTTGGTCCATTTTTCCTGAGGAAAAGAAGCTGCCTAATAATTATGCACACCTTGATATAGGATGTTGATCTCCTTAGGCTACCTTATATGCTTAAATCCAATAAGCATTCAAGTTTATACAGTTTGGAGTCAGACAATATGCATGAAAATGATGATTTGGTCAAAACACTCACACCTAATAATTGTGCACACAGTGCATGGGGCCCAGTTGCTTATCCTGTCGGTGGGTGCTTGTGAAGACCATAAGGGATGAGCTAAACACCCCCCCGGTTCAGTTCGCACCAGAACATACCGAACAGGCAAACAATTTGGCAGAACACATGAACACCGTTAAAGTCTATGGGACAGGAACATGAAAAATCATGAATAATCAAAAGTGCTAATTTTAAAGGCTTATATGCAAGTTATTTTCATAAAAAGTGTTTGGGGACCTGGGTCCTGTCCCAGGGGACATGTATCAATGCAAATTTTATTTTTAAAAATGGCCATTTATTTTTTTAAATGGTCTTCTCATTTTTAATATTTTGACACTTTTTGTGAAATGGTAGGGGTACATTTGTACCCCGTTACCATTTCACATAGGGGCGAGGCTGGGATCTGGTGGTCCCCTTGTTAAAGGGGGCTTCCAGATTCTGATAAACCCCCCACCCACAGACCCCCACAACCACTGGACAAGGGTTGTGGGGATGAGGTCCTTGTCCTCCTCAACATGGGTACAAGGTGCTTTGGGGGGCTACCCCAAAGCACCCTCCCCATGCATGCTCGGATAAGGGTCTGGTATGGATTTTAGGGGGCAACCCATGCAATTTAAAAAGAAAAATTTGGTTCAGGGTTTCCCTTAATATTCATACCAGACCCAATGGGCCTGGTAATGGACTGGGGGGGGGGGGGGATCCCATGCTCTTTTTTTCAATGAGTTTTATCTATATTGCTGAGACCCGAGAATTCATTACAGCCATGATCAGTTTTAAATGACAATTTTTCCTTCAGAAATGTCATTTTACTGTGGTACTGTTCTAAACACGGGAAAATGCACCACTTTACAGACATACAATAGACACCCCCCCCCCCCCAGGCACAATATTTAAAGAAATATTTAATTTTTATTGTTTCACTTTAAGCATTAAAAAAATCACTGTTCCCGAAAAAACAGCCGCTTTAAAAAATAAATTTATTTATACATGTCCCCTGGGGCAGGACACAGGTCCCCAAACACTTTTTATGGCAATAACTTACATATAAGCTTTCACTTTAGATTTTTCATGTTAGTGTCACATAGACTTTAGCGGTGTTTTGGCAGCTTTCGAATTTATGAACTTATGCTTGGGCCAAACCGTTCGCCATCCCTAATGACCATCTCATACAAGTAAAACAGCTACCTACCCATGACAAGCTGACACCATCATAACTGGTTATTTAATATACCAAAGGGACAATTTATGAGATTACGGAGAAACTGCAGCAAAAAAGATGACTTTCTGGGCCAAGCTGACAAAATAGGCCACAAATTTATGGAGAAAGGCTACAAGAGTAACCTTATTAAAGACAAAATCCGAGAAGTGAGTGAAATGGATCGTCAAGAACTAATTAAAGATAAAAAGAAGATGGACCCGAGGCCTAGCAATGTATCCATCATTCTAGATTATAATGCCCAGTATAAAAAAGTTGAAAACATTATTAAAAAACACTGGCATATTCTACTAAATGATGTACATCTAAAATCCATTCTTCCATTGGTACCAAAATGTATATACAAATGTGCCCCCACAATATTCCGGATCCACCGACTAATGGATTTACGTTTTTTTACAGGAAAGGGTTTCTACCCGTGTAAGTGGTGCTTTGCCTGCACCAAGACAAAAAAAACAGTAGAAAAGGTGTTTGAATTTGCATCCACTAGTACTGGAAATACATACAAAATTTGTGACTTTGTCTGCTGCAACACAGAGGGTGCAGTTTACGCACTTGATTGCAGTTGCTGTTTACAGTACATTAGGCGTACAAAAAGGCCCCTTAGGGTGAGGATCAAAGAACATGTACAAAATATCATAGAAGGTTTCGACAAGCATAGCGTCTCCAAGCACTTTGCTACACACCATAGGAAGGACTCACATCTCAAATTCTGGGGCATCGAGCCATAATAAAAACATTGGCGGGGGACACACAAGGTCAGGACCCTTAGCCAAATTGAATCAAAATGGATTTTTATTCTCGACACATTTACCCCATCAGGGCCTAAACATAGCGTTCGATCTTAACTGCTTTATCAGTGATTTTTAATATTTATCTCCTTTGCTATTTATTTATGCCAGCTATTAGTTCTCGCTATTTATTCATGCCAATAACTAGCTCTCTTCATATCTGGTATACATATTGTCCTAATTAATTGTATCTGCCTTCTCTATCTGAACATTATTCCTGGAGTCCGTCCCTCCTTTTTTTTTTATATTTTTTATATTTCTTTTTATATTTTTTAACAATATTATTTAGTAATTTCTATCTAATTTAATAGGCTTTTAAATAGCTAGAAATATACCTTAAATAGTTCTATATAACCTATTTCAGTTTTATTTCCCTACATGTCCAAATGTATCTACATGTTTACAACGGTGGGCTTTAACATGAATGCTTCACCACCATTTGTTTCATGTTCGTTGCTTTTACCCTTTGTTTTTAACGCTGTCAGCATTTTACACCACTGTCCAGACATACTCTGCTGACACTTAAAATAACAGCAGCAGTGTATGTATTCTATATTAGTCCTAACTACAATAATATGGCCACGACCACAGTATATTGATACCATTGTGTTAAATGGCTTGAATCCACAACAAAATGGCCACGATTGTAGCTCAAGTTACAATCTCTAGGAAAATGGCGGCTCCATTGGTTTTACTATAGTCTCCAAGAAAATGGCCAATTAGCAATAACATTTTCCATCTAACCTATTTAAGGAAATCCTATTGCCTATAGCCTCATCCCAGTTGAAGTCACATGTGTTGTGACGTAATACGTAGGATACTAGAGGCATATGGACACCGGAAACGATGGTCAGGTATGAGCTTGGCGTTCGTTTTTTACATTGTGCGATCCATACACTGAAATGTGAGTTTTTACCGTTTCATTAATATACTTCAGCTTTTATTTAGAAAATGTACTACACCATAGTAGGCTCTTTATCCCCTCTCTTTACCCCGGTATAGTGAGCATCTGAGCGATTCCTGATATCCATTCACTGGAAGGAAAGGAAACGATCCCCTCTGGCTCTGCTCAATACCCATTAGGAACGCGCAGGAATACACCAATCCGAAGTGATTCACCCTCCCTCTCTCCTCTACATGCTGTTTACCTTACAGTAAGGTAATAATTTAGCACATTCACGGGTGTCAGTGACACTCAAGAAACACCTTACGCTTAAAGTCACAGTGACACTGCATATTTTTGCATCACCACCTGGTGTTCCAGTAAAATACCCCCACATCTGCACTTTTTGCACACTGGACCCTGAAGAGCGTCCAACTTCTCACTTTGGATTTTTTTTATTTTATGTCATTTACGACGATTTATTTAGCCTATACTTTGCATATTTGAACATTAATTTACTGCACCCAGTAGCATTGATTATTACGTTTGCTTTTATTTGCACATTGCTTATTACGCTTGCTTTTATTTGTACATTGATTTTGCACACCAGCATTTTATTGTGAGAGATTTAATTTGTATTGCCCATTTTATGTAGATTTTACCCATACTTACCTATTTATTTTACTGTATTCATGGCAATTTTATATATTTATTTTAAACATTAATTCTAGGAGCGCAGCACCACCCACTGCTTTAAGTAAAATGAATGTTTCAGCCTATCCAGATCATCCCAGCTCATGTCCAATTAACTGGACAAAGAAGTGTATTTAAACTTTTACTATAAAATGTTTATGTACTAATTATGATTGAACTGTGAAGGAGAGTCATGGAGCGTTGAGTAAACAGAATAAGCAGAGCTGGGAAGAGTAGAGCAGGAAAGCTGACCATGAACCAATAAGGACATGGAATTAGAGGAAGCAGAGAAGAGTATAAACATTTTTAAAAGTTTAAAAATTTCGAAAAAGGCAAAAAAACACACCAGAGCCCTATTTATAAAACAGTATATCAGACCTTGAAGAAACATTCAATTCAAATGAATCTTCTTGGAGCGTGCAATTTAAATGAGAGTATTGATTCACCACCACTAAATGTTTGGTGAAATCACATTCACTGTTTTACACAGTAAATATGCCCCCATTTTGTTTTTATAATGTTATGATAGGTTTAATTGGTAACTTACATAGCCCCCTCCAGGCACTGATTTCATTTCTCCACTGCAGAGTTGCAGGCAGAAGAAAAATTATAATTATAAGAATTAGGAGAATCCAACAATTTTCCCAAAAGGGCAATTTTTTCTCTTTCTGGCTGCCCTCTGCTGTTTCACCCCTGACTGCTACATTATATGTAATTGACTTCTGGGGTTGTGTGCAGGAGAAATTCTCTTGAACACAGCCTCAGTCTTCTGTTTCAAATGCCAATTCTGTCTGGTTAGTATGGCCATCTGCTGACTTGGGATACACTTCCATTTTCCTGATGCCAACAGAACAGCATACATATGATAAATATTGAGTTAAACAGGGCGGGCTAAAATGTATAATCAAACTTTATTACCATTGACATGGAAGCCTGGATTGTCATTCTGTTGAAGTCTATTGCTGTACGAGACCCTGGATCTTCTCTGTAACGCCTGAGACGGGTGCACTGCACCAGCCAGTCTGTCTCCATAGGTAAATGCCCAAATTTAAAGAGGCAAAAATTGACCTAGCTGAATGAGCCTAAATCACTTCTGGAGGCTCTTGCCTGGCCACACTGTAAGTTTTCTGGGTGACTTTGAGTCTCCAAGATGACAAGGTTTTGCTTTAGGTTCCCCCTTTGAATTCGCCTGATGGAAACACAAACAGCCTTCTGGAAAATTTTAACTAGGAAGCTGCTTAAAGGTAGGCGTTTTAGACACTTAGTATATCCAGTGTAGGTTAGGTACTGTTTCTGCTACAAGAATGGAACCACTACTTTGTAAGATAAAAACAGAAGCCACCTTGGGAACAAAAGTGCTTGAGGGGCATAAGCCCCAACTTATCTGGAATGAATAAGATGTAGGACTCTGTAGCTCCAAGTGCTTGCAGATTCGATACTCTGCCCTTTGAAGTTATCGTCTGAAGTAATCGAGGGGCATTGCCTCTAGAGTGATGTCCCACTGAGGACTGATTTTTGATTATCAAAACAGCTTCTGCTTTCATGTCCATTTTCCCTCATTAAAGCTGAAATGGCTTAAATGTTAGCCCTTACAGAACTAGGCTGAGCCCTAAATTCTGATCAATGTGAAGAAATGATAGCAACTCGGCAACCAGGGGGATCAAAATTCTGCTATGAACCTATTCCAGACTTCGAAGTAAATAACATTTGTTGTCATCCTTTCTGGAGCTTTGCCAGTATTTAACCAGTTCCAAAAGACGACCCCAGTCCTCCTCCCTCAATTGCCAGTCCATCGTGAGACAGGTGTTGTGGAAACACTGGTAGCTGAAGTGCTTGGTCCTGCCTAGGTTTCATGGCTAGGGTAAACCCAAGGACTCTGGGGCAATCAGCATACTTGCTATCACAGTGAGACCCTCAGACAACAGTCTCCCCTGGAACTTCATGACTAAAGGCAGTAGAGGAAAGGCATCTGCTAGATGACTAATCCTTGGGTGAGTGAGGGCATCCACTTGCTTCTACCTGACGGTAGTAATAGAGGCACCTTGTAAATGGATGGTGATGCAAACAGACTCAGCTGAGGGTGGCCCCATACTTGAGTGAAATGGACAAGATCTTCTTGATTAAAGACCCATTCATTGGGAACCAAGTACTGGCATCAGTGGTGACAGTGGTCTCGGGTGATGAACCTACCTGATTGGATCAAGTGAGGGTCCACTGACATATCCATCACCAGAGGCTCCTGTGCATCTGAGGAAAAGCATGTCTGCATTGCAAAAAGGAAATTCTTTAGAACATCCAGGGAATCCAGTGTGTCCAGGGTAGCATAGGGATGCAAGACATCATTTTTTTGAGGAGACCCCTGCATTGGAAAACTGACAACTGCTTGGCCCATTCTAAGTAGTAGAAAAGTACTCACTTTAACACTGAACTGGGCCCCCATATTGATGACTAGTCATGTCTGCTACAACTGTCTTGACACCTATCTAGCCATAATAATCCCCTTTTGAACTAGTAGGTCATCTGGACTCTGAGCCAACAAGTAATGATGAATTTGAAGCACCCTTGTTTCCCTAGTGGAGATAAATAGAGATTAGGACTTCCATAAAGGTCATAGGTGAGGTGGAGAGCCTTGAATGAACTGAAAATGTCCATCTCCCGCCGGGACTCCGTTTCTTTAAATTCAACACCGGTCTTCTTTGCACAAGACACAGAGGAGAACAAAAGCAATTTTTATAATATTGGTGTAATCAGAGAGGGCATCCACCTCCTGAGTGGAATGTGCTATTCTGGTCAGGATGAGGAAATGTTTTACTGTAGAAATGCACCCATGGGTCCCAAAAACCAGGCTTTACCATCTTTACGCACAATCAGCCACCTTTGCCCTCAATACACTAGCCTGGGGTGAGTGTTTTACTGTAGAAATGCACCCATGGGTCCCAAAAACCAGGCTTTACCATCTTTACGCACAGTCAGTCACCCTTGCCCTCAGCACACTAGCCTGGGGTGGGGGGTCTCTTGTCAACCTGTCAGGGCTGACTTAGCCCTTCCTTCTCTGGGCTGGCTGCTCAGCTGTCGGCTAATTGCAAGCTCTCTTCTCTCTCCACAGTTACCAGCTGTTCCTGGTGATGCTCGTCTGACCTGCCTACTTAAAGCCTTCCAGCTCACCTCACCTCTGCCTTCGCCTTGGTCACATCACTTGAAACCATCTCCTGCGGTTTGTTTAAAGACTGGCTTGCTGACATCCCTTCTGGCTCCTTATCCTGCTTGCGGTTGCTCTACTTGGATCCCTGACTTCTGGCCTGGCTGACTACCCGATCTGGTTACTGGACTCTGGCTATGCTTGACTATGATTTTTCTATTTACTTTTTTATTTTTATTAATAAACAAGTGTGATTTAATTGTACTTCTGTCTCAGTCTGATTCATGGTTTCTGACACAACCAGACTACTGTAGGGGATGAAGGGATTCAAAAGGACAATGTCTGTGCACCCTTCAGAAAGGTGCCCTTGCACACCCTTCTATTCTCTCTTCAAGTTTTACATTCTGATAAAAGGATCTTGAGTCCTGGAATGTACAGTGGACCAAACTAGCTCATCGGAGCCTCTAACTCCTATGAGGAGAAAGGCCAGACTAACCAATGATTGCTCTTGGAATAGTGCTTAGCATTGGGATGTGCATTTGACTTTTAATCATGACCAATAAAGAGCGTCGACATTCCAAGGATGTGCTCCGCTCTATGGAACTTAAACATCATTATACGGCAATCCATCTGCACAGCAAAATGAAGACATTCAGGGTTGAAGAGCGGTCGCATAGTCAAAACTTCTAGTCAGAGGGAAAAACTTTTCATCATACAGGCACTTACGACCAGCCTGCCTGAGTATGGTTTTGTTGACCAAGGACTCTTTATTGTCATTGAATGCAGCACTGCCTTAGGGGAACCTTGTTGTTAACAAATGCTACTTCATCCACAAAATCCACCAAGCACTTAAGTTCACCAAGAGCACTAATAATCTGCTCTTTCAGAGATTCATGGGTGAGAAAGACCTCTACTCTGGGTCCCAACTGTATTGCGCTTGCCACGAAGTCCTGCGATCACTGGCTTACAAGCGCCCCCTGCCTGACGAAAAATTAATCTCTCAGATATACGTCAATTAATCAATCGTGGATACAGCCAATGGAAACTGAATCTTCTGAATCTGAAGAATTAGCACTCCTGACAAAATGCATAATGGTATCGCCCATGCCTTTACAGTAGGGTGCAGTGCTGTAAAGTGTGTGTTACTGCAACGCATGTTAAGTGCTTTAGCTTGATGCAGTGCCATTCTTTTGATCAGGGAATCGGGTATAATTTTGCCACTGCTTACTTATGTAAAACTTTATAACACTACTGCCACTGCTCTTGAATCAACCTTTTCACCTTTGCATTCATTGGGGAGTGTGAAAAGCCATGTCTTGAAATCGTGAAGTATGTTCTGATTTTAAAGGCAGTCATCTGGGTCATCCCATTCCAGGCCTGCTTAACCGCTCTAATGAATGACTGGACCCAAGAGACACATAAACCCTGCTCAGCCTCTAAGAGTAAGACCAACCCTCTGCTACTTCTGGTGTAGCCAGGTGTAAGGCAGGGGTGAATGGCTTGGATAAAGATGCCCTCAGAGCCAGGAACAAAGATGGCTGTAATAGGCTCAGGCCTTCTTGTTTAGAAGGGCTAATTGTGATGCCCTGAACTCACCTGCTGGGGTGCGTCCTTGATGTTGCACCCAGTGTCTGCTGGTATAAGTGTCTGGAGAACTCAGTTAAAGACTCACTAACTACTTGCCATTAATGGCCATGACTTGCTGGCTTACAGCATCCTTTGTCCTTAGAGAGGTCTCGGCAGCATTAGCCACAGATATGTTGGTCAGGTAGTAGCTCAGCGGCACAGGCCCATCATTTCTTACCCTTTTGTCGCTATTAGCGCTCAGGAGAAGGGGAATGCCAACACTCAGTGGTAACTTTTGGCGCCTCCTGTGTGAAACCTGCGAGGCTGGATGAGTCACTGTTCCCACTGGACTTGGCATGGCAATGTTCTTTTAGCTTGGCTTTAAGCAAGAGTGAGAGCGGGCTAGGTTGCACCAGAAGATGAAAGCCATGCTCATGGAAAGGCACTCTTTAACCTCTTCTTACTTACCAGACTGATGGTCCCTACCTGAGCACATGGAGGTCTTGGCTATGGATGCCATAGCCGGCCCTGTGACCAGAAACAGCCTCAAAACAGCCTCAAAACCTGGATCAGATTGTGGTCACAGGAAAAGCCACGGATGAAAGGAAAAAACTGCAGACAAAAGAAAAAAAACAAATCATTCCCAAAAAGGAAAAATGAGGATGCCTAATGAAGTTAGAGGCAAAGTAGAAAAACAAAAAAGGATAACTCTACCTGTAGGAGAAAAGTAAATGCAGCACTAACACCCGCACCAGGATTCAGTTCAAGTGTGCAGAGAAACACATACAGCATGGACTTCAGAAACCAAACACCAGCTCGGGTGTGCAGAGAAACACATGCATCATGGACTGCAGCATCCAAACACCAGCTCAGGTGTGCAGAGAAACACATGCATCAGGGACTGCAGCAACTAAACACCAGCTCAGGTGTGCAGAGAAAAACATGCATCATGGAGTGCAGCAACCACATACTAGCTCAGGTGTGCAGAGAAACACATACATCAAGAAACACCAACTTGGGTGCGCCACATGAGGTTCTGACGTCTCCAGTTAGAGAACTCCTCAGCCCCAAAAGACAACCAGAAGGGGCTCCTCACCTTGTTGGTGCATTTAGCAACCTAGGATGTGGGGCTGAACCCAAATGGATAACAACATAGTTGGCAGGTAGGGACTTATCGCAACATTATGATTTTGCGGGCGTAGATCTTGAGGGCAAAAAGGAGAATTGCATAGGCTATTTATCTGGGAGGAGTCAGGTGATTGGGGTTCTTCCCACCCGAGACTGCGGAATGGGTGGGTGTGTGTTATGAAGCTCCTGGTTTCTAGGCTTGCAGCCTGAGGCCTATCCAGGAGGCATGAAGGGAGCTAGGTCCACTTAAGGCCTATCCAGCAGTTCAGGGTTCTGCAAAGGAGGAGTCAAGGTTAAGCTCGCAACCTGGGGCGGAACCGCATGTGTTAGAGGCTCGGCCTGAAGAGAGCCTGTTCGTTGTCGGAGGTAAAGGAGAAGCAGTTGCCACAAAGGGACAGCCACTCCTGTTAGTTTGGAAGGGATGACGTTCTGAAGAAGAACCATAGCAGACTCTTCACTAGCCGGGGACAGTGAAGTCATGGGAAAGCTTCAGTAGATAATCATCCGGAAAAGCAGCGAGTAGCTGTGAGTAAAGCTTGAAGGAGTGCAAAGGGTAACTGTAAGTAAAGCATGAAGATAAAGTACAGAGGTTAGTTGTGGGTGAAGCTTGTGAATCCAGCGGGTGGCTGAGAGTCCAAGAGGTCTAGTGAAAGATGTTGAGCTGAGCTTAAGGCTCTACAGTCGTATACTGTGAGTTAAGCTGGAAGATCTACAGTAGAATACTGTGAGAGAATTTGTTACTATAGGAGACAGCGGTGGCTACAAGATACAGATTACTGCATTCAGCTTAAAGGCCCTCGTTCTGTATTGCTGTCTGCCTAGTTCTATTTCTATTCTATCTAGTCTGCAGAGTTTTCCTTAATTGCTATTGCATTTGCTTAAGTATGCCCTGTGCCCTAAACCCTCTCTCCCCAATGTTCTTGTTAAGAGAAATAAAACTTTCTTTGTTAATTTTCACAAAGAAATTCGTTCCGTGACAGTTTGAAGAATAGATCCTGTACCCGGACAAGTCGATGCCTGAAGCGGGTAAGCTAAACTGGAAAAAAGAATGTGCGAAATGAGTGATAACCATTTACATGCTTTCAGCTCTACTGTGGAAGACATTTACCTTTGCTACGGTTATGGCCTTTGTAATTCAAAGTTGTGGCCGGGACATTTGTTGCCAGTGAGTATTGCTGGATCTGTTCTGAATAAATTATCTGCCGCGATGTTGCTGTTCCAAAAGGAAAGAAAAGTTATGCATGGCCTGTTCACTTTGTGCTCACAGCCCATGGCAGGGGCTAAAGGACTGTGTTGTCTGTACTAAGTTCATCCTGTGCTCACCACCCATGGCAGGGGTAAAGAATCATATCATCACAAACCTGGGACTACGACCATGAGGATGTGCAACACTTTATCACTGCCATTGGCTCAACCGGAAAGCCTATTCAATTGCTTGATACTCGTTATTATTGGTAACAAAATGGAAAAGATGTTGAATGTTGAATCCAGTTAAAGTGGAACCCAGAGTCATGCTCAGTTTGTCTCTGTCAGTTCCACCGGATTTTGTTCTACAGTTGGCAAGAAATGTTGATGTGGGGACCCTCCTGCCCATGCTGTCACTGTTGGACTGTGTTCCTGATATCAGCAGTTACAAGGGAATTTCTAAAAAAATAAATTGACATATTGGCCTGTGCCCTGGGATTGCCAGTATGCCCCACTCTGCACAGAGAGATGCTGATCTGCTGCCCTGTATTATCAGCATGTCTTGTTCTTCATATCTGAAGAAAAGTGATCTCAGTCCTCAGCTGAGCTAAGGACATGCTGAGATCTGTTAAAGTGCAAGAGGACTTTATTGTTCAGGAAGTGTTGAAGTTCTTTATGATTATAGTCCTTTGAATGTTTGTGTGGCTAAAGGTGCTTCTTGAAATTAGCCACGCATACTGATATTCATATTATGATTGGATAAGATATTTCGTATATAAGCTGTAGTGTCCAAAAACTGTAATGGTTCTACATATACTATTTCAGAAATTATCACTGGGAAGAAGGTCATTTGCTGGAAAGTTATTAACTATGTTGCTACACCACAAGGAAAATTACTATTGAACTTTGGGGCTCCAAGGACAATGAGATATTTAGTTAGGTAGGTAGGCTGTGCTGTGCTGTGGCAAAGGGGCGAGTCCTTATCTCAAGCTGAGCTTAAGGATCTACAGTGGGATACTGTGAGCTAAGCTGGAAGATCTACAGTGGGTTACTGTGAGATTAACTGGAAGAGCTACAGTAGGATACTGTGAGCGAACATGTTGCTATGGGAGACAGTAATTGCTACAAGGTACAGATAGCTTCATTCAATTTAAAGGCCCTCGTTCTGTATTGCGGACTGCCTAGTTCTATTTTTGTCTGCAGAGTTTGCCTTAATTGCTGTTGCATTTGCCTAAGGGTGTCCTGTGCCATAAACCCTCTCTTCCCCAACGTTCGTGTTAGGAGAAATAAAACTCTCTTTGTTAATTTTTACAAAAAATGACTGGCACCCAATCTTTTCACCTTGCACCACACCCACTATGCCTAGTAACCTGTACCCTGAGGAGGCATGTCTCCCTGGCTCTGGGGGTCACCATCAGGCACTTGGAAGTTAGGGAGACAGCAACACTTTTATAGATCTAAACCGGTCCTGTGGGTGGATATAAGCGGTGGAGCTATAGCATATGTATGCTGCCATGTTGGCATCAGGAAATACCGTACATGTATGTGGAGCAGAATACTCAGCATATATAAACAAAGAGCACTGTATTCAGAAGTACTGCTACCAAACACAACCTAAGCATATGTAAACAAAAAAAGCATTTTTTTTGTTCAGGAACCACTCTTCTGCGCAAAACCTGAGCTGTCAATTACATATGTTGTAACATATGGGACGGAGTAGCAGAGGTCAGGCAAATACTGCAGCTGCTGACTTTTAAAATAAGGACACATTAACTGTCCAGGGTGCCCGTGATGTCCTTACCTGAAGCCGACCCGTCCCTCAACTCCAGGTGAAGTCGCCAGCATCTTTAGTAAGGGAATCAGGATGTAAAGCCTTGCAGCTTCACAGTCTGATTCTCTACTGCGCATTCACGAGTCGCGCTGCACATTCTGAGTGGTCCCTGCTGTCTTCTGGGACCTGTGTGTCTCCCAGAAGACAGCGAGGGGGACGGATGAGGGGCCAGACATAGCATAGATCTCTGCGAATATTGCAGCGATCTTTCGCCGGAAGAGGGAGCAAATACCTGGTTTAGACAGGTATCTGCTCCCCCTTCCCCCTGAAAGGTACCAAATGGGACACTGGAGGGGGGAGAAATCCAGATAGCGGAAGTTCCATTTATGGGTGAAACTCTGCTTTAAAGTATAACAAAAGGCATAACTTGTTTTTGGTATTGGATAGAGCGGGGACTAGCTAGTTTAGGTGCCATAAAATGTACAGCAATAACACGCATATGCAAAAATAGATAAATAAATAATTTAAAAGGCTATTGTGCCACAGATGATATTATATACAAGTTGATCACACTCACATGTATATGACTGTAAAGATTATAGATTCTGCCTTTTCCTGTAGATTTGTTATTATGTTTACATACAAATGCTGCTATCCTTGGATGACAAGAGAAGTATGCTGTAATATTATGTTACCACCTTCACAGATATGTTAATCATTTATAACACTTCAGTAAAGGGTTCTACAAATATACTGTCTGATCCAGGGTTTGCCAAGTAGATCTTGTGTCATTATCCAACACTGACTGAATTCAGAGTGAAAGGTGAAAATTGCTATTACAGTTACATATTAGAGAGAGAGAGACCAAGGACACTGTACTGTATGTGTTACTTTAAACCATGGCAACATTGCCAAGATGTTATTAGAATTTCCAGGGTGTGATTTTCATCTTATTTAACTAGTGCTAACTCAATACTACCATATATACATCTTTAAAGTGAACTTTTGCTTGGCCCGTGTACAACAAAAGAATGGGAAAGAAAAGGGGGATAGCTTTATTTGGGCCCTCCTTTGCCTTATAGGGCCGTGGCGGCAGCATTCTAGGCCAAAATTAAAGGATTTAAATAGGAGTTTTTTCATTTGGTCACTTTGGATCATGTGATAAGGAAGGTTCTGGAAGGTCGAGTTATGATTGGTCATTAACCACTTCAATACAGGGCACTTTCGCCCCCTTCCTTCCCAGCCCAATTTTCAGCTTTCATCGCTCTAGCGCTTTCAGTGACAATTGCGCGGTCATGCTACACTGTACCCAAATGAAATTTTTATCATTTTGCTCTCACAAATAGAGCTTTATTTTGGTGGTATTTATTCACGACTCCGTTTTTTATTTTTAGCGATATAAGCACAAAAAAAGCGGAAATTTGGAAAAAAAAACAATAATTTCTTTTTTCTATTTTAAAAGAAATCCAATAAAATCAAATTTTGGCATAAATTTAAGCCAAAATGTATTCTGCTACATGTTTTTGGTAAAAAAAATTCTGTTAAGTGTATAATAATTGGTTTGTGTGATCACGGACATATGTACGCAAATGATCATGTACATATGTGTGCAGGTGATCACTACATATGTGTGCAGATAATCATTGGGACATGTGATTTTAGTGGGACATATGTGGGGGACATGTGTTTTTATTATTTGGGGACATGTATGTTTTGGGGACATGTGTGTTTTGGGGACATATGTGGGGACATTGTGTTTATACTGTGTGGTGTGTTGTGTGTTTACACTAGACTGGTGATCAGTGAGTAAAAAAAGCTGTAAAAAACAGCTCATACTCACTGATCATCAGCCGGCTGCAGCGATCTGCTCTCCTCTCCTCAGCGATGACTTCTGTGTGAGGAGAGGAGGAGCCGATTGCCTAGCAACCGGCTGTTTGTATACATCACATGACGGCCCTGATTGGACACGGCCGTCATGTGATGAGGAGGGCCAATCACAGAGCCCTCCTGCTGATCTGAGATGCGCCGTGTCCGGGTGACACGAGCACATCGAGATCGCGCCGCTGCGCGGGCACACGCACGCGCGATCCCGCTCCTTCTGAAGGACGTTACTGATCGTTCCTATCAGAAGTAGACGGCTCCCACCCGGCTGTATATGTGCATTGGCCAGGTGGGAAGTGGTTAAAGTCATATGACCGTTAGAAAATTCTAGAAGTGTGTTTATTTGCCTATATAAGGGGCCAGTTGACAGGATTCTTGGTCAGTCATCAGAGAAGAAGATGTCATAAGGAGCTCCAGACAGAAGAGCTATGATACGGCCGGTGTTGAAGAAATCACTGGTGACATGAAGACTCTCCTGCTATTGGAATGGGCAGAAGCGGGGGGAGGAGAGGATTGGATTCGGCTTTGTCTAGCCTTACCTGCGGGTCATCGGGGTCCAGAGCGGAGCGTTAGAGGTGGCATCCAGGAGTAGAGGTGATATGGTTCCACAGCCGAGGTTGAGACAGGAAGAAGCAAGGATTTTCCAGCAGAAGTCACTCCTGAAGACTCGCATCAGTAGGGTGTCAGATGTGACGGAGAAGAGGAGTTTTGAGGAATGAGCAAGAGGAGGCACTAACAGAGGAGGAGCTTCAGCCCGGTCACGCCCACACCAGCCATTGAAAAGAGAGAGAGGTTGACCTCTGCATCAGGCAACCAGCGGGCATGAGCAGTGGCATCAGAGGGAAAGAATTGTGGGAGGAGTTTATGGATGAGGTCATCAGGTGTTGAATTGTCACCTGGACAACAAGAAATGCCAGGGCAAGGGCTTAATGCAGCAGTCTTCAGTCAGCAAGCTGGACAATAAATTTTACAGCAGGTAGGGGGTGAGAAAGCTGGCAGTGCCATCCCTGTGTGGTGTGCTTCCCCTTTGTTTTATGCTGGTAGTTTCAGCAGTGCTGATGCTGGTAAGTGTAACACACTAGCAAAACTGTCTGATCTTTCTTCTTCCCTTGAACAGCTGGTCAAGATTTTCCATACTCAAGCTAATGTTTAATCTAGTTCTTCTGGAAAGCAGGACCGTGTTGCAGTGTGAGCATCGGTTTTGGCTGATCCTTCAGATTTATTAGGACAGATAAAACAAAGTAATGCACTATAGCTGCAGTAAAAAGCCTTAAGTCCGGTGCGCCGGCTGGCACACACACAGGCAGACCCGTCGTTCCTGGATATGCCAAAACCAAACAGGAGGTGACGTCAGTGCATCACTCTGTCCTACGCATTTCGTAATATAATTACATCGTCCAGGGGCACAGGTGGCGCATTACCTCCCTTTATATGGCTGCAGCCCGACCAAGCCTCGCTCTGAGCCGCAGACTACTAACAGACCTACGTAGCACAAAGTCTATGCTCGCAAGATCCACCCGGATTAAACCAGTGGGGCAAGATTGGGGTGACTTCCCATAATATAAAAAATAAATAAATAATTAAACAAAAAAATGATTAAATTTCCAACGAGGACAGGTGTCCAACAAGTGGTCAGGCCAGCACAGTCTGAACACAAAAAGGAGACATGGACCCTAAACATGTAATAAATAATAGTGATGCGCTATAATCCAAACTCCACTGCAAATTAAAGTGCCATGTGCAAATATATATAGACCAAATATATATAGACCAAAATGCAACGTAATGACCTACAGGGGAGAAAGACACAACCGCCTCACATAGCTAAATGTGCTACTTAATACAAAGGGGAATACACATACCAAAAAAGCCCCTACCATTACAATACATACTGGTGCTGGATGAATAACTAAAGCCCCGTACACACGAGCGGACTTTTCGACATCCAAACTCCGACGGACTGAGTCTGTCAGACTATCCGATCGTGTGTGGGCTGCAACGGACTTTTGATTCGCCAAAGTCTGACGGACTTTAGAAATGAAGCATGCTTCAAATTTTCCCGACGGAACTCCGCCGGACCCGGTCCCCGTCGAAAAATCCGCTCGTGTGTATGCTACTCCGACGGACTAAAACCGACGCTAGGGCAGCTATTGGCTACTGGCTATGAACTTCCTTATTCGAATCCAGTCGTACGTCATCACGTTCGACTCCGTCGGAGTTTGGTGTGATGGTGTGTGTCCAAGTCCGTTCGGTCGAAAAGTCCGCCAGAACTCCGTCGGAATTCCGGCGGAACTCCGGCGGAACTCCTTTGGAGGTCTGTCGGAGATAAGTCCTCTCGTGTGTACGGGGCTTAATAGTATTAAAACAGTGTAAAATGAAAACAATGTGAGTAAATATGTGAATACTATAAACACTGGTGATAAGCAAAAATATTGCACTAAAAATCAGTGAGGTATAATTAAAATATTGTGCAAAGCATGCAATGGGTATTATTAATGATGCGAATAAGTCGCCCCAAAAATAGATCCTGAATAATATAAACACTGGTAATACACAGAATGTTACACTAAGAATCAGTGAGGTAGGATTATAGTAATGGGCAAAGCGTGCAATGGATGTTGATAATGTTACAAGTAAATGACCCCACAATTTACTTCTGGATAAAATCAGGTGTAAATAATCAATGTAAAGAAACGGCCAGTTCCGAGCTGTAAGATTGTCAGTATATTGGATATTAGTTTATACCAAGCAAACACTCTTCAGCCCTATACATAATCCAGGTGAATACTTAGTCAGATAAGTGCTGGAGCCAGGATCATGGAGAAAAAAAGTGCTTGTAAAAAACAGAGAATGTATCATTGCAGAGAGCTCACTAATGTAGGACGATAAAGATGAGAACTGTATCCACTCACATATTCACAGATACAAGTAGCGCTTTTCAGAATCAAAGGAGATGGTCAGACACCGTCGCTGCTCTTTAATAAGGCCTAAACATGACCCATTCGGCAACGGAAGTAGGCCAAAAGACAACACCAGTGACACCTCCAGCTGTCAAGCAAAGTGACACCTTGTCGTAAAAAGGATACGTGACATCCAAATATACAAAGCCTAAATTAAGGCTGTGAATGCATGATGTCTAAATGTTTCATTCTTATGAAAGTTATTTTTATAACAAAATTATGATCACAAGTTTGGCCTGTACACCTAAATATCAATTTTTTTTTATAAATGCTTAATCTGATCTCCACGGCCAAACCAGACCTGAAAGCAAAATAAAAGTCCTCATCTAAAACAGCTATCAAATTACATAATCTGAGTCTAAAGTATATGGACATGTTATTTAACATGCAACCCAGAAATTATCGATATACTACAGGGCCCAAAATATTAAGAAATATTCATTGCTAGAAACTAAATAATCTCGCATTCCCTAAAATTACATGCGCAATATAGCAGAAAATGTCCGGTTGGGGCATTGAGGGCTTAAGGCCAGATGTTGCAGGTCTGCTATTTATTTATAGTGATGGCTTGCCATTAGCAAGTTACCAATTTTCGGTGATTTTGAAAAGATGTTTGTATCACCTAAAATTGAGTCACTTACAAATAACTACCCATTCTTTTCGTATCAGAGCGGCTACAGAGGCTGCTCGGGTGGGTCTAGAAGAGAGTGCAATAAAAAAAAATAGGCAGATGGCATTCAAATGCTTCTAAGCCCTTGTACACACGGTCGGAGATTCCAAAGGAATGTGTCCGATCGGACCATTTTGACGGATATTCTGACTGTGTGTGGTCTACATCGGACTGTTTCCGTCGGAGTATCCGACGGACCAAGTTTTCCAACTTGTTGGTAAAATTTTCCAACAAAATGCTCCGATCGGACATACTCCGATCATGTGTAGAGAATTCCAATCGGACAAAGTGCCACGCATGCTCAGATCAAATTCCTACACCAAAGCTATTGGCTACTAGCGTGAACGTAGTCCCGTTGTAACGAAATAACATAATCACGTCGGATTTTCTGGCAACTTTGTCCGACCGTGTGTATGCAACAGTTTCGATGGATTTGGTTGTCAGAATCTCCGACCGTGTGTACAAGGGCTAAGATTTATATTTGTCCTTATTAATTTGTTTTTTGTTTCAGGTAATCGTCTTATGATATGTATTGTGGGCCACTCCTAGGCTCTACACTGAGAATTTGGGCCTGGATCCGTCTTCTTTCTGCATTAATTGGCATGGACTTAGGGGTATGGAGTGACTTAGTTTTTGAATTAGGTAGGCTTTATGCTAGTTTCCCTGCCTCAGATGTTCTTATAGTCTATTTAAACAGGAATAATATAGGAAAAATGAAAACTTTTCATTTAATTTCTAGCATGAAAGATATGTTTAGTTGCCTTAAAACAGTGGTCATCAACCCTGTCCTCAAGGCCCACTAACAGGCTAGGTTTTATGTATTACCTTGGGGATATGCAGACTAGAATACTGCAATCACTGAGCAGCAAATAATATCACCTGTGATGTATTTCAGTTATCTTGTAAACCTGGCCTGTTAGTGGGCCCTGAGAAAAGGGTTGATGACCACTGCCTTAAAATACATTCACCACATACATTTCTAGTTTTCTGCGAAATTGTCCCGAGATTACAATGGTTACCATGGGTTACCTTTAAGCCCTTGGAAAAAGTACAAAAGAGAATTAATAGACATTTTTTTAGTTCCCAACCTGGGTATTTCATTTCTCCACTTTGAGCTGGAAGGAGGTATTCCAGGTATGCAGTACATTTATCTGATGTTGGTTTAGAAATTTTTAATTGCGACCATCAAACATGAATTGAGGCGGCTGCAGTGTGGGGTTGTGTGGACAGGAGGGCTGGTTGTGCCAACCCTCCTGTCCTTTGGGATATGTAAGCAAATGTTTAACTGAAGGTTGAGTCAGCTCAAGTCTCAGTAGCTGAGCTGAGAGTTGTTTAATGTATCAGTATTTGTTGATGAATTTAATTGATAAAATACATTTTATTATATAGGGCGTGGCCACGTTGTGTGCACTCGTTTGAGACGAACGGCTGAGTTTTCTCTATACGCATATGCTTTTAATGTCAAATGTGAGTACATTTTAATATTAATAAACGAACGATCTGATTAAGACTGTATTACGCTATGGATATGTCTTTCCTCATATATAATTAACGTTGGATACCATACGGACGGAACAACGAAGCTTCACCCAGTGCACCAGCAACAGCCAGAGAGCGGCACAGTGGCTTACATTGTGAAGGTCCATCCAGCCCCATTAGGGGCATTAACTCTGGTGAGAGCATTCGCATACTATAGCACTGAGTGGCGCACCGGGGATGAAGTTCTATTATTGAAAACCTACACCATTTGCACGAGTGAACCAATTATTCCCTATTGATTCTATGCACCAATAACAAACAACAATCCGCAGAGGCAGTATCATTAAGCCAAATATTTTATTTTTGGACTTATATTGAACATAAATGCGTCTTTATGCGATTATTGGTTGAAAATATTTCTGATCCTTAGTTGCTTCTATATATATGTTGCATCATTATACGATTACTGGTTGAATTATTTATGACCTTTGGCTGTCTTGATCTGTAGTTGTTTTTTGCACATTAATTTTTTTGCACATTTCTTTGCACATGTTTGCACAGTCTACTTTAAATTAGCACATCGCTGAACATAAGCAATAACTTCACCATTTTTGTACACTTAACTGAAAGTTTACATGCTTTTAGCATCCACGTATAATAGGCTGACACGTATAAGATAATTTAATACCCACTTTGGTTTCAATTTCAATTTTAAGTTTTATTTCAATTATGATGGAACACGATAATTAACTCCAGATTTGACCACAAAAAAACTTTTAAATAACAAACACCAGGTTTTGATGATAGGTTAATTCATCACTTCACTTATAGGGTTTAGCGCCATAGCCTTATAATTTACACATTTTATTATATACTTAAATATTTGTTTAAAAACCAATAAAAAACTTAGAATCCCTCCCTAAACCCCTCCGTTCAGTTGATAGCTTAAACCCCTGGGAAAGATTGATTGACCAAGGGGGGATAAGTAGACAGGGGATTTCTAAAATATATAGGTTGTTGATAACCTCTATGGATGATGGGGCAATGTGTCCCTTGGGGAGGTGGCAAGTAGAACTGAACCAACCTATTCCGGAAAAGCTGAAAGGAAAAGCTATGGACCACCTAAATGGACACAAGGATAAAAGAAATGAATTATAAATGAATGACTAAATGGTATTATGTTCCATCTAAAATGCATAAAATGAATCATGATCTATCACCCTTATGCTGGAGAGAATGTGGGAAGGAGGGAACCCATGCTCATATATGGTGGCAGTGTAGCTCAATTTAGTTATATTGGGAAGAAGTGCTGGCCTTCATTTAAAAGATTGATGGGACAGAAATAGAATTAGATCCTTGGAAATGCTTGCTCCATGCGATTGGGGGCTCTAGGAAAAAGTATAGAGCAGCACTCACCCCATTTTTATTGAATGCAGTGAAAGTATTAATCCCGAAACATTGGAAAATAAAGGAAATACCAAGGATAAGGAATTGGTTTAGAGAAATAGATAGAATGAGGACCATGGAAGAATGAATATGCTTTCAAAAGGGAATAGGAATAAGATCTCAGGATACGTGGAAGAAATGGTTAGAATTTAAACAGTCCCTGACTTATTTGGGAATTATGGGAAATGGAGGGAGCACTCAGGGGCTGGTCCCCTGATGTCCTCTCTCCAACCCCCTGCCCTAAGAAGGAGATGGGAATATAACAAAAAAAACACCTTTTTTTTTCTCTCTCTCTTCCTTTTCCTTTTGCACAAATTAAAGGAGGACGGTAATCGGATAGAGGGAGAGGAACTCCTCCTCTCTATACCTTGAAATTAGGAAAAATAGTCACGAGTAAGAAGAAAATAGTATGGTTTATAATGGGGTAAAGTAATTTACAGGGGGATAGATAATCCCCCCCCCCCCCTTCTTTTTTTTTCTTTTTCCTCTCACAACACGAAGGGGGATAACACTGAAAATAAAAGATAAATAGACACATGTTACTATTCTCCCCCCGCCCCCTTTTTTTTTCCAGATAGGGGAATGGGCATGCTTCAAGGTTTTTCCTCTTTTCCCTTTCCTCTATGTTCCTCTCTTCCTCTTTTTTTTTTCTCTTCCTGATAGTTAGTAAATTAGATGGCTCAGGAGAATTAAGAGGATATGCCGCGGTGTAGATTTACTCTCGAAACTAAACGCATGCTAAAAGGATCGATCCATGCAATTTTTTTTATGTATTTATGTGTATTTTGAAAATGTTGAGTATTATCATGAATGGTTTGCAAATTGTTTTGCAAAGTATGTAAGTTTTTTTTAAATGTGAAAAATATAATAAAAACAATAAAAAAAACAAAAAACAAACAAACAATAAACCGGGCCGTAGCCTAATTTGATCCAACGGTGGTGTCTTGTTCATTCTTTATTATCTTATGTGCATGTTTGTTGGTATGCCTGTCGCCTAAGGTCCCATGAGAAGGAAAAATGGGATAGCTTTATTTAGGTTGCCCTTTGCCTATGGGGCCGTGGCGGCAGCATTCTAACCAAAATTAAAGGATTTAAATAGGAGTTTTTTCCATTGGTCAGTTTTGGTCATGTGAAAAGTTCTGGAAGGTCAGAAGGTCTAGTTATGAAAATTGTAGAAGCGGGTTTTTGTGCCTATATAAGGGGCCAGCTGACAGGATTTGTGGCCAGTCATCAGAGAAGAAGACGTCGCCCCCCCTGCCCCTTCACGGACGGTTTATGCGGTGGATCCCTTTAGATTAATTTAGCTAAAGGGTATATGTAAGGAAATGTTAAACTGAAGGTTGAGTCAGCTCGAGTCTCAGCGGCTGAGCTGAGAGTTGTTTAATTTATCAGTATTTGTTGATGAATTTAATTGATTAAATACATTTTATTATATACTTAAATATTTATTTGAAAACCAATAAACCAGGTTGGGGCCTAATTTGATCCAATGCTGGTGTCTTTTTCATTCTTTATTAACTTATGTGCATGTTTGTCTGCCTGTCGCCTCTGGTCCCATGGGTTTCCTCTAAAGCCCCTCTTCCCCGCTGCGCATACTGAACTCCGCTTCCCTTTGCTGCTCCATTCAGCCATTCAGAGCAACGAAAGACAGCCCTGGGTAAGTCGTAAGTTGCTTCAGTTGGAGTATATACAACGCTGAGAACTCTTCCAGCTCAATGTTACCAAGTATCATTTACAAAACGTGAGTCACATACTCATTTTCTTCTATGGAGTCCTTTATTTATATATTATGTATGTCCTCAGTTTTATTAGGCCTTCTATATGCTTAACCACTTGCCCAGGCCAATTTTCAGCTTTCAGCACTCTCACACTTTGAATGACAATTGTACAGTCATGCAACACTGTACCCATATGACATTTTTATCATTATTTTCACATAAATAGAGCTTTCTTTTAGTAACATTTAATTACCACTGGGGTTTATATTTTTTGCTAAACAAATGAAAAATACAGAAAAAAAAAAGTTTTTCATATTTTATTATAACATTTTGCGAATTAGTAATTTTTCTCCTTCACTGATGTGCTCTAATTAGATGGCACTGATGGGCACTGATAGACTGCACTAATGGGCACTGATAGGTTGCACTGATGGTCAATGATGAGGTGGCGCTGGTGGCCACTGATCAGGAGACACTGATAAGGCTGCACTGATATGTGGCACTGATGGGCACTGATAGGTGACACGGAGAGGTGGCACTGATAGGTGGTACTGATGGGTACTAATAGGTGGCACTAGTGAGCACTGAAAGATGGTACTGATTTGCAGCCCAGTTGGGTGCTAAGAGGACCGATGTCCCTCTAATCCCTCTAACAGAAGTTGCAGCTTTTTTTTCCTTCTCACTATAAAAATAAGATAACGGCAAGATAAACAGCATATGTTTATTTCAATGATCAGCTGTGATTGGCTGACAGCTGATCACGTGATAAAGGGCCTCCTGTGATTGACCCTTCACCTGTTCTATGAGTCTCACGGACTTGGCGATCACAGAGAGAGCCTGGGGCACATGGGAATCGGGAGAATGGGAGGACGTCTATTCTGCAATTTAAGCCTGCGCTGTAGCTGTCTTTTAGCTACAGCGTGGGCAGCAAGTGATTAAAGAGCAGGGATAAGCTTTAGGTTCAGGTCATGGTTGGGTTTACTTCAAACAGGGAGACAGGGGCAGTACCCATCAAAGTGTCAAAACAAGGGCCCTCATATCAGCATCACTAACTGTTATTTTTTTAAAGAGATTTTAGTGGTTAGATTTACAGTACATGTACTTTAAACTATAACTAAAGGAAAACCTTTATTTTTTATTTTGGATAGAGTGGAGATGGATTAGGACACCTGTCAGTTTTTATTGCTGGTGGTTAACGGGTTGTGCTCCCATTAAGGAGATACAACCCTTCCTATTTGTCCTGTTTAACATTATCATTGAAAGTAAAGGAAAACCCAAATTTTGGGTTGTCCCCAGAAAAGTAATAGAGGGGAAATCTTCCAATGGGGACACTAGTTCTGGGAACCTAGTGGTCCCCAAGGAATTCCCTTAATGTGCAGGGATTTCCTCTCACCTCTTGTTTGGCTATTGAACAGGAAGTGAAAGAAAAGCTCCACAATGGGACACGTATGGTGATAGAAAAATCTAACAGGGGTTATAACCCTTCCTTACTCTATCCAAAATGAAAAAAAAAATGCAGTTCCACAAATTGCAGTTCTAGGGCACATTTTCCTATGTGATCTGCCTTTGTTCACAGATATGTACACCCTAAAATCTTTTTTATATGTCTGCAACAACTGATTGATAGCTAGCGCTTCAATTGTCAATGTCTGAGCTAATTTTTCTATTAAATGTCTTTTTCTCTTATTCCCTTTTTTTAGACTATAACTTTAGGTTTGAGCTGATTAGAGTGCATCAGACAATTGTTTGCTGGCAGTTTGTCTGAGACCATTTTTTAGCATTATTTAAAAAAAAAGGAAAAAAAAAAACTAGGTAGAAGAACACTGAGTTCCTAAACCATCTCACATGACATCACTCATGTAGTCTGCAATGCTAAACCTCTATAGATACAATTGAAGTTAGGAATACTGTACATCAGTTGGACCTATTGACCCTTAGGACCAGTGCACACACGATAAAGACACAGTGCGGATGCATTCCAGATGCTTTTCTGCATGCATGTTTTTGATGCATTTTTGATGCAGTGCATTTTCCCCCCTCTTTTTCCTTAACCTTAAATAAGGACATGTATGTTCCAGTGTGTTTTTTGTATGTTTATGTGCATTTTACAGCGTTGCAGTACAGTGCAGTGCAGGAAAAATTCAGCATGTTCTACTTTTTTTTCTGGAACTGAAACGCACTGGAACTGCAAGCACTGGTGTGAATTATGCCATTGAAAACCATATAACCTACTTTCCATGCGTTTTGAAAGCATGCAGTTCAGTGCATTTTTGTCAGGACCTTTATCAGGATGAAGGAGGCTGTTCAGCCTTGAATATCACACTTCACCTGCTAATTGATATCTAATTGATACTGTACTGGTAATTTGCCTGGTGCCAACCTCCTGGAAGATTCTCTATGTGGATCTATCCATCTGCTTATCTACACAATAGACCTTAGATCAGCCTTGTTCCAATTTTCCCACCGCCTGTTTATTATTATTGGTATTATGCCTAAAGGGCTACTGCCTAGTTATTGGTTATCTATCTGGTTTCTAGAGAACTCCTTTGTTGTGCTCCCATGCTCGCCTAGGAATATATAGGATTGCAGTTGCCCTTTCTAGTTTGATTGTCCAACCTACGAGTCGCTCTGTTCTTCCATTTGCGCTCTCCTGAAGAAGTGGGCAATCCGTGAAATATTGTTGGGAGCATGACCCTATATGATTTGTGGAAGGTTGATTTTATACATGCTATGTAAATAGGGGACAATTTCGCTCTGGAAACCTAGTAGAGGGGGTATTGCCACTCAGAGTGAAAGTGTCCTTCAATATCTATTTTAATATGTATGTTGATGTTATGTAAATAAACTTTATTTGAAAAAATTATGATGGTGTAATGTCTCATGATGGTATCCTATTTGCCCCCAAATCCGCTCCTTATTTAAGTTAATATTTTTGGGATGTTGGTACCTTTAATTTCTTCTTTTTATATGTATATATATATATATATATATATATATATATATATATATATATATTTGAGCATTCGTTACACCTGTATACTTGTTTTTTACTCTTATGTTTACTCAATAAATTATTTATACAAGAAAAAGGATGATTCTGCCACAAGCATTGGATTGTTTAGGCAAAGTTAGCTTGCTGGTTCTCATCAAGCTTTTTTGGTCACTCAGCAAGAGAGTAATTGCAAACAGAAAATATTCATGATGAGCTTTGATCTTCTTGGCCTTAATGCAATTGCCACGACATCATAAGCTGGATAGAAGACCTATGCTTTGGCATCCACATCAACCCTCTTTACATCTGAAGGTACATTTGATTTGAGTGGAATATCTATGTTATTGGTGCAGAGCTATATCAAGATCATTTCATCAGTATACACATCTGTGGCAGCAGAAAAAGTTGCCCTGTCTAAAGTGGTTGTAAACCTCTGACATGAAATATGAACAAAGCATATCCCTCTATAGTGTGTACTTGTCTCAAACCAGAGCACTAAGCGTCATTTCTGTCTGCTGCCTCCTTCCTCTGATATCTGCCTGAATAACTTCTAACAAGTTTTCCTGACACCAGTTGGTAAACAGGTGACAGGAGAGGGAGTTCCAGTACACAGCCTGTGTTTGGAAGCCTCAGCTCTGTTTCTGTGTGAAGGGGGGGGGGGGGTGTCACTTCCCCTCAATCAGCTCTCACTGAGTTCTGCAGAGTGTCACATCAGTTCTCTGAAACCTCAGAAATGCTGCATACATTCTGTACTTTGATTGGCTGTAGATAAGAGAGCGCTGCAGATAAACAGGTACAAATTATGTAGTATTTGTTTAATCTCTGTGTATCATCTTAAGCTAGTCACTTCGCTAGGTATATGGGTTACAACCACTTTAGTTCAGGAAATGTGAGTGCTTGTAAGTGTTTCACTTACAGCCTTGCCATCTCTGCCTGCTGTGGGCAGAGATAGCCTTTACAAGGAAATTCACAAATAATACACGAAAAAGATAAACAATTATAATTTGTTTATAATGTAATTGACTTCTTGACAGTCATTAAGCAGCCTATAGATGATTCATTCATTTTCCTTTAACCAGTGGGTTGAATAAAGAAAATTACTTGATTCCATCATCCACACATTTGAGGTGGATTGGGGAATCCTCTCTCTGTGCCTTTGTAATCTGACAGTGGAGAGATTTCACTGCCATCAGAATACACCGATCAGCGTTTCCGGCTATAGCCGGTGGTGCTGATGAAGTGGCACAAATCTGACCGTGTGGTTGTACAGAAGTTCATTGGTAGATCAAATTATGTACAACCACCCTGCCCATACATGGATTGAAATTGAGCCAGTCCCTACTGAATGGGCCAAATTTTGATCCATGTATAGGTGGCTTAACTTATCGATGTTTAAAATTTTTATTGATCCACTGTAGAATATTTTTTTCAAATCAGTACTGGATAAATATGTTTTCTTTCATAGCTTCAATAAGACAAATCTTGTTGTTCTCCTTTCCAACTGTTGTTCAGTATGTTATATTTAAAATATCTTGTTCTCTGTCAGTGGGTCTCTTGAGTGGGGTTTACAAACTCCTTAGAATTGTCATTGTCCACAGGGAAAGTGGTTTTACATTAAGAACTGTGTACAGATAATGCTTAGATAACTCTTTGTAACCACCATCACCTACGTGATCAAGTGTCTTAGCTTGTGTCCTTATCTGCAAGGAACCCATTTTTTTATTTTTCAAACAAAAAGTTATAAAAATCTGTAAATACAAATACTGTTTAAGCCCTTGTACACATGGTCGGACATTCCAACGGAAAATGTCCAATCGGACCGTGTTGTCGGATAATCCGACCGTGTGTGGGCTCCATCGGACTGTTTCCGTCGGAATATCCGACCGACAAAGTTTTAGAGCTGGGCTATAACATTTTCCGACAACATGATCCGATCAGACTTTGTCCAATCGTTTGTAGAGAATTCCGATCAAAGTGCCACGCATGCTCAGATCAAATTCCTAGACCAAAGCTATTGGCTACTAGCCTGAACGTAGTCCTGTCGTAATGAAATTATGTCATCACGTTACCAAAGATCGGATTTTCCAACAACTTTGTCCGACCTTGTGTATGCAACACCAGTTTTGGAAACCAGTTTTTTGTCACCATACCAGACACAAACACAGGGAATGGTTGACACATTTCACACAAATCACTCATGCTTAGTCATAACAAAAACATAGCCCAAACCTCAACTATTTAAGGGTGCATCCAACAGGAAATGCACTTGTAGATGTTGAGGTAATTAACTGGGCAGTATATGGCAAATGGCAAATGAGCACAGGTGGTTAAAATTATTACTCAATAAACTAACAGATTATGAAACAAAGAAAAACAAGAAAACTGAAAAAAATGGGAAAAAGAGAAAACATTACCAAGGAATACATAGGAATGCAAATGGTCATAACTCCATACAAACCATACAAATCCTCAGTACATGTACCAGACACCATATAATGTGCTGCCATGCAATGGCACATGTGAAAGACCAGGAGAAATACATAGTATGTCTCATGCCTTGGCCCCTTACCTAGGCCTGCCTAACTTTGTTTTTTTTAAAACAGGGGTTTCCTAAAATTATTGGCAGCTATGGCAATAGGGGAAATAAATATGTGGTAATATGGTGCACACGACTTTACTGCACAAGTATATGTCAATGAGGTTGCAAACAAAGTCAGCTTTGCCTGTGTTAACAATAAATGTACGCTTCTAAAGCCCTGAAAATAAAAATAAAGGCCAAACATCCCCGCCATGTTCAAGCTGCAAACAGGGGAAGGCCACACAGCTTCAGGCTGTGAGCAGCCCTGCGTGCCACATGGGAGCTCCGGTCTCCACAGCAATTCAGTGCACAGTTCAGTGCCAGCAGCACAATCGCTCAGCATAACGGACCTACAAATGTTCGCCATGAACATCAAATCTACATTAGGTGCAGCAATCACAGAATTAAAGACTGAAATCAAGTCATAGCATCCAGGATGGGATCGGTGGAACAGGCCTCAGTGCGCCATGCAGAAGCCATAAGGCAATTACAAAAAAGCTCAGATATGCACCTATCACATATAATAGAGCTACACAGGCACATTGAGGACCTCGACAACTCTGGTCACCGTCATAATATCTGTATAAGAGGAGTACGAGAGACTATGGAACAAAATCCTCTGGAACACACAGCCTCAGCCATCTTTAATGATTTATTAGACAGACCATCAGACTCCCCCATAGAATATGAGAGAATCCACAGAGCACTCAGACTGAGTGTCAGGTCACCTAGAGGCCAGGTGACAGATGCACACATTAGGGATCAGGAGTGCGCCTCAAGGTTCTGGACCCTATGGCTGACTGCTGCGGACGGGAGTCAAGGTGATAAGGAAGGCAGGGCTGCCGGAACACCAAGACGGATCCCACCGGGGTTAGAGAGTAAGTTTCCCTTGTAGCGCGCTGCCTAAGAGCCAGCAGTTGTTCACCAGGGCCTCTAGTGGTGAGGATGGACTGGGCTGCACCTGGATCCAGGTCGCGACCCCCAGGGTCCCCCAGCTCACACCCACAGTAGGCAATAGGAGGATAGGGATAGTGAGGGATAAAGCCAAGGTCGGGCCACAAGCAGACAGGGATAGTCAGGGACACACCAAAAGGTCAAGATCACAGGCAAGCAGGGATAGTCAGGAACACGCTAAAGTCAGTAACAGAACAACAGAAGAGCACACGGCAGGTAACAGGAAGCCAAACACACAAAGGTTCATCAGCAGGGTTGGCCTGCAGTGCACAGGTTAATATAGAGTTCTCTGATAGGAGCTAGGGTGGAGCCATGCCAGAGGATGGATTACAAAAGCAGTCAAGTGAGGGTCGGCTGGTCTCTAGACATGAACACATGGAGACAGGTAAACAGACAAACTCTATTGCATAACCATGACACCGAGAGGGCACGATAATGACCCTCCCAGGGACATTATTTGCTGTCTACTTAACTTCCCCCTGAAAGAAGCTATACTGAAAAAAGCCAGAGAGAAAAATTGCGTGATATTCAACAGTAACGAGATAAAACTGTACCAAGACCTTTCCAACATAACTCTACAACAGAGCAGAGCACTAAGCCCACTGCTAGATGTACTACGAAACAGATGCATTCCATATAGATGGAAATTTACATTCTGCCTATCAGCCACGTAGAGGGGTCACACTGCCCTACTGCATAGGCCTGATGACCTTCAAGCTTTCTTCGAGACACTAAGTATTCTCTACACAGAAGTCCCAGAATGGTACAGCTCATTCTCGCTCAAAGACACATGGATCGAAGTTACCAGAAACTGCACACCGTTTGCCCAAAGACACAGAGACCAACGTCGTAGATCACCATCAGCTCATCCAAACGGGAGAGGAGAAGCCCGTGGAAGCCCCGGTGTATCCCCTCCACCCCGCAGGGATCGGGTGGACCACATCGATCAAATGGATACCTAAAAACCATGGAAAAAGAAGTCAGATATTACTCTTCCTAACACCTTTGGCCTAAAAACTGCAACTTTATTTCCTAACAGTTACCCAAGTGGGGTCGCACATATTGGATCAACTGCACTGAAGGAAAATAAGAGCCTTGGTTGTCCAGAAACTATATGCAATGCATATTTGAACAGTGAGCACTCGTGAGTAATATACTCCTGATTTAGAATTCCAGCAAGGGAGGAGCTCTGCCTTCTCATATGCTCCGAACTCATATAATGTGCATAATAACACACTCATTACTGATTAAGTAAGGACGCCTGTCATTAGTCTGATCATCTTCCATATATTGATATGCTCTTCTTGATTTACTCCTAGACCAGGCGGGTACGATTTATATATAGCCTATATGAGATGGTGGTTATCATATAGTTGCTCTGCCAATATTTTCCATAATACCATCATCTTATCCCATGTGGGGAGACTTCTGCATCTTCCTGTGCAAAACAATACAACACCATCAAAGTTCAGTCCAATACAAACTTACATATAGGGAGTTTATGTGTTTGCTGCCAAAAAACCCCAGCTGGGGGAGTTTTTCTTCCTTTTTTTCTACATATAGGGAGTCCAACCCCACGCGATCAACATAATGGGGCGCCAACAAACGCGTCACATTTTTGATTACCTAAGTTCTTATGGTTCCTAGTGATTTATAGTTGAAAAGTTTGCTAGGTTTACCACTACTAAATGGTTGTTTTAATATTCCATATTGGGAGAATAGAGTAAACTACAATACAGAAAGACAACAAGAAAAAGAAAAAAAACATTTTAAAAGGCAAATCAAGGGGAAAAGTTAGACTAAAATGATATGCAGAAAAACAGATGACTTTAAGTTTGCCCCCAACGATTATAGAATGACCTCTGTGGTTCCATGTGGATGAAACATGACATAAAAAAGGCAATACATCCTCAGACATAAAATATACTATGATCAGGGCAACAAGAGTGGGAAACTGTTAGCAAAGGCCATGCAAAACAAAAAAGCACCACCACAGTACACCAAATCAGAGACAAACATGGCAAAGTACACTCATCCAACAATAGCCAAACAATTTGAACAATATTACCAATCCCTCTACAATATTCTTTTTAACTCCAAATGTCTACAAAACCGAAAAAAGGAAACAAATTATTCAACAATTTCTACAAAAATACAGCCCCTCTCCAATCTCAATAGAAACTGCACAGGACCTAGAATCCCGCTTAGGCGAGACAGAATTCGATAAAGCAATTAAAGATATGAAAGTGGGAAGGGCCCCAGGACCAGATGGTTTTCCTTTACAATACTATAAATCATTTTCTAGCATCCTAAAACCTCGCTTCCTGGCAGCCTTCCAATCACTACAGGTGGAAAACAATCCCTTACCTCAACTCTTAGAAGCACACATAGCGGTAATACCTAAGGAGGGAAAAGATGAATCTCAGGTCACAAACTATCGCCCAATCTCTCTCATCAATGTGGACGTAAAAATCTACGCAAAAATATTAGCTAATAGACTTATTCCACTACTTGCATCCCTTATGTCTCTTGACAAAGTTGGGTTTATACCTGGGAGAGAAGGACGAGACAACAATAAAAGCACTCAACATACACCATTGGCTAACATCTAATAAAAAACAGGGCTTCTTTCTCTCATTAGATGCTGAGAAGGTGTTCGTCAGGGTGGCCTAGGACTACATGGATGCAGTACTAAACGCCATAGGCATCCCACCCCTAGTGAGAGCTAGCATTCGTGCACTATATTCTAACCCAACTGCCAGGGTACGAGTCAACAGCCACCTGTCAGACGCCTTCAACTTATGCAACGGTACGAGACAAGGATGCCCTATATCCCCTCTATTATTCGTCCTCACTCTTGAACCCTTGCTAAATAAAATAAGACAAAACCCTGACATAAAACGTATAAAAATACACAATCAAACATACAAATTTGCTGCCTTCGCTGATGATATGCTCCTCTTCCTATCTGAACCACACATAACACTTCCTAATCTCTTACAAGATCTGGAATATTTTCAATCACTATCAAGTTTGTAAATAAACCACTTTAAATTGCATGCTCTCAGCATCTCCTTGTCACCAGATTTAATGATATCATGCCAAAAAAACTTTCTTTTCTCTTGGTCCAGGGATGCTATAACTTACCTCGGAACTCAAATTCCCACCAATATGTCAGACCTTTTCAAACTCAATTACATGCCCATTTTAAAAGAAACACGCAATGACCTAAAATGCTTGAATTCTCAGAATATTTCTTGGTTTGGTAGAGCATCCTTGGTCAAGATGACTATTCTTCTGCGTTTCCTTCATACTATGCAAACAATCCCCACCCGAGTCCCAAACTCATTTTTCACATCCTTTCGTCACACATGTTCAACTTTCATATGGAGAGGAAAACATCCTTGAATTAAATATACCCGTCTAAACCTACCAAAGTCAAAGGGAGGTATTGCCCTTCCAGATCTAAGGAAATACTACCAGGCTTTTCACCTAGCAAGAATTGTTGACTGGAATATACACCATCTAGTTAAAGATTGGGTATCCCTTGAACACACACAAATTTCAAAACCCTTAAAATCCCTCCCTTGGATACACCCAAAACACCATCCACTGGCAGCTAAATCCCATCCTTTAATAGGTCCCACCTTAGACAACTTCTTCGAGATTTCAAAAACCAACAAACCAAAACCCTGGTTGGGGCACATAACCCAGTTGAAAGATAACCCAGACTTTCCCCCAGACCTAGAACACAACTTCCTCCTGAGAGACGGGCCTCATAAAGATATCCTGATTAAGCACTTTTTCAGAGGGAACACTCTCAAAACAAGAGAGGAAATCAACAGAGAAATCTCTCTGAAAGCCATATATCACTGGAACTACCGTATTTATCAGCGTATAACACGTGTCGGTGTATAACATGCACCCCAAGTTTAGGAGGGAATTTTAAAGAAAAAAACTTTTAGGAGGGAAGTTTAAGGAAAAAAAATTACATTTAAATGCCCATCAATGCAGCTTTGTCAGTGTTATTTGCAGCCTTGTATTGCAGCCTTGTCAGTCATTTGCAGCCTTGCATGTCATTTTCAGTCTTGCATGTCATTTGCAGCCTTCCATTGCAGCCTTGTCAGTCATTTTCAGCCTTTCATTGCAGCCTTGTCAGTCATTTGCAGCCTTCCATTGCAGCCTTGTCAGTCATTTGCAGCCTTGTCAGTTTCTTTTGCAGGCTTTCGGTTTAAAAATGCCACAGTCAAAATACAGAGCGGATGTCCTGTGTATCTCGGTGTCGCTCTGTAGCTCTGGGCCGCTCTAGGCTATTTTCGGCCGCACTCTGCTATTTTCAGCTATTTTCAGCAGCTTTCGGCTTTCCGAAAGCTGCAGAGAATGTCCGAGTGTGCCCAAAAATAGCCGAAAGCCGCTGAAAATGGCAGAAAAAGCAGAGAAGCTGACAATCGGCGGGGGATCGGCGTATAACACGCACACACGATTTTCCCCTGATTTTAAGGGGAAAAAAGTGTGTGTTATACGCCGATAAATATGGTATTTACAAATCAAACCCTTCCTAATTAGCCAAGGAACTACACATATATGGACGAGACCACTAAATACCCTTGAAAATCTCTGCAGCCAAAAAACACCACAAAGACACATCATCTCCACCCTATATACCTCTCAATATCAGGAACTTAACAAGTTTAGCAGTACCTCCTGTCAAACATAGGAACGAGAGCTCAATATCAGTCTGCCAGCTGATGAATGGGAAAACATTTTTATGTACGCTCATAAGGGTTCAACGTAGCAATGCAAGAATGTGGATACAAAATCATAACATGCTGGTATAGAACGCCCACCCTACTAAACAAATTATACCCCTAAATCTCTGATAAATCTTGGAGATGTGAAAAAGATGAAGGCTCTATGATACATGGTCATGTCCCAAAATCCAAACATTCTGGGAAATGGTCCATGACACAATTAGTACAATCACATCAGAAAATCTAAATTTTAACCCGGCCCAATACCTCCTACACCACACTAAATCGCCAAGGAAAAAATATCTCAAATCCTTCCCTATGTTCATGATAAATGCCGCCAGACACTGTATCCCCATTCATTGGAGATCAAAAAATACTCCTTCAAGAAAAGAATGGCTCTCTAGAATCAACCATATTGAAAAAATGGAAGAGCTTATCAGCATCTCACAGGAAAATATCTCAAAGTTTACCTCAACTTGGCATAACTGGTTACAATTTAAATGCACAAACGCTTACAAAGAAGTAATATAACACTGGGAAAGACAAAATGAAATAAAATGCATAGTCAATAGGAGGAAAAAGAAAAAATACACTTGCCCCCCCCCTCTTTTTTTCTCCCCTTTTTCTTTTCTCTAATGAAAATATAATAAAATGATAAAACAATACATAGTATATCTCAGACACGATACATATGACTATAACTTGTTATCTATACTTCACAAAAAAGAAACATTTTTTCAGGTTTTTTTTTTCTCTTCATGTTTGCAAACAATGTAACATTGTCTTTGATAAGTCTTTGATAAGTCCGTTTATTGTTATTACATTTAAAACTGTATATTGTTATTTCCTTCAATAAACTTATGGAACAAAAAAAACAAAAAAAACAATAAAGGCCACAGTAAAGTAAAATAAAATAAAATAAAATAAAACATACCTCCTCAAAATGAAAACTTTTATATGGGAAATGTATGCCTATTTGAATTAGGTTCTTCTTTATGATATGCCAAATGAGGTGTTAGTGCAGAAAAGTATATTAAATGGCAAATTTTAATATTTTTTTCCTATCCTTTATCTTCAGGTTTATGTGTGTCTTTGAGGTTCATGTGTGTTGCATTGCAAATAAGGATTATTTTATAGGAACAAGGACTTATGTGGGCATTATAATGCAAGCAGTTTCAGACTCTTTATAAAGCAAGTCCCTTAAAGCCATGCTCAATATTCCATGCAATGAAGCCACATTGTTCTGAATATTGTGAATATTCAGCTGAATGCAGCCAGAAGGTAGCCATGACTGTTTTGGCCAACATAAAGTTTGGACGTATAGTCACTTTGCACATCACGAATACAAAATAACCCTTTTAGCTCTTTAGCTGTGTATTTAAAAAAAAAAACAACATCACATGTATTTAAAGCCAATATGCAGACAGAATTTGCTCGTACACACAATAATGTCTTTTGTTACAGCCTGTGAAATATGGAATACCAGATCAACTTTCATTAATTACCACCAGGTTACTCAGTTTTAGTTGACACATTAATTTTACTGAACTGTTTACCTGAATGTAAAAACAGCAGTTGGATTAATCGTGAACTTGTCATAGTCAATAATATCACTGAGGCAGAGGAAGACTGGGCAGTAATACATGGAACAGCTGTTACATTTTGCTGTTACAGGATATAGAACTTAAATTGTAGCTACAGTATCAGCTGCTAGTAATAAAATATTATATTCCAAATGTCAGGAAATTACATCTACAGTGGTGTGAAAAAGTGTTTGCCCCCTTCCTCGTTTCCTGTTCCTTTGCATGTTTGTCACACTTAAGTGATTCGGAACATCAAACCAATTTAAACAATAGTCAAGGACAACACAAGTAAACACAAAATGCAATTTGTAAATGAAGGTGTTTATTATTAAAGGTGAAAAAAAATCCAAACCATCATGGCCCTGTGTGAAAAAGTGATTGCCCCCTAAACCTAATAACTGGTTGGGCCACCCTTAGCAGCAACAACTGCAACCAAGCGTTTGCGATAACGTGCAATGAGGCTTTTACAGCGTCCTGGAGGAATTTTGGCCCACTCATCTTTGCAGAATTGTCCTAATTCAGTTACATTAGAGGGTTTTCGAGCATGAACGGCCTTTTTAAGGTCATACCACAACATCTCAATAGGATTCAGGTCAGGACTTTGGCTAGGCCACTCCAAAGTCTTCATTTTGTTTTTCTTCAGCCATTCGGTGGTGGACTTGCTGGTGTGTTTGGGATCATTGTCCTGATGCAGAACCCAAGTTCGTTTCAGCTTGAGTACACGAACAGATGGTCGGACATTCTCCTTCAGGATCTCTTGGTAGACAGCAGAATTCATAGTTCCTTTTATCACGGCAAGTCTTCCAGGTCCTGAAGTAGCAAAACAGCCCCAGACCATCACACTACCACCACCATATTTTACTGTTGGTATAATGTTCTTTTTATGAAATGCAGTGTTCCTTCTACGCCAGATATACTTGGACACACACCTTCCAAAGAGTTCCACTTTTGTCTCATCGGTCCACAGAATGTTGTCCCAAAAGTCTTGGGGATCATCAAGATGTGTTGTGGAGAAATTGAGACGAGCTTTGATGTTCTTTTTGCTCAGCAGTGGTTTTCTCCTTGGAACTCTGCCATGCAGGCCATTTTTGCCCAGTCTTTTCCTGATGGTGGAGGCATGAACGCTGACCTTAACTGAGGCAAGTGAGGCCTGCAGTTCCTTGGACGTTGTTGTGGGGTCTTTTGTGACCTCTTGGATGAGTCGTCGCTGCGCTCTTGGGGTAATTTTGGGCGGCCGGCCACTCCTGGGAAGGTTCACCACTGTTCCATGTCTTCGCCATTTGTGGATAATGGCTCTCACTGTGGTTCGCTGGATTCCCAAAGCTTTGGAAATGGCTTTATAACCCTTTCCAGACTGATAGATCTCAATTACTTTCTTTCTCAATTGTTCCTGAATTTCTTTGGGTCTCGGCATGATGTGTAGCTTTTAAGGATCTTCTGGTGGACCTTACTGTGTCAAGCCGATCCTATTTAAGTGATGCCTTGATTGTGAACAGGTGTGGCAATAATCAGGCCTGGGTGTGGCTATATAAATTGAACTCAGGTGTGGACAACCACAGTTATAGTATGTTTTAACAAGGGGGGCAATCACTTTTTCACACAGGGCCATGATGGTTTGGATTTTTTTTCACCTTTAATAATAAACACCTTCATTTACAAATTGCATTTTGTGTTTACTTGTGTTGTCCTTGACTATTGTTTAAATTGGTTTGATGTTCCGAAACACTTAAGTGTGACAAACATGCAAAGGAACAGGAAATGAGGAAGGGGGCAAACACTTTTTCACACCACTGTATATATCTACACATATGTCTTTAGCCATCCTGAAGAAGTTTCACTTCTTCTATCTGAGTTTTAGTTTATTGGACTCTATGGAGGAAGGCTGTATGGCAGGAAGCTGGAGATCTTCCCATTGCAGTAGTCAGTGTGTGACATTGTGGTGAGGATGCATACTTAGCAGTAATTTTTAATGAGAATCATCATAAAGGCCAAATTCAAAGTCCTCAAAAAATTTGCAAAACTGTGAGAGAGATCCCATCCCTTGATATCCCAAATGAGGACCCGGAAAGGGGGTAGTCCCCATTCTGGGAATGTCAGGGAGTATGTAAGATGACCCACATTATTTATATCAGAGATCAAATAGAGAGAAAGGATAAGGAATGAGAGAAGAAAGAAGGAAGGAGAAGTAAAGAATGACCCCGCTCTCCGATTCCCACCACCCTGGGACCACTCTACCCTGGCATAGTTCGGGGATCCCCCATCAGATACCAGACCCATGGGTGCCATATTTTCTCAAACATCTGCATTCTATCATTTAAGGTTGCTGTCATATGCTCATTGAGCATAATCCAGGAAAGTTTGTACTTGAGCTGGTCGAATGGCACTACTGATGATTTCCAAAATTTCGCAATTAGAATTTTTGCTGATATAAATATAAACACTATGAGACAACTCTGGGGTTTAGATTCTGACTCCACCTTACAACCCAGCAGTGCCTGTCTCGGAGATTGATAAGGTTTACTTAAGTGAGAGTGAAAAATAAAGTTATACACCCTAATCCAGTACTACCTCACCTTAGGACACTGCCACCACACATGGTACATCGTTCCCCCTTGTCCACATCCACGGAAACATAAGGGAGACACTGCCGGGATTAAAGTAGCCAGTCTTGTCGGGACCATGTACAATCTTAGCATTACTTTATAATTTGCTTCTATCATTGATGTGTTTATGATGGATTTCGAGGCCCCTTGGGCTATTGTATGCCATTCATCCATATCAATAATTTCCTGGAAATCTGCTTCCCATCTTTCCATATACTCTAGCTTTACAGAGGTGTTTGTCAAAACAGTGTAAATTTCAGAGATTTTATCAAACTTCTGACACAAATATTCCATAGGGGACATAGTAGTTATATCAGAATTCTGCAATGTGGTATTCAAGAAGTGTGTTATCTGTGAATATCTAAAGAACTGTGAGGTAGGCATTTGGTATTTCTCTACTAGAACTCTTCTTGCCAGTATGCCCTTATGATTGCATAAGTCTGCTAAGTCTGCTAACGTAACAGACCTTTGGTAATCCACGATTCAAATGTTCTGGGGGTGAGCCCTGGGGTGACATTTTTGTTTCAAAGAATAGGAGCCAGTGGGGTATGCTTGGATTTAAATTTATGAGAGTTTATCAATCTTTCCTAGATGTTCAAAGAGATGGAGAGAACTGGACATAAAATTGGGGGCCTTTCCTTGGGCAATAGCCAAAGGATGGAGGAAATTGATCTCTTCCGACAGGCACAGGCCTCTATCTGCATCCGGATTGGGTGGGGCTGCATATTGTGAAATCTGGCTAAGTGGGCCAACTGTGCTGCATAGTAATATTTTTGTAAGTCTGGGACCCCCATCCCACCTCTTCTCTTGGGGGTAAATAATGTAAGCTTGTTCACCCTAGGCCTCTTACCTCCCAAGGTAAAGGATAGAAGTTTAGTCTGAAATATCCTCAAGTCTGATCGGACCAGTGCCACTGATAGCGTGCGGAAAATATATAGCACTTTTGGAAGTACATTCATCCTCACTGAATGTAGTCTGTCAACCATGAAGGTGGGTGGAGCAGCCATCTGGCCAGATCAGCCCCTATGCATTTAAATAATGCAGGATAATTTTGTGAATATAATGTGCTCAGGATGGAGTGAGATTAATGCCCAAATATGAGAGGGCTTCTGCTTGCCATATGAAGTTATAAGAATGTTTAAGGATGGAGAGTGTGCTTTCTTCCAGTAAAATGTTCATAGCCTGTGACTTATCATGGTTTATTTTGAGACCCGAGATTATGGAGAATGGCTTGAGGGTGGTGATAGGGGATTAAACCAACATAAAAATGTCATCCGCAAAAAGGATGCATTTATGTTCGCTATTACCACATTCTGTTCCTCGAATATCAATAGAGGTACAAATTTTCATTACAAACGGCTCTAGGGCTAGGACGAAGAGTAACAGGGACATAGGACATCACTGACGAGTCCCCCTTTGGATAGCAATTTGGTTTGAAAAGTATCCCTTTATCATTAAAGCTGCTGTCAGGGAGCTGTAGAGGACTCGGAGTGTGGACATAAAGTATGAGTTGAAACCCTGCTGGGCCAGGACAAAAAAAGAGGTAATCACAAGATAAGGTATCTAATGCTTGTGTTTGTCCAGGGACAGCAACATTCCCTGTTTTGGTCCTTTCCCATCCCAGTCAGAGGGAATTACCGAAATTATGTCCATGACTCTTTTAGTTTGGTCTGACGCTTGGCACCCAGGAACAACTGGTCTGGATGGATATATTTTGCAAGAAAATTGTTTAGTCTAACCGCTAGGATTTTTGTCATAATTTTTAAATCCATATTTATCAACAAGATTGGGCGATAATTTGCGCAAAACCCGTGATGCTTTCCCGGTTTCGATATTACGCGTATATACGCTGTGTTTTAGTGTGCAGGAAGATCTGTGCCCTGTCTGATTGCATTAAAAAATGTACAGAGATGCGGGATTAAGACCTTTTCAAATTTCCTGTAGTATTGTCCTGAAAACCCATCAGGACCGAGGCTTTTGAGGGGTTCAAACTTTTTATAGCCTGTCCTATTTCTATTTCTGAAAATTCTTTGTCCATTATTTCCGAATGTTCTCATGTCAATTTGGGCAAGGAAATGTTACTGATAAACTCATTTCATTTTAACTTGTCCCACTTTTGCCGGATCACTGTACAATTTGGAGTAAAATTTGATAAATTCAGTTATTATGCGTTCTGGGTTCTGGCTCGACTGCCCATTGTTTAGTCTAAGTTTAGGCAATGCTGGTGTCATAATCCTGAGGAATCAAACATGAGGTTGCTCCCATCAAAAGATAGGAGCAAGGTCACTTATGTGGCTTGCATGTCCACCCCAACGCAAAACCGTGTTCAGGAATGAACAAGAGGTTAGATGAAAAAATTTGTAACCATTTGTGCGGATAGCTCCACACCATGAGCACCCGGGTCACCCCTACTCCCCCGCATCTTCAGGGGTAATAGTGGCGGACAATTGGACCACCATGCTATGCCATACTCAACACGACTTGGTCAACTAATAGAACAACAACTGGCGAACAGCAAGGCACTTAATTGTGATTTCAATAATTTGATACTGTAGAACTTAAAACCTTAAAGTCAGTCCACCCTGGAAGGTAGTTCCCTCCAACTACGGGCTTAACATGCCCTGTTCAAGAGTGAATCCATTTATAGACCTGGAGAGAAAGAAACAGGATATTTACAAGCAATAACCCTTTCTAGAAAGGGAGACATCTCAAGTATGTGGTTGAGTCTTCCCATTGTGCCTGGAGCATGGTGAAGACCAAATAGGGGACAATGGGCAATTCATATGGGTGGATGGTGATGGGGTCCGTCGGTCACTTGAGATGATGCCTAGCTCCAGAAGTAGTTCTTCTCCTTCATGGTAGTTTGAAAAGGAGTGGTTTTTGCCCTGGTAGGTAAAAGAAAGTCAGAATGGAAATGACCAGTGGTATTTTATCTGACAGTTCAGTAACTGCTGTAGAAGTGGTTTCAGGCTGCGACACTTTTGTACCGCGGAAGGGGCGAGATCTGCAAACAGCTGGATGGGTGTTCCAAATAAAGTCAGATCCTGCTGATATCTGGCGGCCGTCATACATTTTTATTTGATCCTGTAGTAGTGCAGCTTCACCATTACATCCCGTGGCAGTCCATCCGACCTCGGGGGCATCAGGGCCCTATGGATCCTGTCCACCTCTAACTGATGGGGTGAGATATCTGGAATTAATTCTTTCATGAGGGCATGTATAGAACCCTCCGGGTCTGTGTGGGTTTCTGGTAGGTCTCAAACCCTCACGTTGTAACAGTGAGACCTATTTTCCAGGTCTTCTTTTTTTGTGTAAGCCTCTTCCAATCACCCCTGGAGTTCTGCAGTCACCCTGGAGTTCTGATTAACTCTAGTCATGTTTTTTTTCTTCTTGTTTCAATTGTGTCCAGTCTAAGGTCAAAACTCTGTATATCACTTGTAATGATAGAGCAGGCCTTAGACAGTTCCTGCTGCAGTATAGCAGAAAATCATGCTAGTGTCCACTGAATAGGGAATAGGTGGAGGTGAGGGGTCTGCTGGAGCAGGGCTGGATTAGCTGAAGACATATTTCTGTCCATTGAGGAGCCTGGGGAGCGTGCCTGCTCTGGGGGTTCCAGGGGCACTCTGGGAGATAAGAAAATGGAAGGAGATTCAGCTCCATGTTCCTACTCATGTTCCCCTGATGACTGGGAAGAGAAGGGGTCCCACATCTCTGCTCTGGGAGAGGGATCTGCAGTATGTGGTGAACTGGGCTGTTCACTGCTCCAGCCACCTCATGTTCTCCTCCAACTGACACCCATCTTGGGACAAGGAGTCTGCCCAGGGGGAGGAAGTTGCGTCTGATTTCACCGGTTATTTTGTTTATATGGCCTCTTTTGGTGTTGCATGTCCCTGGGTCTTCCGCAACCCATTTGGGGTGATCTCTCAGTCCTCCTGTGCTGATTTTAGCTTGGTTTCTAGCCGGCGGTGTGCGGAGCTCAGTCACAGCATGAATTCTCCAGTGCCCACGCGCAGGCGCAGATCCACTTGTTTTTTAATTTACTTATTTATAACTAGCTAAGCTGCCCCTAGCAGATAGGGGGGTTTGGCAGTAAATAGTCAGGCTAGTTTCTTATCAGGGTCTCAAGAATGTGAAATATGTAATAGAATAGGATGATCATGTACAAAGCATTATTAGTGCCATGTGCAGACTATGAGTGTGGTGTGTAAAACATAAACAAAGCATATAAAATAGAGTACAGTTTTATACAGAATTTAAAATTTCACAACTGCCAGCAGGGGCCACTCCACAGCTGTGCTTTTGTTTTTTGTGCCTAGTGTCCTACTCCTGAAGATGGTATTGCAACTCCACAGTCAACATTTAAATATTTTCACTGTGTTCTTCAATGAATGTAGAGAAAAGGATCTTATGGTACAATTTTTTTCTATTGTTTGAATCTAATGGGGACCAGGTAAGATTTTACACTTTTACTGTCATCTATGATTCAGAGTGTGGTGGTTTTAATTATTTTGCCGTATACTATAGAGTTTGGATGACTTGCTTGTAACTTGTACAAGAAGGTAAAGTAGCATTTGCTATTTTAAAATAATATTTTAAAATGATAAAAATTTGTTGTATGCAGAAATACCTTCCCGGTGCTAAAATGGTTTTATCTCTCAGGCAAATATATGATCTACAATGGTTCAAAATTGATATGGTCCAGAACCACTTAGATTAAAAGGTAAATAAAGCACCTGGACCTCATGGCTTACACCTATGGGTCCTCAAAGAGTTGAGCACTGTTATTTTTAAGCCATTGACTCTTTAATGACTGGCCTAGTACTACTAAGTCTTTACCTGGTAAGTACAGACTGATTAGTTGAACGTCCATAGTTGGGAAAATACTTGGGAATTTAATAAAAGAACACATACAAAAGTTTTTTTCTAGAAAATAATATTTTAAGCAATAGTCATCAATGAATTCAAGAAAAGTTTAAGTTGTCAAACAAACCTGATTTTGGGACCCGTGGCACGCAGCGGGTGCAAGCACTTGCCCGCTAGCCTGGGATGACGGAGGGACGTACGGGAACTCCCTTTTGCGCATCCGTACCATTCTGCCAATGTATAGGAAGCTGTTAAAAAGATTAGATTTACTGATCTCTGGAGACTGTGTAATCGAATGCCTCGTACACACGATCAAACAATCCGGTGGAAATCCCGCCATGTGTGGGCTCCGGCGGACCTTTTTTACCCAAAAGTCAGGCGGACTAATGCCGCATACACATGTAGCAGACTATCCGGCGGACTTAGTCTGGCGGACTTTCCGCCGGACTGTCCGCCGGACTTTCCGAACGAGCTACTTGCCCACACACGGCACTTTTTCAGCGGACTAATACGGCATACTAAGTCCGCCGGAATATCCGCCGTACTTTTGAAATGAACGGACTCGCCCACACACGCGGAGGAAAGTCCGCTCATTTTGAGCGCATCTCCAGGTACCTGGAGCCAGCGAAGGAGGCGTCGCTGGCCCCGTCACCTGGTATGGACTTAAAGGGGAATCCCTACGCCAAAAAATCGACGTGGGGGTCCCCCCTAGGTCCATATCAGACCCTTATCCGAGCACGCTACCTGGCCAGCCAGGAAAGGGGGTGAGGACGAGCAAGCGCCTCCCCTCCTGAGCCATACCAGGCCTCCCCCCAACCACCAAAGCACCTTGTCCCCATGTTGATGAGGACAAGGGCCTCTTCCCGACAACCATGGCCTTTGGTTGTTGGGGTCTGCGGGCAGGGGGCTTATCGGAATCCGTGAGCCCCATTTAATAAGGGGGCCCCCGGGTCCCGGCCCCCCACCCTATGTGAATGAGTATGGGATACAATGTACCCCTACCCATTCACCTGTGAAAAAAAAAACACAACACACAAGGGTTAAAATAGTTTATTGCACAGCTCCGGGGGTCTTCTTCTGTCTTCGAGGGTCTTCTCGCCGGACTCCTCCGCTATCTTCTGCTCTTTTGCTAGCTTTTTCACTAGCGGAGGAGCCTGGCTTTCTTTTTCGCCGCCGTCCTATTCTTCTGACTTCGGGGGTCTTGTCCCCCTCTTCGGGGGTCTTGTCCCCCTCTTCGGTTCTTCTTGCCAGGCCAACACGCCTTCTTCTAGCTCTTTTACAAGTGGTGGCCCGGTATTCTGTCGCTGCTGCCGATGTCCCCATCTTCTGTTTTTCTCTTCTTCTGTTCTTCTCTTCTGGAGATGTTGCCTCGTCGCTGCCTCTGGTCACAATAGCAGGGACGCGGCGCGCAGCGACTTATATAGGGACATCACCGGATGATGTCCCCACCCATTATGATGCCACAGTCCCAGAGGAAACTTGAGTCCACCGGACTTTTCCACCGGATTGTTTGATTGTGTGTACGAGGCATTAGAAAGTATTTTTGCACTCCAATCAGGACAATCAGGCCGTGTGTGTGCCAGTCCGCCACACTTTTGAAATGAACTGACTTTTCCTACCCGGACTAATATGGCGGATAGTCCGGCGGACTTAGTGCGCCATACTAGTCCGCTGAAAAAGTGCAGTGTGTGGGCAAGTATCTCGTTTCGGAAAGTCCGGCGGACAGTCCGGCGGAAAGTCCGCCAGACTAATTCCGCTGGATAGTCTGCTACGTGTGTACGCGGCATAAGTGTGCGCTAATACTCCTGCTTTTCTTACATGTATATGACCCTATCCAGGATAGACTTGGTCTTGGGTAATGCTAGATTACTGCCTTTAGTTACTGATGTTTTCTACTCTGCAAGAGGTCTGCCTGATCACTCCCCTTTGATTTTCATACTCAACTTGCAACCTTCTCATCTTAGAGCTTTCTGGAAAGTAAAGCCCTTTTGGTTGCATCTGATTATTGACCATGAAAGTGTTCTGACAGATCTCTGCAATGTTTTACAAGGTAATAGGCATACTTCGCATACATCCATAGTTTGGGACTCCTTAAAAGCATACCTCAGGGGGGCTATGATTGCTCAGATAACGAAATGAAAAGGACCTCTAGGGAATGGGAAACTGAAATCATTAGGGCTATACAACATGTTTAATCTTGCTACCTCATAAACTCTATTCCAGAGAACAAATCCCTCTGGTTGGACCAACAGTGGTTCTATAATTTCCTCTTCTTATTTAAAGCAGAGCATAACATATTCTTCCTGAGTCAGTCTTATTTTGAAGAGGGAGAAAGCATATCAACCTATATAGGTGAACTGTCTGATGGCATGGGACATACTCGTCTAAGATTGCTTAGGCTTTTAGAAATTTCTACATAGATTGATATAGTGGTAAAGTCTAATATGTAGATGATGACTTGAGTATTTTTTTTTCAGATTCTATTACTCTTACCTCGCTATCCAAAGAGGATCAACTTATATTGAAAGCCCCTACAACCTTAAAAGATCTGTAGCAGGCTTTATCAGCCACCTCTGCCAATAAGGCTCTGGGTGCTGATGGCCTACTGGCAGAAATATATAAAACTTATAGGGAGGTTCTGCTCCCAGTGCTCTTAACAGCTTTCAATACAGCCTTTGAGGAAGGAACACTTCCACAATCCATGAATGAGGCTCCTATAATTGTTATTTTAAAACCAGGAAAGGACCCCCTGTTGCCTGACTCATATTGGCCTATTTCTCTTTCAACCTGCGAGGTTGAGTTACTAGCCAATGTATTAGCAACCAGACTATCTACTATCATTAATACCTTAGTACACCCTGACCAATCGGTGTTCATATCCTTTTTGATGTGGTCAAGGCCTTCAATAGTATAAAATGAATTTATCTGTGAAAAATACTATCAATGTTGTTTCTTCAGGTGGCTCCTGTTATACTCTGCTCCTACAGCTAGAATTCAGGTCAACAGTTGCACGTCGACCCATTCCCTCTTTTTAGTGGGACAAGACAAGGGTGCCCTCTCTGTCCCTTACTGTTAGCATTGGCCTTAGATCCACTGGCTGCTATTAGACAGTCACCAGACACAATAGGTTCTTGTTAGCACTTTTTTATTTGAGGAAGATGATGCTTTATTATTTTTGGGTGATACATTTAACTCTGCATTGTTGCCTTGCAACCGACTATAGCCATTTTACTTGTTTTACTATAAATTGGAACAAATCTGTGCTTCCTTTGTTATAACCCATTTCAGAACAACTACTGATGGTGGGAAACCAGATTGTTTTTGTACAAATACTTAAATACTTGGACATACGGATTTTACCAAACCTGGCAGACTATGTCCCATTAAATGTAGAGCCTTTTCTGCTGAAGTTCAAAATAACTTGGTCCAAACTATCCAGTAGTGGGAAGAGCAAATTTAATCAAAATGATCTGGATGCCACAATTGTTATATGCTTTACACAGTTCCCTGATCTGGATCCCACAACAAGTATTTACCAAATTACATTCCCTCTTTAGGGATTTTATCTGGAAGCAGAAAAGAGCCAGAATCAGACTGGAAACCTTACAACTACCAAATGATGGGGCAGTTCGGCAGACCCAAATGCCAAATTATATTTTTATCAAAGCCCAACTTCAGCATCTTGGGGATGGGGCACTTTAAATATGTAAGTCCGTACTCAACAATTACATTCCACCTTTCTCTCACAGTACACTCTTTTATATTTGTTCCACAAGCTAGGCTACTCCACTCACGGCTACAATTCCACACAATTTTCCTTATTCATAAAATTTGGAAGGCACCCAGACAATTACTACCTTTCATCCTTCCAAACTCTATCAGAGCAATATCAGAGCAATAGCACCTGTCGCTGCCATGCCCTAAAGATTCTGTACTACTGCCTTAGTCCAAAATTAATCTCAAATATTACCAATGATGGCATCTGTACAATTAACCAAGGGACTATTCTGTTCTTATGTATACCTATGGTGCTAAGGTCCAGCTGCAGTTTAGAGAGGGATGGGGACAGGGCCCAGGTCCCATATAGTCAGAAGCCTTGAAAACCAGCCCTCTGGTCTCCTTATCCCCCACTCAAATACTTACCCAGCTGTTCATACTCCACTGCACTTATCACTCCCTATAGAAGCTGTATTCCTGGGGAAATCAGCATCTCCCAACTGTCTCAGATGTCTGAGTGGCATTAGCACCTTAGTTCACTTGCTTTGGAGATGTCCTAAATTATTCCAGTATGGGACCTCTATAATGCAAGCAATTATTGACCTCTGATTAATGTCCCCATGGACCCGTAAATTGTACTCTTAAAATTCATCTAGAATATCTCTAAAGCTCAAATTATTGATTACACGTTTGCTCATTCTGGCCTGCAAACTAGTGGCCCAAAGACAGCTTTCACCTCCCCCTCCATTGTTCCACCAATGGAAACAAGAGGTCCAGGATATTCTTAATAAGGTAAAGCTTACATATCAGAACAGAAGATGTGTAAACAAATTCTATAAATTATGGTCTACTTGGTTAGACTCTGTTGATTCCTCCATTAGTTTTACTGCTCATCATTCCTCTTCCAATTTCAACTTGCTGTAATTTATTATACCAAGCTACCATGGGAATCTTGTAAGTTTAGTTTACTCTTATGCCGCGTACACACGATTGGACATTCCAACAACTAAATCCTGGGATTTATTTCCGACGGATGTTGGCTTAAGCTTGTCTTGCATACACATGGTTGCACAAATGTTGTCAGAAATTCCGATCGCCAAGAACGCACTGACATATAACACATACGACGGCACTATAAAGAGGAAGTTCAGTAGCCAGTGCACCACCCTTTGGGCTCCTTCTGCTAATCTCGTGTTTATCTCATGTTAGTAGATGTTTGGTGAGAGACGATTGATGATGTTCAGCCTCCTACTTTTCAGTTTGTTACTGCTCTTCAGTTTGTACTTGTGGGTTCGTATCTGGTTTTCAGTGCGTATTTTTATATTACTTATTTGATCTTCAGTGCGTTCTTGTCTGCTCATTTCTGAATTTCAGCTCGCTCTTCTCAGGCCTTTCTGATTTTCAGTGTGTTCTGTTAGTTCATTCTGACCAGCCGACCATTTTTAAGCCATGTTGCAGGTACGTACTCATCGTAGAGTTCATGCTGTGCAAGGGCTTGATGTTGGGGTTCTTACTTTGACCCAGCAAAGTCCATGAACAGGGCAAGGAGGAGTTCATGGCCGAAGAATTGGTTGTTCCAGTGTAACTAATTCTCGCACATGCCTTTGGAGATCCTTGAGAATAATCCTTATTATACACCATCTGTTGGCTTTGCTGTCCCCTTATGTTATGAAGCAGGACACTTGCATGCGGCAAGCCATTACTCCCTAGCAGAGGCTGATGTTACTGCCTTTGTAGCTGCCTGTCCCGTGTGTGCCTTTGTAGCAGCCTGTGGACACAACCATCATCTGCTGTACCTTGCAGTACTTGGTGATAGGGAGAAGTCTGCAGGACATCAAGTTCTCTATATGCATCTCCCCCCAGGCTCTGGGAATCATTATTCCAGAGACCTGTTCTGCCATCATTCATTGTCACTGCAAAATAACTGCTATTGAGCATTGAAAGAAGAAGCCACACATTGTTAAATAGAAAATGTTTTACTCTGTGTACATTGACATGTGCATTTTGAAAAGGATTTTTGAACAAACCAACATTTTTTTTAATGAAATTTTTCTTGGACAGTAGAAATATCCTTTTTTTGTGGTATGTTTTAAAAAAACATAAAACAATACATAACTTAGGAACTTACAAAGTTCAACTTTGATAAATTGAAGGCAATATCGACATTAGTATGTCCAAACAGTGTTGACCTTGCCTTCATCACATGGGGTGATCTCACCCCTGTGAAAGCCAAATTTTGAAGATGCACACAATTTGGGAGTCAAAATGGGGATTTCCCTCCTGATCCTATGCCTAATGTCAACATGTGCTAGCTCCCATAATGGGGGCTCAATGGATGTGTTTTGGGGATGCAACTCCTTCCTCTCACCTACTTTAGTTGCAAAGAATGGGTTGCACCCACAAAACGCATCCCTTGATATCCCATGATGCCAGATAGCACATGTTGATACACTGTGTGCATCTTTAAAAATTTATCTTTCAATTTTTTTTGGAAAAGTTATAATAAAAATAAAAAAATTAAAAAATGTTGGTGTGTTTTATATTCTGCCTAAACTATCAATGATGTTTTTGAGTCTTTTTTCCACATCATTGATGTCTTCCTTGATCTTCTGTAAATCCTGGTTGCACACCATGATCTCCCCGATGAGGATGTGTGCACTTGCGAAATGAGATTCTTCTTCCACAACATCCACATCACCTAAAATAAAATAAAACACACCATGTATTAGAAATATGCAGGTATACATCTATTACCTGCAGCAGTGGTCTCAGACACTCACCTGTTGTGGTCACTTTTTCACCCACTTCATAAACCTCTCCTTCCTCCACATCCTGAGGTTGTGGTTTTGGCAGTCCCCCTTCCTTAGGAGGTGGTGGGTCCCTGGTGTCCTCTGACGTCCCGATTCTTTTCTCCCTTATGTGAATAAAAAATAGGTATACTTAGCACACAGATATATGAGGCAAGACATAGTTATATGAAACATTGCTTGGAAGTGATGTACAATTGTCTGTTTTGGCAGAGTTCCAAGCTGAAAACATGATTTTTTCCATTTATTAAAGCTGGAATACTTACCTTTTTGGGTAAAGTTTCACACATGGAGACACCCCTAGTATCCACTGGAGCACCTGTGTGGGACACACTAAAAAGTTTGTTCTGGTGTGCCACACTAGGGCTCCTGCATCCAGATGTGTAAATAGCTACTGAGTGTCTTCTCCTTACACTGAATCAAGTTTGCATTTTATTCTAATTACAAACCCATCTAGACAACAATGTCCTAAATTTATTTTAATCCAAATAAATATGAAATGTAGTTAACCTGCATCTTCCAAAAAACATAGTATTGGTGGACGAACTGACAATGTTTACTATGAACAATTTACTGTGCCCACGAACCTGAAATTTGCCATTTTAAACTGTACAACAGTAAAGAAAAGCACATGGAGCAGCACAAACATAATAAGAATAATAGGAACACACGACAAATACTTACTTGTTTGCAGCACTCTCTTGAGTCTTCTGTACTGATCCTGCTCCCTCAATTTGAGGTCTGACCATCGTTTCCTAAGTTGATCCTTGGATCGCCGTACTCCAAAATTCTTCTGCAGACTTTTCACAACTTTAGTCATGATCTTAGCCTTTCTGACGTTTGGGTTTGGGTAAGGTCCATGTTTCCCGTCATAGTCGGCCCTCTTCAAGATGCCCACCATCTCCACCATCTCTACAAAGAACATATTAGAGGCCTTAAATCTCCTCTGAAATTGGGACATTCGTGGCTCCAGGCTTTCCTCGTAGTAGCTGTCTCTATTCACTTGTTCTTTCTCCGCCATGTGCTCTCCCACTGCGCCGAAAGAGAAGGGGGTGGGGAATATACTATAAAGAAGGTCAGGGGTGGGCGGAGTTTAATGCATACACAGTGTATATAAAGCGTAACACACATGCGTCATATATACGATCTGTGAGCGGAGGATGGAGTAGCCGGAAGCGCCGATCGTTCTAAAGAAGGTACCATTTTAACTTGGGGCATCAGTGGCCTATACTGCTTAGAGATTGAGGCCTATATTGGGACAAGATTATGTGAGATTAGCTTGACATTAGGGTTTGTCTTGTGTGGTTTCTTGCAGATAAAATGGATTGAGTCAACGATCATGATTTCCACCCCCAATTCATTGATTTGTACAGAGAGCTGCTCTATCTGTGGCAGACAAAGCACCCCATTTATACAAATTGACTAAAGAAGAAGGCAGCGCTGAATAAATTACTGGAATTTGTGAATTCCCATGGCAGACATCAACTACTTGAAGTGCAGAATTGGTGGCCTGAGGAGCAAATATAATAGGGCGCGCAAGAAGGTCCAGGATTCCCAGAGATCAGGAGCAGCAGCAGATGATGGTTGTGTCCACAGGCTGCTACAAAGGCACACACGGGACAGGCAGCTACAAAGGCAGTAACATCAGCCCCTAGACTAGGCCACCAGAATTGTTAGGAAATGGCCCAAATGAGTTGATTCTTCCCAGGATGGCCAGCTGCCTTAGGAGAATGGTAAGTCTGGAGCACAGCAGTATGGAGACTCTCTGGGACAAAGCAAAATCAGACTAAACTTCACTCCCCCCCCCCCCCCCCCCACTGTATATATTTTTTCTTAAATCATTGGCTATGTGTTAAAATTAAAAAAGGACAGTTTGTTTGTGAGTAGGCAGGCACATTTCAAAAAGACAATGCTAAATTATCAAGGGACACCAACACCAACCAATCTCTTTGAGGTTAAAAAATTCAAGATAATAATGGTGTTGTGGTAACTTGACACACAAAACGAGAAAAAAATATTATGGAGATCACTACAAAAAAATAAAAAACAGGAGATCATGATTTAAAAAAAAAATGTTTGATGTTGATAAATGTAAAGTTATGCACTTTGGGGCCTAAAAACATGATGAAAAAAATGATAAGAGGTATGGAGAAGCTCAGCTATAAAGATTACCTGAACGGAATTTATTCTCTCTTGACTAGAGGAGATTAAGGGGGGAATGTGATCGCCATGTATAAAAACATAAGTGGCCTGTATAGTGAACCCATTGGCGTTGATTTATTCACTTTCATGTCATTACAGAAGACAAGAGGGTACGTTTTAGTGAAACTGAAGGAAAAAAACGAATTCTGGCCAAATCAGTAGATTGTTTTAAAACAGAGCTGGATGCATTTCAACTAGACAACTAGCAGGAAGTAAGAGGAGATCTCTCTATATCAAGAAGATATCCTTTCTTAGGCAGTTGTCACCAGAAACTATTTACTTATTGAAAGATTTTCCCTCACCTCCTGTTTCTGTTACAGCTCAAGAAAGTTGGATTTCCTATCACATTTTTGTACTAAAGAAAATAGTCAACAGAACCAAGAGTGTGCCTTAATCTTCCAAACAGGGACACAGACAGCAATGAAACCAGAGTTTTTAACCTTTGCACACTCTTTACAAAACTAGAATAAAATTTATGTTTTATATACATTTTAAGGACCTTGATTATGTTACACCAGCATCCTCCTGAGGACTCATATCAATTATTTTTGGAGCTTTTAATTACTTAACATGTAAGAAGTTTTAGGCATTTGCTGTTTGTGTATCTCAGCAGGGGGTAGCATTTGTATAGTAATTAGCTTTATTTGAATGTGACCTATACATTTCTACAATTTAGCAAAGACTAATGCATTGTCTTTTGTAATTAGTACAGTACACAGTGGTGTAACAATTAGGGATGAGCTTCGTGTTCGAGTTGAACATACGTTCGACTCGAACATCGGCTGCTCGCCCGTTCGGCGAATTCCGAACATTATGGGCCGTTCGCGCCAAATTCGTGTGGCGCTCACGGCCCACAATGCACTGCGTCATCGCAGTGCATTGCTGGCTCATGATTGGGGGGTCACAGTGCATGCTTGGCAAATCACATAGCCAGCAGCGAGGAGAGCCATGATTGGCCACAGGCAGGATGCCTGTGGCCAATCATAGCTCAGGCTGTGTAGTACATGCCCCACACTATATAAGACCGCCAGCGCGGCGGCCTTGTGTAGTGTGTTGGCGTCTGAAGCAGTTAGTGGGTGTTCTGTGTACCTTCAATACAGTATACACCGATCGTTATCGGCCGATTTTCGATCTTGCTCTTCTGTAGTGGTTGTTGTCTGCATGCCCTGACCGCAGTATACACCGCTATATTCATCTCACCTATATAGCTAGTGATCTATCTTTTATAATAGAGCTTGCAGTCAGTAGTGTTAGGAGCTTGTGCGTGCTGTCTTTGTGCTCTGTACCCAGTACACACCGCTATATCCACCTACATAGCTCTTCTCTATTTGAGCCATCTGCCATCTGCAGGAGTTATTGGAAGTTGTGTGTGCCTCCAGCACAGCACAGTATACATCTGTATATACCCCTTTATCTCTGGTGTTCTATAATAAAGGCATCTGCAGGAGTTAGTGGGTGTTGTGTGCCTCCAGCACAATATACACCTGTATCTACCCTTTATTGCTGTTCTCTAATAGAGCCATCTGCAGGGCTTAGTGGGTGTTGTGTGCCTCCAGTACAGTATACCCCTTTATCTCTGGTGTTCTATAATAAAGGCATCTGCAGGAGTTAGTGGGTGTTGTGTGCCTCCAGCACAATATACACTACCCAACTGTTTTACCCAACTCCCTTCAGGCCATTACCATGTCTGGAAGGCCAGCAAGGAGAGGCAGACAGGCGCGAGCTGATAAAAGAGGGCAAGCAGGCTCTGTGTCTAGAGACAACAGTGCTGGTCGTGGACGCGGTGCATTGTCATCAGCACGTGGCCATGGGACACACTTGTCCTTCTTTTCGGCAGCCTGACATGTTGAACCGCAACATGCCAACGACTTGGTAGAGTGGATGACCAAGCCCTCTTCATCCTCCTCATCCTCTCTCACCCAGTCTCAGGGTACTAGCAAAGCAGCTGCCAACGCATCGTCTTCCCTCGTCTCAATGTCATCATCAGTGACTCCTTCCCTAGACCCACCACGTCCTCCTGAGGAGTCTCCTGAACTCTTTGAGCACAGTGTTGGGTACATGCTCCAGGAGGATGCCCAGTGTTTTGTAGGCTCTGATGATGACACTCAGCTAGAGGAAGGCAATAGCGTGAATGCAGAGAGAGGGGATGCTCAAGAAGGACAGCAATCTGGCAGTCATGTTCCACAAGCTGCAGCATATTGCCAGGTTTGCTACAGCGATGAAGAGGGAGGGGATGGAGAGGGCACTGACTCCACGTGGGTGCCTGGTAGGAGAGAGGAGGAGGAGGAGGAGAAGGAGGCACATGTCCAACGAGGCAGGATGCCCTCCGGGGGCCAGCTTAGGGGCAGCACACCGACTGAATCACACCGCAGAGCTCCGCCTGTGCAGGGCGCTGCCTCTGCGCGTTATTCTAAAAGTTCTTTGGTGTGGGCCTTTTTTGAGACGAGTGCCTCAGATCGCACCGCTGCTATTTGCAACATATGTCTCAAGCGTATCTCGCGTGGCCAAAACATCAGCCGCTTGGGCACCACGTGCTTGACCAGACATATGCTGACCTGCCATGCAGCTCGTTGGCAAGCGTACCTCAAAGACCTACACCAAAGAACAAAGCGGACCTCTCCTTGCTCCTCATCAGCTGGCATCTCCAACCCCACTAGACCTTCAGTCCTCTCTGAAACCTGCTCTGAGAGGAATGAAGGTGTAGAATTAGGTGTGTCACAGCCAAGTGCTTCCGGGCACTCTGCTAGCAGTACACCCACGTCCGATTATAGCAGGCAAATGTCCCTGCCCCAGCTGCTGGACCGGCGGAAGAAGTTCACTCCCAGCCATCCACATGCCCAGCGGTTGAATGCTAGCTTGGCTAAATTGCTAGCACTTCAACTGCTGCCTTTTCAGTTGGTAGACTCGGCCCCCTTCCGTGAGTTTGTACAATGTGCGGTTCCTCAGTGGCAGGTCCCCAAACGCCACTTTTTCTCACGGAAGGCGATTCCGGCTCTCTACCGGCATGTGGAGGGCAATGTCCTTGCCTCGCTGGACAGGGCGGTCAGCGGTAAGGTGCATATTACCGCTGACTCATGGTCCAGCAGGCATGGACAGGGACGTTACCTGTCTTTCACGGCCCATTGGGTCACTCTTCTGGCAGCTGGGAAGGATGCAGGACAAGGTGCAGTAGTGTTGGAGGTTGTTCCGCCACCACGCCTCCAAAATGCTACTATTGGTTGTGACACACCTCTCTCCTCCACCCCCTCCTCTTCTTCTTCCTCCGTGGCCTCTTCCACTGCTCTGTCCTCAGAACCAGCGGTGCTCCGTAGGCGTTCCAGGGGCTACGCAAGTACGCAGGCAAAACGATGCCATGCCGTGCTTGCGCTGGTTTGTTTGGGGGACAGGAGCCACACTGGGGGGGATGTTTTGTCAGCTCTGCAGGGGCAGGCCGAGAGGTGGTTGACGCCACGCCAGCTTAAGCCTGGAATGGTGGTTTGCGACAATGGCACCAACCTCCTCTCCGTCCTCCGACAGGGACAACTGACCCATGTGCCCTGTGTAGCTCACGTCCTTAACCTGGTGGTGCAGCGGTTCTTGGGCAGGTACCCGGGCTTACAGGATGCCCTGAAGCAGGCCAGGAAAGTCTGTGTGCATTTCCACCGATCATTTAATGCCTGTGCTCGGCTGGCTGAGCTCCAAAAGGAGTTGAACATGCCCAGGAAACGCCTTATATGTGACATGCCCACCAACTCAACGTTGGCCATGCTGCAGTGGCTGCACACGCAGCAGAGGGCCATCAATGAGTACCTGTGCGACTACGGCACCAGGACAGGGTCAGGGGAGCTCGGTTTTTTTTCACCACGCCAGTGGGGCATGATCAGGGATGCATGCACTGTCCTGTCACCATTTGAGGAGGCCACAAGGATGGTGAGCAGTGACAGTGCATGCATCAGTGACACTGTACCTCTTGTCCACCTCTTGGAGCATACGCTGCGTGGAATAATGGACAGGGCACTTGAGGCAGATCAGAGGCAGGGAGAGGAGGACTTCCTTGCCTCTCAAGGCCCCCTTTATCCAGACAGTGTTCCTGCTGTGCCACCCATCACACAGGAAGAGGATGAGGAGGAGGAAGAGGAGGAGGAGGATGATTGTGTCCGCATGGAGGTGGAGGCTGGTACACAGCATCAGCAGCAGCAGCAGTCTTGCAGGGATGATTTACAGTCCCAAGAAACACGTGGACTTGTACGTGGCTGGGAGGAGGAAGCTGCGGATCATGTTGTCCTTAGTGACCCAGAGGACTCCGGACCGAATGCCTCAGCTAACCTACGCTGCATGGCCTCCCTGATCCTGCAAAGCCTGCGGAAGGATCCTCGTATTCTTCGGATCAAGGAGAGGGACCATTACTGGCTGGCCACTCTCCTTGATCCACGGTACAAGGGTAAGGTTGCCGACCTTATCTTGCCATCGCAGAGGGAGCAGAGGATGAGACATCTCCGGGAGGCCTTGCAGAAAGGTCTGTGCAATGCGTTCCCAGAGACTGGGAGGTTACAAACTCCTGGTCCTGGACAACGTGTTGCTGAGGCATCGGTCAGAAGGAGCGGTGGAGAAGGTGGCCGTCTGACTGATGCTTTCAGACAATTTTTTAGTCCGCAGCCCCAAGGTATGATCGGTTCCAGCAACCATCGCCAGCGTCTGATTTACATGGTGCAGGAATACCTAGGTGCAAGGTCAGACTTGGACACCTTTCCCACGGAAAATCCTCTGGCTTACTGGGTCTTGAGGATGGATCACTGGCCAGAGCTTGCACAGTATGCAATTGAGCTACTGGCCTGTCCTGCATCCAGCGTTCTTTCGGAACGCACCTTCAGTGCTGCTGGTGGCTTTGTTACCAATCACAGGGTGCACCTGTCCACCGAATCAGTTGATCGACTGACCTTCATCAAGATGAATCAGTCTTGGATCATCCACAGCTACCAAGCACCTGAAGCTGATGTAACCGAATAATTTTTTTTGAAATATCACATCCCTTCAAGACTGCCTATGCTGATGCTGAGTGACTGTCCTGTTATGTTGATTGTCTATCCTCTTACTCCTCCGCTGATATGTTGGAAGAACATTTCTGGTTCTGGGTGAAGCCATCAGCCCAATTTTTCTGCCGCTGTTTAAAAGGGGCATTTAATTACAATTTTTGATGCAATGCTTTGCAGCAGGGCTAATTCCTGCAATAAAAATAGAGTATATGGGAGAGGTTGCAGTGTCGTGGCACCAGCACCAGTGCCTAAGGCCCAATTTTTCTGCCCCTGTTTAACAGGGGCGTTTAATTACAATTTTTGATGCAATGCTTTGCAGCAGGGCTAATTCCTGCAATAATAATTACAATTCTTGATATAATATTTCACAGGAAGGCCCGTTCCCGTGCCCACCCAGAGTAACTGTGAGGACTTATAGTGTTGTGGCACCAGCACCACAACCACCAAAGGTCAATTTTTCTACCACTGTTCAACAATGGCATGTAATTACAATTCTTGATATAATCGTTCACAGCAGGGCTCTCCAGCGCCCACCAAGAGTCACTTTGAGGGCTTACAATGTTGTGGCAAAACCAACACCTTGTTCCGCCATTTCTGCAGAGCATATAGGGCAGGCCCCTACTTTCAAACATCCAACTTAAAAAACATCTCCTACTTGCAAACGGAGACAACAGCAAGTGAGATGAAAAAAGATGTACGACAAAACAAATTATACTGGGGTGATAACCCTTCACTATGTTTTCCAAAAAGATTAAAAATAGTTTTTTTGACTGGAGCTACACTTTAAAAAAATGTACCAGTTGAAAATTACAAACAGATTCAACTTAACACAACAAACCTACACAGTCCCTGTCTTGTTTGCACCGCCTGTATACTGCTGTTCTGAGTATATAGGGCCTGGGGGCCACACGCATTTCCTTTTTTTAATATGGGTACTGGGTTCCCCTTAATATGCGTACAAGACCCAAAGGGGCTGGTAATGGGCAGGGAGGGCTACCTATGCCATTTTTCTCAATGATTTTCAACCATATTGCAGGAACCAGATATAACATTAAAACCGCAAGCAGTTTTAAATGATGTTATTTCCGTTTAATGTCATTTTGTGCAGGGACTGTTCTAAACGCGGGAAACACGTGGCACTTCACAGGCATACTACAGACACCCCCCAGGCACCATATTTAAAGGAATATTTCACTTTTTTCACTTTAATCGTCATTAAAATCAGTGCTCCTGCCAAAACGGCAATTTTTAAAAACATTTTAGGCATTGACCCATGTCCCCTGGGGCAGGAGCCAGGTCCCCAAACCCTTTTTAGGACAGTATCTTGCATATTAGCCGTTAAAATTAGCACTTTTAATTTCGAACGTTCTAGTCCCATAGACTTCAATGGGGTTCTAAAGTTCGTACGAATTTGGGGTCCGTTCGAAAGTTCTGGTGCGAACCGAACTGGGGGGTGTTCGGCTCATCCCTAGTACCAATACCCATATCAGCCCACACGAATGCTAAGGGGCATGGGGGTTCCCATTAGGGGTACTGTTGAGGCATTTTAAACATAGAAATCTGTCTGCAGGTGAAGATAACAAACATCCATAACTGTATTATTAAAGTATAACTAAAGGCAAGTTTTTTTTTCAATTGGAATAGAGTAGGGGAGGGCTAAAACTAATTGCCATTGTATGTCAGAAACATTCCCCTTCCCTTCCTGTCCTAAAGACTCAACATGAAATGAGAAGATATTATTCCAATGTGAACAATGGTACTCACTGAAAGATTTTTCCTCTTATAGCCAGGAATTGGCTATTATGCCTGCAATTCAGAGACATTTTGCAGTGTTATTAATGTGGGGTTGGCTCCATCTTGTGTTGGCTGGACTCTATGTGTCAGTTCCTTTTCTTTTGACAAAATTCAGGGCAGAGCATCGTGGGATGTGTAGTTCAGAATGCTGACGTTTCCATCCCAACGGGACTGGCTTGAACTACGACTACCAGATTGCTGGGAATAAAAGAACAGACTGTTGGGAGAGGATATAAAAAGGGCTGGAGAGGCCTACATCACTCTCTTAGGATGCTGGTTTGAATCTGCCAACAGGGAGCTCTGTGTCATTGTGAGCTGCTGCTGATTTGTGGCCTATGTAGTGGGCAGCTGCACCCAGGAGGACATCTGCGGACAGTATTGTTTCTCTCCTCCAGCAGACCGGAGGCTGTTCCAGGCTATCCAGCAATGCCTGCACTTCAGATCCAGATAGGCCACAGCGTGGTGTGGTGGACACCAGACACAAGTTCCCAGAGCCAGGATTCAGAGGGAGTTCCTGAAAGAGTCTCATTCATCACCTGCATTGTTCCAGCAGTGTCTGTATCCAGTGTGGTGAGCGTGCATAGCCCATTTAGATTTTTTAGAACACTGCATACAGACATCATTTAATCCACCCAGGTTTCTGGTACTTGTGGTGCCACTGGAAGCCAGTTCATATATTCTTTAGAACACTGTATGCAGACATCCATGCCCTGTTCACATATTTGCTAATCTGACTGGATATGACACAGTTAAGATCATACAGGAAGAGTGTAAAGTAAAATAAGGATACATTTACAGATCCACCAAATCTGTTTTCCCCTATTTCCAAGGATCACCTTGATCACATTATTACAAAGCTAGCTGAAGACTTCTGGATTTCAAGTAATAGCACTTCAATCTTTTTTTAACCTCTCTTCTGCTCAAGTGACTGAAGTTATTTTAGCACAGAGTGCCTGCTCATATTTCTCTGGAACTTTATTTAAAGGAGCCAGCCAACTTGAATAGTTTGCATATTGTTTGTCATGTTGTAATATTGTTAATGGTCTGTTGAGGAAATAGAAGGAAGTGAGCCTGACATAGGAAATAAAGTGCCAGTTCCCTCCCCTTCTGCTGACCTGTTCACATAGGTTCTATAATATATGTAAGGTCAAATTGAATTTGAGTCATACTGTGTATTCTGTTTCCTTGCTACAGAAGGGTCTCAAGTCACTAAGTTTGCCTTTCATAAATAGAGTGTTCAGAGAAGAATACTTTTACCATTCGCAGTGTGTTTTACATTTTTCTGTGTTCTCATTAATACAGTAAACAACTTGAACTATTTCACTGATAGTGTGAGTCTCTTATTATTGTTGCAGTTAAAATTACTGAACCCAGGGTGTCAGAGGTGATGGAGGATTTGCAGAGTTGGGGTAACCAGTAAGGTACAGAGTTTATTAACAGCCTTTACGAGGGTAGCGCTACACTCTGTTCTGGTGACAGCTTCAAATTTTGTATTTATCTTCAGTTCCATTTCGTTAAACTGTTGATCATGACAGTTATGCCTAGTACACATGGGCCAAATATCAGGCGACATCCGGCCAGTTCAATAAAAAACATACGACATTCAGCTTGTGTGTATGTCAGCCTGTCCAACAGAAGCCGGGTTGACTTCTGTCGGACGAGCATGCTGGAAAATCAGAAGCTGATGGGCTCCCAATCAGTGCTCTTAGCCAATGGCTGAGAGCGCTGACCCGAGTGTTCTGGCAGGGGGCTCTGTCAGAACATAACAGTCCAGCAGGAGAGATCGCTGTACTAATGTTGGATTAGTCTGTACCAGGTTTTAGAGAGAGTGAATCTCCCTAAGGCTGGATTCACACTAGAGCACGGAGCTTCTCACTGCAGGGGGTCCAGTGCATCTCCATTCACCGGTTCAGGCCCGATTTTATCTCAAATTTTCGGCTGCTTTTGAACCTAAAATTGACCAAAAAATGCACAGGACTCCTGAAGGAGGCACAGACAGCAATAAAGGTTCAAAACCTTCTGGTCATCCTGCTTGGTACTGAAAACAACTGTATGCCTAAAGTAATCTTCCTCAGTCTATCAATACAGATATTTTCTGTAAAATAGGTTAACTTATCCTTTAAATTTCAACATTAATTTTCCAGCAGACCAATTTGTCCTCTGTGGCTCACAAATTAATTTTAGCATCTCAGATACCAAGGACTAACCTCATCCCTTTCCACTACTACAGAATAACAATGTCTATCACAATATTTAATATTTTAGCATAATTGTTAGTACTCCTGCACACAAATACTCTATAACCACATAGCAAACCTCTTTAAACTGTAGTGTTTAATTTGCAGAACTACAAACAGCTGTCAGTTTTTGCTTTTTCCTCCTGTAACATTTGGAGTAAAAATCCAGCAATTTTCACGCCCTATCATGATATCAAGATTGCTAACTGGAAGTATTGCGGCCAGGCTTCTGGAGGGGGGTAAAATAGTCTACAGGTTTGACAATAAATTAAATCAACATTTTACAAAGCTGCATAGTTTAGGGCCCCTTAACTGTATAGGCTATTTTCTTGCCCCTTCTTCCCTGACAATTTCTGTCCTTGGCAATGGTCCCTGGACCCTAGAAATATTCTGAATATGCTGACAGCTCTCCTGCCACCTGTGCCTTACACATTTTATGTTAAGATCAATGACAATAGGGAGCCCCAGCAAAGTGTTGTTTTTGGGACTTTGTCTTTGTTTCAAAGTCAACAGTATTCCGTAAATAATAGATTTTTTTACATAATCAATTTCCACCTAATGCAAAAGCACCTGGAACCTATAATGTTTACCAACTGTATTGAAAAATATTGCCCCGACTCATTTAATATTAGCTGTATTTAAACATAAATTGAATTGAAAATAAATAAATAAATATATATATATATATATATATATATATATATATATATATATATATACACAATATGTATATATCCCTGATACAGCTAAAACACCCCAATAATTGGCTTCAGCCCCAAAAATTGTACATAACAAAATCCACAGGGGAAAATGGGGAGGAAAGAACACTGCGACTTTGCAATACCAGAGAAAAGTATAACACATGATGTATCATAAAAAGCAAGGATTTTATAAAGAAATTATAAAAAAAAAATTACCCCTGTAACAACACTATTAGGGCAAGTGAATATAAAAATAGTTAAAAAAATAAGTTACGCATAAAATAAAAGTTTCATACAACATATAGCAATATTCCTGATTGTAAGATTCCAAGACGCTCCAATGCATTTCAACCTTGACAGTCTTCCTCAGGAGGTTGCCCTTGGATAAGTCAAGAAGCTCTCTAGGGTACAGAGGTATAGTGAATATGCATATATACCAAAAGGTAGCTGAAGAAGAGAAAGGATGGTAATTCATCCTCAAAGCCTCAACTTACCAGCATGCCTCCAATCAGCCTGCTGTTGCCACAGCTGTGAGACTCCACATTTGGCACAATTTGTATTGGCTTCCTCAATTCACATGATCTTCTCCTCTCATTTTTATATCTTGCACCACCACAGCTTTCCCCAGCTTCCTCTGTAAACCCTTGAGTTTTTCACCTTAATGCATAGAATTCATTAAGATGAAAGACCTTCTGTATTGCAGAAGCCCCCCAGAGCCCCCCTTTTACTTACCTGTACCAAATTGTTCTAGTTCCAGTTGCTGTCCCGGGTCCTCATTGGATAGATTGATAGCAGCAGAAGCCATTGGCTGCAAAAGTCCAGAGAATCACAAGAGAGATATACACCACCGCTCAAAGGCAGGTCCTGGGAACTCAGAGATAATTGCTCCAGGTGAAGGAACCTGGGTGCGAGCCACAGCATGCAGATAATGTGGATAATGACAGAACTCTGGGTGGCCACACTCCAATGCTAAAACGATGCTTTATTCAAATAATGTTTAGGACACAGCAAATGACATCACAGCGAAAGATGCTAACAACTGATGCGTTTCGCACTAAGCCTAGTGCTTACTCATAGCTGGTTCACGCGTCAGCTGTTAGCATCTTTCGATGTGATGTCATTTGCTGTGTCCTGAATATTATTTGAATAAAGCATCGTTTTAGCATTGGAGTGCAACCGTCCAGAGTTCTGTCATTATCCACAGAAGCCATTGGCTCCCGCTGCTGTCAATCAAATCCAATGACGCAGGAATGGGACTGAGTTCTCCTGTCTGTGTCAATGGATGCAGCAGCAGGATTTGATAGAGCACCCACACGAGTGTCCCCACTCCGTGGGGGCACTCGAGAAGAGGAGGGGCCAGGAGCGCCACGGAGGGACTCCAGAAGAGGAGGATCGGGCCACGCTGTGCAAAACCCTTAAACATAGGAGGTAAACTGGAAATAGTAATTGGGGGAGGGGGTTGGCAGAAGGTCTAGGCCCTTGTACACACGGTCGGAGATTCCGACGGAATGTTTCCTATCGGACCGTTTTGTCGGATATTCCGACTGTGTGTGGTCTGCATAGGACTGTTTCCGTCTGAATATCCGACGGACCAAGTTTTCCAACTTACTCCGATCATGTGTAGCCTACTCCAACGGACAAAGTGCCACGCATGCTCAGATCAAATTCCTATACCAAAGCTATTGGCTACTAGCCTGAACTGCGTGGCACTTTGCTCGTTGGCGTAGGCCTACACATGATCGGAGTAACGTTGGAAAACTTGGTCCGTCGGATATTCCGACGGAACTTAGTCCCCTATGCAGAACATCACTCCGGATCCAAATCCGTCCGATAGGAAATTTTGTCGGAATCTCCGACCGTGTGTACAAGGGCCTAGGAGAGTAAAATTACATTCATAGAATTTTTCTTACATACCTGCATATAGAAATATTCTCCAGACAAACATTTTAGGGTATTTAAATGAGGATCTTTCACATTTAAAATCATTTCTACAACAGCTGTTACAAGCAACTGTCACATAATTGTTGCTGGATTGGGTTATATTATTTTTCATTTAACAGCTGTTTAAGTTTCTCTTTTTTAACTTAAAACGGTCCACATCCCATGGAATTAGCATTGTACCTGTGTGTCATTTTTTTTAGCTAAATATTAAAATACACCAAGAGACCATCTGTGTGTTCCAGTACATTTTATTTTTGTATGAATTAAAATTAGTTTGCCAGTGAGTGTGTCTTTTTACTAGCTGTGGTACTAGAGCGGTAAATAACAATGTAATTAATATTCCGATTTTCAGGGTTTTAATAGCTTATCATTTCTTTTCTTGAGATCTAATTGTGCATATTGAGAAATAATGTGTTTGACTTTATATACAGTATTTACATGATGAGACTGAGAAGCTGACATTTATCATATGACTATCTTATGATATAGGTTAGATTGGATAAAAGATATGTCTTAAAAATGGTCTACCCTCATAAAAGAGAAAAACAAAAACTACCTGTACATGTAGTAAAAACTAGGAGAAGATGTATTGTCCTTACCAGGGCTTTTTCAGCTGGAACTTGGTGAAACTCAGTTCCACCACTTCTGGCTCAGGCCCTCTGCTTTCTGCTCACCACTATCACTTGTAAACACAGAATGACAGAATTACAAATGACAGCCGCAGAGCTGATCTCCTGAGCGGCTCCCACTGTGCAGAGGAAGGTGAGTTACATACAGAAGTCCAAGCTGAAGAGGGGTTAAAGTGAGACTTGGATAGGGGATGCAGAGATAATCAGCTATGGAAGAAGGCTGAACACTACACTCCTGTAGTGTACCCCTGAACTTTGCACTGTGTGTAGTGCACCCCTGAACTCTGAACTATGTATGTAGTGCACCCCCAAATTCTGCATGTAGTGTACCCCTGAAATCTACATGTAGCGCACACTGGAACTCTACACGTAGTGCACCCCTATACTCTGCACTGCGTAACACCTTCCCCCTGAACTCTACACTCTGTATGTAATGCACTCCTGGTATTTAATGTCCCTTTTAAGAATTTGACCACACCCGCTATTTGATACTTTTTTTTTAGAGGGTGTGTGTTTGTGGAGGGGAGGGGGGTCATGGTGGAGTTACTGCACCTATTTTCTGAGAAAAATAAGTCCTGGTCTGTACAGTCCATAGCAGAAAGAAAAAAAGATTTGCATCAGTAGTTTTAAGGGAGCTTTGTTAACAAAGTTTGTTAGACAATATATTTGAGTAAACACTATTATGAAGAAGGAGGAATCAGCACAAGTCAGTTATAATGTTTTTAAAAAGCACAAATCAGTGTTGCATTCTTATAATTTTTCCAAACTTTGAATGTGCCCTGGGCCATTGTTAAAGTGTATGTAAAACCAAACATTTTGTCTTCCCATTTTGGATAGCATAGGGACCTGTGTCATTTATTTTTCTTCACTTTCTTCCCAGAATACACAGCACAGCACAGCAAAGTAATTTTTCTTTAGCAAGGTGAAATATCGTTTTATACAGTTGTCATTGGAACATTTACCCCATTGGAAGTTTTCTCCCCACCGTCTTTACCTGTGACTACCCAAAATGTTGGATTTCTCATCACTTTCTGTGCTGGTGACATGGTTACAATGACCAATAGCGAGGGTAATTCTCCCCAGCAGGAAGATAGTCAGCAACAAAAGCCAGGCAGTGATTCTATCCCTTCTTCATTTTATCCAAATTTAAGTCAATATGGGATTGGCTTTACATACACTTTCAAATTATGTTAAACAAGGTAAAAACCTTTCACCTGGAATTCCTCTCAGCTGTCATTGTACTGGAAGCTGCTAAATGGAAAGCAAAAGCTAATAAACTGCATAGGAAGAGATTTGGGTCGAAACTGTATTTATAATTGTGATGGCTAGTGCTTTGGACAATCAACACTGATGCTGCCTTTTGTGTTGCTTTACAGCAAGGCTTCCCGTCAGTTTATTTTTTTCATTTATTTTGTGGGTATATTGTTTTTTTATGTACGTTGATAGGGACTCTCTTGTTTTAGAGGTAGTATTTTGAAGTTTTTCATTTTTTTGTTCTTTTTTACACTGGTTGTGTCTTTTGAATTGGGAGTGCTCAAGTGCAGCATTTGCTTGTACTGACCATTATTATTATATATACAGTATATAGCACTGTTAATTTAATCAGTGCTTTACATATACAGTATATTTTACATTTCCATCAGCCTCTGCCCTCAAGGAGATTACAATCTAAGGTCCCTAACTCACATTCAGTACATACAAATACTAGGGCCTATTTACCTACCAGCATTGCCTTTGGATTGGGGGAGGAAATCAGAGTACCCAGAGGAAACCCATGTAGGAACAATGGGAACATGCAAATTCCAGGCAGGTAATGCTGTGGTTGGGATTTAAACTGATGACTCTAGTGCTGCAAGCCGGAAGAGCTAACCCCTTAGCCACTGTGCTGCCCTATGGTTTTTGTTTTTTTCATGGAGCTGCCTTTTGTTCACAGCAAATTGCTACATTGCTTGAAAGGAAAAACAAATCTAGGTTCAGAAGTGAGAACAGTGTGCACCTAAAATACCTAAAATTATATCAGTTATTATTCACTGCACCCTCCTATCCCCACAGAAAAAAGTTAAGCATACACTAGCTGGACTTGTTATCCCTGTCTATGTCCTGCTGTTATGCAGTTCTGTATCCTCTGCAGTATCTTAAACCTTGACTCTGCTCTTATTCTCTTAGTAAATTTGGGCTTCACCTTGCTCATCACAATTGTCCCCCTGCTGGGCAATTTTATACTGCTGTGGTCTCCTAACTCCTGTAGTATAACTTCTGTCTGTACTCTTGTCTCTAGTACATTTTGGCCTATTCTCCCTAATTAAAAATGTCCTTCTGGTGGACAGTTTTATGTTGCAATAATTCTTTAATGCTTGAGAGTTTGATAGAAATTATCCAGCAGCTATTTTTTTTTTTCCAAATGAAAATAAATCAGATTTGGGTGCTGCACTTTTTGGTTTGTTAACCAAGCTAATTGTAAAATAAAAAAAACATTACACCGAAATATGCACTACCAATCCACATTGTTGCTGAGACCATCTGTGAAAATCTTACTATTCTGTAACATCATGCAGAGCTTTATGGAATCTCCCATGTTTTTTTACCTAAACCCCAGGCAAAATCCAAAAAAACACTTAAAGTCTCAAAAGAGAGAGGAGAACAGAAAAGTATAAGCATAACGTGAATGTAAAACTTATTAGTTATCAATGTTTTTAATTCATAGATTTTTCAATAAACATGTTCCTTTTTTTTTTTTTGGAACATTCATATTGAGCAAAAATTGGTGATCCTCTCAGTCCCATTTGTGTACATCCAGCAGAGATCTCTGCAGGTGATGGCTGGCTGGGAAGACAACCATGAATAGCTGTGGCTGCTGCCGACCAGTCATTGAAGTTTACAGAGCTCAGTGGCTGCAGCTAGGCGCTCACAGGTGGCAGAAACAGCTGATGTCATTCATGTCTTCCTGCTGCTGTCATTTGCCCTGATGGTAGTCATTCATGTGTATGTAACCTTAACTACTATCGCTAGGACCATCTCAAGCTGCTAAAAAAAATCTGTTTATTGCTGATGCTGTCACAGTTTTAGAAATTTCCCCTCACTTCCTGTTACTGGGTCTATTAATAAATGTTTTCACACTTGTACTTTGGATTCAATTGGAAAAATGCATGAATCTTGTTTGAGACATTTACAAATATACTACATTAAAGAGGAAGTAAAGGCACTTTGTATATATTTTTTTTAAATACAACCTGAAAGGCAAAGGCGTAATGAGCTAGTATGCATAGCATACTAGCTCATTATGAATAACTGAGAACGAAGCCCCTGAAGCAGTCCTCCTTCTTCATCTTCACCGCTACCATGTATCCCGGAGTGACTTCCGGGTCTCGCTGCTCTGGCGCTGTGATTCGCCAGAGCCGCGATGACGTCACTCCCACGCATGGGAGCCGACACGAGCAGCATATCGCCGTGATCTGCAGCCTGCTCAGTGCACCTGCGCACCACTGTCTATGGCACATGCGCCGTAGACAGCGGTGCCTGTCTTTTTGTAAATATCTCCTAAACCGTGTAGGTTTAGGAGATATTTCTTGGACCTACAGGTAAGCCTTAATCTAGGCTTACCTGTAGGTCAAAGTGGTTTGTAAGGGTTTACAACCACTTTAACCACTTGCCGACCGCCGCACGACGATGTACGTCGACAGAATGGCACGGGCAGGCATATGGGCGTACCTGTACGTCCCTGCCTTCCCGCGGGTGGGGGGCCCGATCGGGCCCCCCCCCGGTGCCTGCGGCGGTCGGTATTCGTTCGGGAGCGATCCGGGATGAGGGGGCGGCCATTCATTCATGGCCACCCCCTCGCGATCGCTCCCGACGAATGGAAATCCTTCGTGACATCACTTCCTCTCCTGTAATGTAAACACAGGAGAGGAAGTGATGTAATCTCTCCTCCGTGTCGGTATTTTTCGTTCCGACACCGAGGAGAGAGGATCGGTGAGTTGCACCAACACGACACTTCACAGTAGAACATGCCAGGCACACTCACACCCCCCCTTTACCCCCCGATCACCCCCCCCCAATTACCCCTGCCCCCCCAGTCACAGTGACACCAATGCATTTTTTATTTTTTTTGCATTGGTGTCATTTGTGACTGTAATAACTGTTAGGGCAGTTAGGGTTAGCCCCCTTTAGTTCTAATGTACCCCCCTAACCCCCCCAATAAAGGTTTAACCCCGTGATCACCCCCCGTCGCCAGTGTCACTAAGGCTGGGTTCACATTGCAGCGGTTTATGAGAACGGATGTGATTCGCACCGCACTGCAGTGCAAATCACATCCGATCTCTGCGATTCGAGTGCAGCCATTCGCCGCACCCGCCGCACCCGCCGCAAATTCGCACGGGACCCTTTTTTTGGTCCGCAGCAGAATCGGATCGCATGGGTGTTCACACCATGAGATCCGAGTTTGCAGATCGCACTGCGATATGCGAACTGATCTGGGGGTGTCATTAACATTTCACTGACACTCCCAGCAGTTCGCATAGGGCAGTGTGAACTGCCGCCGAGAGGCATGCGATGCGGGAACCCGCCGCGGATTGGTGGCGTTCCCGCATCGCTCCAGTGTGAACCCAGCCTAATAAGCGATAGTTTTTCTGATCGCTGTATTAGTGTCACAGGTGACGCTAGTTAGGCAGGTAGGTATTTAGGTTCGCCGCAGCTTTTTATAGTGCCAGGGACCCCCATATACTACCGCATAAAGCCCCCTGATTGCCCCCTAGTTAACCCTTTCACCAGTGATCACCATATAACTGTTACAGGTGACGCTGGTTGGTTAGTTATTTTTTTATAGTTTCAGGGCACCCGCCATTTATTACCTAATAAAGGTTTAACCCCCTGATCACCCGGCGGGTGTCATTTGTGACTGTAATAACTGTTAGGGCAGTTAGGGTTAGCCCCCTTTAGTTCTAAGGTACCCCCCTAACCCCCCCAATAAAGGTTTAACCCCGTGATCACCCCCCGTCGCCAGTGTCACTAAGGCTGGGTTCACATTGCAGCGGTTTATGAGAAAGGATGTGATTCGCACCGCACTGCAGTGCAAATCACATCCGATCTCTGTGCGATTCGAGTTCAGCCATACAGATAGTATGGCTGAATTCGCGTTGCACCCGCCGCACCCGCCGCAAACTCGCACGGGACCCTTTTTTTGGTCCGCAGCAGAATCGGATCGCATGGGTGTTCACACCATGCGATCCGAGTTTGCAGATCGCACTGCGATATGCGAACTGATCTGGGGGTGTCATTAACATTTCACTGACACTCCCAGCAGTTCGCATAGGGCAGTGTGAACTGCCGCCGGGAGGCATGCGATGCGGGAACCCGCCGCGGATTTGTGGCGTTCCCGCATCGCTCCAGTGTGAACCCAGCCTAATAAGCAATCGTTTTTCTGATCGCTGTATTAGTGTCACAGGTGACGCTAGTTAGGCAGGTAGGTATTTAGGTTCGCCGCAGCTTTTTATAGCGCCAGGGACCCCCATATACTACCGCATAAAGCCCCCTGATTGCCCCCTAGTTAACCCTTTCACCAGTGATCACCATATAACTGTTACAGGTGACGCTGGTTGGTTAGTTATTTTTTTATAGTTTCAGGGCACCCGCCATTTATTACCTAGTCTCACTAGTGTACCCCTAAATTTAGGGGTGTCTACTTTCCAAAATGGGGTCATTTGGGGGGGGGTTTGTGCCATCTTGGCATTTTATGGCCTTCAAAACTGTAACGCCCTTAGAAAGCCTGAAGGCGGTGCTTGGTTTTCGGGGCCCCGTACGCGGCTAGGCTCCCAAAAAGTCCCACATATGTGGTATCCCCGTACTCAGGAGAAGCAGCAGAATTTATTTTGGGGTGTCATTTCACATATGCCCATGGCATGTGTGAGCAATATATCATTTAGTGACAACTTTGTGAAAAAAAAAAAAAAAAAAAAAGTTTGTAATTTTCCCGCAACTTGTGGCAAAATATAAAATATTCCATGGACTCAACATGCCTCTCAGCAAATAGCTTGGGGTGTCTACTTTCTAAAATGGGGTCATTTGTGGGGGTTTTGTGCCATCTTGGCATTTTATGGCCTTCAAAACTGTAATAGGTAGTGAGGAGTGAAGTCAAATATTTACGCCCTTAGAAAACCTGAAGGCGGTTCTTGGCTTTCGGGGCCCCGTACGCGGCTAGGCTCCCAAAAAATCCCACACATATGGTATCCCCGTACTCAGGAGAAGCAGCAGAATTTATTTTGGGGTGTCATTTCACATATGCCCATGGCATGCGTGAGCAATATATCATTTAGTGACAACTTTGTGAAAAAAAAATAAAAAAAAATTAAAGTTTGTAATTTTCCCGCAACTTGTGGCAAAATATAAAATATTCCATGGACTCAACATGCCTCTCAGCAAATAGCTTGGGGTGTCTACTTTCTAAAATGGGGTCATTTGTGGGGATTTTGTGCCATCTTGGCATTTTATGGCCTTCAAAACTGTAATAGGTAGTGAGAAGTGAAATCAAAAATGTACGCCCTTAGAAAGCCTGAAGGCGGTGCTTGGTTTTCGGGGCCCCGTACGCGGCTAGGCTCCCAAAAAGTCCCACATATGTGGTATCCCCGTACTCAGGAGAAGCAGCAGAATTTATTTTGGGGTGTCATTTCACATATGCCCATAGCATGTGTGAGCAATATATCATTTAGTGACAACTTTGTGTAAAAAAAATAAATACATTTTTTTTTGTCATTATTCAATCGCTTGAGGCAAAAAAATAAAATATTCAATGGGCTCAACATGCCACTTATCAATTTCCTTAGGGGGTCTACTTTCCCAAATGGGGTCATTTGGGGGGTTTTGTACTGCCCTGCCATTTTAGCACCTCAAGAAATGAGATAGGCAGTCGTAAACTAAAAGATGCGTAAATTCCAGAAAACGTACCTTAGTTTGTAGATGTGACAACTTTTGCGCAAACCAATAAATATACAGTTATTGACTTTTTTTTTACCAAAGACATGTGGCTGAATACATTTTGGCCTAAATGTATGACTAAAATTGAGTTTATTGGATTTTTCTAATAACAAAAAGTAGAAAATATAATTTTTTTTCAAAATTTGCGGTCTTTTTACGTTTATATTGCAAAAAATAAAAATCGCAGAGTCAGTCAAATACCTTTAAAAGAAAGCTCTATTTGTGGGAAGAAAAGGACGCAAATTTCGTTTGGGTACAACATTGCATGACCGCGCAATTACCAGTTAAAGCAGCGCAGTGCCAAAGTGTAAAAAGACCTCTGGTCATTTACCAGCAAAATGGTCCGGTCTGAAAGTGGTTAAGTGAGAGAAAACCCTCCATTATTGAGAAGACAGTGTAGCACCTCCTTAGCCTTAAACAGGGTAAGTGCTCCCCTGTTGGATTGGTGGGGCAGCATTTTGATTCTGGTCCTTGGTGTATGAAAGGGTGAAAAAGAAGTTGGGTCAGAGTCACTTTAGTTTATTTATCTTTTAATGCTTAACTCCACAATAGGAGAGAAGGTTTAGGTGTACGGGATACTAGAAAATAGCACACAAATGGAGGATATTTATTGTAAAGTAGTGCTAGGCCATTTAAGAGTGACCTCTTGATAAATGCTTGAGGAAGAAAAACAGCCAGACAGATCTATTATCATGTAAAAACATTCACAGTCTTTCTTCAGTTGTATTGAATAAGTCTCTTTGGAAGCGATCAAAAATACTTTAATCTGTGAGCAATGAATGCTTCTTACAATGTCCAGATGGTAGTTTCTAATGCAGATCCTCTGTGACACCTTTCAGCAAGAATATCCCTATTAAGGCCCAGCTGCCTTCAGTAAATTATTCCAGTTTTGGTTTGTGGGCCTTTATCACATGCCTCAGGGCTGAAACATTTGTCTCCCCAAGCTATTCCGCTAAAATGCAGCCCTTCAAGGATTGGCTGTGTCAGATAAATATTCATAACAAAAGGAACCTGACCCTTCTGCACTAAGGCAACCAGATCTTTCAAATGAAATCTGGGGACATATTTTTTATTTATTTTTATTGGCAAATGGTAAACTATTTTATAAGCATTTTTTCCTCAAATTATATATGCAGTGTATGTGGTATGTGTTTATGGAATGATTGTATGATATATATGTTTTTTCTCACATTTCGTCTGTGAGATAAAAAAAAAGGCACTTCTTAGAATTTGTGCAAAGTTTAGGAGTGCGTTACATAAAGAATACAGGGCTAAGGAGCGCACTACATAAAGAATACAGGGCTAAGGAACGCACTACATAAAGAATACAGGGCTAAGTAGTGCTCAGGAGCTTGCCTTTTTGGGTGTCAGGCGCCTGAATTACAGCAGTGGGGGGTGTTTTTGAAGCACCTGATTAGAGTCAATGACTCTAATAGGTGTCAAAAAGGTGACGCCTTGGTGCTTGCAGTTCACCCAGTTGTTCTAGAACAGCAAATGAATATTACCTTTCCTAACATGAAGCGCCTCTCTGCCAATCAGGTGCTTGGGTCTGTTACCTGTCTCCTGATTGGCTGAAACTACCGGCGCTGTGATTGGACGCCTGATGGGAGAGTGCAGGAGGAGATTAATAGAGGACACCGGTCGGAGGACACCGGTCGGAGGACACCGCTCATCGCCGCTATCCGCTGCCCCACTGAGACAGGGTAAGTGTCGGGCAGATGGCGAGCGGGCAGGGGGCTCACAGTGGCTGCACTGGATGTCACAGTGGCAGCATTGGATGGGCCGAGTGGCAGCATTCAATGAGCAGAGTGGCAGCATTTGATAGCACAGTTGCTGCATTTGATGGGCACAGTGGCAGCGTTTGGGCACAGTGGCAGCGTTTGATGGCACAGGGGCAGCATTTAATGGCACTGTGGCAGTGTTTGATGGGCACAGTGGCTGCATTTGATGGGCACAGTGGCTGCGTTTGATGGGCACAGTGGCTACATTTGATGGGCACAGTGGCTGCATTTTATGGACACAGTGGCAGCATTTGATGGGCACAGTGGCAGCAATTGATGGGCGCAGTGACAGCAATTGATGGGCACAGTGCCAGCATTTGATGGGCACAGTGGCAGCGTTTAATGGGCACAGTGGCTGCATTTGATTGGCATAGTGGCAGCGTTTGATACAGGGGCAGCATTTAATGGCACAGTGGCAGCGTTTGATGGGCACAGTGGCAGCATTTGATTGGCACAGTGACAGCATTTGATGGTCACAGTGGCAGCATTTGATGGGCACAGGGCAGCATTTGATGAGCACAGTGAAAGCATTTGATGGGCACAGTGGCAGTGTTTGATTGGCACAGTGGCAGCGTGTGATGGGCACAGTGGCTGCAATTGATGGGCACAGTGGGGCATTTGATGGGCAAAGTGGCAGCTTTTGGGCACAGTGGCAGTGTTTGGGCCCAGTGGCAGCGTTTGATGGCACAGGGGTAGCATTTAATGGCACAGTGGCAGCATTTGATGTGCACAGTGGCTGCATTTGATGGGCACAGTGGCTGCGTTTTATGGGTGCAGTGGCAGCATTTGATGGGCACAGTGGCAGCATTTGATGGGCACAGTGACAGCGTTTGATGGGCACAGTGGTAGCATTTGATGGGCACAGTGGCAGCATTTGATGGGCACAGTGACAGCGTTTGATGGGCACAGTGGCAGCATTTCATGGGCACAGTGGCTGCGTTTGATGGCACAGTGGCTGCAATTGATGGGTTTTTTTCAGTTTGTTTACACCCCCCCAAAAATTTTGAGCACTAGCTGTCACTGGTCCACACTAAGAAGAAGAGCAGGGAATCCTTAAAGTTAACCTAACTTAACCACTTTCAGACCGGACCAATTTGCTGGTCAAAGACCAGACCACTTTTTGCGATTCGGCACTGCGTCGCTTTAACTGACAATTGCGTGGTCGTGCGACGTGGCTCCCAAACAAAATTAACGTCCTTTTTTTCCCACAAATAGAGCTTTCTTTTGGTGGTATTTGATCACCCCTGCGGTTTTTATTTTTTGCGCTATAAACAAAAACAGAGCGATAATTTTGAAAAAAACGCATTATTTTTTACTTTTTGTAATAATAAATATCCCCCAAAAATATATAAAAAAACATTTTTTTCCCTCAGTTTAGGCCGATACGTATTCTTCTACATATTTTTGGTAAAAAAAAACGCAATAAGCGATTATTGATTGGTTTGCGCAAAAGTTATAGCGTTTACAAAATAGTTTTATAGCATTTTTTTAAATAATTTTTTATTATTTTTTTTTTACTAGTAATGGCGGCGATCTGCGATTTTTATTGTGACTGCGACATTGTGGGGGACCCATCGGACATTTTTGACACATTTTTGGGACCATTGTCATTTATACAGTAATCACTGCTATATAAATGCAGTGATTCCTGTGTAAATGACACTGGCAGTGAAAGGGTTAACCAGTGGGTGGCAGTGTAGGGGTTAAGTGTTCCTAGGGGTGTGTTACTAACTGTGGGGGGGTTGGGCTTTCATTTAGTGTACACTGATCTCTGCTCCAATCACATGGAGCAGAGATCAGCATCACTAGTTGCTAGGCAGAATGGAAAAATGTTGTTTATACAGCATTTCCTCCATTCGGCCGCTCCGTGAGACGATCGCGGGGATGCCCGCGGCGATCGAGTCCGCGGGTCCCGCGACCGGACTCACGGGGGTCCCGACCAGCGCGTACGCCAATATGTACGTGTACGCCAATATGCCTGCCCGTGCCATTCTGTCGACGTACATCGTCGTGCGCTGGTCGGGAAGTGGTTAAAATATTTTTTTTTAAATTAGGTAGAGGGGAATGACAAAGGAGACTTTGTATGTCTTTTCTGTCAAAAATTACAGTTTTGTCATCAGTGGCTGCTCAACAGCTAAAGAGAAGAAGCAAAAGACTCAGAAGAAGATCTGGAGAAGATAGCAGTGGCGACAATGCAGTGATGAGGGGCATGTTTGAGTTGCTGGAGGACTGCAGACTAGGGTATAATTGCCATAATATGGCAATTGGCAATATGGCAATTGCTTCAGGGCAAGGCTGATGATTTAGTCCCATTTTAAGAACTTTAGTATACTGTGTACTCATACTAGATCTGTTCTGTGATGGAAACAGCAACCTGTTGAAGCAGAACTCCACTCTCTCAATCAACATTAACTATTTTTAATTTTTGTGCTGCTAGCATTAGCAAATAGACAGGAAAGTATAACAAATGTACTTATTTTTCTTTACATTTCTTCAGTTACATCCTGGTTTCCATGCCAATGCAAATTATGTCATACATTCCTGGAGTCCTCAGAAGGGAAGTAGGGGTTTCTTCAGCTAAGCACACCCTTCTGCCTGCATGCCTGAGCTAAGGACAATTGAATTTCAGGAAGTAAATGCTACATGAATCTTCTGCCCCTACTCAAGATGGCCACAGCCAGAAATGCTAGGAGGTGTTTTTCTAAGTGATTTCTCAGAAAAATAAAGCATAGAGACATAGATGGATGGGTGAGTTTTCTTTAAATATTAAACAAGAATTAATGGCATTTTTGGTTTGTGGTGCTCAGATAGAGTGCAGTTCCGCTTCAAGGAACGCTACAGACATTTTCCAAAGAAGGGGGAAAGCAGTGCAAACAATTCATCTGGTAAACAACTGGTAAAGTCTAAAACGTGATATTCCTTTGCATTGGAGAAATCTCCACCAACTTCCTAATGAACAGGGGAGACAGAAAGTGAAATCTCCCCAGCAGGACAGAAAAAATAACCTGATGGTGTCTTACCCTTTTCCTTCTGTATCCAAAGCAAAATAAAAGGTTTTGGCTTTGCAAGCCAGATGCCTCAGGATTTTCTGAGAGTGCCCCACTGCAGCTATCCTCTCTTCTCCAATGCAATACAACAGTGCAGTAGGGAGAAGAGATAGAAGGATCCTGATTAGCTGTTGGATATGAAGGCGCACACATAGAAAGGGAAAGCTCTGCTATAAATTAAGCCAGAATCTGTGTGGCCAAGCAAACTGTTCTTTGGGTTAAACAGCAGGTAGCCCAACGAGGGAGATTGGGCAGATAGAGATGCAAAGGAAGTGCTGTGTGCTGTATAGGGTTCAGAAAGAGACTTCATTACACAGAGAGAGATTGTTTAGCAGAGAGCCTCAGAGAGACAAGGCTGGAACCAGGAGGCACTTCTGTTCTCTGAGCAGAAAGAAACCCATGAGGTGAGACAGGCTATGCTGTGTTCTGCAGGGAGGATAAAACCCCAGAGGGGAATGGGCTGCTGGCTGACACAGCTTCAATGATGAGGGGTAAATTGTCTACCTTTTACTTCTGCTAGGCTTGCTGGCTAACCTAGGACTTTGCTGTAATTAGGAGAATTCAGTCAGATCACTCTGAGGAGTTCCCCTGTGGATTACAAATGCTTTCAATTTGAGAGTGAGCGCACCAACAAAAGTGTAAAGGCCCCACTGCTGGCCGACTTTATACTTGTTCTTCCACTGGCCAGTGATATAGATAGGACCTAAAAACACTAGATAGGCCATACTATTAATACTTCTCCTAGTGTTCTCTTTCAGAGTTATTGTTTACTGTTTTATTACACAGTTGTCCGTTGAATTGTTCTGCTCTTATCTGCCAAGTACATTTGGCAAGGCCTTTTACAGGGCCTAAGAGGGAACAAAAGTCATACACTCTGTCTTAAGGATTATTTGTTCTTGTATATAATATTAAGTTTACCCTGTTGTTTCTGTAACTGTTTAAGCTTCACATTGCAGGGCTTACCCTGGGCCTAATAAAAGCTTTTGCATTTTTACTGTTGTGTCGGTTAGTGTCGGGTTTAGGCTATGGTGGGTCACCACAGGGAGCAGTAGTAGGAACCAATATTTCAGCAGCTCCATAGGGAGTCAGTAACACAACTGTCCTGTCCCTGTTATGCATTTTCTCTCATTTTCATTCTGGTAAAACCATTGCCACAGGACAAAAAGTGAGGGGAAATTACGCTAATGAAATACCAGATAGCAGTAAAAACCTGAAAAGGTTCTAACCTTTCTAAACTGTATCCAAAAAGACATATTTACATTAGTTGCAATAAAATGCAATTCAGGTAATCTAAAAATGTGAAACCTTTACAATTCAAATCCAACATTCAATGACCTTTAACATCCTGTAATTGCAGATGCATTTTCCTTTAGCAAGGAAAGCCTTCCTTGATAACAGAATTTCAAGCCAACAAAGCCTAAAACCCCAATTTATTAACATACACTCTTGTGCTGTACATAAAAGCATGCGTTAAAGAGATTGAGATCTTACTTCTTGTGCAGTAAATTGAGATTCCATTTTCATTTACATCAATCGCAGTCACTGCAGATGTCTTACTCTTTGATTTTTCTAATACGATAACAGATAATTTGCAAATATTCTAAAAACTGTTTGATAGACATTTATCTCCAAATTAATGCACCATGTGCCAATAAAAAGAACAGTAGAAAACTATGTGGAATAATCTCTTTTACTGTACTTTTTATGCACATATCAGTAAATGCACCTTCTAAGTTTTTATTCTTGTTAAACAGATCAGTCATTCACTGCTAACAGTTTAATAATTACAGTGTGAGTCAGAGCCCAAGCTGAGCATAGTAAAATACAGTGTATACTCCAAAATACGTCAAGCTGGGGTAATATAACTGTAATGCTGAATGTGAAACATACTCTTATGAACTGAAATGAATACAGGAATGAGAAACGCACAGAAAACTTAATGACTTTGCAAGAATTACATAAGATAAATGAATGAGAAGACAATGAAAATAATATGCATTGTACCAGTATAGCTTAGTAAATAAGGCAAGGAGCCAAGGGCAGAAACCTATACAACCAGAATTCATCTTTTAGTGACATAACTTCAGTAAAAAAATAAATAATTTCCAAAGGTTACTGCACTTTGCACTTCGGCTTTGTGCCAGGCTCTGCTTTAATGAATATGTCCATGTGTAATGCTACGCTAAATGGCAAAGCAGTCTAAGTGGCTAATTAGCCGCTGAATCGGTTTCAGAAGCAGTGTGAGTGTTCGCCCTCGGTGTTTCTCTGATCTGATGGTTTGCACAGCAGGTGAACAGAGACCAGATCATCTCTGATCACCTCTATGATCTTGGAGGACTGGAGCAACATCATGACCTCACTTCCAGTCTAGGGTAGAAGTAAACAATTTTTTTGCTCTTAACTACTTGCTGACGAGCCGCCGTCATTACACAGCAGTCGGTTCTCCTACGCAAAAATTGCTGTAGCTGTACGGTGGCTCACTAAAGGTTGAGTACAATGTTAATAAGCACACTACTTTATTATTAAGCCAATCACAGGGGGTGTGGCTTTCCTCCCAATAATCCTTTTTTAGGATCCCTATTGGCTTACTTTGAAATAGGCCCATTGCAAGTTCTAATGGATGGGAAATAAGTGGTCCTCTGAACCACTTTCTCAATTCATTGGGGCTGGCAAAGCAAACAATCTTTTTGTACCACACTCTATTTTAGAGCAAACCAGCCAGAAGCACATCTATGACTTATTTATAAAACATGACCAACAGATTGTAAGCCTCATCAGCAAAAAGACTCTTCCCCTGATCACAGGTATGACACAATATACATAAAGTACAGCTAAAGACTCCTGAATGATAAGTACCAAAAAGAGTAACTATGTGATGCACATGCCTTGGAATGTGAACAAAAACCTCCTTTACCTTCCCTGACTCAAATTCTCCTTTATTTGAGTTTCAGATGTTTGCCCTCCCAGACACTGCAGCCTAAAGGTATTCATAGGATTTCAGCAACAGAGGAAGTGCTGTCAATACAGAAAGCAGTGAGCAGGACTTGGTGTGATATTGCTGACAGCCACAGCAACATGCAACATTTACCTGGAGAAAACCAACGCAGTCACAAGAAGGACATGCAAACTCCAGGAAGGTAGTGTCATAGTTGGAATTCAATAACCCTAGTACTGCCAGGCAGAAATTCTAACCACTATGCCAAAACCCATGAACTCATCAGCTTTTTTTGATGCATTGTGATTGAAAATAGCCATTGAGAACATTATAAAAATGTCTTTGTAACTTGAATTTCCTAATTTAGGGCAAAGTAAACATGTCAGTGCTCACACAGGAAAAGGATACAAAATGATAAAATCAATAAAATCCAAAATTGCTCCAAATGTCTCTCGGACAATTATTATTATTATTATTATTATTATTATTATTATTATACAGGATTTATATAGCACCAACAGTTTGGTGCTTTACAATAAAAGGAAGACAGTACATTTACAATACAAGAGAGCTGTGAGAGTCCTGCTTGAGAGAGCTTACAATCCAATAGAAATGAGCAAGTGGTACAAAAGATAACAGATGAGAGGGATGAGCCAATGGAAAAATAAAAGTTAGTGGTTAGCTTGAGGATAGATAGGCTACCTTGAAAAGAGGGTTTTTTTAAGGATTGCCTAAAGGTGGATAGAGTAGGAGATAGCTGGACACATTGAGCTAGAGAGTTTCAGAAAATGGGAGAGGTTCTGGACATGAGCATGGTAAGAGGACAGTTTTGGTGAAAAATTGAGACAAGTTTGGTGATGTAACTTGGGGCAGAGTTGTGGATGGCTTTGTATGTTGTTATGTTTTTAATTGTATTTGTTCGGTGATTAGAAGGGATCAGCAGAAAGGGGTGGTGGACACTGAGCAATTAGAAAGGTATATGAGTCTAGCAATATAGCATTCATGATAAACTGAAGAGGGGGTAGCCTGTGTAAAGGTAGACCTATGAAAAGAGAGTTAAAATAATCCAGGCAATAGATAACCAGGGAGTGAATGAGTAGCTTGGTGGTTTCATTGGTAGATAAAGGATATATTTTGGAAATTTTAATAGAGGTGAAGTCTACAAGATTTGGACATAATTGTATTTGGGACTGAAAGGACAGGTCAGAGTCTAAGATTACACCTAGTACTCTGATATGAGGGAAGGGACTGATAGCTGTATTAATAATATAATTGTTGCAAAAGTCAAGGCTGAGAACAAGGGCAAGGGCAATATTATAAATTCAGTTTTAGAAAATGTTAGTTTAAGGAAATGGTGTGACATCCATACTGATGTCAGTTAGTAAGTTAGTAATGCAAGAGGACTGAAGGGGTGAGATAGAAAGATATATTTAGATTTCATCATTATAGAGATGGTATTGGAAGCTGTGGGAGGTTATCAAGTGACCAGGGGAAGAGGCATGGATGGAGAAAAGAAGGAGTCCGAGGACAGAACTTTGGAGGACCTCTACAGAAAGAGGAAATGAAGAGGAGGAGACAACGTTATAGGCACCTATAAAGGAATTAAAAAAGGGAGTAATACCCACGCTTGGTAAAAAAACAGCATACAGCAGCTGAACACTATAACCCAGATATAAGGTATAAAATAAAGGTGTAGAAAAAAGTGCAGCACTAAAATATATAAAGAAAGTTGTTGGGCACAACTTACAAAAAAGTGCAAATTAGTGACCATATAATGTGAACAGTGTTACCATAAATCGCATTTATAAAACAAGAAAATGCTAAATACTGCCAATAAATAAAACTTGCATAAAACACATATAAAATATCATATAAAACAAGAAAATGCTAAATATTGGCAATACATAAAACTTGCATAAATCAAGCAAAACTGAGGAATATACAAGACCATATATATATATATATATATATATATATCGAAAGTCCTACAATAAAGTGCAAAAAATATGGTAAAGAAATATATTGATATTAAAAAGAAGTCCATAAAAGTGACTAAAAAAACTTCATATGTTTCTAATGGTGCTATACGGCTGACATCTTTGTATTCTTTGTACCTGTTGCCAATAAAAACCTTTGAAACGAAAAAACTTCATATGAATATGTGACTTGGTGTGATTGCTGGACCTCGTGATACCCATCACCTCTAGTAAAAGGAAGGCTTACCAGACCGCCAGTGACCCCCCTTACTCAGGGAGGCCAAAGAACACGAATTGGATCACAGATCCCCAGCAATGAACTTCAGAACTCCTGGGCTTCCTTCATCTCTTGTCAATAAACTCTGTGTCCCAGATGGTCTCTTAATCACGGTAAGAATCCTTAGTGTTCAAAAGATTGTGCAAATCTTGCAAAAAAGATATAATACTCCAAATAGTGTGATATTGTCTCATCAAAAAGGTTTATTGGAGTAAATGATACAATGCTGTTTGAGAGCTTCCACAAGTCTCCAATTAGCATAAAAACAGGTTTAAAACAAAGGGTTGCTAGCAAATAAAAAAGTCCTGTATACAGACGTTTAAAAAGCGAGTGTGTGGGCGTGAATACCCGATGAACATTTTATCAACAACTGACGACATCAGGGGTACGCCCACACACCTGCGCTGACACAGGCTGCTGGCAGAGCAGAGAAGCGCTGCTATAGGTTCAACCAGGGAATGAGCAAAGAGTAATAACTGGATGCAGACAGAGGTAGATATCAATCCATCAAAGCTAATAGCATTATACTTAATGCAATCACGTTTGCAGAGTCATAGACACATTGTTTAAAGCATGGTCCATTCCGGAAACTATTAACACTGCCATGTTGTGGCCAAAGTGGCCAAAGTGGACAACTACACTATTGCCTTAACACTATAATAAAGTCTTGTCTGGGAATTTCGTGAAAAAAATAAGCTTGCTTCCATGCTTTACCAGCCTTACAATACACAGTCAGTATCATTGCAAAATCTAGAAAAACATAAACAGCATACAATATTCCCTAAATCCACGAAAATAAATAAAAGTAAAAAAGTTCTTTTGGTAGTTCTTTCTATCTGCATATAGAACTCTTTGGTGGATAAGATATAGCAGAATCTATCATTTGGCAAAAAAGGGGGCCGCATCTATATCTCCACAATTTGTGTAGGGGGGCATCAACTGTTATTGATAAAACAGTTGATGTCTCACTCTACATTCAAGCCTCGAGGTATATGAGAACCTAATCGGAAAATCCAATTGGTCTCTGCCCTTGAGATGTTACGTTTCCCATTACTGCCTCGCCAGTGGGGTACATATTTTTCTAAGGCCACAAAGGTAGTTCCCCTGGGGTCTCGTTCATGTTTCAAGTTATAATCCTTAGAAACATTATGCTTGTCAAAGCCTTTTTTAATGTTGGCTATGTGTTCGCCTAGCTTGATATGCAGCATACGTATAGTACGGCCAACATAATCCGGGCCGCAAGGGCACTGGAGGAGATAGACCATACACTTAGTGGTACACGTAATAAACATTTTAATAGGATATGTAACCCCTGTACCTGTTGAGGTGAATTCTGTCCGCCTCCTGCATGTGTTGATTTTATGGGCCTGCCATTTACCACAAGGGTAATGTCCCTTCAAGTCACCAAAAAAGGTTGGTCTCTTAGGGGGTTCTGGGACATTGGTGCTATGGTATTCCTCACATTTGGTGTCCCCTTAAAGATAACATTTGGTCGATCGGACAGTAGGGTGCCCAATATCCGATCATTTTTAATAATTGACCAGTGCTTGCTAACAATCCTTTTAATTGCCCAGTGTTGACTGGAAAAGGTTGTCAGGAAGGCCAGACCATAGCCACCATATCTCCTAGAAGCTCCTGACGATCCTTGTTGTTAATCTCCACTATAAGTGAATCCATAGCTGAGTTATCATAACCTTTTGTCAGAAATCTACTTTTTAGAACCAAGGCCTCCCTAAGGAAGTCTTCTGAGTTGGTGCAATTCCTTTTTAGGCGTAAAAACTGACCCTTAGGTACTGCCATCAACCACAACTGGTGGTGGCAGGAATCTAGTGGGATAAAACCATTACGGTCAGTCTTTTTAAAAATGTGGAAGTGATTATCCTCCCCCCGATATGGAAATCCTGAGATCCAAAAAATGGATCTCTGTGGGGATAATCTCACGAGTGAGGGCAATTACCCTGTTATTGTTATTTAAATCGGATAGCAAAGCCTACATCCCCATTCCAGATAAACAAAATGTCATCTATAAATCTTTTCCAGATAACCAGTTCTGAGCGTCTATTATGTAGAATTACATCTTCCTCCCACTTTGCCATGAAGAGGTTGGCCATGCTAGGAACAAATTAGGCTCCCATGGCCACCCCCTTCATTTGAAGAAAAAATGCACCATTATTAGTGTCTAGACATTATTAATTTGAGCACTAAACAACTCTCTGTAGAGGAATTAAAAATCCTCAATAAAGGTTTGAAATATGCCCCTTGGCAGAATCTTAACAAATTCCAAACGTTTGTAGATATACAGAAGTATAAACAAAAATTTAATATTAGGAGGTATATTTTAAGTAATCCCTCTAGACAGTTGGATAGAGACACGTCAGTCTCATTCAGGTTTGTCTAATGCATCATCATTCAGGTTTGTCTAATGCATCATTATTCAAACCACCAGGGAATGTGGCCCCCAATATTAATGTTTTCCATGAATTAGTACTTAAGGACCTGGAGGGCTTATAGTTGAGGCCTGCACAGCCACAACAGGACGTAAAGAAAGGATTGGAGTCCCTATGTGAAAGGAAGGATATTGTGATCTGCCCAGCGGACAAGGGGGGAGCAATAGTAATCCTGGAAAAGGAAAACTATATGTAGGAAATGACTAGAATCTTATCAGATACAAATACATACTTGCCCCTGCTTATTGACCACACCAATAGGTTAAAAATAGAACTAAGAAAGCTTATTGAAAAGGGTTTCCATATGGGGATCTTGAATAGAAAGGAGAAGGAGCATTTGATGCCCTTTGCCCCTCAGCTACCGATTATCTACTCCCTCCCCAAGATTCACAAAACCCTTACTAACCCCCCAGGTCGGCCCATCATCAGTAGCATAGATTCCATCACTTCACATGTAGGGAAATATATAGATTTTGAACTACAGCCACTGGTGATGGACACCCCCTTATTCATAAAGGACACCAAACATGTCATTATTATTCTTAATGATTTTGATTGGCAATCCACTTACCTATTGGTGACAGCAGACGTTGCATCACTGTATACGTAAATTCCACACCATTTAGGATATGAGGCTGTACAACATTTCTTGTGACAGGACCCTACTACTACAACCACACAGGGTAACTTTGTTTTGAAATTGTTGAATTTCGCAATGACTCCTAATTATTTTTGGCATAATAGTACCTTTTTTTTCAAATGAACGATGTGGCCATGGGAGCCAAATTTGCTCCTAGCATGGCCAACCTCTTCATAGCAAAGTGGGAGGAGGATGTGATTCTACATAATACATGTGTCACATACTTTGCAGCGGAGTCTGAAATGACGAGGGCGGCCTCTTGCATGATCCCAGTCCTAGCACTCCTGGAGGTTGAGACAGGAACTGCTAGGGCAACAGAAGGGTGCAGGTGCCTGTAGACAGCTGGCTGAAGATCAGGAACATCGGAGCCTTCGTGGAGGAGGTGAGACACTGATCACTGGATTAGTCTAGAAGAAGTCTGATAGGGTCACTTGCAGAGTCAGGAGCAGGCCGGCGTCGGCAAATGCCTGGCAGAGATGTACACAATCGGAAGGCAGACTCGTTGTCGGGGACAGGCAGAGGTTGGCAACAGACTGGCAGGTGGGGTACAAGACCGGGAGACAGAACTGTAGTTAGAAGTTCAAGCCGGGGTCGATGCAGGTAGCAGAGGCAGACAAGGATGCAGGGATAATCTGAGAGAGTGGTCAAACTAAGCCGGGTGTTCAGGATCATCATCAATCAAGGCAAGACAGCAACGGGTACACAGGAACGAGCTGAGACAATCCAGCACTGACACTGAGTAAGCTCTCCCTTTAAATAGTGCGCCGTGCGCCCTGATTCATTGGCGTGTGAGTACGCACACCTGTTCTTGTGGGTGCACTAGTGCGCATGTTTGGTTACTCATTTGTTCTTGCCTATGACGTACGCACGTTCGTATTGGAGGAACAAATATTGACGGCCGGCATGCGGGAACAAACGTTAGTTACGATGGTTCTCTGACAAGATGCTCAGAACTGGTTACCTGGAAAAAATGTATAAAATGACAGTTTGTTTATCTGGAATGGAGATGTAGAATCAGTGCAGGCTTTCCTATCCGATTTAAATAACAATAACAGGGGAATTGCGCTCACTCATGAAATTAGCCCCACAGAGATTCATTTTTTTGGATCTCAGAATTTCTATATCAGGAGGGAGAATAATTTCATCCACTTTTTTTTAAAAAGACTGACCCATAATGTTTTTATCCCACTAGATTCCTGCCACCACCGGTTGTGGTTGATAGCAGTACCTAAGGGTCAGTTTTTACGCCTAAAAAGGAATTGCACCAACTCAGAAGATTTCCTTAGCGAGGCCTTGGTTCTAAAAAGTAGATTTCTGACAAAAGGTTATGATAGCTCAACTATGGATTCACTTATAGTGGAGATTAACAACAAAGATAGTCAGGAGCTTCTAGGAGATAGGGTGGCTCAAGAGACCAATACAGGTGACTATGGTCTGGCCTTCCTGACAACCTTTTCCAGTCAACACTGGGTGATTAAAAGGATTGTTAGGAAGCACTGGCCAATTATTAAAAATGATCGGATATTGGACCCCCTACTGTCTGATTGACTGTATGTTATCTTTAGGGGGACACCAAACCTGAGGAATACCATAGCACCAATGTCCCAGACCACCCTAGGAGACTAACCTTTTTTGGTGATTTGAAGGGACATTACCCTTGTGGCAAATGTCAGGCCTGCAAAATCAACACATATTGGGGCAGAAGGCTGACAGAATTCATCTCAACATGTACAGGGTTTACATATCCTATTAAAACGTTTATTACGTGTACCACTAAGTGTGTGGTCTATCTCCTCCAGTGCCCTTGCAGCCTGGAATATGTTGGCCGTACTAAACTATGCTGCATATCAGGCTAGACAAACACATAGCCAACATTAAAAAAGGCTTTGACAAGCATAATGTTTCTAAGCGTTAGGACTTAAAACACGGACGAGACCCCAGGGGAACTATCTTTGTGGCCTTACAAAAAATATGTACCCCACTGGCAAGGCAGTAATGGGAAATGTAACATTTCAAGGGCAGAGACCAATTGGATTTTCCGATTAGGTTCTTATATACCTGGAGGCTTGAATGTAAAGTGGGACATCAAATGTTTTATTTATATTTATCAATATATTGATATTAATTATACACTTAAGGACCACCTCCTGCACATTTACGTCGGCAGAATGGCACGGCTGGACACAAGCACGTACAGGTACATTGCTTTTTAAGTGCCCAGCCATGGGTCGCGCGCGCCGCTGGCGGCGCTTGTGACCCGGTCCTGAGCTCCGTGACTGTGGCCGCGGGACCAGCAGACCCGATCGCCGCTGGTGTCCCGCGATAGGGTCACAGAGCTGAAGAATGAGGAGAGGTCTGCGTAAACAAACCTCTCCCCGTGCTTCCTAGTGTGGCTGTCACCGATCGTCTGTTCCCTTTTATAGAGAAAGACGATCAGTGATGTCACATGCCAACCCACGCCCCCCAACAGTAAAAAAAACACACGCATCACACATAACCCCTCCCCGCCCCCTAGTGGTTAACTCCTTTACTGTGTCATTTACACAGGAATCAGTGCATTTAAATAGCACTGACTGCTGTATAAATGACAATGGTCCCAAAAATGTGTCAAAAATGTCTGATGTGTCCGCCATAATGTAGCAGTCACAATAAAAATTGCTGATCGCCACCATTACTAGTAAAAAAAAATATTAATAAAAAATGCTATAAAACTATCCCCTATTTTGTAAACGTTATAACTTTTGCGCAAACCAATCAATAATTGCTAATTGCGATTTTTTTTTACCAAAAATATGTAGAAGAATACGTATCAGCCTAAACTGAAAGAAAAGTGTTTTTTTTTATATATTTCTTGGGGATATTTATTATAGCAAAAAGTAAAAAATATAGAATTTATTTCAAAATTGTCGCTCTATTTTTGTTTATAGTGCAAAAAAAAAAAAATGCAGAGGTGATCAAATACCACCAAAAGAAAGCTCTATCTATGGGAAAAAAAGGACGTCAATTTTGTTTGGGAGCCACGTCGCACGACTGCGCAATTGTCAGTGAAAGCAACGCATTGCCGAATCGCAAAAAAAGGGGCTTGGTCCTTGGCTGCAAATTGCTCCGGGGCATAAGTGGTTAAATATATATATATATTTTTTACCATATTTTTTGCACTTTATTGTAGCACTTTCCATATATATATGATCTTTTGGTCTTATATATTCCTCAGTTTTGCTTGATTTATGCAAGCTTTATTTATTGGCAATGTTTAAAATTTTCTTGTTTTATATGCGAGTTATGCAAGTTTTATTTATTGGCAGTATTTAGCATTTCCTTGTTTTATATGCGATTTATGGTAACACTGTTCACATTATATGGTCACTAATTTGCACTTTTTTGTAAGTTGTGCCCAACAACTTTCTTCATATATATATTCTTCATATACTTTTTTCTACACCTGTAAAGGAATGCTGTAAATACATATATAAGTGAATACAGACTTGGATACATAGTCTTGCAGCTCCCCTCAGACTGGGTAATTCTTAGAGGCACTACAAATAAACACTGGCATAGTGTAAGAACTTCAATAAAGTGTGTTTAAATAAATATATTGTACTTACAAAAATACTTGGTGTAAATGCATCTCAGAAGACCCAAAGTCTCTCAAATCAATACACACTAGTCATTGACTGCTGAACAGTCGAAGCCAACATTGGCACTGGTTCAAGAGACTTTGGATTTTATTTACACCAAGTACTTTTGTTCTGTCCAGCTTTTTCTGTTGGTTCCATGTGAGCTGAGGTTGTTTCATTTTATTTGTCGTCCCATAATTTTCTCTGCCGTATAACACACGTCGTCATACGAGGCACGCTCATTTCATCACACTTGTACGTCTACCCACCACGGTCTGTGGGTACACTAGCCCTGAGGGTTGTTTGCTATATGTCTTTGTTGTTCTGTCATAGCTTTCCATCTGTAGCATTTTGTCATTTGTAGTGTATGTTAGCTGGGGCTCACATCCAGGGTCTGTCACGTCTATGGACCCATACGGACTGAGGTTTTGTTATCAATTGATTGTCGTCCCACAATCTTCTCGCCCGTATACCGTACGGCACATGTTGCACGTTTATTTCTTCACTCTTGTACGTCTATCCACCATGGTCTGTGGGTACACCAGCCCGGAGGGTTTGTTTGCTATCTGTCTGTTGTTCTGTCAGAGCTTTTAGTTCGTAATTTTCATGTCATAGCTTTATGTTCGTAGTGTGTCTGTTAGCTAGGGCTTACATCCAGGGTCCATCACGTCTACGGACCCATACGGGCTGAGGTTTCGTTTTAATTGATTGTTGTCCCACAATCTTCTCGCCCGTATACCATACATCATACGTGCATGTTCACCATACCTTTACTACTACCCACCATGGTCTGTGGGTACCTTAGCCCTGAGTGTTCATTTTTAATTACCTGTATTAGCGCTGAAGGTTGCTCGGGCTCGCTCACTACATATACTTGGGTTGTGTCAGCATTAGGTTCACATTCACGCGCTGTTGGTCTTGTCATTTCTGCACTTACATCCTCATACTTGTCAGGTACGTAGGGGTATTGTTGTTTCATGTTTTGGTTGTCTGTTCTCTGTTCGCTTGTTGTTTTTTCTCTGTTTAGGGCTTGGGGTGGGTTGCGGAGGAGGCCGGTGCACATTCATCCCTCCACCATCGCATAGGGATTCAGTACTTGGTAGCACCCCATCTTTAGGGGTGGGACCATTCCAAACTCTTAGCTCAGGTTATCGCTGAGGTTCCCCTTTCCCAGCCTCAGCTGGGGGGGGGGGGGGCAGTGTTCAGGTGGCTATTCCCAACTCTGTTACAACCTCTTCCATCCACCAGTGCGGTGCATGTTTCGTGCAGGATTCTTCAACCCAGTTCATGCGGTTTCTCTATGCACTCTTATTTGTTAGCCAGGACGGTGGGGTTCATAGCCCGTTAGGCTTGCACTGAGGTGTCAGCTGCAACTCCTGTTCTTCTCAGTGCACCTTCAGGTGATGTTGGTTTTTCTCTCAGTGGCTTGTAGTACTGGGGGCAGTGTAGTCTTGGGTATAAATCTGGCCATGGTTCTTATCCAGATTTTGCAGTGGGCTTCTCACAAGGCGGGATGGTCTCATAGGTTCATGTTATGGCTTTTGCTGGGTATTGCATCGGCAATTTGGCCTCATCTGCCAATTCCATGAAGTATCTTTCAGGTGACCAGTTTTCAGGACCTACAAACTCCTGTAAATCTGTCCATTTTTGTGGCTCACCCTATCTATCCGTCAAGGGAGGGAAGTCAGGGATGTTCTCTTTGCCACGGCTCCCAGTTACCGGCCAGGTTTACGTGGTTTTCAGACTTCCTGTCTCCTTCCCTTGGCAGTTCCCAGTTAGTGCTCTAGGCAGTTTCTCTCTTACCGCTTACTACTTCCCCTTCTTTGGTATAGATGGGAAAGCTAGGGGTTTGTGGTTGTATTTCTGTACCTTAGCCTTGGTGTCAGGTAAGTAAGTTGGCCCTCCTCTGCATCATTCCGTGGGGCTGCGCTTTCTCCATCCTCTCACTTCAAACAGTTTGTTCTCACGTCCAGGTTACTTGCCAAACCAGGCTGATATCCTAACCCCCTTTCCTGTTATTCATCGGGTTCCTGAGCAATTTTTGTGGGTCCCACTGGGTGTCCTTTCTTTACATCAGGTTTATGGGGTGCTGGAGATCCTACATGTTAGCAGCAACGTACGTAATCCCCCTTTTCCTGTAGTCAGCCGTGCATTCGCATTTTCCAGATGGTTGTTGCAGGCCTTCTTTGTAGCTTTCACATCACACCTACTTGTGTCTTTTTGCCCTCTTTTAGGCATGCTGTCCAGCCAGGCCAAGGCACGCCTCAGGCCTTGGGTAGTTAGGGTCATCGTATTTCCGAATGAAGACTCTGACTACAAGTTGGAAGGCTGGCCGCAGGCTAGCCTGAATTTGTAGGAGGAGTCTGAGGGCTTTAAATCCCTCCTCCTCTATCATAGCCTTCATCGGCTCATTTCTGGGTTCCCACCCACCCGTTCCCCCATTGCTTTCATCATTTCTTTTACATTTCATACATCTTCATTCTGGATATGCCCTCTTTTAGGCATGCTGTCCAGCCAGGCCAAGGCACGCCTCAGGCCTTGGGTAGTTAGGGTCATCGTATTTCCGAATGAAGACTCTGACTACAAATTAAATTTAAATTATTCAAACCATAGGGATACATATTATGTAAAATACAATTGTTTTACTGAAAAGTAGGTTTCAAAAAATCGCATTGGGCCTTTATCTAAAATAAAACTCTACTTGTCAGGTCAGTCATTTACATCACAAACCTTTTAGCAGACATCAGTGCAGAACTCTTGCTATTTTTACTCTGGGATAAATTAGGAGGGGAAAATCATTGCTAAAAAATATGTTAACAAAAAAATATTTCTTAAAACAATGAATTACATAACAGTGATTTTTGGTATCACAGCAACACAGCAATAGAAATCTGAGGACTTTCAACTAAGATTGTCTTCATTGTTAAGCCTAAACCAATCTTCTGCATGAAAGGGCTTCTTTTTAGCAACACAAACATTAAAATTACCTCTCTTCAGTAAAACAAACATTGTCATAGTTCTAACTTCTTTCAGTGCCATTGAATGTCCGGCAAGGTAGTGGACTCACCAGCCAGGAGAATGATGTCCAGGGTCAGCCATGTCTCCCAGACAGCATGGCTTCAAGGCGTCCCAAAGTTGAGAGATTGCAGACTACTGTCATTTGTAAACACTAGTCCAAATGTCTGTCACTGTCGCTCAGATCAGGCGTTTCTCTGATCTGGGTTCCTGGCCGGCTTGGTATACAGACAAAGATATATATGCACTCCCAAGCATCATACTCAAAAGTTGCCTCAGCAATAAATTACATGGGATCCTTCACAAAGTGTAGATCCTTTTCCAGCATCCATGAAATTAACCCTATGAAATTAGCCTTTATTCACACCAACTACAGAACATACAATGGCCCCTTAGCTTATGTGTTAGTCTTTTTTGGCCTGTGTCATAGCCTTTGTCATAGTTCCTGCTTCCTCTTAAGATGTAATTTCTGATGAAACGTACATAGGGCAGGGCACACATTCTGACGTAACTGCACGTGCATGCCATATATGTGCTTTACTTCTTCTGCTGCTTTGTGATTATATTGTGTTTACAATAAACTTGGATACATTTTACAGGGTTTACGCTATGTGTGTTTTTTACTTAGATGAAATACACACAACATGAGCATTCCCGGACGTAGAGAGCAATTACTTGGGGCTGTTGTAGTAATTATTTTCCGGCAATCCATCTGTTTAATACTGTGGAAAAGTGCTTGTGAGCTCCTTAATAAGAGGTCTTTGAATCCAGTAAGAGGCATATTTTTGTGCTGGTGAAGCAGTGTCCCCTCTTGTGATTTATTGGGTATTGGAGAAATAAGTAATCACAAGAAATCATTATTACATATTATATAATTTTATAGGATTTTCATATGATATCACATAATCAATGCAGTGGACTAATTTTGGGGAAAGTTTGTATTGAGATTATGTTTGGTCCTGACAGTCCTGAAGCAAACAATAACTAAAGCATGGAAATCCCCCGCCTGAGTTGTGGCTGAGATGAAACATAGAATGAACCATGCACTGATCCACCCGAAAATGGCAGCCCTTAACGAAAACAAAAATCTGGCAGCTGTGAATCAAGCATTACTTGCCACTAGATTTTGACAAGGCAGTCCTTATGCCATGGTAATTAAAAGGTATCCTGGCAGCTCACCTGGTGCCTTACTGGTGTCTGACTCTTCTCCCTTCTATCTCTTCTTGTCTTTTTCTTTTCTCTTTTGACTAATTTCTACCCTCTACTCTCCTCAGCACTGGTTTTCTTGCTTCAAGTTATTATTATTCCCTTTATGGATCAACAGGTTGCCCAGTTCCGGGGTATATACTCACTGGATAATTACCATGTTACCCTCTTCCACATGGTAGATGCCCCCCCCCCCCGCATTATAGATGGCCGTTATATGTGTTTAATACAGACCTTAATTTACACTTGTCATACTTGTACGGTTATGTGAATAAGTTCTCGATGGCACTTCAAAGTTATATCTGTCTATGTTATAGAATGTTTGTTCTGTAATATTTTTTCATTACACAACAGCTGTCAGGTTATATTGAACCTAAGTAAATAACTCTAATTTCCACATGCATACTCTTATGAAGTGCTACCTTAGTGTTACTGTAAATGTACAATCTGTTTATTTTGGTCTTTCTTCTGTTAAACCAATAAATTTATTGAACAAGAGTTTATGTTTGGATTTTGCAGTTATTTTTGCATTGCATTCACTAATAAGTTTGAATTATACTCAGTATTCTTAAAGTGATAGTGCCTCACATTTATTTATGTATACATCCTTTTAATGTTTGCCTTATTTTTTTCCTATAGAATTGTCATTTCTTTATAACAATATGACCTTGATCATTCTTGTTAAACCATTCATTGAATCATGTTAGATTCCCTTGACTCCAAACAGCAAAAATACTACATGCATCTATGACTCATTGACCTTGATATATTTAATGCATACATACATACAGTGTATTATTATGTGAAGAATTTAACATGACACTCACATCGTAGGAAGTTAGAATCAGCATTGTGTAAGTTCTGTGGAGTTTCAGAGCTTATTGCACACTTAACATTCTTCTATCTCTGAATATCTAGGATGTAGGTCCTTTCTTGTTTTTTACAAGCCATCAGCATGTTTCTATAATTGATGATGGTAGTCTGGATCCATCACTGGATATTTAAAAGGTCATTAAGACAGATTAACCTTTCCAAGTACATGACAACTTCAAATAACACAGAATTAGTCAGAGAGGTAGTTACAATTAAACTGCACAGTGCACTTTTAATGATCACTCATATTCTCAGGATTATTCCACTGTTGGGGTACTACCAAAAAACTTTCAAAATTGCAACAAGTTTAGTAAGCTGCTTTAAATGGAGATACATGCTGCATTTCTTTCATTTTTATTTTTTATTTTAACAAATCATCAGTGGGGCTGATTTACTAAAATTACATATAGAAGAGCCATGGGAAATCTCTGAGGATAATTGGTATGCTTGTAAGGCTGGCTCAACTCTTACTGATTTGCTAAAGTGTTCACTAATGTTTCATGTGTGTGTTGTGGACTGTTTGCCCTTGTACACACAGTCGGAGAATCCGTCGGAATGTGTCCTATCGGACCGCGTTGTCGGATAATCCGACTGTGTGTGGTATGCATCGGACTGATTCCGTCGGAATATCCGTCGGACCCAATTTTCCAACTTGTTGGAAATATTTTCCGACAAACTGGTCCGATCGGACATACTCCGATCATGTGTAGAGAATTCCGATCGGACAAAGTGCCACGCATGCTCAGATCAAATTCCTGAACGTAGTCCCGTCGTAATGAAATAACGTCATCACGTTCTGAATGATCGGATTTTCCAACAACTTGGTCCGACCGTGTGTATGCAACAGTTTCGGACACAATCTGTCAGACAAAATCCAACGGATTTGGTTGGCAGCATGTCCGACCGTGTGTACGTGGGCTTTGAAGCATGCCATTGAAAAGTATCCTGCCATTTGTGGGACATCTCCAGGATTGTGTAGACTGTACTGCAATTTCCATGTCTCATGACTCCCCTGCAGGACTGTCAGAAACCTTGAATCAGACTGAGACAAAAGTACAGTTAATCACACATGTTAATAATGATAAAAAGGTAAACAGAGTAGGCGTGGTCAATACATAGCCAGAGTTCAGTAACCAGATTGGGTAGTCAGCCAATGCCAATGTCAGAGAGCCAGAGATCAATGTAGTAGTACAGCAAGCAGGATCAGGAGCCAGAAGGGACATCAGCCAACCAAGTCTTCAACAGGAACGCAAGAGAAAAGTCTCTGAGATGTGACCAAAGGCGAAGGCAGAGATGGATGGCTTTAAGTAGGCAGGACTGATGGGCAGATCAACAACAGGATGGTAGGGGGAGTTAATTACTGACCATCATGAAGGGGGGGGGGGGGGGATTATTGCTGCCATTGTCCACCAGTTAAAGGGGGGATTTAATATTACTGCCACTGCTCGCCAATGCTGGAGAAGTAACACACCCTTTATGAATAATAATAAACTTTATTTTATATAGTACCTTTAAAGATGGCTTCTCAAAGCGCTTTACAAGGAAAACACAAGAAATACACAAGATAACATAACATAAAGTTAAAAGGAACAATCAAGTGATAGCTTGTTTAAAGAAAAATGTTTTTAGATTTGATTTGAATCAGTTTAGATAGGATGACTCTCTGACATTCTTAGGAAGGAAATTCCAGAATTTTGGAGCATAGCAGGAGAAGGCTATGTCCCCCTCTGAGCGTAGAAGAGTAGGGGGGACACACAGTAAACCATAATTTGAGGAGCAGAGGTTACGAGGGGTAGGGAGTAAGTTGAAAAAAGTTCAGAGAGATAGGGTGCCAAGCCACGAAGAGCCTTGTAGGTGTGCAAGAGGATCTTAAAGTCTATGCGAAACCTGGCAGGTAGCCAGTGCAAGGACTCCAGGATAGGGGTAATATGATCACTGGTTCCAAACCTAGTCAGGATTCTGGCTGCAGAATATTGAACATATTGAAGTTGATTTATAGTGGATTTAGGTACACCAGCTTGTAGAGCATTGCAGTAGTCGGGAGAACACAAATGTATGGATCAGCTTTTCAGCTACAGTGGATCATAGCATAGGATGCATCCAAGCAACGTTTCAAGTGGAAAAAAGATGTTCTGACAACATTTTGTACATGTGGCTCAAAGGTTAAACTAGCATCAAATATGCCACCCCCATCAAATCATTCTCTGCATCTATTACCTTTTGTACCACCCCCTCCCTTTAGAATGTAAGCTCTACAAGAAGGGCCCTCCTGTATGTTTTGTATGGAACTGTACTGTAATTGTGTTGTCCCCCCTATACATTGTAAAGCACTGCGTAAACTGTTGGCACTATATACATAGTGTATAATAATAATAATAATAAAAATATCACCCCTAGATTTTTCAAATAGACTGAAGCTCAAGTACCGTGCCATCTATAGATAAGCTATTAGGACTGGCCTTACATAATTGATGGGGTGAGCCAATACGATGACTTCAGTCTTGTCACAGTTTAATTGAAGGAATGATGGGCCATCCAAGTTTTTATATCACAAATACAGTTAGATAGGAGAGAAGCAGCCAAAGTAGAATCCGATTTAGTGTGGATGTACAGTATATCTGAGTGTCATCAGCATTGAAGTGATAATTGAGCCAATGTGATCTAAGCAGTTGGCCAAGTGGAAACATGTAAATGCTAAAAAGTAAGGAACCCAAGATTGGGCCCTGAGGAACACCATACTTGACTGGACCAACTTCCAACTGGAATCCACCAAGAGAAACAAAGTGGCAGCAAACAGTGAGCTATGACTTGACCACATCCTCTTGTGGTAGGTGGGTGGTGCACTACTCATGCCAATTTTTTCCTCTGGTTACCTTCAAGGCATACCTCTTATTTCTTTTTTTAAATGCTGGCAATTATGTGGGCATATAAATCCAAATGATACTGAGTTTTTGCTCTATATTCCAATAACACTTGAATGGGGCCATTTTTGGAGTGTCTCCAGTTTAGGAGTACAGTCACAATCACATATTGTATATGAGGGCTCATTATGTAGTCATTGCAAGCACTTCGGAAGATTTTGTCCCAAACAAGTAAAAACCAGAGCAGGCCTAAGCTATCATTTTACACTAAGAAAGCAGCTAGATGAAGGGAAAAAAAAGGCTAGAGAGGGTGAACTATTGCACTTTAAAGCAGAGTTGAACCCACTGATTTAATTGTTTCCTTAAAAAAAAGCTCAAGGTAGAAAAGTTAATTAAGTGTTATTCAATTCATTATCAAACATATTTATGGTGTTTTCTGCAGTGTTTTCATTTAAATTCTGCCTACTTGCACATGTGCGGTGTATGAAACATACAAGGCAAGCCTCTGGTAATAATTGTCACTGTTGTCAATGTGCTTAGGTCAACTCTCAGCTTTAATCAAATCCTCAATGGCTGGTTTATTAGCAACAACTGCAGACCTCAATAGATGTTAAGGTGACATAGAAAGAAAGGAGGGTCTAAGTCTGTTTTAAAACAAAGTAAACTTATTCTATTTGAAAACCTTTCCCTGTTCTAAATTAACTTACCCTGCCAAGAGACATACTTACCTCATATCCAGTTGTTGTTTACATCCTGTGCTGCATGTTGTGCTGCCACAGAAACATGCTTATTAATGTTATTATTTGTGTGTTTATCACGTTCCTTAGTTTGCCCCCTCATGTCTTGCCTCTAGTTAATACTGTTTCTAGCAAGACATACCCTGCTTCACCCTGTTCCACAGTTTCAATTTATAACGGCAGAGACAGAGCTTGGGAAGTCATTGTCTTCTCACACTTTAAAAGACTGGAAAAACATCCCCTGTATTGAATTTATCTGAAGTAAAACAGAGCTGGATTAAGGTTCTGTGTCATAAGGATGCCCATACTGCCTGCACAGACTGTCATTGCATGTCATATGTATTGCACTGTATATTGGAATTTGCAACAGAACACATTTTCAAAGTCCCTGCAGAAACTGCACAGTAGATTTCTATAGACTGCTATGGGTCTGTTGCCTGAGAAGACAGCCACATCTGTGTGGATCTATCACTCAAGTGCAGCAAGGAAACCAAAGTCTTGCAGCTCAGGCTGTACACAAATAGGGTAAATACCCCAAAGGGCCAAATGTTTTAATGACAAAGATTGGAAGTTTCCAACACTTTGGGGATCCTTCTTATCATTTCCTGTTGTGCCTCCAGGACAGGAAGGAGAGCGATATCTCCCTAGTGGGGGACAGACAGCAAAAAAAAAAAAAAACTGGTTGGGATCGTAACCCTTAACCACTACAATACAGGGCACTTTCGCCCCCTTCCTTCCCAGCCCAATTTTCAGCTTTCATCGCTCTCGCACTTTCAATGACAATTGCGTGGTCATGCTACACTGTACCCAAATGAAATTTTTATCATTTTGTTTGCACAAATAGAGCTTTATTTTGGTGGTATTTATTCCCGACTGCGTTTTTTATTTTTTGCCATATAAGCGCAAAAAAAGTGGAAATTTGGAAAAAAAACAATATTTTCTTTTTTCTATTTTAAAAGAAATCCAATAAAATCAAATTTTGTCATAAATTTAAGCCAAAATGTATTCTACTACATGTTTTTGGTAAAAAAAATTCCGTTAAGTGTATAATAATTGGTTTGTGTGATCACGGACATATGTACGCAAATGATCATGTACATATGTGTGCAGGTGATCACGTACATTTGTGTGCAGATAATCATTGGAACATGTGATTTTAGTGGGACATATGTGGGGGGACATGTGTTTTTTTATTTGTGGACATGTCTTTTTATTATTTGGGGACATGTGTGTTTTGGGGACATGTGTGGTGACATGTGTATTGTGGTGACATGTGTGTTTACACTGTATGTTTATACTAGACTGGTGATCAGTTAGTAAAAAGCTGTAAAAACAGCTCATGCTCACTGATCACCAGCCGGCTGCAGCGATCTGCTCTCCTCTCCTCAGCGATGACTTTCGTGTGAGGAGAGGAGAGCCGATTGCCTAGCAACCGGCTATTTGTTTACATCACATGACGGCCGTCATGTGATCAGGAGGGCCAATCACAGAGCCCTCCTGCCGATCCGAGATGTGCCGTGTCCGGGTGACACGAGCGCATCGGGATCACGCCGCTGCGCGGGCACGCACGCGCGATCCACCTCCTTCTGAAGGACGTTCCTGAACGTCCAGTCAGAAGGAGGCGGCTCCCACCCAGCCAATGTACATATACGGCCGGGTGGGAGCCGCCTCCTTCTGACTGGACGTTCAGGAACGTCCTTCAGAAGGAGGTGGATCGCGCGTGCGTGCCCGCGCAGCGGCGTGATCCCGATGCGCTCGTGTCACCCGGACACGGCACATCTCGGATCGGCAGGAGGGCTCTGTGATTGGCCCTCCTGATCACATGACGGCCGTCATGTGATGTAAACAAACAGCCGGTTGCTAGGCAATCGGCTCTCCTCTCCTCACAAGTGGTTAAACACTCTTCCAAAAAAAAAAAAAGTTTGTGTACACACATACTTTAAGGGTGTATTTATAAAAATCACAGAACCATTTGTTCTGTGAATCTGAATGTTATTAGGCCATTTTGTTTGCAGGTCAAGTATTATTAAATCATACAGAATAGAGTGATGGAGTTGATCATTACAGGAAATAAATATTTATTAGAATTTATTATGATGTTCATCTTTGTTAAGTGGCTGTAATGCAGCATTTTCCCGATTAACGCTATTCTTTATGAATGAGTAACATTTGACTTGGAGGGGAAATAACATTTGATTCCCCCTATTAAAGAGAAAGTAAACTTCCTCTGTTAACATTTACCTATAGGTAAGCCTATAATAAGGCTTACCTATAGGTAGTGAAAACATCTCCTAAACGTGTACCGTTTAGGAGATATTTGTATTACATGTAGCCAGTGACATCACTGGCACATGCACTCTGAAGGAACAGCCACAGTTGCCTTTCCTTCCAAGCCCTGTGCCGTGAATGACAGCTCCTGCGCGCATGGGTGATAGTGACATTATCGCTGCTCTGGCCAATCACAGATTCGGAGCCTCCAAACCCGGAAGCACCCGGGTGAAAATGGAAGGGGCTATATTGCTGACATTGCGGCACTGGAACAGCTTCATTTTAAGGTAAGTGTCACATATTGTGCGATGCATACTAGCACATTATGACTTTAACTTGCAGGAAGAAAAACATTTTTTTTATCCACAAATGATTCTTTAATTAACATAGTTATCTATTTGTCAAATATAATTTTGCCTCCATTTATGTATTTAGTAGGGATGAGCTCGATGTTCAGGTCAAACATAAGATCAACTCACACATCAAGTGTTCGCCCGTTCGCAGAACAGCGATCGTGGGAAATTTGAGCTCCGCAGAATGTCCCATAATGTACTGTGAGATAGCAGTGCATTGCTGTATTATGACTGGCCAAATCATGAACCTGACCTGCATGCTTTGGCCAATCACAGCGTGCTGAGAGAGCCATAATTGGCCAAAGGCAGGGTGCCCCTACCCATTCACCTGTGAAAAAAATGTAAATAAAACACAACACACAAGGGTTAAAAATAATTTATTGCACAGCTCCGGGGGTCTTCTTCTGTCTTGGGGGGTCTTCTCGCCGGACTCCATCGCTATCTTCTGCTAGCTCTTTTACTAGCGGAGGAGCCCGGCTTTTTTCTTCGTCGCCACCCTCTTTTTCTGACTTCGGGGGTCTTGTCCCCCTCTTCGGTTCTTCTTGCCGGGCCTCCACGCTTTCTTCCAACTCTTTTACAAGCGGTGGCCCGGTCTTCTATCGCCGCCGCCGCCTTCTGTTCTTCTGTTCGTCTCTTCTTCTTCCTTGAGGTGTTGACTCATTGCTGTCTCTGGCCACAATGACTGGGACGTGGCGTGCGGCGACTTATATAGGGACATCGCCGGGTGATGTCCCCGCCCATTATGATGTCACAGTCCCAGAGGATAACGGGGAGCAGAGATCAGTGACACTGTCACTAGGCAGAACGGGGAGATGCTTGTTTACATTAGCATCTCCCTGTTCTTCCTCCCCGTGAGACGATCGCGGGTACCTCCACGGCGATCGAGTCCACGGGAACCGTGATCAGACTCACAGAGGTCCTGGCCAGGGCACGCGTGCCCGTGATGGCACGGCAGCAAATTAAAAGGGACGCACAGGTACGCCCATTTGCCTGTCCATACCATTCTGCTAACATACATTGGCGTGTGCCGGTCAGGAAGGGGTTAAACTATTTTTCCGTCCTCAGCGCCAAGGTCTGATTGGTTCAAGCAACCATCACCAGAGGCTGCATTATATGGTGCAGGAAAATCTAGACACAAGAGCAGACTTGTAGACCTTTCCAACAGAGCATCCACTGGATTACTGGGTCTTGAGGATGGACCATTGTCCATAACTTTCTCAATATGCAATCGAGCTACTGGCCTTTCCTGCATCCAACGTGCTTTCTGAATGCACATTCAGTGCTGCTGGAAGGTTTGATCAAAGAGTGTGCCTCTTGATAGGCTCACATTTATAAAAAATAAATCAGTCCTGGATTAGCAGCTATCAAGCAGCAGATGCTGATGTTACTGATTAAATTTGCTATCGATCTGGGATCCCTTGAAGACTGCTTATGCTTCCTATCCTATTCCTCCTCAATCTTGATGATGCTAGCTTCCAACAATATTTTTGGTTTAGGGCACCACCACCACCACCCAAAGCCCAATTTTTCTGCCCCATTTAACAGGGGCATGTTATTACAATTTTTGATATAATATTTCACAGCAGGGCCCGTTCCTGCGCCAAACAAGAGTATCTGTGAGGGGTACAGTGTTGTGGCACCATCAAAACCAAAGGGCCAATTTTTCTGCCCCTGTTCAACAGGGGCATGTATTTACAATTTTTTAAATAATATTTAACAGCAGTGCCCATTCCTGTGCCCAACAAGAGTAACTGTGAGGGCGTACCATGTTCTGGCACCACCACCACCCAAGGCCCAGTTTGTCTGCCCCTGTTTAACAGGGGCATGTAATTAAAATTTTTGGTATAATATTTCACAGCAGGGCTCGTTCTTGTGCCCAACAAGAATAACTGTGAGGGGTTACAGTGTTCTGGCACCTAAGGCCCAATTTTTCTGCAGAGTATATAGTCCGTATAGTATATATACTGCTGTTCAGAATATATAGTGTCTGGGGGCCTGGGGTACCCCCACGCCATTTAAAAAAAAATATTGGTGCGGGGTTTCCCTTCATATCCATACAGACCTGAAGGGCCTATATAGATTTTAGGGGGGCATCCACGCATTTTTTTATTTTTTTTAGCATGGGGTTCCCCTTAATATTAATGCCAGACCCAAAGGGCCTGGTAATGGACTGGACCCTCGCCGTTTTTTTTCAGTGATTTCTTTCTATATTGCCGGGATCCCACAATACATTACATACGCGAGCAGTTTTAAATAAAAAATTTTCCTTTAGAAATGTAATTTTGCTGTGGTAACGTTATAAATATGGGGAAGATGTGCTACTTTACAGGCAGACTAAGGAGACCCCCCCCCCCCCCCCGGCATGATATTTAAAGGAATATTTCATATTTATTGTTTCACTTTAAGCATTATTAAAATCATTGCTCCTGAAAAAAGCAACCATTTTTAAAATGTTCTTTTTTTTGCATTGATACATGTCCGCTGAGGCAGGACCCAGGTCCCCAAACACTTTTTATGGTAATAAAGACTTGCATATAAGCCTTTAAAATTAGCACTTTTGATTTTTCACATTCGCGCCCCACAGTCTTTAACGGTGTTCACGTGTTCCCACAATTTTTTTTCCTATTCGCATGTTCTGCTGCGAACCGAACTGGGGGAGGTTTAGCTCATCCTTAGTATTTAGAATGTATTTATAATGATCCTGCTTTTATTAGGTTTTACAGGGTTGCAGGGCACCCCCAATAATATTGCAATGACAAGGAAATAATGTGCTTCTTTATTAGGTCCCATAGTTCTCTTTACTAGTTTATTGAGCAGATCAATCTATAGGACCTATCCCTAGTAATTCAATGATCAATAGCAATGACTATGTGCACATTGCAGTAACCAAAAGCAACCAATTGAATAGCAGTTAAATAGGGTCATCATTACACATTGCAGTTCCTTATTATATAAGCCTGATTATGTTCATAAACGATCATAAAATCTTTGTAGATATGAGAAGCAGTTAACTTTTTTATACACCTTTGCCTAAGCCATTTTGATTAATAGCCCTCTGAATGCCATCCTGACTTTCCAAAATACAAGCACAGGGCATACTATTCATAGAAGTGTCATAAGAGGCTGACTCATGACATTTACTACTAGAAGTCATTTTATACTAGCTTTCTGCTTGAGAGTACAAAGTGCTACACTTAGAACAAATATAAATTTGCACAGTAAGGCATTAGAAAAGTATATACAGAGATCAATTACAAAGTAGTTTAACAGAAGATAAAATTAGTTTGGATAGCTAACAGTATTATGAAGATCCATTGTGTGTTTAACTCCTTAGCTGCATGACATGGAGGAAATATCAATGTGCAGTACTGAGAAAAAGCAAGTGTCCATGTACACTGGGCGTTAAAAAAATAAATGTTCTTTTGGCAGAAAATAACGCTCATATAATTAATGTACGGGAGCTTAGGAGCGTTTAGGAGCATTTTTTTTCTTCCAGAGAATGTCTCTCAAAATCGCAAACCAAAAGGGTTTTTTCTGCCTCTAAATGCCTCTAAAATTTCCCTCTAAACATCCTAATGTGCATGGGCACATAGGATAATATTGACCTGCTTCTACAGACAGAACGCAAAACCCCTGTATAAGCAAAGCTTTTTTAAGCCAGTGTGCATGGAGCCTAAAAGAAACATCAGATGCCATTAAGATCAAACAGTTAATATGCCAAGGTAGTAGTGGCTATTCACTTAACTATAGCAGAATGATGGCCTGGCCGTGGCTTTGCCATCCTGACTGGACGTTATGATGTCCTGTCAAGGAGTGCCACACAGTGGCACGATCTGTCACCGGCTGTGTCCACAGGACACAGTCAATGACTGATCAGTATACCAACTCGCTGCCGGTACCATGTGACCGATGTTACCAATCAAAACAGGTCACATGACAGTTCCTTTCATGCCATCCGTTGTGTACAATTGTGTTGCTAGTTGTGATTGGTCAATTTGATCACATGGTACAGACAAGGCCAATCACAGCCCATCTGTACCATATGATTAGCTTTGACCAATCACAACAAAAATCTAAATTAATCTGTTTCATTCAGTAAAATGCTTGCTTATAGTTGTTCACTGCTACAAGCAAACATAATGTGTAAAAAAAAATTTAAATAAACTTCCCCAGAGAAGTACAATGTTACTATGGTAACATTATATTGCTCTGGTCACAGAAAAGTAATAAAATAAATAATGGAAAAATGTATAACTTTTTTTTCATACCGTCAAACACTGTACTACAGTGGTGACAGTATGTAAAAACAACAACAAAAAAGAGGGCGCATGCGAGGAGGACTTCAAGATAGCCACTTGGTGCTCTACACCACCCCAGCCTGACGGAGCACACAGCAACTGACTGTGACTAGTGGGATGGCATCAGACCATGTCATCATCTGGGGGAAACCCCCAGGACTCGGTACATGTCCAAGTGCCCGGCCAGAAGAGACCTACGGCTGCAATTTAGCCCTATCCCAGAGCCGCTCATTTCCAAGATGGTGGCCGTGGCAGTCCTGTGCTGACATGGAGGAGCAACTCACTGAGCACCCAGCTCTAGACCCCATGCAGACACCCCCAGGTCAAGCTGTATTTGCCATGCTGTGGCTCCTTCTCTGGCCTCCACAGAGTCGCTTATAGGCCGCACCATGGAGGATTACATGCTTTCACCTATGGAGCCTGCTGAGGCCTACTCGGCCTCCCCACACCACCAGCCTAGAATAGGTACCTCAGTCACCCTCACAAACATGGCTGACCTATTCAATAAACTGTCCGAATTACTGAACAGGGGCCTAACTACCACTGCAGCAAAAATGACAGGAGACATTAAAGCTGATTTTCAGAACCTAGGAGACAGGATGGAGGCCATTGAACACAAGCTGGACGCCACAGTAGCCAGGGCCAATCAAAACTCTGATCACATTCACGTACTACAGGAACAGCTGGACATAGCTCTATCCAAGATCGATGATCTCGAAAACAGATCAAGAAGGTATAATTTTAGAATAAGGGGACTCCCGGAGTCTAGGATGGAGCCTTTAAAAATGTAGTGGTGACACATTTTTACATGGGGGAGAAGATTCCATTTGCTCTCAAGTTTACATTCAAATCCAAAACCTACTCCTTCTCCAGTCTCCAGGAATGTGAGAAACTTCTGCTGGGTCTGAGATTAATCACATTGGGCCCCCAAACCCCGTCAAACTCCTAATCGGGAGCCACAAAACATCAGACACCATACAGCCCCATTTCTCTGGTATGGAACAAATCGAACTTCAAGCGATCCAAGGAAGGCAGACCTCCCTTAAGAAAAGGACAGAGTGGACACACACCCTTTCTGGTCCTAAACAGACAATGTAAAATTATCTGTTCAGCCATGAATCTTACAGAGATACCTTCATGTTGTTTTACATATTTTTTGCCTGTTTGAAAAGTCTATAACATCATCCAGACCCCTGCAATGTTACTCTGGAACAAAGACTCCCCATACAGCTATCTAGACCCCAGATATGACTCCAAAGTCTCAGGACTGTAGTGCACTAGATGAACTCTCTTTCCGTGTGGTTTATCCACACCACATAGCAATCAAAATTTTGATCAAAGACCTAATCTCCCCTAACCACCCTACCCCCCCCCCCCCCCCCCCACCACCTGCCTAGCTCACCCATTTAGTCTCCACACTCCCCCTCCCCCTGTCTTCCTCCAACCTATTCAACGTGGGTCACTTATGGTTTCAGTTTTCAATTGTTTACAAGTTTTGATGCATTTTGGCCAGGATGCTGTGTTTATGCACCTCCCCTACCCAGTGGTTATGGTCTTTCCATGCCCATTTGGTGGGGCTTTAACCTCTCTAGCAGAGGCTGAATCGACTGTAAGTTTTGTGGACAGCGAGCCTGTTTCTCCTGCCCACTGGAGCTCCTAGAGGAGCTCCTCTCCTCTTCTTTCTTTTCTTTCTCTTTGCTGATACTTACCTCTTTTCTTTTTTTGCCAACCTCCAGGATCCCCGTGTTGATGCCGCGCCTGCCTGGGAACTCAAACAGGAACAAAACCCATGTATGGCTATGGGAGTCTCTGAGGTAAGTGACAGTGTAACAGATGAGGGCCTTTCCCCTCTGCTCAATGGCTATAGACACTTTACCCCCTCCTCCCCTGCATTTTGCCTCACATAATAAGCAGGGGTTGAATTCCCCAGTCAAATGTTGTAAAATTTTACAGTCTATGCACTCCCAAAAATAGATATCGTCCTACTTCAGGAGACCCATTTTCCAAAGTGTCATAACCCTTCCTTCTTACACGCCAAATTCCCAATGTTCTTCCTGGCAAATGCTGAGGATAAAACTAAAGGAGAGCTATCCTAATTTCTAAGAACTGCAAGTTCACACCCAAATTAGAACACAGGGCCCCGGGGGGCAGATTTATTTTCGCAAAGGGCACAGTCCACCATCCAAAAACAAACCTGTCTTTTGCCTTGCATGTAATTGGATGATTTATATAAACACTGATTACCCAATTACTAAAAATAGACGATAGAACTCTGCTCTAAAATATTACAAAATGTGAATATGTACTATATAACTGTTGCTATCTATTTCCACATACAGTGTAATGGTACACTGCATGTCTTCATCCACAACTAAAGCGCAACTGGGCAAATAGTGTTGACCTCCATGTAAATGACAGGCCAAAGCCTGCAAGGGGTTATTATCAAGTAGAAGAAAAAGCAGGACAAAGGAACTTCCAATCTGGAAATCCCATTTTAAATGTATTAAAAGCATATATGTAAAAAAAAAAAACTTCCATGGGCATAGTGTAAAATAGCATTATTGATGAGGCATGTGGGTTAACAAAACAACCTAACCCTGAAGCGCCATAGCAGGTCCTTCTAGTCTTAACTGGTGTGAATATGTCTTTGTGCCAGCATGATAACAAAATCCATCTCTACCCTACATTGTTCATCATAGGAATGTCTCTATATAGAGCATGCTGGTACTGCTTGTCCATATTTACTAAGCTCAAGCAACTTTCACTTTACAAGTGAACAATCTCTATACTTTAAGAGAATCAAACTCAATAAGAGAAAAAAGATTGACCACTGTGGGTCTTGGGATAAATCTAGTTTTTCTTAAATGCCAACTAAAGTCAAAAATGTTTTAGTGTTGGATGAGATGAGTAAGAATAGCTATAGTATCTTTATCCCCACTGGAGAGATTTTGCTTCACTTCCTGTTCTTGTAACCATTGTCTCTACAATGTGAAATAAGGGAAATCTTTCAAACAGAAACACAGACATCTATAAAAGCCTGAGGAAAATATTTTAACCCTTCCTTAAAAAAAGTGCTTTGATTGCTATTTGTGACAGATGATTTCACTGAAATGGTCACAGACAGCAATAAAATGTGACGGAGGGCCGACATTATTGATAGAGAAAGCATCAAATCATTTCAAATGCCTACAGAGTAATTTCAACCTAATAATATGTTTTTTTGTTCTCTCCAGCTACACCATGCATTTATTTACACAGGTTGGACGCTTGACAAATGTGATCTCAGACAATTTGTTGGCTACTACCTTTAGTAGACTTTCCTCTAAGAAACAGATTTCTCATCTATGTACATCTTCACAAGCCTGCTTAGCACAAGTGTTGGCCTTTTTGTGGAAAGAAGAATTGGGCTCCATGGGTAACGAGGACTAGGAGCAGGTTCTGACAAAAAATAGAATGACATTTCTGATAAGATAATTCTCAATCACACATACCCTCCACCAATTAGACTTGCTAAATTTAAAACATTTTATAAGCTTTTGGGTCTTAAAGTGGTTGTTAAGCCACTATATCATCTGTATACCGTCCCATCTGCTTTTTAACGCTATGTGTCTCAGTGCCTGTGCTGTACCTTATCATAGAGTGTCTCCCGGCGCTCACGTGACTCCTCAGCTCCCCCCCCCCCCCGACTGACAGTTATAATGGGAAGGGCTGAAAACGCCTGCTGACATCACCTGGGAGGAGAGACCAGCAGTCACATGAGCTCCAGGGGATGCTCTGAGATAAGGTAGATAAAGTAGAAATCAGTTTTTATACAGCATAGGCACTGGGACACATAGTGTTATATAACAGATGGGATGGTATACACATAATATCGTTTTTTTTATAGCAGCAGAAGCAGAGGGGTGGGCAGTGTCTTGAGCTGACAGGCATGGAGGGGAGGGGGGTAGAGGATGGGGAGAGCGGAGAGCAGAGCTGCGGATGGCCAAGGCATGTAAACTGACCACAGTATCAAGGCTCAGAAATCATGATAAACCATGGACAGTTTACATGGGTGAGGGCAGAACCAAGCAGGATCAGCCAGGTTTTTTAGGATATACAGGGGACCAAATCACACAGCACAAGCACTGTGCTGTTATTCATGCTTTAAGGGAACAGTATCTATTTTTTTTTTTTTTTTAGGGTAACAATCACTTTAAGAGTACTCTTTTTCCTCTGATTTGGTCCTGTTCTCAATTACAGGTATATTTGAAACAGACAGTAACATTCCTATATGATGGTATAAGTTATCACCGATGTTTGCCAGGACTGCTCAGGATTTTAGGGTTAGTCAGATACTCTTGTACCTTATTTCGTGAAGCCTTATTAACTGCCAAAAAGTTAATATCCAAATGTCAAAAAGTTATTGTTAAAATTCTGGATACCAGCACTGGTGTCTGCTTTACAGCAGTGGAAAGCAGAGCTTAACTAAATGCATTAATATTATAAACTGCTTTATAAACATAGAGGCTGCCCGAATAAATCCCAAATCAATGAAGGGAACGGTGGCAGGCTGAATTGATTGCTTGTTGCCCATTTGATGTACAGGATATTTCTTCTTCATATGCTACACTTTTGTGTCCAGTGGGGTGGTGGTATGGCTTTTTGGGTTCCCCTGTGTGGCTGCATTAATGGATATTGCATCAAACAATAAGGTAGTGAGATATTGTTCAAGTACAGTTGAATAAAAAGGGTGAACACAAAAAACTGTTTGGTTTGAGACAAGTTTAATTAATAATGGTTATTATGTAGCAGGATTTGTTTCTTTTGGGAAAAAAAAATTGGTTTGGATATCTAATACCTTTGCCTTTCTTTGTTCATCATTATTCTATGCATGGTATTCTCCTTAACCCATGATCGCATTGTTTGGTGTCTTTTGATCCTTTTATGTATCATTCTTTGAAACTATAATGACTCTGTGCCTATATATCTGTTTAATAATAATAAAGTATATATATATATATATATATATATATATATATATATATATATATATACAGTATCTCACAAAAGTGAGTACACTACTCACATTTTTGTAAATATTTTATCATATCTTTTCATGTGACAACACTGAAGAAATTACACTTTGCTACAATGTAAAGTAGTGAGTGTACAGCTTGTATAACGGTGTCAATTTGCTGTCCCCTCAAAATAACTTAACACACAGCCATTACTGTCTAAACCACTGGCAACAAAAGTGAGTACACCCATAAGTGAAAAATGTAGTGGTGACACATTTTTACATGGGGGAGAAGATTCCATTTGCTCTCAAGTTTACATTCAAATCCAAAACCTACTCCTTCTCCAGTCTCCAGGAATGTGAGAAACTTCTGCTGGGTCTGAGATTAATCACACTGGGCCCCCAAACCCCGTCAAACTCCTAATCGGGAGCCACAAAACATCAGACACCATACAGCCCCATTTCTCTGGTATGGAACAAATCGAACTTCAAGCGATCCAAGGAAGGCAGACCTCCCTTAAGAAAAGGACAGAGTGGACACACACCCTTTCTGGTCCTAAACAGACAATGTAAAATTATCTGTTCAGCCATGAATCTTACAGAGATACCTTCATGTTGTTTTACATATTTTTTGCCTGTTTGAAAAGTCTATAACATCATCCAGACCCCTGCAATGTTACTCTGGAACAAAGACTCCCCATACAGCTATCTAGACCCCAGATATGACTCCAAAGTCTCAGGACTGTAGTGCACTAGATGAACTCTCTTTCCGTGTGGTTTATCCACACCACATAGCAATCAAAATTTTGATCAAAGACCTAATCTCCCCTAACCACCCTACCCCCCCCCCCCCCCCCACCACCTGCCTAGCTCACCCATTTAGTCTCCACACTCCCCCTCCCCCTGTCTTCCTCCAACCTATTCAACGTGGGTCACTTATGGTTTCAGTTTTCAATTGTTTACAAGTTTTGATGCATTTTGGCCAGGATGCTGTGTTTATGCACCTCCCCTACCCAGTGGTTATGGTCTTTCCATGCCCATTTGGTGGGGCTTTAACCTCTCTAGCAGAGGCTGAATCGACTGTAAGTTTTGTGGACAGCGAGCCTGTTTCTCCTGCCCACTGGAGCTCCTAGAGGAGCTCCTCTCCTCTTCTTTCTTTTCTTTCTCTTTGCTGATACTTACCTCTTTTCTTTTTTTGCCAACCTCCAGGACCCCCGTGTTGATGCCGCGCCTGCCTGGGAACTCAAACAGGAACAAAACCCATGTATGGCTATGGGAGTCTCTGAGGTAAGTGACAGTGTAACAGATGAGGGCCTTTCCCCTCTGCTCAATGGCTATAGACACTTTACCCCCTCCTCCCCTGCATTTTGCCTCACATAATAAGCAGGGGTTGAATTCCCCAGTCAAATGTTGTAAAATTTTACAGTCTATGCACTCCCAAAAATAGATATCGTCCTACTTCAGGAGACCCATTTTCCAAAGTGTCATAACCCTTCCTTCTTACACGCCAAATTCCCAATGTTCTTCCTGGCAAATGCTGAGGATAAAACTAAAGGAGAGCTATCCTAATTTCTAAGAACTGCAAGTTCACACCCAAATTAGAACACAGGGCCCCGGGGGGCAGATTTATTTTCGCAAAGGGCACAGTCCACCATCCAAAAACAAACCTGTCTTTTGCCTTGCATGTAATTGGATGATTTATATAAACACTGATTACCCAATTACTAAAAATAGACGATAGAACTCTGCTCTAAAATATTACAAAATGTGAATATGTACTATATAACTGTTGCTATCTATTTCCACATACAGTGTAATGGTACACTGCATGTCTTCATCCACAACTAAAGCGCAACTGGGCAAATAGTGTTGACCTCCATGTAAATGACAGGCCAAAGCCTGCAAGGGGTTATTATCAAGTAGAAGAAAAAGCAGGACAAAGGAACTTCCAATCTGGAAATCCCATTTTAAATGTATTAAAAGCATATATGTAAAAAAAAAAAACTTCCATGGGCATAGTGTAAAATAGCATTATTGATGAGGCATGTGGGTTAACAAAACAACCTAACCCTGAAGCGCCATAGCAGGTCCTTCTAGTCTTAACTGGTGTGAATATGTCTTTGTGCCAGCATGATAACAAAATCCATCTCTACCCTACATTGTTCATCATAGGAATGTCTCTATATAGAGCATGCTGGTACTGCTTGTCCATATTTACTAAGCTCAAGCAACTTTCACTTTACAAGTGAACAATCTCTATACTTTAAGAGAATCAAACTCAATAAGAGAAAAAAGATTGACCACTGTGGGTCTTGGGATAAATATAGTTTTTCTTAAATGCCAACTAAAGTCAAAAATGTTTTAGTGTTGGATGAGATGAGTAAGAATAGCTATAGTATCTTTATCCCCACTGGAGAGATTTTGCTTCACTTCCTGTTCTTGTAACCATTGTCTCTACAATGTGAAATAAGGGAAATCTTTCAAACAGAAACACAGACATCTATAAAAGCCTGAGGAAAATATTTTAACCCTTCCTTAAAAAAAGTGCTTTGATTGCTATTTGTGACAGATGATTTCACTGAAATGGTCACAGACAGCAATAAAATGTGACGGAGGGCCGACATTATTGATAGAGAAAGCATCAAATCATTTCAAATGCCTACAGAGTAATTTCAACCTAATAATATGTTTTTTTGTTCTCTCCAGCTACACCATGCATTTATTTACACAGGTTGGACGCTTGACAAATGTGATCTCAGACAATTTGTTGGCTACTACCTTTAGTAGACTTTCCTCTAAGAAACAGATTTCTCATCTATGTACATCTTCACAAGCCTGCTTAGCACAAGTGTTGGCCTTTTTGTGGAAAGAAGAATTGGGCTCCATGGGTAACGAGGACTAGGAGCAGGTTCTGACAAAAAATAGAATGACATTTCTGATAAGATAATTCTCAATCACACATACCCTCCACCAATTAGACTTGCTAAATTTAAAACATTTTATAAGCTTTTGGGTCTTAAAGTGGTTGTTAAGCCACTATATCATCTGTATACCGTCCCATCTGCTTTTTAACGCTATGTGTCTCAGTGCCTGTGCTGTACCTTATCATAGAGTGTCTCCCGGCGCTCACGTGACTCCTCAGCTCCCCCCCCCCCCGACTGACAGTTATAATGGGAAGGGCTGAAAACGCCTGCTGACATCACCTGGGAGGAGAGACCAGCAGTCACATGAGCTCCAGGGGATGCTCTGAGATAAGGTAGATAAAGTAGAAATCAGTTTTTATACAGCATAGGCACTGGGACACATAGTGTTATATAACAGATGGGATGGTATACACATAATATCGTTTTTTTTATAGCAGCAGAAGCAGAGGGGTGGGCAGTGTCTTGAGCTGACAGGCATGGAGGGGAGGGGGGTAGAGGATGGGGAGAGCGGAGAGCAGAGCTGCGGATGGCCAAGGCATGTAAACTGACCACAGTATCAAGGCTCAGAAATCATGATAAACCATGGACAGTTTACATGGGTGAGGGCAGAACCAAGCAGGATCAGCCAGGTTTTTTAGGATATACAGGGGACCAAATCACACAGCACAAGCACTGTGCTGTTATTCATGCTTTAAGGGAACAGTATCTATTTTTTTTTTTTTTAGGGTAACAATCACTTTAAGAGTACTCTTTTTCCTCTGATTTGGTCCTGTTCTCAATTACAGGTATATTTGAAACAGACAGTAACATTCCTATATGATGGTATAAGTTATCACCGATGTTTGCCAGGACTGCTCAGGATTTTAGGGTTAGTCAGATACTCTTGTACCTTATTTCGTGAAGCCTTATTAACTGCCAAAAAGTTAATATCCAAATGTCAAAAAGTTATTGTTAAAATTCTGGATACCAGCACTGGTGTCTGCTTTACAGCAGTGGAAAGCAGAGCTTAACTAAATGCATTAATATTATAAACTGCTTTATAAACATAGAGGCTGCCCGAATAAATCCCAAATCAATGAAGGGAACGGTGGCAGGCTGAATTGATTGCTTGTTGCCCATTTGATGTACAGGATATTTCTTCTTCATATGCTACACTTTTGTGTCCAGTGGGGTGGTGGTATGGCTTTTTGGGTTCCCCTGTGTGGCTGCATTAATGGATATTGCATCAAACAATAAGGTAGTGAGATATTGTTCAAGTACAGTTGAATAAAAAGGGTGAACACAAAAAACTGTTTGGTTTGAGACAAGTTTAATTAATAATGGTTATTATGTAGCAGGATTTGTTTCTTTTGGGAAAAAAAAATTGGTTTGGATATCTAATACCTTTGCCTTTCTTTGTTCATCATTATTCTATGCATGGTATTCTCCTTAACCCATGATCGCATTGTTTGGTGTCTTTTGATCCTTTTATGTATCATTCTTTGAAACTATAATGACTCTGTGCCTATATATCTGTTTAATAATAATAAAGTATATATATATATATATATATATATATATATATATATATATATATATATATATACAGTATCTCACAAAAGTGAGTACACTACTCACATTTTTGTAAATATTTTATCATATCTTTTCATGTGACAACACTGAAGAAATTACACTTTGCTACAATGTAAAGTAGTGAGTGTACAGCTTGTATAACGGTGTCAATTTGCTGTCCCCTCAAAATAACTTAACACACAGCCATTACTGTCTAAACCACTGGCAACAAAAGTGAGTACACCCATAAGTGAAAAATGTCCATATTGGGCCCAATTAGCCATTTTCCCTCCCCGGTGTCATGTGACTCATTAGTGTTACAAGGTCTCAGGTGTGAATGTTGAGCAGGTGTGTTAAATTTGGTTTTATCACTCTCACTCTCTCATACTGGTCACTAGAAGTTCAACTTGGCACCCCATGGCAAAGAATTCTCTGAGGATCTGAAAAAAGAATTATTGCTCTACATAAAGATGGGCTTGGCTATAAGAAGATTACCAAGACCCTGAAACTGAGCTGTAAAATGGTGGTCAAGACCATACAGCAGTTTAACAGGACAGGTTCCACTCAGAACAGGCCTCTCCATGGTCAACCAAGGAAGTTGAGTGCACATGCTCAGCGTCATATCCATAAGTTGTCTTTGGTAAATAGACGTATGAGTGCTGTCAGTATTGCTGCAGAGGTTGAAGGGGTGGGGAGTCAGCCTGTCAGGGCTCAGACCATATGCTACACATTGCATCCAATTGGTCTGCATGGCTGTCATCCCAGAAGGAAGCCTCTTCTAAAGATGATGCACAAGAAAGCCCGCAAACAGTTTGCTAAAGACAAGCAGACTAAGGACATGGATTACTGGAACCATGTCCTGTGGTCTGATGAGACCAAGATAAACTTATTTGGTTCAGATGGTGTCAAGCGTGTATGGAGGCAACAAGGTGAGGAATACAAAGACAAGTGTGTCTTCCCTATAGTCAAGCATTGTGGTGGGAGTGTCATTGTCTGGGGCTGCATGAGTGCTGCCCGCACTGGGGAGATACAATTCATTGATGGAACCATGAATGCCAACATGTACTGTGACATACTGAAGCAGAACATGATTCCCTCCCTTCGGAAACTGGGCCACTGGGCAGTTTTTCAACATAATAACGACCCCAAACACATCTCCAAGATGACTACTGACTTGCTAAAGAAGCTGAGGGTAAAGGTGATGGACTGGCCAAGCATGTCTCCAGACCTAAACCCTATTGAGCATCTGTGGGGCATCCTCAAATGGAAGCTCTGTGATGTCATCATGGTGGAGTGGAAGAGAACTCCAGTGGCAACCTGTGAAGCTCTGGTGAACTCCATGCCCAAGAAGGTTAAGGCAGTGCTGGAAAATAATGGTGGCCACACAAAATATTGACACTTTGGGCCAATTTGGACATTTTCACTTAGGGGTGTACTCATTTTTTGTTGCCAGCGGTTTAGATATTAATGACTGTGTGTTGAGTTATTTTGAGGGGACAGCAAATTGACACTATTTTATATTGTAGCAAAGTGTAATTTCTTCAGTGTTTTCACGTGAAAATATATAATAAAATATTTACAAAAATGTGAGGGATGTACTTTTGTGAGATACTGTATGTATGTATATATATATATATATATATATATATATATATATATATATATATATATATATATATATATATATATATAGGATAAAAAAATCCAGACAGAGGATATAATCCTCCCTCCTCCTATTTAAAAGTTTGGGACTTAGTTAGGAATTACATAAGTACAAATCCCCAGCCCTGTTGTTCCCGATGAATGAAAAAATTGCCAAAATATATAAGTGCACCATCCATGCTAGGGGTCATTATGTTTGTTGAGATTTGCATTTACATTTTCACATGTAGTATGCAGAGGGCTATATTTGAGTATTCTAGGGCCAGGCTTAGGTGACGTGTATAAAATTATATTTTTTTGTACTTTGTGAAAATACTAGTGTGGACTTAATAGACATGAGGACTCTTGGTGCCAATTACCTTTTGCATTTTTCATTTAAATGTATTGTATTTCTTGTCCTTTCATGTCCTTGCTACACACCTTTTGCTGTTATCCCCCTTTACGTTGTTCTCTGTGATGTCTCAGAGATCCAGTTTGAGCTCTATAGGAATGCAGATAGGATGGACTTCCTCTTCCTTCCTTCAAGAAAGAAGACCAATAGCTTTGTGGTAGTAGTGTAGTCTATTATAATGGCCTGTTACCAGTAGATAATTTTGCAATAGGAAATTTTCTATTTTTTGCAATGCCTGTATGCAGTACTCGTGTTTACCATTGTATACACAGGTATAGCAGCGCACAGCCTTTCCTGTAAATGACAAGCTGTACACTGCACCTGGGCTGCCTTGATGGGAAAAATATGTCAGGTATTATGCTGAATGGGTGCAGACGGTCCATGTACAAGAGCCCTGAAGTGTAATCCCAGTCAAATTCTAACTAGGGCCAAAACTATTCTCACCCCCATTCTAAGCTTATTCTATCTACACTGTGAAAGTAAAGATGCCTATATTGACCTATTCTGAAGCTGTTCCAGTCCTGTCACATGACCAGGTCCCAGCGCCGGCTATAGTTTAGAAGAGGTACAGCCAACAACTGATGCCCCATAGTAAGCTTATGGACCTGATCATGTGACTGGCTTCAGAACAGGTAAGAATATGCATCTTTACTTTCACTGGGTAGATAGAATAGTCTTAGAATGGGGGTTGGAGTAGGCTTAGCCTTAATTGGAATTTAAATGTAATTACATTTTTTTAATGTTATATCTGCAGTGAAAAGGTAATGGGTAGACACTCTTTAGCAGCCTTTTCTTAGCATACTGGGCAATTTACAAGGCTAACATTTGAGACTTTTACTTGTTTGTGATTTGAGGTCTATATCATTTCAATTTTAATATTTATTTATTTTTTCTTTACAATCTGTTATAATTAAAAGTTTTTTTCTACAACCCATGCCTGGGTATCCCCTATATATATTGTATTGTTTTGAAGAGCTCAATATTTACTGAAAGCCTAACATCAGCTTTAAAAAAAGAGCCATAACTCTACACAACTTAAAAATAAAACAGCAGCTCTCACTGCAAGACTTACTCTGTGACCAGTGCTGTCTCCTGCAGACACACTGCTAAGCAATCCAGGACTGATCCTCATCATGTTGACTGATGCTTTGTGGGCAGCCTGCCCCCCTGGGGCATGTCATCAAGCTGCCCTAAGTTGATACTAGGATGCTGCAGTGAATTGTACTTTATCTCTGTTGCCTACTGCATTCAGGATCACCCACCACTACAGGAAAAAGAGGACCTGTGTTGATTAGACAGCGATAAAAAAAAGTGGCAGGAGGAGGAAGTGATGGTCTTCAAGGGCAGTCTGTGCCCACTGGGCTTTAAGTACAGTGTGATTTCTAGACCCCAGCACCCAGGGAATGTACTTAAGACCTTCCCTTGATCTTCTTTTTAACAGGTTTTTACAAGTTTAATACTTTTTGTTCATCAATTTTTACATCCACCAGGAATTTAATTTTCTCCCATAATTCTTATGTTAGCTAGACCTGCACTTCTCAGTTCATATTTCTTTTTCGCTTAATAGATTAATACTTTTTGGCTAACAATGGGATTATTTATTCAATACACCATGTAATGTACATACTTTAGGCCTCATACACGGGGAGGTCTAGAGGATTTTTCTAGTGGAATATCCCCAGTGCTTTCCTGGAGCAGCTGCCCATGCAAGTGAATGTTTCCAATTCCAATTATCATAAAAAAATATACCACACTTGTTCTTCATCCTGATCTCTGTTTATGATAACAAAAAAAACTCCCAACACAATTAAAAGTTGTGGTCACATGACTTCTCTAGTCTTCTTCTTTCCACATTCTCCTTTGTAGGTGGACAGGAAGCAGAGGCGTACACGTCCCAGATGACATTCTGCTTTGCACAGCTCACTAAGACAGCATGAAGAATGGCCTTTAGGAGTGTTAAGTAGAAAATTAGATCAACCCTGTGTTATGTATAATTACAGGGGTTCAAGACTGCAAATAGAAATCATGGGCCCCATAGTAGCAGAGCCAGCAGTATGCCAAAGCCCTTAGAAAGGATAAATATTTCTGAGGGGCCCTGTATGCAGGAAAAAAGGCATAGACATGGTCAGGAAAGCAGTGCTCCGGGCGCACCATGTTAGAGCAGATAAGAATTTTATTTGAAATTGTAGTTCTACTTTAAGTAGTGAAGATATATTTGCTTTTAATTTTAGCCCTGTCATCTTATTTATAAAATTACAGTTGCAGTTATGAATGTTTTAGACCAATTCTTTTTTCCAGGAAAAAAAAGTTTATACTAGATATAAAAGATTACACGCTGAATCAGACCCATATCTGATTCAAAGAGGATTGTTTTTAATACCAGTGAAAGGCATTCTCAAGTACTAAAGTAAATCTGTCATGAAACAAAAACAGAGGCTGCTGTTGCTAATCGTAATCTAAAAATTCTAGATGCTTGGATTGCCAGAAATTGCTGGGTTGTATATATATATATATATATATATATATATATATATATGTATATATATATATATATATATATATATATATATATATATATATATATATATATATATATATATATATATATATATATATATATATATATATATATATATATATGTATATGTATATATATATATATGTATATGTATATATATATATATATATATATATATATATATATATATGTATATATATATATATATATATATATATATATATATATATACATTTTTTTATGTTTTTGGTTCAATCTTATTTTATTGTAAGATAAAGCAAAACAGGATATAGTTGCATTGTTACAGGTAACAACGATGTTGTCATATAAACGTATTGTGTGAAGGATAACATGTACAAAAAATTGGTCTTAGACTCTATGTTTGAGTCTTCTAAAAAGGCAACAATATAAAACAATGTAAGAACATACAAGTATGGAGGTAGAGTAACTTGACATCAGTGTCTTGAAAAAAGTTTAAGCACAACGATAATCATTGAAGCATCATACTTTATAATAATAGGTTTTTTTCTCAGAGAGAATGATATGCTGCAGGTATCACTTGCTGTCTTTATAAGATAGGATTATTTTACGTAACTAGTGCTCCATATTGAAAAAAAAAGTACAAAGGTGGATACGAGAGTCAGAGGGGAAGGGGAGGAAAGCAGAAGAAGGAAAGATTAGGAATAAGGAAACACTCCAGCGTCTATGAGATAAGTTATTTTTTTATGTGCATTTAATTAAAGATCATTTATACCCTGAAGAAGTGGACATGAAGTAAGGAACAATGTACAGTATGTCAATCTTCATTACATAAATTACAATGGGTTCGTAATATCCCTGGAATCCGAAAAAAAACAACTCTCTAACAAATGCAAGACTGAACATTAAAAAAGCTTGCTCTGAACTTTTACCACAATACACAGTGAGCACTAGGGTGCACCTCCCCCCCCCCCCCCCCATATCCATTCAGTTTATTATGGATCATAAGGTGGTAACCTTAAAGTCTACTTGTGCCCAGCCTATGGATAATAAATTATTTACATTCTTATAACAAGCATTAACATAGCTTTAATACATGCTCTCAGTCATCTATCTAGCTGCTTTTAATGTTAAACTATTCAGCCTTAAAGATTTTCTAACATTACAAAAAAGACTTGGGTTTCAATTGGTTTCTAACAACTAAGTTCACACATGTCCATTCTCTGAAAAGCCCTCCGCAGTGGAGTCTCTTCAAAATGCAGCTAAGCAGCTGCCGTCAGGTATTTTTAGGGGCCGTTCCTGCTGGCTCCTGAATGGCTGGTTTTTTTTTCAATTTTTTTTTTTTCAATGAGACTCACAAATGCAGCCCATTAACTTGAACGGCACAGTGCCACCTGTCACCTCAACATGCCACATTAAATTAGCCATAGCTGGAACACAAATGATTGCAGTTGTGACATTTGAACATCTTCATTTGGCTGTATTGTAGGCAATCAGTGGTTGTAAAACCATGGCTTAACGAATTGTTTTTTTTTTTTTTATTCCCCATGGCCACCTATGTGAAAGAGGCCTTAGAACTCTTGCTGTGTGTTGAAGGGCTGGCAGGCTGCCAACATCTGTTTTCACTGCCTGTGTTGTAACTTTTGAAATTATTTATTATTATTATTATTATTATTTTTTACAGGAGGAGGGAGGGGAGAAGTTTATTTTCTCCACAATAATTATAGATATAGATGTGAATGAGGCTTGTTTCAAAATGTTCGTATTGCTCACAATCTGTAAATACTTTAGTGTGTATAATGAGGGTACTGAATGAAGAGGTGTTGGATTATCTTTCACTGCAAAACTACACCTAGGAATGGACACCATGCATCATGGACACCCTATACTTTTTCATGGGTAGTCTTATATAACCTGACTAAGCACATGAGATGTGTACTGAAGTGTCACAATGCAATGAAAGATGAGATCAGAAGGACCATGCCAAGACAGAGGCAGAGGAGGCGTCTCTCTTCTTGGAGCCCCGTAGTGTATCCTCTGGGAATATCATAAAACTATCAAATGTCAATTAAATTGGCATGCACCTCATTGAACTTAACGTATAATGTGCCTTCTCATTTATCAAATTTGTGGAATTCATCTTTAAATTTGTGTTTCCTTCTGTTTGTAGCACCACATTATTCAAAAAATAAATCAGGAATCAATCTACGGCTGCTTGTTAACATACACAGATCCATCAGATAGATCACACAGCCCTACAGCACTAAGTGATTTTTTTTTAAATAATATGAATGAACAGACTTTGTTTAATATTATGAATGAACAGTGTCATACATGCACCAGCCTTGACATGGCTGATTGTTCAACCATAATAGTAAAAGGTAATTTAGCATGCAAGTGTAATTCATCTGCTTGGTTTGTACAGAATAACAAGCAGTCACAGATAGATCACACAGCCCATGCAAGCTAACTGATCTTTCACTATTATGATTGAACAATCAACACTGTTGAGGTTATGTGATTGAGCTGCAGGTGCAATGTATGTTTACTAGTAGGTGTAAGCTCTACCATACAGCCCTACAGCACTGATTGTTTATTCATAGTTAGGGAGATCAGATGCCCCTGGTTTTCAGGGGATAGTCCCCAATTTTAAGGGGCTGTCCCTAAGAAAAAGTGACCCTGGCTTTAACATGATATTTGTATGAACACGGACTCATCCATTCATTTTAAACACCACATCCCAGATAGATATATACCCATGGGACTACTAGTACTATTATTATTATTATTATTTCTTTTTCCCTCTTCTTGTTTCCTCTATATATACTTTTTAGCTGGCCATTATCTACCATCTGTGGCCACCTGTGACGTTAAGGTGTTTTTTGGAGCGGCTGATTATTTCATCATCCCGGCAGTTCTGGTCTTGTCTCAGGAAATAGCGGTAAACAATGATGACCTGATAGGGGAGACACATTTGCATAATTATAAATGATGAATGTATAATTAAGTATATCTCCTTGAACTAATTTGAAATATTTTATTGTTGTCTATTAGAAAGCATTATAGTGTACAAATGGACAGCATCCCCCGAGGAAGCCCGATAAAGGGGCGAAACATTGGGAAATACCACCACGCTGCATCGTTTATAACACACTATGTATTGTATTGCATTTTCGTGTTCCTGTACATTTTGATAATTTTAGTTTTTGTTGTTCAAAAAAAAAAAAGAATATTTTATACATTATACTCGACTTAGAATATTGCACCTTTAAAGTCCCTATACACCAGTGCTATAATTTATGTCCCTGGCTTTGTCACTGGTTAAAAGAATGTGTCCCTGATTTCTTTCTTGCTTTACTAATGTTGTCCCTGGCCTGAACGGCTTCAGAGTAATCTAACTTAAGCCCCATACACACTATCAGATTATCTGCTGAGTTTTTCCTTCAGATTTACCAAAACCATGTAGTAGAAGGGCCTGCCTGATTGCATACACATTGAAACTCCTAAGGTTTGTCCTCATATTATATGGTTTTGGTAAATCTGAAGGAAAAACTCAGCAGATAATCTGATAGTGTGTATGGGGCTTTAGCAACATTTCTATGTTTGTTCAGAAGAAGGAGGAGGGAGGGGAGAAGTTTATCTGCTCCCAGCTGTATCCAGGGCTGTTGATGATGTCACATGCTGATATCAGAGGCAGCACAGTGAGTAAGTAGTTAGCCCTGCCACCTTGCAGCACTAGGGAAATTGAATCGACTCCCAATAATGCAACTACCTGTGTGGAGTCTTCATGTTCTCTCCTTCCACATTCTAAAGACATGCTGGTAGGTAAATTGTCACTGGTATGGGTATGTATCCATGTGAAGTAGTGACCTTAGATTATAAGCTCCTTAACTGCTTGCTGCCCGCCCACTGTCAAATGACGGTGAGACGGTGCAGCTTTCCTTCTGGGATGATGTCATATGACAGCGTCCCAGAGTGGCCACTCTTGCGTGCCCGCGGGGGTGCACAGCGCGGCGATTGTGGCCACGTTGTGTTGCTAGTACACAGCTCGACCCAGATCTCTGTAAAGAGCCGCATCAGCTGCTCTTTAACCATGAGTTCGGCTGTGTCCAATCACAGCCGGTCATATGTAAACAAGTAGATGCTGGTAATCGGCTCTCCTCGCCTCACACTGACAGAGTTTGAGGAGAGGAGAGCCGATCAGGGGCATCTCCTCACAGGGGGACATATAGGGATGTAATCAGGGCACTGATTATCAGTTCTCTGATTACAATAAATAAATACAGTGTCACAAAACAGTGCCCACCATTGCCCACCAATGCCAGAAAACAGTGCCCACCAGTGGCAGCAATCAGTGCCCACCACTGCCCACAAGTGCCACCAATCAGTGGCCATTAGTGATGCCAGTCAGTGCTGGTAATCAGTGCCGCCTATCAGTGCTGCCCATCAATGCCCATCACTGCTGTCGATCAATGCCCATCAGTGCTACCCATCAGTGCCCATCTGTACCGTCTATCTGTGCTGCCTATCCGTGTCGCCTATCAGTGCCCGCCAGTGCCACCTATTAGTGCCCATTACTGCCACCTATCAGTGCTCATCAGTGCCACATATCAGTGAGACCTATCAGTGCCCATAAGTGCGGCATATTAGTGCCCCCTCATCAGGGCCCCTAAGTGCCACCTCATCAGTGCCGATAAGTGCAGCTTTCAGAAGGAGTAGCTGCCCCGTGAGTTTTATTGGCGGGAGGGGGCGGTGCCTTATTGCTAATTAAATCAATAAGGGTTGGTTCACACCAGATGCAGTCCAGTACATTTTTAACTGCTTGCCGACCGTGCTATAGCCGAATGACAGCTACAGCATGGATCCATAACTGTGGGAGGGCATACATTGACGTTCTCCCAGAATCCTGCTCTCGTGCGCCCCCGGGAATATCCGTGACATCACGGATCATGGTAAATGACCATTGATAGCTACATGATCACTTGTAAACAAACCAGCATCACGTCTGGTTCCTCTCTTCCCTCTCAAAATGGATCGGTACAGTGTGAGAGGAGAGGGGAGAGACAGCGCTATGTGCCCATTCCAGCCATCCATCCATCCATACTCAGCCATCCATGCTCAGCATACCCATCCATAGTCAGCATACTCATCCATACTCAGCATACCCATCCATACTCAGCATACTCATCCATCCATCCATGCTCAGCCATCCATACTCAGCATACCCATCCATACTCAGCATACTCATACATCCATCCCTGCTCACCCATTCATATTCCTCCATGCTCAGCATACTCATCCAGCCATCCATGCTCAGTCATCCTTGCTCAACATACCCATCCATCCATCCATGCTCAGCCATCCATCCATCCTCAGCAATACTCATCCATCCATCCATGCTCAGCTATTCTATCCACCCCTATCCATAATTAGCCATACCCATCCATACTCAGCCATACCCAGCCATACCCAGCCATACTTAGCCATACCCAGCCATACTTAGCCATCCCCAACTGTATTCAGCCATACTCAGCCGTACCCAGCCATACCCAGACATCCCATCTATACTCAGCCATACTCAGCCGTACCCATCCGTTCTCAACCATACCCGGCCATATTGAACCATACTCATTCATGCTCAGTCATCTCATCCATACTCAGCCATCCCCATTCATGCTCATCCATGCCACATCCATGCCACTATAATGCCTCACAAAAGTGTAATAGGTAGTCAAATTAGATTTGAAACTTATGCCCCTAGAACACCTGATGGTGCTCCCTGCATTTTCGGCCTCTCTATGTGGCCATGCTGTGGAAAGGTCTCACACATGTGGTATTGCCGTACTCAGAAGGAGTAGGAGAATCTATTTTGGGGTGTAATTTGTGGTATGTACATGCTATGTGTTATAAACATTGTGTAAATGGACAACATTGTGTAAAAAAATGCTTTTTCATTTTCTTTACACATTTTCCAAAAACTTGTAGAAAAAAATGACATGTTCAAAAGACTCATTATGCCTCCTAGATTATATATTGGGGTGTTTTATTTCCAAAATGGGGTAATTTTTGGGGCGTTTCCATTGTCCTGGTTCTCCAGAGCCTTCAAAATGCAAGAGGTAGTCAAGAAATTATATGTGTGATTTATGCTCCAAGAACGCCTGATGGGGCTCCCTGCTTGTTGGGCCTCTGTATGTGGCCACGCTGTGTAAAAATTTCACACATGTGGTATCACCGTACTAAGGAGAAATAGTAGAATGTGTTATGGGGTGTAATTTGTGCTATGCATATGCTGTGTGTGAGAAATAACCTGCTAATATAACAATTTTGTGAAAAAAAAGAAAAAAATCTTGATTTTGCAAAGAATTGTAGGAAAAGATTACAACTTCAAAAAACTCCCCATGCCTCTAAATACCTTGGAATGTCTACTTTCCAAAAAGGGGTCATTTGGGGGGTATTTGTACTTTCCTGGCTTGTTAGGGTCTCAAGAATTCTCAAGGCCGTCAGTGCATCAGGTGTGATCATTTTTCAGAGAATGGCACCATAGCTTGTGGACTCTATAACTTTCACAAAGACCAAATAATATATACAGATTTGGGTTAATTTTACCAAAGATATGCATCAGTATAAATGTTGGTCAAAATATATGAAGAAAAATTACTAATTTGCAAAATTGTATAACAGAAATGAAGAAAAATGCATTTTTTTACCAAATTTTTGGTCTTTTGTCTTTTATAGCACAAAAAATAAAAAACCCAGTGGTGATTAAATACCACCAAAAGAAAGCTCTATTTGTGTGACAAAAAGATCAAACATTTCATATAGGTACAGTGTTGCATGACTGAGTAATTGTCATTAAAAATGTGAGAGCACCGAAACATGAAAATTGGTCTGGTTAGGAAGGGGGTTTAAGTGCCCAGTTAACACCTGTGTAATCAGTTCAAGTGCAGTCAACAAAAGTGGAACCTGCTGCATTTTTTCTGTATGACTCACATCTAGAGAGTGCAGCAAGAAGCATGTATACTCACCAGAACGCATATTAATGCATCAAAAATGCACCGGAATGCACATTATCTTGAGATTTTTCTAGCGCCAAACAAAACACACAGAAAACCCAAGTTGCATCCAACATGTCTGTAAATTTATATGCAAAAAAGGCATCTAGAATGCAGAAATTGTGGCAAGAACCAGCCTAACAGTGTACACCAATGGAACTTTGTGACATTACTATACTGAACTGGATTGTGACTGGACAACCCTCTGCTGGCAGCCACCAGTAAATGCAGCTCAGGACATGACCTGTCACATGAATGTGTTGGTGATAATGGCATCAGCTGGCACATGTCACCTCTCCAAAACCCCCCTTCCTCTATCTGCACAGGCCGATTCCTCCCCATCCTGAAAGTATATGGTGCTGGTGCTGAGGGCCGCCTTTAATATGGTTTGGGCCCTGGGCAAATATATTTTTTGGGCCCCCCCCAATGCAACTTTGCTCTTCACCTCAACATCTGAAAAAACAGACACAGAGAATTATCTAAAAAAAACAGCACTCCTTTACATTGCAGACATATCCACATTATAGTGCCCCTTTACACATCACAGTGCCCCCATTACATTAGAGTCCCCTTCATGTCACAGTGCCACTTTACATATCACAGCACCCCAATTACATTGCAGCCATTGTCACATCACACATTCACATGTATGTGTTTTGGCGGCCCACAGTTGTGCAGGCACAGCAGCCCATTCATTTGAATGGGCTGCCATGCCTGCGTTTCCTGCAGAAAAAAAGGTGCATGCAGCATTTTAAAAAATGCAGTGGCCTTGAAATCCATTCTGCTTTTGCACCATGCGACTTACCTGCAGCTCCTGCACACACAAACACACTTGTGTTTTTAAAAGCGTGGCCTAAACATCTAAAAATGCAGCAAATTTGCTGGTGCAGGAACTGCAGGTAAGTCATATGGTGCAAAAGAGGAATGGACAGACAGTGCTGTATTTCATTGCTTGATGGGCATAAGTGTGCGCAGCCTATTACATGATGCATGCACATTTTTTTTTGCAGGAAACGCAGGCATGGCAGCCCATTCAAATGAATGGGCTGCTGTGCCTGCCAAAACACTTGAACGCGTGAACCAGCCAGGCCCAAAATACACCGATCAAGCAGTTAAACACAGACAGTAATGCCATGTGTTGTAAATTTTGCTGTGTGCTCTGTAATAAAAAATACAGCCATAGCCTCACTCAGCCTGGAATGCAGGTAAGCATTTTTAACCACTTGAGGACCGCCGTATTGCCATTGTACGTCAGCACAATGGCACAGGCAGGCATAATCACGTACATCTACGTGATTGCCTTCCAGCGGGTGGGGGGTCCGATCGGACCCCCTCCTGCTGGTTACGGCGGTCCGATTCGGTCCAGGAGCGCTCCGTGATGAGGGGATGGCCGTTGGTTTTCGGCCACCCCCTCTGGATCGCTCCTGGCCAATGAGAAGCTTCCTCCCCTGTGTATTGTTTACACAGGAAGGAGGAAGTGATGTCATTCTCCTCGGGGCGGTCTTTTTGACCGGACTACGAGGAGAACAGTAAAAGTAAGTGTGCACCAACACTACACTGACATGTAGGTACACACAGGCACACAAACCCCCCCCGATCCCCCCCCCGATCGCCCCCCGATCCCCCCCCCCGCCCCCCTCCCCCCCCAGTCACAGTGTCACTGATTGCATTGATCATTTCTTTACTGATCAATGCATTCAGTGTCAGTTGTGACAGTAAAAACTGTCAGGACAGTTAGTGTTAGGTCCAGGGTAGCCCCCTATCACCCCCCAATAAAGATTTAACCCCCTGATTGCCCCTAGAGTTAACCCTTTCACCCCCTTTTGCCAGTGTCACTAAGCGATCATTTTTCTGATCGCTGCATATGTCGCTAGTGTCGCTAGGTAGCTAGTTATTTTTTTAGGTTCACCGCCAGGTTTTTATAGCGCTAGGTACCCCGATATACTACCCAATAATGTTTTTAACCCCCTGATTGCCGCTAGTTAACCCTTTCACCCCCTTTTGCCAGTGTCACTAAGCGATCGTTTTTCTGATCGCTGCATTAGTGTCGCTACAGTCGCTAGGTAGCTAGTTATTTTTTTAGGTTCACCGCCAGGTTTTTATAGCGCTAGGTACCCCGATATACTACCCAATAATGTTTTTAACCCCCTGATTGCCGCTAGTTAACCCTTTCACCCCCTTTTGCCAGTGTCACTAAGCGATCATTTTTCTGATCGCTGCATGTGTCGCTAGGTAGCTAGTTATTTTTTTAGGTTCACCGCCAGGTTTTTATATCGCTAGGTACCCCGATATACTACCCAATAATGGTTTTAACCCCCTGATTGCCGCTAGTTAACCCTTTCACCCCCTTTTGCCAGTGTCACTAAGCGATCGTTTTTCTGATCGCTGCATTAGTGTCGCTACAGTCGCTAGGTAGCTAGTTATTTTTTTAGGTTCACCGCCAGGTTTTTATAGCGCTAGGTACCCCGATATACTACCCAATAATGGTTTTAACCCCCTGATTTCCGCTAGTTAACCCTTTCACCCCCTTTTGCCAGTGTCACTAAGCGATAATTTTTCTTAACGCTGCATCAGTGTCGCTAGTGTCGCTAGGTAGCTAGTTATTTTTTTAGGTTCACCGCCAGGTTTTTATAGCGCTAGGTACCCCGATATACTACCCAATAATGGTTTTAACCCCCTGATTGCTGCTAGTTAACCCTTTCACCCCCTTTCACCAGCGATCACAGTATAAGTGTCACTGGTGACGCTGGTTAGCCAGTTAGTTATTTAGGTTCCCCGTCAGGTTTTTATATAGCGCCAGGGACCCCCATATACTACCTAATAAAAATTTGAACCCCCTGATTGCCCCTAGTTAACCCTTTCACCACTGATCACCGTATAAGTGTTACGGGTGACTCTGGTTAGTTTGTTTTTTATAGCATTTTATATTCAAATCCGGAAGGCAGTGCTTGGTTTTCGGGGTCCCGTACGTGGCTAGGCTCCCAAAAAGTCCCCCACATGTGGTATCCCCGTACTCGGGAGAAGCAGCAGAATTTATTTTGGGGTGTAATTTGACTTCTGCACATAGCATGTGTGAGCAATATATCATTTAGTGACAACTTTGTGCAAAAAAAAAAAAAGTTTGTAATATTCCCGCAACTTTTGGCAAAATATAAAATATTCCATGGACTCAACATGCCTCTCAGTAAATAGCTTGGGGTGTCTACTTTCCAAAATGGGGTCATTTGGGGGGTTTTGTGCTATTTTGGCATTTTATGGCCTTCGAAACTGTGATAGGTAGTGAGGAGTTAAATCAAAAATTTGCACCCTTAGAAATCCTGAAGGTGGTGATTGGTTTTCGGGGTGCCGTGCGCGACTAGACTCCCAAAAAGTCCCACACATGTGGTATCCCCGTACTCGGGAGAAGCAGCAGAATGTATTTTGGGGTGTCATTTCACATATGCCCATAGCATGTGTGAGCAATATATCATTTAGTGACAACTTGGTGCAAAAAAAAAAAAGTTTGTAATATTCCCGCAACTTGTGGCAAAATATAAAATATTCCATGGACTCAACATGCCTCTCAGTAAATAGCTTGGGGTGTCTACTTTCCAAAATGGGGTCATTTTGGGGGGTTTCGTGCTATTTTGGCATTTTATGGCCTTCGAAACTGTGATAGGTAGTGAGGAGTTAAATCAAAAATTTGCACCCTTAGAAATCCTGAAGGTGGTGATTGGTTTTCGGGGTGCCGTGCGCGACTAGACTCCCAAAAAGTCCCACACACGTGGTATCCCCATACTCGGGAGAAGAAGCGGAATATATTTTGGGGTGCAATTCCACATATAACCATGGCATGTGTGAGCAATATATCATTTAGTGACAACTTTTTGTAAAAAAATTTTTTTTTTTTTTTTTTTGTCATTATTCAATCCCTTAGGACAAAAAAAATAAATATTCAATGGGCTCAACATACCCATCAGCAATTTCCTTGGGGTGTCTACTTTCCAAAATGGGGTCATTTGGGGGGGATTTGTACTGCCCTGCCATTTTAGCACCTCAAGAAATGAGATCGGCAGTCATAAATTAAAAGCTGTGTAAATTCCAGAAAATGTACTCTAGTTTGTAGACGCTATAACTTTTGCGCAAACCAAAAAATATACGCTTATTGACATTTTTTTTACTAAAGACATGTGGCTAAATAAATTTTGCCCTCAATGTATGACTAAAATTTAGTTTATTCGATTTTTCTTATAACAAAAAGAAGAAAATATCTTTTTTTTTCAAAATTTTCGCTCTTTTTCCATTTATATCGCAAAAAAAAAAAATCGCAGAGGCAATCAAATACCATCAAAAGAAAGCTCTATTTGTGGGAAGAAAAGGACGCAAATTTCGTTTGGGTGCAATATTGCATGACCGCGCAATTACCAGTTAAAGCAGCGCAGTGCGAAATTGCAAAAAGATCTCTGGTCCTTAAGGTGTTTATTGGTCCGGAGCTGAAGTGGTTAAACTTTCTACTATTTTACACATAGCATGGGGAGTGGGAGCCAGGGGAGGAGAAAGAAGATCTACCTTGTCCTGGCAAGCTCAGCTCCGATCAATTCACCACACTGCTAGTTTCACTTGACCAGACACCAGGCAGCACTCCACGCCACGGTCTGACTCCTCCTACTGACGCCTCCGCTCCTCCAATCAGGTACAGGCAGGCAGCAGTGACTGTGTATACATAGCAAGAGGCGAGGCCAGAGTGTCAGTGGAGCTCAAGGCCCCACCCACCCATGGCCCACTCCTTCATCAAGAAAATGCAGCACTGGCACTGCTGCACTGTGCGCAGTGATGACAGTGACAGACTGTGTGTGTGTGGGGATTTTCAGCGCCAATGTGCCGATTTGCGGGCAGCATGTGGGCTTAACGGGCAGCTCTGCTTTGGGCCCCAAACAGTGCCAGGGCCCTGGGCAGCTGCCCCATTTGCCCTGCGGTAAAGACAGCCCAGCTGGTGCTGTAGAGGTGCTACCACTGGTGATGAGGAAACTCACCAGCAGATAGTGAACTGTGGGGACTTACCAGCAACGACTTGCCAAGGCCCAGTGTGTACAATTCAGGGAGCAGGAAATTTGTGCTGGAGGTGACTTTTCAATGGGTGGGATTGTAGTGGTAGGAGAGAGGAATTTTTATCAGATCAGAGACGGGTGGGTGCTCAGTGCTTGCTGTACCTCCCCCTACATGGACCCCCATAAATTGGGCTTTAGACTGAGTTGGATCTGCAGTCAACATTAACATAAAGAGGTGCTTTTAATCTGCAGCATTGCTGCCTATTAGAACGGAACCACGTGCTATTTGCACTTGATCCCCCGAGAAAATAAATACAAGTTTAAAATGTTCATGAGAGTTCTTATTTAACTGATCTTAAAACTGTGTAAAATAGACTTTGGTGATGTTGCATAGGTCCTTTAAGAGGGATGCCTAATAAAATAGACAGACCATAGGTCAACATTTCTATAGGGGCCCATAAGTTTGAAGCCCTGTCACTGCTGTGCTTATTCATCATAACACATATTCCCAAAGAACCTACGAGCTTTCTTTAATAACAGGAATACATATCATTTCAAGCAATATATGAACAGTCAAGCAAAGTCTTCATAAAAAAAATGTCCCTAATTTCAAATGTTCATATACAGTGCCCTTAACAAGCTAATTTCTCACTGCAAATTAATAATTTCTTTATTATTCCTCTCAAAAGCTGATTCCATCTTTTTATCATGCTTTATGTTATACCCATTTTTAGGGTGTAACATGGAGCATGGTACCATTTCACAGCTTCCCACCCTCAAACTGATCCCCTTTTTCCTGAATTGCAGAACGCTTTTCCTTGCAGCATTCTGTAGATTCCTTAATTTGATTTTGATGTAAATAGTTCCGCCCACATAGCTATGTCATCCAATCACATATTCATTCTTGATCCATTCACAGGCTCTATGAATAATACAAAAAAAATGACATGTCCCATCTGCCATCTTGGCAGAGGGGCTCACAGAATCTATAGCAGCTATGCATGTCAACCAATCAGCTTGTCTTCAGCTTGTTCAGTAAGGCTTCTTTCACACTGAGGCGTTTTTCAGGCGCTACAGTGCTAAAAATAGCGCCTGTATAGCACCTGGAAAAATACTTTCACACTGGAGCGGTGCGCTGGCAGGACGGTAAAAAAAGTCCTGCTAGCAGCATCTTTGGAGCGGTGAAGGAGAGGTGTATTCACCGCTCCTAAACCTCTCCTGCCCATTGAAATCAATGGGGCAGTGTGGCTATACCGCTGCAGCGGCGCTTTGGAGTGGTGAAGGAGTGGTGTATTCACCGCTCCTTCACCGCTCCGACCCATTGAAATCAATGGGGCAGCTCTGGCTATACCGCTGCAGCGGCGATTTGCGGGCGGTTTTAACCCTTTTTCGGCCATTAGCGGGGGTTAAAACCGCCCCGCTAGCAGTCGAATACCATCGCTAAAACGATGGTAAAGCGGCGCTAAAAATAGCGCCGCTTTACCGCCGACGCCCGCACCGCCCCAGTGTAAGAGGGGCCTAAGGCTACATTTACAAGGCAGTTTAGCAGCCAGAAGTGGCTGCTGACAGAATTCTATTGTAAATGTTGCATGCACACACTGGGGTTGATTTACTAAAACTCAAGAGTGCAAAATCTGGTGCAGCTGTGCATGATAGCCAATCAGCCTCATGTTCAATTAAAGTGGTTCTAAAGGATGCATTAAGTTCTATGCATTAAGATTAAAAAAATATATTTTGTGTGCAGCAGCCCAGCTCAGCCCCCCTAATACTTAACTGAGCTCCATCTCGATCCAACGATGTTGCATGAGAGCCTCCACTGTCCGGGGACTCTCCCTCATTGGCTGAGACAGCAGCAGGGGGTCATTGGCTCCTGCTGCTGTCAATCAAAGTCAGTGAGCCAATGAGGAGAGAGAGGGGGCAGGGGTTTGTCTGAATGGACACATAGAGCAGCGGCTCAGCTCAGGTGCCCCAATAGCAAGCTGCTTGGGGGCACTTGGCAGGAGGGAGGGGAGGATCAGGGCTGCTCTGTGCAAAACCACTGCACAGAGCAGGTAAATAACATGTTTGTTCTTTTTAAACAAGAAAAAAAAAGTTTTGCATATAAATGCTTATCTGAGTGGCTACATGCGAGTAACGCCTCTGACCGACACTGTACTCAGATAGTGTGCATCTAGGTTCTGCATTTCTGCAGAGTTTTGGACACACACAAACTGGGCAAAGTTAATCTGCCAGTTTGTATGCAACCAGGGAAAAGATTTAGGAGATATTTATTCCCCCTGCAATTCTCGGCTGAAAGCCCGGCAGATGCCGGACTTTCCCGGAAAGAAGTCTCCCGTGAGCATGCCCAGATACCTGGAAGAATCGTCGAGGCAACATGTCAGGTGAGTTACCAATGCCTCGTTCTAAGGTAAGTATTTTATAATGAGCTAGTATGTGGTGCATACTAGCTCATTATGCCTTTTGCCTTACAGGTGTAGAAAAAAATATTGGGGGTATACAACCACTTTAACCCCCTTAAGCATAAATTCCCCCTCCTCCCAGGTCAAATCTGCCCCTGCTGAAATCCCATTGCCCATCCCAGCTCAAAACCTCTCTCTCCCCAAGTCCTCCCAGCACACCCCCCCCCCCCAATAAAAAAAGATGTCCCCTCTTAGCACAAATCCCCTCCCCCTTATACCACATTACCTCTTCTAAACACCCCAAGTCCTCCTTCCTAGCAACAAAAATCCACACACATCATCTTTCAAACCCCCCCGCCCCCATTTCCCCTCCTAAAACAATTTTTGCCCCCTGCCCCCCCAATTCCCTCGCCCTAGACAAGTCCCTTCCTCCCCAATTTTCTTTCTGTCAACCCCCCCACGCATCTCACATAATACTACAGTGCCCGTGGTAGCTACCCCTCCTGGCCACCACTTGTCCTAGCCCTTAGCTTCAGAATTTGAAAGTGGAAGATGGAAGCTGACTGGCGGTCATGCACAGCTGCTGCTCCAGGTTGTCTATGCTCCAGTTTCCTGAGTTCCCAATGGAACACAATTGTAAAGACATCCCCAGGACTTGTAGATCATTTTCTTTTTGCTCCAGCTATCTAACTAAAGATCCATACCTCTGTGCAGACCTGGGGGTGGAGGAATAGCCTGCAGCAGCCTGCGCATCACACAAAACGCTGTTGTGATGCTTTTCAAGCTCTGATGCAAAACAAAAAAACAAACAAAAAAAAAACAAATAAATGCACATATGTCTTTTTTGCAAATGGGTGCTGTGACAGACTCACCCGGGACAGAGGCTTTTGGAGGGGATTGAATGCCATCCAATTATGGGCCCTGGCATTTGGGGGAACAGAGCAAAAAAAAAAACCTAAAAAAATAAATAAATGCACATATGTCTTTTTTTGCAAATGGGTGCATTTATTATTAAGTGGTTAAAACAGTCCATTCTACACCCTGAAGGTAGATGATTTCGCTCTCCCTGCCTTCCATGAAACTATTGCACAATTTAGCAATGCTGTTTTGCAACCTGGAGGAATTATTTATGCCAGACAGGTTCCTGCGATGTGACTGGTAAGAAAGCAGCCAGGCAAAAGCAGAGAGGGAGAGGGAAAGAGAAAAGAAGAAAAAAAAAGGGGGGGGGGGATTGCTATAGAGAAGAAGGTTCTGATGGCTTCTAAGAGATGATTAGCTGGAAAGAGGGTCATGCCTGAAAATCAGAAAGCCTCCAGAGAGATGACACTGGTATAGAGTCACCATCACACCCACCCACATCAGCAGCACCCAACCCATTCACAGTGCTGAATGTTGCTGAGCAGATCCACAGTGTGACTGTGCTGGGTGTGTGTGTGTGCTGGGTGTGTGTGTGTGTCTGTGTGTGATCAGCTTGTTCATTGTCTGCCTAGTCCACACACACACACACATACACATACACACACTCACCAGTGTCTCTCCTCCCTTGGGCTGCAGCAGGAGGGGCACTGGCTGCTGGGAGAAGCCTGCGATCCTCAGGATGGATGGAGAGCAGTGACAGCTCGGGTCATCGCCTGCGATCTGTCACAACACGTCGGAGATCTAGGAGACCACAAGCAGCATGTTGTCGCTGTCATCCTCCCCTTCCAGCGGCGTCAGGTAGTTCCTCCAGGTAAGAGATCTTCCAGTTCTTCTAATGACGCCTGTTGCGCTTCAGATGCTTGTTGCCTTCCAGCTCTTCCCCCTCCGATGCTGCGTGTTGGTGGTGCTGATGCTGGAGGATGACTGATCGCTGTCACTATAGAGAGCCTTCCATCGCTATTCAACTACCATCAACTTTGATGGAGGAGTTCTGTCCTGTGCCCATCGCCACCACGGAAAAAAAGTGCTTCTAAGGTTGGCATTGCTGCTCTAAAATCAGGCTGATGATCCCTATTGCTTCTGTTTAGAGGTGATCAATTTCCATTATTCCTGCGGAGGAATTGCTTAGGATCACTTTTATTTTAGGTCACCTATAAGAAGGAACATGGTTTCTGTATCTGAACCTGGACCCTGTAATCAATCAATCAATCAATCAAACCAGTTCTATGATGAACCTTCTTCTGTGTCTTCTCTTCTATTATAATAAGATGTTGGGAATGAGACTGCATAATATCCCTGCTGGTTGTCATAGGTGTTATTCCAGGGTATAAGCCCCAGATTTACTGATGGACATGACCTCTCTTTTATTGTGAATGTAGAGGATTCCTGATAATGTTGATGGAGAAGGTCTTCCTTGATCTCTTTCATAGACTAGAAATGGACCCAACTGTTTTCCTTTTCTGGAGGTAAACTCTACTTAGAATGAGATCATAGTTTATCCCCCCCCTCCCCCCCAAACAAAATGATGAGCCCTATTTTACTTTTATGGTCACTTTGTCTTGGTTATTCATATACGCTTCTGTGAATTTAGTTTATTCAAGAGTTTTCAGCAACCAAGTGATGAGATCATAGGTTACCCCCCCCTCAACCAAAATGAGCCCTGGTTTACTTTTTTTATCACATTGTCTTGGCTATCTGTATAGTCTTCTATAGAAAGGTATTTTATTCCAGAGTTTTCATCAGTTGAATGATGATGATAAATAACCATAACCATGCTTAAAAATGAGATCATCGCTTATCCCCTCCAAACAGAATGAGCCCTATTTTACTTCTATGATCACTTTGTCTTGGTTATTCACATTTGCTTCTGAGAATTCATTTTATTCAAGAGTTTTCAGTAGCCAAGTGATGATAAATAACCATAACCATGCTTAAAAATGAGATCATCATTTACCCCCCCCCCCCCCAAAAAAAAGAGCCCTGGTTTACTTTTTTGATCACATTGTCTTGGCTATTCATATTTGCTTCTGTAAATTCATTTTATTCAAGTGTTTTCAGCAGCTGAGTGATGATAAATAACCATAAACCATAACTATTCTTAAAAATTAGATCATAGTTTACCCCCCCCCCCCCCCCATAAAAAAAATGAGCCCTGGTTTACTTTTTTGATCACATTGTCTTGGCTATCTGTATATCCTTCTATATAAATTTATTTATTTCCAGAGTTTTCAGCAGCTGAATGATGATGATAAATAACCATAACCATGCTTAAAAATTAGATCATAGTTTATCCCCCCCACCAACCCCCAAACAAAATGAGCCCTATTTTACTTTTATAATCACTTTGTATTGGCTATCTGTATTTGCTTCTAGAAATTCATTTTATTCCAGAGTTTTCAATAGCTGAGTGTTGATAGATCATAATAACCATGCTTAAAATGAGATCATAGTTTATCCCCCCCCCCACCCCCCAAACAGAAGGAGCCCTATTTTACTTTTTTTGAACACTGTGTTTTGGCTATCTGGGTTTTCTTCTAGGAATTCATTTATTTCCAGAATTTTCAACAGCTGAGTGTTGATTGATTACAATAACCATGCTTAAAATGACATCATAGTTTACTCCCCCCCCCCCCCCCCCCCCCAAAAAAAAAAAATCCCAATATTTTTCTGATCACTTTGTCTTCGATACTCGGATAAAGTCACCATCTGTTTAGGCTTCTAAGAATTTGTTTGATTTTTATTCCAGAGTGTTGATAAATCACAATGACCTGCTCATTAACCCTACTATTAAATGTCCCCTGTATAATTTAATGGCTAGAAATTGATATAGGCTTTTTATCATTCTGGTCCTCTAGCTAGAATGAGGCTCCTTTCTTTTGTGTTGGCTCTTCAAAAATACCTTTACTTGGCATGTTTGCTTTCAGTTTTGAACATGAGAGCCTTTGGTTGTATGATTTTGGGCATGGTATAACTTATTTACCAAGAAACAACTACAGAGTGGGCCAGGGGCACGCCGTGCAGCCTGGGGTTTGTTTAAACTCTTTGCCCCTTTAATTCTCTATTGTAGCAGAATTATTGATTCAAGTCAGGAATGCCAGTGAATGAGAGTACTGTTTTGTTCTAGAAGTCTGGGAAATGCTGGAACTGAGTATTTTATTGTTCAGTTTATCTGTCTATCTATCTATCATGTCTACTTGACTAATTCTTTTCCTATCTGTGTTTGAGAGTTCTATGCAATATGCGTTCATGATGGTCATGTGACTATAGTAGAATAACCTATACACATTCATAAAAATCTGTTTGCTCTGAAAACCAAACACGTAACATCCAATGTATATGTAACCTAGTTCCATTGTTGTTTGTCAGTCCAGATCAGTTTACCATGGAATCACAGAGTACATGGAGCATGCTGTTTATAAGGAGAGGGATATAATGAGGTTATTTATGAATACAGCTGGTGATCCCTGAGACAGGAGCCAAGCCTGGGCACTGTGCCCCCTGTCCAGTCCTTGTGCTTGAGAATTTTCTCCTATGTTATTACATATGCTGTGGATGTCTTCACACCACAGTGGCGGTATCAATAAAATAAGCAGAGTTTGTTAGAAGCAGCAGGCAGCAATAGATAGAGGAGAGCATGCAATGTAGATATTTGCAGCCTGTGGATTCCTCCCAGAACTGCGTGCACACCCTTTGTAATGTAACCACAATACATTCTAATTATTCCACAGTCATGTTGGATTGAACTGCCTGCAAACAGTATGATAAGTGCTGTTTATTATACTGGGTGCTGTGCAGTCAGACTGTATACAGTATATCTTAGGATTTATGACAGGGTAGCTTAGACAAGCAAAAAGCAGGGTGGGGGGAAGGAAAGAGTCAATTACATTAGTTTTGATTGGAAATGAAAGAATGAAGCCTCTAATCATATTAATTTCTTCAGACTATGTTACATGAAATGGCGATGTTGCATTTTTTTGTTTGTTAATAATTTGTGCATGTTACATGTTTTATATTCTGTCACCTATATAGTAACCTATCTATGCTAAACAAACATATTTATTGTCATTAGTACAAGTAGCCGTGTGCACCATTAAAAATCATTTGTCTGGCAATGCTATGCTACTGAAGTATGGAAGTATGGCTTCTTGTTGGCTGACATGCTTTATCACTTTACCTGTTCCACTATAGTAAAAAACAAAATGACAGAGTTGTTGTGTGATATATATCTATATATCTATATATATCTATATATATATATATATATATCTATATATATATATATATATATATATATATATATATATATATAGATATATATATATATAGATATATATATATATATATATATGTCTATATATATAAATATATATCTATAGATCTATCTATAGATAGATCTATCTATCTATCTATCTATCTATAGATCTATCTATCTATCTATCTTTATATAGATATATCTATCTATCTATCTATCTATATTAGAGCTGCACGATTCTGGCCAAAATGAGAATCACAATTTTTTCGCTTAGAATAAAAAGATCACGATTCTCTCACGATTTCCGAGATGTAAAATCTTTCACATTATACAAAAAATATTTTAAAAAAATGGGCTAACTTTTCTGGTTATTTTTTTTTTTTTTATTATTCATTAAAGTAATTCTTTCAAAATAAATTGCATTTGAAAGACTTCTACGCAAATACAGTATGACATAAACTATTGCAATAATCACCATTTTATTCTCTAGGGTGTCTAAAAAAAAATATATATATATATATATATATATATATATATATATATATATATATATATATATATATATATATTTATATATATATATATATATATATATATATATATATATATATATATAATGTTTGGGAGTTCTAAGTAATTTTCTAGCAAAAACCAACAAATGTCAGAAAAGGGTTTAGTGTTTAAGTGGTTAAACTGTTTTCACTTACACACAAAGTCTTTTCCATTGAAAAATTGTTACAATGTTTATACTTAAGTTCAACTGATAAAGAATGTTGTGATTCTTGGCAGACTGCCCAGTTTTTCTCTTCCTTTCTTTTGAGGGCTGTGGCTTCAGAAGAGCAGAGAGAATTCTTTGCATAGAAAGAATTGTAAAACACTTTAGTCAAGATCGTGATAACGATTCTTGACGATTAATTGTGCAGCTCTAATATATATATTATATATAGATCAATCTCTATCTATCTATCTATCTATCTATCTATCTATCTATCTATCTATCTATCTATCTATCTATCTATCTAGATTACCTTATTCAACAGTCCTCTTTGAATTTGATTTATTACTAGGTATTACCAGGTTAAACATCTATTAAATACAAGGATTAGTAAGGGGCACATAATAGACTTCTCAGTGCTATCTAAAGTATTACAACCTTGCCCTCAGTTCAGAGCCATGTGCTAAGTAGCCTATATATTAGAAACCAATTGGGTTGTTGGTTTGTATCAATTACTATACTTTGAACATCATCTTTCCTCTTTATTTTGTCAAACAATAATAATAATTAAAAGGGAAAAAAAAACATTATTGCCATTGCTCTTGGCACAAGTAATTGTTATTACAAACTTGTATGGCATTTTTTAGCCCAGGGGGACATATTTCCCAAAATAGATCAAGAAATGTCAATTTTAGCCTACACCCAAAGGGATGTTCATTTTTGATCCAGAGAACATTCTAAGGCAGTATTGGTTAAAAATTGTCATGGGATTACATTTAAGTCTTTATTTTACTGGGACAATAGACCATTTCTCATACCATGTGTGCAATATTCTTTTTGAAGATAAAAAAAAAAATACAGATTAATTATTCATTTTGAATGAACCAAGAACAAAAAAGTGAATCCATACAAATACAAAGTACACTAAGCAACTCATTCCCTAAAGCTAAAAGTCAGATTTTACTTAGAGCTTTGTTCTGTCTGTTTACTGGGTCTCTAATGACGCATATTTGATTTACTATACTAAAGCATCAAAAAGTTAAAGCAAATGTTAAAGCATTACAAAGCACACAGGTCAGATCAAAGAGCAGAGCAAAAAGACACCCCCTTCCCTGATTTATTATAAAGTTTATGCTAAAAAGAAAAATACATTGCAAGTAATGACAGTACAACACATACATTAGCATTGATCATTTGCATAGCTTTAATGTAATATATCTGATCTACATTATATTCATATCAAAGTCTTAATCAAGTCATATTATTAGACTTTGTATATGTTAGACTCCAACCTGTGGCTAAGCTTTAAAACAAGCCCCCTCAATCTCTGTAGCAGCGGGAACTGTGGAGCAAATCATCCTCAATGTTTACAACAGAGTATATTTAGAACTTAAAATTGAACTCAGAAAATAGGAGTTTACATGAATATATAGTTACCTCTATAACTGATTAAAGTGTATGTAAAGCAAACACATTTTTTTTCCCTATTTATTTGTTTTAAATAGACAATAGGGAAAGATTAATTCCACTGCCAGTTTTTATTTTTTTTCTGCCTGTGTCCTTCTGGGGAAATTTTTCTTCACTTCCTGTCTTGGAAATGCAACAAGAAGTGAAAGGAAATCTCCCCAAAGTGAGAGGTGTGCACTTCTAAGCCCCTGTACACACGGTCGGAGATTTCCACAACCAAATCCGTCGGATTTTGCCCGTCGAATTTTGTCCGTCGGATCTTGTCCGAAACTGTTGCATTCACACGGTCGGACAAAGTTGGCGAAAAAATCCAATCTTTCAGAACGTGATGACGTAATTTCGTTACGATGGGACTACATTCAGGCTAGTAGCCAATAGCTTTGATGTAGGAATTTGATCTGAGCATGCGTGGCACTTGGTCTGATCAAAATTCTCTACACATGATCGGAGTATGTTCGATCGGCCCAGTTGGTCGGGAAATATTTCCAACATGTTGGAAAATTGGGTCAGACGGATATTCCGACGGAATCAGTCGGATGCATACCACACACAGTCGGATTATCCGACGACACGGTCCGATAGGACACATTCCGGCGGATTCTCCGACCGTGTGTACAAGGGCTTAGACAGTTCTCAACAGAACATCTGTCCTCATTTAACAGCTTCCCAACCACCTCACACAGATATACTGTGGCAGAAGGGCACGTACAGGCAGAATCACGTACCTGTATGTTGCCCTTTAAGAGGTGGGTTGCGGGCACTTATGTGCTTCCGGGAGCTTTGCAAACGCGCGATCGTGGATCACTCGATGTCCGCAGGGATACCTGCGATCATCTCAAGGAGAGGAAGAATGGGGAAATGCTAATGTAAACAAGTATTTCACCGTTCTGCCTACCTGTCACTGATCACAGCTCACTGTAATCGGGAGCGGTGATCAGTGTTGTGTCACACACAGTCCCCCCACAGTTAGAATAAGTCCCTATTACACACTTAACCCCTACAGCGCCCCCTAATGGTTAACCCCTCCACTGCCCATCACATTTACACAGTAATCAATGCATTTTTAATTGCACCGATCGCTGTATAAATGTGATTGGTCCCAAAATTGCGCCAAAAGTGTCCGATCTTTCTGGCATAATGTTGCAGTCATGATAAAAATTGCTGATCGCTGCCATTACTAATAAAAAAAAATTCTTAATAAAAATGCCATAAAACTATCCTCTATTTTGTAAATGCTATAACTTTTGCGCAAACCAATCAATAAACGCTTATTGCAATTTTTTTTTTACCAAAAATATGTAGAAGAATAAGTATTGGCCTAAACTGAGGAAACAATTTATATACTGCGGCGCAGTGTCGAATCGCAAAAAGTGCTCCGGTCTTTGGCCAACCAAATGGTCCAGGGCTTAAGTGGTTGAAAGGTTTCACCTCTGGTCCTCATGACAACTTTAAAAATAAGGGTTTCCCATCACTGCTGAGGAGATTCACCTTCACTTCTTGTCTTGGAGATGCAACAGGAAGTGAAAGGAAATCTCCCAAAGGGATGGGAGTGCACTTCTTAGACAGTTGTAATTACTTTCTGTCTCAATGACACTAGGCCAAGGACAAATAGAGAGGTGAATCTGCCAACAGGAACCTAGTAATAAAAACGTGGCATAGGCCTAACCCTTCACTACGCTATCCATAACAAAAAAACAAATTTTGCCTTTATATACACGTTAACATTTTGATGTAGATTCACTTAAATGTAGCATGTTTGTTGCAAAAAAATAACTTTTTTTTCTGGGTAACACGCATGACACATTTCAGTTTGCTAATACCTGGGATTAAGGTTTACTTATGTCACATTTCTATTTTGAGCAAAGCATCTGCTGAAACTTTGCAGTAGCACACTACAAGTATTGTATTGGTAATGTGTTTAACAAGGTTAGGTTACTTTTTAAATTAGAACCAGTGATATTTAAAAGTTTTGGATATCTTTTGCACCACGTTCCCAACTTTATACTTCTCTATTACCCCTTCAAGGAAGGCGAACCCTACCCAACACCCTTTCTCTTTATGGTTAGATCTTCTCTATGTAACCTTTTAGACAAATTTAGTAAAGTTCTTGTATTTTATTTTATGTTACATAGTTACATAGTCTGGTTGAAAAAAACAAAACAAAAAGTTCATCCACCTCAGCCATTAAAAAACAAAATAAAATAAAATAAATAATTAGAAATAAATAAAAAACCTTCATATACAGAATCCTACTGTCACTGTTGATCCAGGTGAAGGCATAGCCCAATTTGCTCCAGTGGAGGGAACCAATAAATGTTTTTTTTTTATTATTATTTACAATATTGTAGTATAATTTAGTTTTTTGAATCAGAAATCCAGTTTTACTTTCAAAGGTTTTTTATTTTTGAAAAGGCACTTGCAAGTACATGGGTACAATAACAAACAATTGGCAGCAGAGCAGGCCTGCTGCCAGTAAACAAGTATACTACAGGCAAACGGTAGTGCAATCATAAACAATAGTAACTTGAAATACAGACATCATCCCTCACAAGGATGATTAAAGCCAGTTGTGCAACAATAGGGTGTCGCCTTATCCGGAGCCCAAAGCTAGAGGCTATCTTGGGGAGATACCAGGGGACCCCCCCGACACCCCTAATAGGGATCTTGCTGTGTCAGGGCAGGGGTGTAGCCCCCCCCGACCCCCCCATCCCCCAGGGAGAAGGTATTACAGGGGAGACAAGCGAGGGGCTCCCCAATATGCATTCTGTCTGTATTATAATCTGGTTATTTATCTGTCTATTGAGGTAATCAAAAGAGAGAGAAATCTAGAGAGATAAAGAAAGGAGAGAGGAGAGAGAAAAGCGGACAAAGGGATGGGGGAGGGAAAAGCTACTCCTGAATATGGAGGAAAAGGTGGAAGACTAAATCGTCTACCGCTCAGTCGGTGAGAGTCACATCTATTGTTTAGGTCTTGATGCCCGGGGGGGGGAGGGGGGGCGGCACTCCCGGTAGGAGGGAGATACCCATGTACCTGGCCCATGGATCCCACACCTTTCTGAATTTAGGTGTAGTGTCCAACAGGATGCCTGACAACTTTTCTTGGGACATAATCCAGGATATCTTCCTCTTAGCTGTGAGGAGAGAGGGTCTGGGTTGCTTCCATGCAGTGGCTATTGCAATTTTGGCTCCTAGAAGGATAAAGTGGGTCAGTTTCTGAACGTTTTTAGGGAGTGAAGGAACATGGGTGTTTAGCAACGCAACTTCTGGGGTTCTGGGGACCTGGCAGCTTGTTACCCTGAAAATCATGTTGAAGATTTTGCTCCAGAATGATCGAAGCCTGGGGAGAAATGCAGTTTTAGTATTATTGTTGCCTGATTTGATTTGAGAAATGTGGGAAGGAGTCTAAAGCAAGGTGGAATGAGCAAATTCAGCTAACTAGTGAAGCCAATTAGTAACATAATGCATTGTATCATGTGGCAGTTGTGCTAAACTTGGAAAGTTTCACTAGTTTACCTTAATCTGAACTCTTTGTAATAAAATACAGGGCTTCCGGTTCCCAGTCACCTGAACGCTATGATAACTGCTGATTGGCTATCACAGTGATCAGTCACCGTGCAGCCTGCCCATGTGTTTTCTTTCTCACCTGACTGGAGAGTAAGATAAGGTAAAAAATAAAGAAGAAATAGCTAGATCGATGTTTATTCTAGGTCCGGGCGGCGGCGATAAAACACTGCTATTTTTAGCGACGCTTTACCGTCTTTTTTACGGGGCTATTCGGCCGCTAGCGGGGCGCTTTTAACCCCCGCTAGCGGCCGAAAAAGTGTTAAAACTGCCTGCAAAGCGCTTTGCCAATGGTTCAGCGGCGCTGCCCATGGATTTCAGTGGGCAGGGGCGCTTTAGGAGCGTGAGTTCAATGCTCCTAATGCACTCCAAAGAAGCTGCTGGCAGGACTTTTTCTGACGCCCTGCCAGTGCACCACTCCAGTGTGAAAGCCCGAGGGCTTTCACGCTGGAATGAATGGAGCCGCTGTTTCCGGGCACTTTGCAGGCGCTATTTTTAACGCTATAGCGCCTGCAAAGCACCTCAGTGTTAAAGGGGTCTAAGGGACAGTGTTATAGTCAAGGTAAGAATCAAAGGTCAAGGTTAGGGTCAAAGTTTCAGGGTCAAACGTCAGAGTAAGTATATTTTGGGTAGGATGTTTTTAAAAAGTATTTTTAAAATTAGTATCAGTGTCAATTAGTGTCAGTGTGTTTTAGATAGGATAAAAAAAACATAATGCACACTATTTACTATGGGTACAAACAACATACACACATGTAGTATTGCTACAATCACCAAGAGCAGGAGAAATATACTGTATAGCTAAACATTTTTTATTTTTTATTTTTTTACTATTTTGAGCCAGTATCATTTGATAATAAAATATCAGGAGCTGAAAGGCGCCAGCCTATACTTATTATGTTCTGCCTATGTAAGTAGTTTGTTGCTACATTTGGTTGGATAACAAACCAACTTAGCCTTAATGACTCGAACCTTCATCTCCTTTTATGATGTTAGCCTAAAGATGTTTGTATGTCAATTGCTTTCCTACATCACACCATGACCATTTTATCATTATTGCAATGTAAAAGTGTTGTTCTATTGTAAGTTGATTGCTTCGTTTACAATAAAAATTTTCTTCTTGGAAAAAAAAAAAAATATCAGGAGCTATCAGTTACCATTTACAACCAATTGAAAGCCCAATTTGTCCTAAAAAGAAAATCAAGGTACAATCCACCTGGATACACTTTGTAGTTGTGTTAATATATACAATTTTACTAACGCATGTCAAAGTTGCGATATTGTGGTCGAGTGTTAAGATTTGTTTTACCTTCTGTTACTAAAGGGGCTAAAGCATTATAACAGTTATCTTCATGGTCAAATTTCACAATGAATAAGGAGTCTTATGAATGGAACTGTAGGAATTCCATAGGATGGAGCCCTTTTGATAAGTTTGTACAGGGGAAAATGGAACAGTTAAATTGTTACTAATCCCAGGACCCTGCATTCTTTATATATGGTCTCCCACAGTACACAGAACATGGAAATGCAATTATTGTAATAAATATAAACTGATTGCAGAAGTAAAACTTTATATTTCCCAAAAGGGTTAAAAACACTTACAAAAGGGTGGATGGGTAGGAGCATATCATATTTGTAATATGGCAGGTGGTCCGATGTTCTGGTAGTCCCAAGGAGTGCACTTAGAGGCACCTTTTTTTCTTTTCCTTTTACTTCCAGAGTTTGCTGCTCCCTTCATGTGCTGCCGGAAGTGCATGAAGATTCTTCTATTTCTAAATAGACTGATATCTGCTTGGTCTGTTATTTAGAGAGCCCTTATACACACTTTTATCTAAATATAAACTGATAAATACCTTTTCTCATCAGCTGTATATAGCAGCCTTGTGACTTCTATCCGTTCCTAGTAAAGCTTGTAGGAGTAGTTTTCACTCTCCCCTAATCCTCTGTCTTGACATGGCTGGACAGTGCTGATTGGCCCTGTGCTGATCACATGCAGCCTCCCAAGAAAAAAGAAAATCTCTAGCAACACACACCAAACTGAGCATGTGCAGCCCGTCCCCTGGCTCTGTAAAAGTCAGGTTATTTTTTGGAGACAGTGGAAGAAGAGGAGGATCAGAGAGACAGGATCAAACAGCCTTTATACCCAATGCAGAGGATTAACCCCTTAGTTTCCACAGTGAGTAAAATAAGCATGCTTTACTGCATATACAGACTGATTTTACTGTTGTGGGTTTAGTAATGCTTTAAGTCTGGTGAATATTCTTGTTCCCTTGAAAAAAGATTGGTTTCTTGGACTTTTTCTGTTATTAATCACCATATTGTTTAGTAGAGAATCATTATAACCTCAGTGGTGCTTCATGGATTTATATTATTATTTAAATTGGGTTTGTGATCTCAATGACTGAGAAAATTATTTGGAATTCACTGAGCTACTTATGCAATTTTATATCAAGATGTAACAGTAGTAGTTTCAAAATCTAAATGTGTTATTTGCTCGTATTTTAAAACACTGTTTGAATTCATTCGAAGGAGCAAAAAAAATTACCTATTTGACCATACCAAGTTATTTTGTCTTATACAATAAGGTCAACATATTATCCATGATGAGCCACTAATGAAACAGCTACGATGGATTGTACTGATCATAACCCACACAAGGCTTTGGATTTTTGTACTCTTCAGCCACTCTTTTAGGTAAATCCTATTTTCCATGCAATGAGTATCTAGCTATAGAGATATCATAATTCCCTTATTGTAAGTGAAAAAGAATCCTGAAAGATGGTGGGGCTCAAGTGGAGTCGTGATGGCAATGTCATTGATATCATTTTAGAGAATTGTGAGACCAGTTAATGAAGGGGAGCTGGTTGGAGTCAAAAGGGTTTAAGTAAATACTCACCAGGCTGCTTTTTTATTAAACCTTTCATCCCCCTCTGCTTCAAATTGCTGACTAGGGATTGACCGAACTGCCTTGGGTTTGGCTTGAGCAGGGTTTAGATGTTGAACCTGACCCCCATTGAAATCAATGGGAGCGGAATCTGTCAAAAAAAAAAAAATAATATTCCTATTTTCTGAGCTTAAAGGCAAGGGAGCTCCAAGAAAATTAAATGAGGGGTGGTGTTTGTGTAAATTGGTACCTTGCGTATCACAAAAATCAAAAAACATTGTATCAAAAACTGTGTACTGTAATGCTCACCTCTGTATGAGTGGTCAGGGAATAAAACTTAATGTAGCATAACCCTTTCCTATAAGCCAAGCAAGTCTAACCTATTGGCATATGACTGCACCCAGGAATGCTATGTTCAATGGCCATGAAGTACAGGAGCCTGAACAAAGGGTCAAAATAGGAGTTCCTATGGTTCCAAGACCGCAGTTGTCTGCAAAGAATGGATGGGAGTGGTGTCTCGCAGGAACATAGTCAGTGGAATGTCCAGATGAGGCAGAGGCAGCACTGCACTGGTGTGGCAGGGATCAGGAACACTGTTGCTGTCTGTACTGGCTCTGATGATACTGTACTGATGTGACTGCAATCATGTACACTTGTGATGGTTATATTCGTTCTGGTGACACTGGCACTGGTGTGACAATGATCAGGAACAATGTTGCCAGCTGCACTGGTCTGGCGACCCTGGGATTGGTGTGGCAGCCATTAGAAACACAGTTGTTGAATTACACTGGTCTAACAACACTGAAACTGGTGTGGCTAGCGATCAGCAATACTGGTGTTGACCTACACTGGTGTGGCAACACTAGAACTCATGTGGTGGCAATCAGAGACACTGTTGGTGGCTGCACTGGTTCTGGTGGCCCTGACACTGGTATGACAGCAATCAGTAACAATGTTTCTGGCTGTACTGGTCTGAGTTACTGGGACTGGTGTGTCGTTGATCAGAAATCCCCTTGCTGGCTTACACTGGTCTGGTGACACTGGGACTCCTTCTGGGTAATATAATGTTCCTCCCTGAATATTTGCTTTATATAACATTGTGTGTCTGTTAATATTGTTTACTTATTTAGGTGAAGTTTGGCTTAAGATTCATTTGAATGCATTGTTTAAGCTAATCAGGCTACAAGGTTGTACATGCATTCATAAATATGATTATCAAAATAATACAATGTACAGATTTTTTTAAACTACTCCTTGTATCAGTTATGGCTTTGTCACACTAGCGGAACTCCGAGAGTTGGATCACTAGCATTAGAATCATCATAGAGAGCACTCACCTACTTCTCTTTTATAAGCCAAAATGCTGAAGAATCTCAATACCCATTGAGGAAGCAGCAAAGGAGTAGGTTTAACCAGCAAGGGAATGATGCCTTAGAACCATGTGAGTGTTTATGCAGTTTTCTTAGTGATTGTGTTGCTTTTAAAGTAAAACGTCTTTTTTATTTTGGATAGAGTAATAGAGGGTCATAACTCCTGTCAGTTTATTTTTTGCAACCTATGTCCCATTGGGGAGATTTACCTTCACTTTCTATCCCATAGCCAAAACAGGAAGTGAGAGGAAATCTCTGCAAATTAAGGCAATCTCGTGGGGACCCCCAGGTCACCAGAATTAGTGTCCCCATTGGAAGATTTCTCCTTCATTAGTTTTCTGGGGACAACCCAAAATTTGAGATTTACTTTCACTTTCAATGATAATGGTAAACAGGATAAATAGAGAAATAGAGCCCCCCCGCTGCGCTCCGGTCATCTTCGCCGCTTACCTCAATGCCGAGTGAGGGAATGATGGCCCCCACTCGGCTCCATAGCATTGGAGGGCGGATGTGACGTTTGCTCTTAAAGGGGAATTTTTTTTTTGTAAAAAAAACAAAACATTATTTAAAAAAAAATTTTGTTATTGCATTTTTGTGTGTCTTTCTGACCCTAGATCTCACATTTAAGAGGTCCTGTCATGCTTTTGTTTTCTATTACAAGAGTTTACATTTTTTTCCTTTTACTAATAAAAAAAAAAAACTAATAACAAAAATGCCATAAATCTATCCTCTATTTTGTAGACACTAAAACTTTTACGTAAACCAATCAATATATGGTTATTGCCAATAAAAAAAATATGTAGAATATGTATTGGCCTAAACTTAGAAAGACATTTTTTTTATATATATTTTTGGGGATATTTATTGGAGCAAAAAATAAAAAAAATTGCTTTTTTTTCTAAATTGTTCTTTTTTTGTTTATAACGCAAAAAAAATAAAAAACGCAGAGGTGATCAAATACCACCAAAAGAAAGCTCTATTTGTGGGGAAAAAAAGACATTGATTTTGTTTGGGTGCAATGTTGCACGACCGTGAAATTGTCAGTTAAAACCATGCAGTGCCATATCACATATGGTCAGGAAGGGGGTAAATCCTTCCGGAGCTGAAGTTGTTAAACTAACCATACTGACATATTTGGATGTATCATCAGAAAACACTATCAATTATTGCCTTATGTCAGAGGAAACAACTCCAATAAGCCAAAAATATAATAAAAAATCAACTGATGGTAACAATAAATTGAAGGGTATCTCCAGCAAATGTTCAGTCTCAAATCTCACTTTACCCAAAAGACATCCCTTCTGGGACCCGGCGGGGTTGATTTACTAAAGGCAAATAGCCTGCACTTTGCAAAGTGCAGTTGAACTCTTCAAGTGTGGTTGCTTTAGAACTTAGTAAAGCTTCACTTTGCAAAAAAAAAAAAAAAAAAAAATCATACACAAAGGAAACACAAAAACAGCATTTTTGCTTGCACATGATTGGATGATGGAAGTCAGCAGGGCTTCTGCTCATATACTATACTGTAATCGTGTCCCCCACCGCCCTATACATTGTAAAGCGCTGCGTAAACTGTTGGCGCTATATAAATTGTGAATAATAATAATACTAAGCTCTGAAGCAGCTGCACTTTGCAGAGAGCATCTGCACTTTGCAAATTAAACAGTCTATTTGCCTTTAGTAAATCAACCCCAGTGTGTATTATAGAGAGTATGGCACCTTGCTGACAAGATACACAAGCAGTGTCAACCTACCAAGAAAGTTCAGAAGTAGAGCCAATGTCATTTATTCCAGCCTGGTACACTACAAATTATGTTTTCCTTGTTTTCTTGAAGGTGAAAAGACATTTCTATCTCAAAGAACCTAACTTACCAAAGGTGAAGCAGAAACTAACTAGAGAATAGAGAAACTGCGAGTGACAGTCTCGTTAGGTACAGGTGACATACCAAATCCAATAAATGAAAAAATATAAGAGCGGCTACCGTGCAAACTATAGACATAACATTTTTATTGCTCTGTCTCATTCCAGAGGTGATCAGCTTATTAGGAGTACCATTATGTTGATCAAAATAAGAACAGGACTGATTGTTATCCTGTAGAAGAGTTATCCAAAATTTAGAAAAACCACATTCACTGCTCTTGCCCATCTTTCTTTACTTCGTTTGTTTTTAATGAGCTATGTTGTCTGACTTGATAGCCTCATTATAATACTATGATAATACGGACCTAACTGTACATTATTGTAAGCATAAATTAGATGCATTAGAGTTCCGGTTTGAATTATGTCATAGCTTTGTGATTCGAAGAAAACAATTTGCCTATTTGGTGTAGTGAGCTGATTTTGAAAGCACATGACCTATACAGTGAAAACAGTCGATGTTACCACGCCTGACTGAAGTCTTGCTGTTCTTTGTTATTAGTCTAAATATATAGTATATTGAGCTAAATAATTTCTGACTGGCTTCACTGGACCCTTGTGAGTGGAGTGTTTCATGGAAGGCAATGCTGCCATTATAATAACAAAACAGGGGTGTTGTTAATGAAGCATGCAGGCATATATCTGAATTATGATGGGGAATATAAATGCACGCAATTTTCATCTCTGGGCTCTGTAGCTATTTTTAGTACTGTAAAGGACTTTACGCCGTTATACATCAGTTTCCTGAATTGCTTTGAACGAATTAAATTTTAAATAGTTGATATATAAGTCAATTTGCAAAGAATGGTAATTACTAGTATAAAAATGATTTGCAAGCAGAAACAAAACTCTAAGGCAGAGCAGCAGCAGAACTGTTAAATATACCATATTTGATCAGTCACTCTTGTGTTTTACACAGACATTTTTTTTTTTTTTTATATCCGATTTACAAATTCATGCTTGAGCTTTTCTCATTTCTGGATCATTACTTTGTTCGGTAAGCATCTTGGAGGTAGATACATGATAAAGAGGCCTGCACTGACTGGCTGTGCACTGTGACAGATATGTGTAAATCACAAGATTGGATGTACAGAACTGGAAAAAAACTTTTTTTGCAAGTAAAGCAGTAAAATCTTACCTCCAAACTTTGTGAGATGGGACTGAGGGACATCTATTAGTAAAAGTATGTAGGCATAGGACACACTTCCTGCCACGCCCCCTTAAAGGAGTATTATACAAAAAAAATTATTAGTTAAACCCACAAGTCCTTTTTTTACCACTACTATTTCTTTATACTGGCCTTTTAAATGTATACACATGCAGCAAATTATAAATTGGATGAAAGGTTTAGCACTGGGAAACACATTTTGATAGAGAAAAAGTGCATTTTATATACAACTATGTAGATTAGACCCAAATGAGGGACAAATAAGGAGGAAGGTGGGACAGAGGGACTTTGTTGCAAATCAGGGACAGTTGGAAGCTTTGGTAAAAAAATATATACTTGACCTGCATATTTAGATGTTTAGAAAGAAAAAGAACTGCGCTAGCCACAAAATACCCAATATGATTAGGGTATATGAAAGTGCCAGACCCGCACTGTGGGTTTTAGTATCTAGTGTCTCAAAAGACCACCTCCAAGCGTGGTATATACCATATACAGATAAGTGCAATTGAATTCAAAAAACAAAAAATAAATGTGTATCAATAATGTGAATTCCCCGAGCTCAATATATGTGTATCAAACTCTGTGTATAAACCCCTAAACCATAAAGGTAAGAATATAAAGCATATATATTCACTATTAAGCATAAATGACCTATCGAAAAAGTAATAAATCTGTGTTCAAAAACACTCTATGTAATGTCCATACAGTCATATATCAAAAATTGAAAAATTAAATTAAAATAAAAATAAAAATAAAAAGTAAATGTCCATATAGTGAATGAACACCAGTGGTACAAAACTTCAAATGAGGTACGGCAGTAAAGAAAAGTTCCAAACGGCTAAACTGCAAATACACGAATTGAAAATCTTCTCCAAAGATGTGGTGTGCTTATCCCATCACCGAAATGAATGAATCAGCTCCTTACCAGATCCAGACGACCCCCCGTTACAGAGGGTCACCACAAGCTGTAGCAGTCAAAAGGGTGTCCGGATAGTGCCTCCTCCTCAGATGGTCACGAATCTTCCACGCGATGGGGTTATGGCTGTTACTCACTCCCAACTCGACGTGGTGTCACATAAGGGAAAACATAGGCTCCAGATAGTGTAAAACCAAATGACTTTAATTCTTAAAAGCGAACGTAAACACTTACATAAAAGACTTTAAAAGCAGGTTCAAAACAAAGACGTGCACCGGCCGGATACACGCCAACGCAAAGACCAACCCGTCCTTAGATGTTTGCACTGAGGGTATTTTAGGTTTTAGGGATTTTGACTGTTTCAACTTGGCCACGATGTCAGCATAATATAGATTTAGCACCCTCTAGTGTGTGATAGATGTAGAATAGGATTTATAGTGTAGGTTTGTTAGTGTAGGAAAATTTAGTATAGCTTAGCGCTAAGCCAGAGCTGTGAATCTGGGTCAAGGTTCATCCTGACAGCTCCTCTAATGTCTTCCCCTGGTCTAGAAGGTTGTAAAATCTTCCACCTGACTGCCCCTGCTGGCATGGCTCATGCCTATTTATGATATAAGCCTTGCCCCCCGCCAATCCCCAGTAAAGGGCTGGCAGGGGGCAAGGCTTATTTCATATATAGGCATGAGCCATGCCAGCAGGGGCAGTCAGGTGGAATATGGAGATATAGTGCTGTGGAGACTGTTGGTGGCCTTCTGGGGTATCCCCTAGTCTGGGGTAGATTGTTGGGCTGGGGCTCAGGTTCTGAAAGGATCCTGCCACAACACCCAGAGGAAGACCTTCCTGGAGGCACGGGAACAAGTGAAAAGACAGTGTGAGTAGAGCAGCACTGCTGGGGACTTACAAGGGGGAGATTGCCAAATGTAGCCAGTTCTCCCTGAAGACAGCATTGCGCCAAGTCTTCATACCTTCCCTGGGAGATCTCCTGAGAGTCAGCCGAGTAGGCTGGTGGTAGTCAGTCTGGAGGACTGTGGGGAGAAGTTAGCCTGGACGGCTAGTGAAAGGGGGGTTGACAGTGCGTGAAGAGATGGTACTGAACCAGTAGCCACAGGAGGGTGCAAGCTGATCACTGTGTTCTGCTAAACAACAAGGGGCTTTGAGTTCTTGCCTGCAAAGGGCCATTTCTAAATCTGACTGTGCCTGTCAGATCCATTCACAGTGATCAAGCTGGAGTCTGCAAGTAAGTAAAGTGCAGGAGGGGTGTCAAGGAGGCTGTATATAGACTGTGTTTAGGAAGATGCCCCTGAAGATGTTGCCAAAGTTTTGTTGCTAAAGTCAACCCATAACCTCCCATCCCCATTCAAGATTGTTCTCTGTCTCTGGAGTGCCTGTGGAAATCCAGTGTGCCTGGCTGTGCAGGGTGGGGGATTCCAGTTTATCTGCAATCCTTAAGGGGGTGCCCTACATACAGATACCTATGCTCTGCTAGTAGATTTTGAGTCAGAGTGTTTTATTGTTAAGAGGGGACAGATGTTGGGCAATGTTTTATACCCCTCAGACCATTTTTACTATTCCAACACTTTTTACTAGAGACATTTCTAATAATATTTAAATAGGTAAAACAAAAGAAATATATGTATTCTGTGAATAATAAAAAGTTAATTTGTTTTAAAATGGTTGTAAACCCCATTAATGAAATCTGACTTATGCACATATATCTGCAGTTTTTACGTATCTCTCTTCAAAGCTCTAAGGCCTGTGTCTTTCTTCTGCTTCATTCCTCTGTTATAAGCATAACTTCTGTCAAGCTATCCGACACAGGAGATAGAAGCAGCTGGAAATTTGTGTCGGGAGGGAACCTAAAGATAGATTAGCAGAGAGCTGGTCTATTCAGATTGCAGCTCTGCAAGTTTCTTCATTCCTCTGTTTATGTGGAGTGGGGGGGGTGCCTTTCCTCCAATAAGCTTTCACACAGTGTATGCTCAGGCTGCCCTCCCACTGCTGAAACAGGAAGAAACATTTCTAACACAATGTTCACTTTCTAAAGAGTGTATAAAGGGCAAGACAGCAGATATACATGTAAAACTTATGTAGGGAGATTTGTTTCATCTCTGTGTATCATCTGAGGATATTCACTTCACTGGGTATAGGAGAGGGTTTGCATCCACTTTAATGTTTAAAGTTGAAAGAAATCAGCATCACCATGGAGTCACCACCTATGAGGACTTACAGCAAACCTAGGCTTGGTGAATTTATGTATTTATAGCATCCATTAACATTTTAACTTAGGGAAGTTCCAGCAAAGTCATTAAATGTTAGAGCTCTTGTAGCTATATTTCACAACTGGAAGAGAAAATACATTCAGTGTTCCTGCTTTGTAGAGGCTTTCCTCTGAAGTTATTTCACACTTCTGCTAAGTGTCATAGCAGGTACACAGGATTTTACAGTCACAGTTGGTGCTGTTTAACAGACATTTTTTCTAATTCAGTGTAAAGAATAAATGAGAAAGAACAGAAAAATGTTTATGAGCTTGTAGTTTGTGGTGCATTGAAGATGATACAAATAATTAAAGGACATTTAACCCTAAGAAAAACTTACTAGTTCTTAGATGTACTGCCTGCATTCGTTTTCAACATCTTAAGTAAGTGCATATTGATCTTGCTAGAAATTCAATGTCCTTATTAATTTCTGTGTACTGCACTGAAATCACAAGCTAAAAATTACCTCGCCCCCCCCCCCATATAATGTCCACAGGCAGAACTCTCCAAAAGGGAGGCTCTATCTGGAACCGATTATGCCATCTGATGGGCCCCACGTGAGCCAATCACGGGGGGACCCCCCGTGCGCTGGGTGGAAACAATCCTTGTCTTTAGATATACTTTAACCACTTCAGCCTCAGAAGGGTTTACCCCCTTAACCCCCCTGGCGGGGTCTGGCTCGGGGTGAAAATTCAGTACCATTAGTGGTAACCCCGAGCTAGACTCGGGATCGCATCCCTGGATCCAGGATGAGTATGCTTACCTTATCCCCTGGATCCAGCGATGTCCCCCCACTGTGTGGGCTCGTCCCGGGCTCCATTCCCTGCAAGAATTGTGACGCATGGGGACGGAGAATGGCGCAAAATTCAAAAAGTGAAACACACACATTACATACAGTATAATGTAATCCTACAGATTACATTGCTGTATGCAATTATTTCACATCCCTTTTGTCCCTAGTGATCTGCCCAGTGCCCTGCATGTAGTTTTATATTATAAAAACTGTTCTTTCTGCCTGGAAACTGGAGATTGTCCATAGCAACCAAAACTGTCCCTTTACATCAAAAGTGGTTTTAGACCAGCTAGAAAACAGCGATAATAATTTAGAATCACTCGCAGAATTGAGCGATAATGATTTGTAGGGAGATCCGTCATCAAATACTGAAAAGTAATGACAGTGACAATTCTGCAACTGAGCAAATTTCAGTGTTTTTGATTTGATTACATTATTGAATAATTTTTATTATTATTATATTATTATTTGGTATAATTCTTTATAGTTATTTATTATATTTTAATTTATGATACCCGGGATGTCTACTAGACTCTGGTTTGGACAGATTTAAACGAGTTATTCCTAAGAATTACAGGACTACAATATAAAATGCCACATTTCCATGCAAAATAATTGTACCGCTTTCGGCACCAAAAATCTGAAATAATCGTACCGCCAGGGAGGTTAATAACCAGACCATTTTTTGTGATACAGCACTGCGCCATTTAACTAACAATTGCGAGGTTGTGCGACGCTGTACCCAAACAAAATTGAGGTCCTTTTTTTTCCCCAATATAGAGCTTTCTTTTGGTGATATTTGAGCATCACTGCAGTTTTTTATTTTTTGCGCTATAAACAAAAAAAGACTGACAAGTTTGAAAAAAAAAATATTTAAACTTTTTACTATAATAAATATCCCCCTTTTTTTTTTCTTTAAACAAATTTCTTCATCAGTTTAGGCCAATATGTATTCTACATATTTTTGGTTAAAAAAATTGCAATAAGCGTATATTGATTGGTTTGCACAATAGTTATAGTGTCTACAAAATAAGGGATACATTTATGGCATTTTTATTATATATATTTTTTCTACTAGTAATGGTGGTGATCAGCGATTTTTAGCGGGACTGTGACATTGCGGCGGACAGATCGGACACTTTTGGCACTTCTTTGGGACTAGTGACATTATTACAGTGATCAGAACTAAAAATAGCCACTGATCACTGTATAAATGACATTGGCAGATAAGCGGTTAACACTAGGGGTAAAGTGTTCCCTAGGGAGGTGTTTCTAACTGCGGGGATAGTGTAGTGACAGGGAGTAGAGAGGGATCGCTGTTCCTGAACACTAGGAACAGACAATCTCTCTCTACTCCCCTGACAGAATGGAGATCTGTTTGTTTACATGACAGATCCCCATTTTGGCTCTCTGTGGAGCGACCATGGGTGCGTCTGGCAGCCACGTGCATCGGCTCCGGTGATGTGCTGCGGGCACATGTCTGCTATAACCCTTAAAAGGGACCGCCGTATGGTGATTCATGCAGCTGAGCCAACCTGCTGCAGTATAACTGTGGCAGCTGGTTGCAAGCGGTTAAGCTTTGACAAAAAATTGGAAGCTCAACTTGGTGTTGCGTTATTCACTTTAAGGTCGTCACAGAGGACAAGGGGACACTTTTTACATCTAGAGTAAAAGAGATTTCATCTCCAAATCTGGAACAGTTTCTTCACAGTAAGAACTGTGAAAATGTGGAATAGACTCCCTCCCTCAAGATTCTGGCCAGCTCAGTAGAATGTTTTACGAAAGTCCTGGATTCTTTCCTAGATACACATAATATAACTGGATACTAATATTTATAGGTACAGTTGATTCAGGGAACATCCTATTGCCTCTTTGGGGATCGGGAAGGAGTTTTTTTCTCCTGTTGGAGCAAATTGTATCCTGCTTTTTTTTAGTTACCTTCCTCTGGACCAACTGTGGGTATAGGATTCTATAGATAAGATTGTATAATTTTTTTCCCCCATCTATTGGTTGAACTAGATGTGTCTTTTTTTCTACCAGACTAACTATGTAACTATTTGATTGTTTTCTATGCAGATTTGCATCAGGTTTTGCACATTCTAGTTTTAGTAAATCAACCCCTACATCATTCTTCACCCTTGGAGCTACAGAATTGGTTAACAAGAAGCACCTTGGCATAATGAGGCTGATTTACTAAAGGATTTAAGACTGTTCACACAATAAATAGTTTGAATATTCACTTTAGTTAATCAGTCATATGCAGATAAAATAAGTAAATAGGGATTTTCTTTTCACATGACTCAATAATTGGTGTGAATCTTCACACATTTTACGGTATGAACATTCTCAGACCCTTTAGTTGAAGAGGTAGAAGCTTGAAGTTACAGTGAGTGCTTGAAGGAATAGATATGAACTGGTATTAACTATCTAATCGGTGTAGTCTCCATTATTAGCCTTATGATGTTAGGAAAAGAGACGTTAATATATATGATTTTGACAGCACATCTTGATTCCTCACATCATATGTTGTTATCTGGCTTATAAGTAATTCTAAGGGTTCCATATGACTTGGGAGAACCAGCATTTCACAGTGGACTGCAATGCCGTCACCCCTGACTCCTCTAACTGATAGAAGATTTTAATTCTTTTGTAGTAACGAGTTTATGGAACAAGGTTTGTGTTCTTTGCCTAAAGCTTTCATTGTTGTAATCTACTACTACTCATCCTCCTGAGAACTATTATATATTTCATCTGAGACAGATAAAATGTTTAATATGAAGTGTTTGGACTAAGCAATTGTAAAACACAACAAAACTTTTATCTTTAATGGTTTTTGGGATTACATTGGGAACTGTTTTTGAGAAATAAACTATATTTCATTGTAAAAAACGACTAATAATTATTATTATAGTTGTCCCAGGGCCTTTATTAGTCTTTGCATTACTTTTTTTATATAGATTCTTTATGTTTTTTGGAAAAGGCAGTGTATTCCGTGTTCAGGGGAACTTTTTTTTTTATTATTCTTTATTTACAAGTATTCAAGTCATACACGAATAATTGGGGCCTGCAGCCTCCAAAACAACAAGTGGAATGTGCAATGAGCATGTTACACATACAAAAATGAAAACATCAATAGTAACATCACAGAGGAGCTAGCATAGTGGATAGTTACTCTCAAACACAATTGCAGTGTTGTCCATCTCACCCAGTGACCTCTGTCAAACTTAGATCTTGTATAACTTTTCAATATGGACAGAAAAAGATTAAGAAAGAAAAGAAAGGGAGAGAAAGAGAGGAAGGGTAGGGTTTGGGGAAGGGGGAAGAAAAACATGGGGGAGGTGGGATAAATAAAAGAAATAAAAGTATGTGCATGGCCCAAATAAAACCCAGCCCAAGTAATTCAGTTGGGGGTAGCAGGGATCATCACAAAGGGAAGGTCAAACAATTTCACAGTTGGGAACCCAAAATATCCTGATATTCAGATAAATAAGTGAATTCAGTCCAATAAAACCACATTTTTCTGGATCTGTTCCACTTTATGGTGTGCCACAGACAAGAGATCTTTTATCAGTTGAAAGTCATTGATCCTGTTTCCAGAAAAGTGGGATACACACCTTTGTGGCATAGAGTAAATGAGGTAATAGGAAACATTTATTGCGCTTCAGTGGCATATAGGTCAAGTGCAGTAAGAAGACAGTCACGTCACCCAGCATCTGGACATTAGTAAACTTCAGAATCCAGCATTTGACTCATGTCAAGAAATGTTTAAGATGCTCACAGGAACAGAAAATGTGAAGCATAGATCCCACCTCCCGTTGACACCTCCAACAGAACAAGGAGCTCTCAGGGAACAATTGATGTAAGGCTTTAGGGAATTTATACCACCTAGTCAGGGTTTTATATCCAGTCTCTTGAATCTTGGAAGTGATGGATGCTTTGTGAGTCATCTATATAATCCTGTATCTCTGCTGATCAGTAAAGGTAACACCCAGATCACACTTCCGTTTGAGAAGGTACTCTGGAGGTGACAAAGACTGCGAATAAGATAATATATAGGGCACAGGAAGCTACCAGCTCAAAAGATTTCTGTCTTGTCAAACAGATATAACACAGACATTTGCTTTTGACATGGGTTTATGAAAGGTTTTGCAGAGTTTGGAATGCAGTGTTTTAAAGTGGACCTTGTGCTATGGTATAGTTTGGCACATGACTGATGTTGGCAGACAATATCAAAACAATGCTTGCAGGTATAGGGAGTGTGAACTTACTGTTTTTTTTTTTTGCCTCTTTGTATCACCCTCTGTTATATTCTGTACCTCTCTTTTTATCCTAACTTCTGTTTGGAACTGGGCAGGGCACGTTAGTTGAGGTCATGTGCACTACTCTATGTAAAAATCCCATAGTCCAAAGTCCCTAGTCCATCTTGGGAGTGAACATGAGAGGGTGGCTATGACCCTACATACGGTAGGACCATGTAGAAAAAACATAGCCACCCTCTAACAGGAAGTCAGTAAATTGGTGCATGCGTACGGACATAAGTCTTCGAATGCACACCATCTGCATTTGGGACCTTACAGCTGTACTCATGCACCACTGTACGTAGTAATAACAAGGGTTCACGGGCACCAAAATATACCATTGTGTTTTTGCTGCATGAATAAAGAATGAGTCTAAAACTGAACTCCAGATATGTTTTTTTTTTTTGCATAGTTACATTGGTCCAGCTTGGATAAATGCAACTATACATATTGTATATCTGTGGAAGCAGATATTGACTATAGTAGTCAGCACAACTACAATGACCACCATGGCTTTCTGGGTCCTGTTCCGAGCAGCTGTCCAGCATTATGAACAAACTCGCTTGGTGCAGCTTTCATGCGTGCATGCGTACAGACATAAGTCTTCGAATGCACACCATCTGCATTTGGGACCTTACAGCTGTACTCATGCACCACTGTACGTAGTAATAACAAGGGTTCCTGGGCACCAAAATATACCATTGTGTTTATGCTGCATGAATAAAGAATGAGTCTAAAACTGAACTCCAGATATGTTTTTTTTTTTTTTTTGCATAGTTACATTGGTCCAGCTTGGATAAATGCAACTATACATATTGTATACCTGTGGAAGCAGATATTGACTATAGTAGTCAGCACAACTACAATGACCACCATGGCTTTCTGGGTCCTGTTCCGAGCAGCTGTCCAGCATTATGAACAAACTTGCTTGGTGCAGCTTTCACTCACAGAAATACTATTTTATTAAAGACAAGATGTTCACCAATTGTATGTGGTGGATAATGACATCACCACCCGCCTCTTCACTTCATCCACATCATAGTTGGAGTTTAGCTTTAACTGCCCAATCACAGGCTAGATGTGGGGAGGTGACATAGCTATATTGCTTAATTACAGCACAGAAACTTCAGGTCACCAGGCTGGCTGTGCTGTTTGGCAGAGCAGTGTAAATCTCAAGACTGGATGGATAGAAATACAAATCCTTTTCCATGTTAAGGAACATCCATATACTTATTGAGTTTTTGTGAGAACCTAGACTTGGACCTATTAGCAGGAAGTGTTTTTTTTTTTTTTTACTGCACTAGCTATGTTTTGCTGCTAAGATCTCGTTAAAAGTTTGAGATCTATTACCATTAGTGTGCTAGCTATTTTTGTTTATGGGAGTAACAAATGACTGCCAAACTACCCAAACCCCATGATGGTTTGACATGGACACTGTGATCATCTTAATACTTGCTACCACCATAGTTACTTCACTATTTTTCCGTAAAATCTCTTCATTCACATAAATAAAAATAATGTCCTTGCTGTTAAATTGTAGATCAAATCAAATTAATCCTATGCAATGCTTTAAAAATAAATAAATAATACTAGGGAAATTAGCTTGATTTTACATTAAAATGCTTTCTCTAACTTTAAATGTAATAAACCATTTTTGCATTGCTAATTCAGTTTTTTGAATATTTCTATGTGCAAATTGTTGCTAAATACCCTACAGCAATACAAGTTACTATAATTTATTGGAAATATTTAATAATGCTTTTTCTCTGGTACTATTTACTCTGCCCACAGCACAAATATAGAACAGTATGATAATATGTTTCAGAATATATTACCTTAGTTAATTGAAGGTGAAAAGATTATGCTTTGTGAAAACTCTGCTTTTTAATTGCATTATAATAATTAAAAGTATTTATAACAATTTAACTGTTGTTGTTAAAAGAAAGCATTTAAACCAACAGGCTTGGGTTAAAGGCCCCTCTGCCAGCAGCACATATTTTGACTTTCTTTTCTCCCCTGCATCCTGTTTAGGGGCATACAGGCATACCCCACTTTTAAGTACACAATGTGGTTTATTTACTAAAGCTGGAAAGTGTGAAATCAGGCTCACTTCTGCATAGAAACTAATGAGCTTCCATGTTTTATTACCAAAGCTTAATTGAACAAGTTGGGGTTAGAAGCTCATTAGTTTCTATGCAGAAGTGAGCCTGATTTTGCACTTTCCAGCTTTAGTAAATAAACCCCATTGTGTACTTAAAAGCAGGGTATGCCTGTACTCTTATGCGATGACGTCAGTGCCTGGTCATTGGCCCAGCGCTATCACATGGAAGTGAGAAGGAAGTCCCTAGTCTGTTGAGAGCTTTGACTAGAGTTCAAAGCTTTTGTAGGGCTTGTTTTCTCTTTCCTAGTGACTGAATGGATTGGCAGAGAAGTTAAGGAAATGTATATATATGATGCAGGAGGGTGGGAGTTGCAATAAACCTTTTTCTTTGTCCTTAGGTTTGCCTTGAAGCTCAAATTTAGCCCAAACTGCTATTCCTGATCCTGTTAAGCTCACCACACATCTTAAAATCTGATTGTACAACCTCCATTAAATCTACCAACAAGTGTGTAGGGCAGGAGCCTGTCTGACCCAAACTGATGGGATAGTTTGAGTAGGTCTTCATGTCGAATAGTTTTGGTAGATCTAAAGTTGATTGTACAGTGTTGTATGGTCAGAAAGCCTCAAGCCAGAGGGAACGAACACAAAAAAACCTGCCAGCTCAGGAGGTGCCCCCCGCCATTAGAACACTCTGCTCAGCACTCTCAACCATTGGCTGAGATTGCAGGTCGGGAGCCGCTAGACAGACCTTTTTCGTTCATACCCCTTCGACATAAATGGCCGGCTTCTGTTGGAACAGCTGTAGTATACACGGGACGCATGTCAGATGGTTTCTATTGAACCAGCCAATGCCACCCAACACTTGGCCCGTGTGTACTAGGCTTTAGAGAGATTTAATGTTCTGTCCCTTTTACAGCCTGTGACTGCAGTATAAAACATGAGGGCAGAGGGTCTCTCTTTGACGGGAAGTTACCAACAGTTAAAAATAACATGTTAAAGGTTTGAAGCTTCTCCAATTTACTGAAAAATAAATGTCTTTTGTTTCACGCTGTGGCCCCACTGGAAAGAATTTACATCACACTGTGTCTCAGCAGAAAGAGATGGGAAATTGCCTCATAGGGACACAGACTGCAATGAAACCCTGCTAAGGGTTCAGTGTTTTTTCCACTTTACTTGGGCTTTGAGAAACTTCATTTTGCGATATTTAATTATATATTTTTTCTACAGTTATCTCAGTCCACTTGTGCTGTGCTTGTCCTAAAGGCATTTTTTCACTCAAAAATATTTTAGTTGTCTTAGTTAGGTATCAGCGTAGTTATAGTCCTTATGTTGTTTGTTTGTCTTACCTTGTAATAATGGGCTCAAACGTTATCTCTTCAGTTTTTAGCATCATGGCTGCTCAATTCACCTATGTTTATGTATTGCTTCAGCTCTCTGCTCCCTATGCGCTTATGAGACAGGGCAACTTCCTGTTCCAGGTCATACAGCCTCCATTGTATGCCTTTCCATATCCTGTGTGCCACATCACACTTGTGGGAGTGCTGATGTGATGTAACAGTGCATGGGTAAGCTCTCTGTGTGTCTGTCAATACTTTGTCTTTTTGTGTCTGTGTCAGATCTAATTACTATTTGGTTCTCATCTATACCAGCACTAGACTAGTAGACCCAGGGATTGTGAGATATATAGCTTCTTCACATGATGTGTCAGTTCTTAGCCCTTGTACACACGGTCGGACATTCCGACAACCAAATCCGTCGGATTTTGTCCGAAACTGGTGTTGCATGCACACGGTTGGAGAAAGTTTTCCAAAAATCAGATCGTTCAGAACGTGATGACGTTATTTCGCTACGACGGGACTACGTTCAGGCTAGTAGCCAATAGCTTTGGTCTAGGAATTTGATCTGAGCATGCGTGGTACTTTGTCCGATCGGAATTCTCTACAAACAATCGGACAAAGTCCATTTGGATCATGTTGTCGGAAAATTTTATAGCCCAGCTCTAAAACTTTGTCGGTCGGATATTCCGACGGAAACAGTCCGATGGAGCCCACACACGGTCGGATTATCCGACAACACGGTCCGATCGGACATTTTCCGTTGGAATGTCCGACCGTGTGTACAAGGTCTTAGACTATAGGCAGAGGTCATGTATTAACCCGTGCAGTGCCATACTGCCTGCCTCATTTTCACAAGCTAAAACTGCTGGCACAGGAATGTGAAGATTTACGCTACTATAGGTTGTATGTACAGACCAAATGCCAGCATGACATTACATGATCAATGCTCATCTTATGCAGGTGAAAAAAATAAAATAAAAGTACAGATAGGAAGGTTTACCATGCAGTTATTATTTATTTAGAATATTTTAACACTTTTATTTTATTACATTGTATTCCAAAACAGGTGCAAATACAAGATAAGGGAAAACAAGTAATTATAACCCTTTAAAATGTGAAACTTTAATCAGTATTTGAGTAAACGCTTAGCTACAGCTACAACACATAATAAATCAAAAACAGCATTGAATTAGGGTGGACATAAATGACCCAGTAATTATAGTCAATGTTCTCAGTTTTGACCATCAGTTGTGATTATCTTTTCTGAACCCCTAGGAAGCAATAATGCGTGGAACTGATTCTTTTCTATGCTTTAAAGTACCACGTGTACAGGGCTGTCACCATCAGCTGTCAGAGTGGGTCTCACCTCTCATGTGATTCAGTTCATTCTTGCAATTAGAAAGTAAGGAAAAGTATTGTATGTTCTCAGTGAGCACATAATGTATGTTGAGTCATTTTATCTATGTTTATGTTGATGTTGTTTTTTAAATGTGAGTGTTGATGTTATTTTTAAATGTAAATTTCACACTTTTGTGTTTCTTTTTGTTTTTTTGTACCTATTTTACATGCAAAGAGTGAACAACAGTATTGCCCATACAGGGGCCATGTAGAACAGTCAGGGATAATAGCAGAGATAGTAAAGTGCACCAGGCATGATGTGGGTAACCAATAAGTAGTTAAAAAACAATACCTTGGATTATGTGCATAATTCATTCCAGAAGAATGCTTGTAATCCAAAGCACTCGTATATCAAAGCAAGTTTCCCTATAGGAGTCAATGGAAACTCCGATAATTTGTTCCACAGTGACTGCTAATGTATATAGTACTGCATATGGTCAGAGGTGGGGGGACGCTGGAGACACTCAGAAACACTCGGAGACCACTCAGAGATGCTTAGATGCACTCAGACAGGCTTGGAGACACTCAGGAACGGAGTGCTTCTGAGTGTTTCCAAGTGTCTCTGAGCAGCTCTGAGTGTCACCAGCTCCCCCCACCACTGGCCACATGCGGTAATTCACACCCCAAAGGCTTGAATCCTGCTCGTCTTGTGAGATAACACTCGCAAACCGAGTCAAGATTAAAAAATAAATAAAAAATAGTTTGTATTGCGTTACTCGCAATTAGAGGTATTACTGTATAAATATGGAGTAAGAAGAGTCAAGGAAGGGAGTGCATAACTCATCTAGGGCTCCTAGATCTTGGGATCAAATGTTGGCTGCGAGTCAGTAAGGCTACTGGAGACAATCTTATTAGCAAGCAAGGAATTAATGCATATTCTAACTTCCAGTGGTCAGTGGTCAGGTTTACTTCTAAGCTTTGGTAATGAAATGTTTGGCCTCCAAAAAAATGAAAAGTAGCAAGTTTTGATGTAAATTAAGACCCAGAACTGAATGGTGTAAGAAGGCAACCCCCCAGCTTTTTTGTGACTTTCACATATTTAAATGCTTGGACTTCCACTTCCATGTTCCTTCTATCAACTCCATCAGTCATCCTACATTGAAAAATGGGCCTTGCCCCAAAACATTGGCCATATTAGGATAATTCTAAAAATAAATAAAGTCACATTTTATGTCAGGTGAGAGAGAGTTGCTAGCGTGATGTTTTACTGGTGCCACCCATCATATCACTACAGCACCCTATGACAGACCAAGCACATCATCCTGCATAGTGTGTGATTGATGCATTATTTTCATTGAAAACAATGCACTTTTTCTCTGGCTGATAGCTTATATCAACATTTGTTAAAGGAAAAAAATATAACAAATAAAAGAATATAGCATATTCAATTGCTACAAAAGTTATAGCGTAATTAAAAATTATTAAGCAATTATCTTTCTTTTTTAAACTGCAGTGTTGCAATTTTCAGTAAAATTGAATGCAATATGGCAACCTAGAGACCTTCAATTGGTGTACAGAACTTCACGAGAAATGTCATTTCCTACGTGTGATTAGCTCACTTTTTTGATGAGATACTCCCAAAGGGTTAATTACTTCCAAAATGACTCTTTAGACCCTGCAACTTTCTTCATTACAACACTGCAAGTGCATAAACGGATCAATAACAAAAAAGACACTCCTATTCAGATCTTTATCTTTGAAGTATTTGGAAATTGATTTTAATCTGAACACTCCAATAATAAGTTAAAATATGTGTTAACTGCAAACATCCTATAAGTAAATTGACTTTATCCATCTATACTCTATTGGAAAACCTTTTTCTTCTCATAAAATAACTATTTAACTATTAATATAGAGTAGAAATGGTTTAAGAAGACTCTCAGACCTTTTAGTTCAACCTTTCTCAGCTAGGGTTTTGTGGAACATTAGGCTTTCTTCTGATGGGATGCAGTGGTGAAGTGATCAACCATCTACACCGCCACCAATGTAAGGGGACACTGACCAGTTATGTTATCGAATACCACCCTTTTTCACTATCTGCTTTTATTTCTGTTATTATTATTATTTAAATTTGAAGATTACTATGGAAAATAATTTTGACATTTACAGCACATGGCAATTAAAAAATGATCTACCCTGGGTGTCAAATACCTCAGGATGCCACATCTCTTATTCTTTTATTTTAAACTTTTCACAACTGAGCACTCTATATTACATGAACTGCAGATATATTCATTTTTTTTAGCAGTGGTTCCTCGAGACCTAATAATTAATTTAACTTTTAATTTGTGGTAGAAAGGTTGAGAAGGGCTTTTCTTAACCAACCAAAATATCCAACAAGCAAAGTTTATCAAAGTCTTATCATTAACATTTTAATAAAATGTCAAAAAGGTCAAAATTTTAAAAAGTCCACATTTTGTGATACATAGAACTCACAACTAAGCACACTAGGTAAAATTAGCTAAAGTGGAGAAATGTAATATGGATCATTTTACCTTCTGCAATGATCAATACATCAAGATTAGCTAAAAATAAATCTGTGCCACTTATACAGTAAGATACTTTTGCGTAATGATATTAACACTTATTGCTGTTATCTGTAACTGTAGTAAATAAAAGTGACACCATAACTTTGAGTAGCTCTCAAGATAAGCCTGGGGTTATTCTGTGCTGATGAGCTATAGTATATGAAAAGTACACAATGGGGTTTATTACTAAAGCTGGAGAGTGCAAAATCAGGCTCACTTCTGCATAGAAACCAATGAGCTTCCAGGTTTTATTACCAAAGCTTAATTGAACATACTGGGGTTAGAAGCTCATTGGTTTCTATGCAGACGTGAGCCTAATTTTGAACTTTCCAACTTTAGTAAATAAACCCCATTGTGTACTTAAAAATGGGGTATGTCTGTATTCTGGACAGCATGGACAGCTTGATAACCCTATACTGGAACAACCTGAAAAGTTTTTTTTATATGTTATGAAAGTAATTTATATCACAAACATTTTCATATCTTTAGTAACACAAACAACCATGGTCCAAAACTAGAATAGTTAAAGTAATACTAAAGCTTTGTTTTGTTTTTGTGTTTTTTTAAATACCAAACATGTTATACTTGCCTATTCTGTGCAGTTTTTTTGCACACAGTAGCCCTGATCCTCTTCTATTTGGGTCCTTCCCTGGCGCTATCTGGCTCCTATTATCCCCAGAGAAGGCTGCTTGCCCTACTGCTTTATGTATTCATAAGACACATAGAGCCGTGACTCAGCCCGCCCCCCGCTCTCTCCTCATTGGTTCACTGGCTGTGATTGACAATAGTGAGAGCCAATGGGCTTATGCTGCTGTCTCAGCCAATAAGGAAGGGGGAGTGCATGAAGGTAAAAACCCTTCAGCCTTTAGAGCTACTTTAAATGATTTTGTAAAGTTTGGTCTTAAAGTGTCTGTTAACGTCTCAGTTAAAAATCACTGCCAGCCCCTCTATTAAAGGCAGGCATACCACACTATGTAAGACATTTCTAAAAATGAGGCTTGTAAATACCTATCTAAATTGATCTTCAGGCCGGTCACGTGACTCATGGCCGTTTTACAGCTCCGATACATGGCTTCTGCAGGAGGGGCTGAGATTTCCCTCTGACGTCAGCTGGGGAGGTCATGTGGTCGCTCAGCCCCTCCCTCAGAAGCCCTGTCTCGGACATGTAAAGCGGCTTTGAGTCTCATGACCAGCCTGAAGATAGCTCTAAATTTACAAGCCTCGCTTTTAGAAAAAACTTACACAGTGCGGTATGCCTGCCTATAATAGAGGGACTGGCAGTGACCATTGTAAGTTTTTGGGTAAACAAACACATTAAGTCTGTTTAAAATATATGTGGCCATTTAGTTAATACTTAGGAATGTTTGGATTTTCATATGTAAATTACAGTATATGGCCGCTAATTAGTATTTTCTAGTTTTTGTCTCCAATATATATAAAACTTAAAGGGGGAATTTATAAATATTTTTACACAAGATTCACATAAGGATTTACACTTTTTTTTTCTAAGTGAATCCAATGAGAAAAACATGTAAACTTGTGTAAAAACACTTAAAGTGGTTCTAAAGGCAGAAGGATTTTTATTTTAATGCATTCTATGCATTAGGGCTCATGAACACAGGACATTTTTACAGCTGCTGTTGGAGGCGTCTGATTTTTTTTTTAACTGCCTCTAAATGCCCCTCCATGTTAGCCTATGTGTCCATGCACACATAAACTGTCAGAGGCATTTAGAGGCATAAACGTTTGGGGGCTGTTGATCTGCAAAAAGGAAAAATGCCCAAAAACTCCCCTAAATGCTTCTAAACGCTGAAACAAGCTGTTAGCCACGTTTAGCTGTGTTTGACGTTTTTAGGTGTTTTACATTATAGGGGGTGTTTTTACAAAAAAAGCCAAAAAAACGCTAACGCCAAAAAATGCCCATAAACGCTATTCAAAAACACGACTAACAGTGTGTTTTTAGCGCTGCTTTTTTCCTGGAAGCAGCGCTGCCATTTTTTAAATGTCCTTTCTGCATGAGGCCTTAAGATAAAATGCCTTCTGTGTGCAGCAGCCCCCTCAGCCTCCCTAATACTTACCTGAGCCCCATCTTTATCCAGCAATGTTTCGTGAGAGACTCGGCTGTCTGGGATTCTCCCTCCTCATTGGCTGAGACAGCAGCTTGCACCATTGGCTCCCGCTGCTGTCAATCAAAGTCAGTGAGCCAATGAGGAGAGAGAGGGACCAGGGCTGAGCCACAGCTCTGTATCTGAATGGACACACAGAGCAGTGGCTCAGCTCGGCTGCCCCCATAGCAAGCCGCTTGCTGTGGGGGCACCCTGCAGGAGGGAGGGGCCAGGAGCACCAAAGAGGGGCCCAAGAAGAGGAGGATCTGGGCTGCTCTGTGCAAATCCACTGCACAAAGCAGGTAAGTATAACATGTTTGTTATTTTTAAACAAAAAAAAAAAACAAGACTTTAGTATCACTTTAATAATAGATCTCAAAGTGTATGTAAAGTCAACTTTTTTTATAGCGTTAGATAAAATAGGAAAGGGTTAGACCTGTTGTCAGGTTTTTATAGCTAGCTGTATTTCTGCTGTGGAGATTCACTTGACTATTAGTCCTGGTGACCACATAATTAAGAATTATATGCAGAGGACAGAGGACAAAACCAGTCAGGAAGTCACATAAATAGGTCATTTGGCACCACATCTGACACTGAGCAAGGAGCCAGCGAAGTCGCCGCTGTCCCCTGTAGTCCGCCGCATCCATCTTGCTGGTGGCGTCTCGCAGCTCCGCCGCTGTCATTCGACGAAGCCGCGGTGACGTCACTCCCGCGCATGCGCACGGGAGTCGACACACGCGGCAGCTCCATTTTTGGAAATGCAGCGCTCAGTGCGCCTGCGCGCCGCTGTCTACGGCGCATGCGCCGTAGACAGCGGTGTCCGTTTTCGGGGAAATATCTCCTAAACCATATAGGTTTAGGAGATATTGCTTGGACCTACAGGTAAGCCTTAATCTAGGCTTACCTGTAGGTCAAAGTGGTTTGTAAGGGTTTACAACCACTTTAATGGCCCTGAAATCTATTTTTCTTATTGTGTTTCTTTTGCCTCCTCTCATCCTCACTACTTTTTTTTTGGAATAAGCAGCCGACATTAATTGTGGTTATGAACACTGTTATGCACACTACAAATCCCATAGTCCATTTTGGAACCAAGCAAAAGAGGGTGACTATGCTCCTACATATAGTGGGACTATCCCACCATCTAACACATGGGTGCTCAACCTGCGGCCCTCCAGCTGTTGCAGAGCTACAAGTCCCATCAGGCATTGCAAGGCTGGCAGTTACAAGCATGACTCCCAAAAGCAAAGGCATGATGGGATTTGAAATTTTTCACAACAGCTGGAGGGCCATAGGTTAAGCCTCCATGCTCTAACAGGAAGTCAGAACCCAACAGCAAAAATTATTTTATTTTTTTATGCCAGAGTTTAGTATCACTTTAGGACTTCCTTGATAGGCTGCACTTTCTGAGAATGAGAGAAAGAACATTGCATCTGGAAATAAACTCTCACAGACTAGTCTGTATTTCTGAAGGAGCAGTGTTGTCATCCTAGGCAGCTCTCCTAAATTGCACTATAAATGTGTCCTCCTTTCCTCACCTCCGTTACATAAGGTGGAGGGGTTGTGTGAGCAACAGAGGATTGCTTGTAGAGCTAAAAACATTGTTTGAGATTTCATTTCAGTACACAAGTATACTGATTTTGTTCACAATCAAGACAGATTTTTCTGTACTTTCAGAAAGCTAAGGATTATATTCACACAAAAGAGATTGCGCAAAAAAAGCTTTCATAACACAATATGTAAAGCCATGTGTGAAAAACATGCAAAAAAATTAATAGAATTAATCTTTACGTTAAGGTAAAAAAACTTCTGTGAGCAGGATTTGGGTTCTTAAACTTGTCCATGCCTAATTCATTCCTTTTAAAACAAAATTCATGCCTATATTCTTTAATTGATTTTTACTTTCAATATTTTTTATTGAGATTTTTTTGTGAAAAGAATGACATTCAATAACAAACTTATCATCGGCCAACATGTCGCTTGCAGCGAGTGAGAAGTTCTTATCACATACCATCTATTGTAAGCAAGGGGTCCCCATATTACAGTGGGGTCAGTTCCTTTAGGTCTGTGAGGATGGGATCCTCACTTTCAAGGGACTGGTCCCACCTTGTGTTATCTACAACCCTTGCTGAGCAGTTCTGTGGGGAACACTAGCAGAGAAGGCCTCCGGTGTCGGGAGTTGTCAAGCCCACCACCCCATTGGAATCACACTGTGGTGGTGCCCAACCTCCCCCAGGCCCCGTGTCCCCCCTGTCCCCAAAACTGCGACTGTCTGGCACCCTAGCAGCCTGGTCAGTCTCTTCATCAAGCTCCACAGAGGGGCAATCCAATAACGTAGTTTGGGGACGCAGGCACAGGAAATAGGTTAGGTACCTAGTCTGTTTAGAGTTTATCTGCGGGCACAAGTTCGGGGTGTGACTTCCCCTTCTCATACATAGAGGAAAGTGGGAGCAGAGTGTCTCCAAGAGAGAAAGAGGAGGGAGGGGGAAGAGGAAGGGTGGAGTTCCAGGTGCAACTAGTTATCCGTTTGTGACGCCCGGGTGGAGGGAAATATTGCAATAAGAGGCCCAGGGTTCCCAAATAGCTTTGAATTTTTCTCCTTTTGTCCTGCAGTTTCACTACTAGTTGTTCCTGCACCATCACCCAGGGCATTTTTCTCATAGGCCCCCTGAAGGATACTGGGGTTGTTTTCCACACCCTTGCAAATGTTATTTTTGCTCCCAAGAGAATATAGAACGTTAGGGCTTGCAGAGTACTTAGAATCGAAGGGATTTTGCAGCTTAAGAGGGCTATGGTGAGGTCTGAGGAAACCGTGGAGCCCGTTAACTTCCTCGGGGTGTGGAACACCTTTTTCCAGTAGGACCTAATTTGGGGACAGGACCACCAAATGTGGAACATTGTGCCCTCCAGGTCACACCCCCTAAAACACAAGGAAGATGCCTCCAGGTTGATAGGAGATATGCATTTATATACATTTTTCCTATTTATAGGAATATATATATATTCACTAGTGCAGTGGTCTTCGAACTGCAGCTTGAAGGCTAAATATGGCCATTCACCTGCCCTTAACTAGCCCTTGGGGCATTGTTCCACCCACTGGCACTACTGATGGGGCACAATTCCTTTCATTTATACCAATAAAGGGGCACTATTACTCCTACTAACATAAATGATGAGGCACTATTACTCCCACTGACACTACTGATGAGATACCATTCCTCCCACTCAAAAGCACAGTTCATCCCCTAAACAGTGTGATGGATAGTGAATTAACCCTTTGTTTAAAAAGCCTGGAGATCCCTAATGTAGGGCTTTACACAATATATCTAACCATTCATATAAGTCAATGCCCCATAGAAAATTACAAATAAGTACACCGTAGAACTAGTTTTGATCCAAAGCTATTTGTTTACAGGCATGAATACACTCATCTATACAGCAAAAATGCGACTTGAACAATACTTCTTAGAATGACTTAAACATTAGGAGTTTCTATCCTTCCATCATGTCATTCAAGTTCCTGGGGTATGAGATGTCTTCTGGGTAGGAGATAAGTTTTGGATGAGCTGAAAATGTCACGCCAATGACACTACTGTAAGCATCTTTGTTCTAAATTCTGCTAAAGTGGGTCCATAATTAAAATGGCTTTTCATGCTAATTACTACCAACTACAACTATTAACTGTAGTGCAAAAGATGTCTTTTTAGCCATGAAGAAAATAATGTTTCCCAGCCCTTAGCTTAGGCAGCTTTGATCAAGTGGTCTCCGACTACCAAGCAACAGTGCAAACAATATACTGCTTTTAACCAGCAGTAATACAATTAAAAAGAGTTGCTACTATTCACAGTTACTGACAAACTTTACAAACAATATAAACAAAATATCTATAACATTAGTATGTGTTGATAGGATTCTTCAAATTAAGTTGATATTTTTCACATATATTCTACAGTGAGGGAAAAAAGTATGTGATCACCTACTGATTTTGTACATTTACCCATTGAAAAAGAAATGATCAGCCTATAATTTTAATGGTAGGTTTATTTTAACAGTGAGAGACAGAATAACTACAAAAAAAAAATACAGAAAAACATTTCAAAAAAGTTATAAATTGATTTGCATTTTAATGAGTGAAATAAGTATTTGATCCCCTATCAATCAGCAAGATTTCTGGTTCCTAGATGTCTTCTATAGAAGTAACAAGCTAAGATTAGGAGCACTCTCTTAAAGGTAGTGCTCCTAATCTCAGCTTGTCCACACAAGCAATCAGTCAGATTTCAATATCTCCACCATGGCTAAGACTAAAGAGCTGTCCAAGGATGTCAGGGACAAGATTGTAGACCTACACAAGGCTGGAATGGTCCACAAGCCCATCACAAGCAGCTGGGTGAGAGAGTGACAACAGTTGGTGTGATTATTCTCAAATGAAAGAAACACAAAATACTACATGTGAGAACTACATATGGGAGAATCTTGTCAATGATCTAAATGCAGATAAATAGTCACCAAGAAAACAATTGGTAGCACACTATGCCATGTAGGACTCAAATCCTGCAGTGCCAGCAAGGTCCCTCTGCTCAAGGAAGCACATGTACAAGCGCGTCTGAAGTTTGCTAATGAACATCTGAATGATTCAGAAGGGAACTGGGTGAAAGTGTTGTGATCAGATTAGACCAAAATTAAGCTCTTTGGCATCAACTTAACTCGCCATGTTTGGAGAAGGAGGAATTCTGCCTATGACCCCAAGAACACCATTATCACTGTCAAACATGGCCGCACTGCATCCAAGGGACGATGGACAGGGACATGTACCACCAAATCGTGGATGAGAACCTCCTTTCCCTGAGCCAGGGCAATGGGTCATGTCATGAAAATGGGTCATGTATGGGTATTCCAGCATGACAATGACCCAAAACACATGGTCAAGGCAACAAAGAAGTGGCTCAAGAAGAAGCACATTAGGGTTCTGGAGTGGTCTAGCTAGTCTCCAGAGCTTAATCCTTCAGAAAATATGTGAAGATTTGAGTTACCAAAGGTCAGCCTCGAAACCTACTGAGTTGTGTGCAAACCTGGTAGCCAACTAAAAGAAACATCTGACCTCTGTGATTGCCAACGAGGGCTTTGCTACTAAGTACTAAGTTATGTTTTGCAAAGGGGTCAAATACTTGTTTCACTCATTAAAATGCAAATCAATTTATAACGCTTTTTGAAATGCATTTCTCTGGATTTTTTTTTGTTATTCTGTCTTTCACTGTTAAAATAAACCTACCAAAAAATTATAAATGTAAAATTATAGACTGATCATTTCTTTGTCAGTGGGCAAACGTGCAAAATAAGCAGGGGATCAAATACTTTTTTTCCCTCACTGTATATCCTATAGGCTTGTGCAATTCGTTTCGTAACGAATCGAAATTCGGCCGAATTTTGCATCTTTCGGACATTCGGATGCATCCGAATGTCCGAATAAAAAAATAACAAATTACAACGAATACGGAAGAAATATAACGAATGAATTTGAATGAATTCGACATGATTCGAAATTATTTCAACCGCATTCGAAATTATTTCAACATGATTCGACATTATTTCAACTGCATTCGAAATGATTTCAACATGATTCGACATTATTTCAACCGCATTCGAAAATATTTTGTGACCCGACTTTAGGGCCATGTATCTCGGGGTCACTTGGTGCTAGACACTTAAAATTTGGATATGCTGTAGTGCTAGTATTATTGTGTTTTGCATACTAAATTTGCAAAATCGGGTCGCAAAATGTTATTAGTTATTAGAGCAGAGAATGACATTTTGCGACCCGATTTTGGGGCCACATATCTCGGGGTCACTTATAGCTAGAAACCCCAAATTTGGTATGAAAACACAATGGTACTAGCACTACAACATATCCAAATTTGAAGTGTCTAGCAGTAAGTGACCTCGAGATACATGGCCCTAAAGTCGAATGCGGTTGAAATAATGTTGAATCATGTTGAAATAATTTCGAATGCATTCAAAATTATTTCAACATGATTCGAAATTATTTCAACATGATTCGAAATTATTTCAACATGATTCGAAATTATTTCAACTGCATTCGGAATGATTTCAACATGATTCAACATTATTTCAACCGCATTCGAAAATATTTTGTGACCCGACTTTAGGGCCATGTATCTCGGGGTTACTTGGTGCTAGACACTTAAAATTTGGATATGCTGTAGTGCTAGTATTATTGTGTTTTGCATACTAAATTTGGGGTTTCTAGCTATAAGTGACCCCGAGATATGTGGCCCCAAAATCGGGTCGCAAAATGTTATTAGTTATTAGAGCAGAGAATTACATTTTGCGACCCGATTTTGGGGCCACATATCTCGGGGTCACTTATAGCTAGAAACCCCAAGTTTGGTATGAAAACACAATGGTACTAGCACTACAACATATCCAAATTTGAAGTGTCTAGCAGCAAGTAACCTCGAGATACATGGCCCTAAAGTCGGGTCACAAAATATTTTCGAATGCGGTTGAAATAATGTTGAAAAAATGTTAATATAACTATTTATTTTTGGAATGTAGGCAGCACAAACTTACTAGAGCTGTCTTAAAACAAAAAGGCAACTGCATGTCTTAATTTTATTACACATCCAAAAATATTTTAGAATAGTGTTTGGAGCAATGCAAAACATTCTTTCATGCCCCTGTGACCAACTCTAGAAGCCCTGGTTTATAGAACAAATGCAGAAAAATGTAATTATTAACCACTTGACCACTGGGCACTTAAACCCCCTTCCTAACCAAACCAATTTTCACCTTTGTTGCTCTCACATTTCGAATGACAATTACTCAGTCATGCAACACTGTACCTATATGAACTGTTTGTCCTTTTTTCACACAAATAGAGCTTTCTTTTGGTGATATTTAATCACCTCTGGATTTTTTTTTTTTTTGCGCTTTAAAAGAAAAAAGACCAAAAAAAAAAAGCATTTTTCTTAGTTTCTGTTATAACATTTTGCTAATTAGTCATTTTTCCTCATGCATTTTGGGCAAAATTTATACTGCTACATTTCTTTGGTAAAAAATAACCCAAATTGGTGTATATTATTTGGTCTTTGTGAAAGTTATAGAGTCCACAAGCTATGGTGCCAATCTCTAAAAATTGATCACACCTGATGTATTGACGGCCTATCTCATTTCTTGAAACCCTAACAAACCAGGAAAGTACAAATACCCCCCAAATGACCCCTTTTTGGAAAGTAGACATTCCAATGTATTTAGTAAGAGGCATGGCGAGTTTTAATTACAATTAAATTGGAGATTGGCACCATAGCTTGTCATTTGTGTCATTTTGCTGTCAGACTGTTCTAAACATGGGAAAACTGCGCCACTTTACAGGCATACTATAGACACCCCCCCCCCGGCACATTATTTAAAGGAATATTTCATTTTTATTGTTTCACTTTAAGCATTATTAAAATCACTGCTCCTGGATAAACGTCAGTTTTTAAAACTTTTTTTTGCATTGATACATGTCCCCTGGGGCAGGACCCGGGTCCCCAAACACTTTTTATTACAATAACTTGCATATAAGCCTTTACAATGAGCACTTTTTATTTTTCACGTTCGTGTCCCATAGACATTAACGGTGTTTGCGTGTTCGTCCAAATTTTTTGCCTGTATGTTCTGGTGCAAAATTGGTAAATTAGCAGGTTATTTCTCACACACAGCATATGCATAGCACAAATTACACCCCAAAACACATTATATTACTCCTCCTGTGTATGGCAATACCACACGTGTGAGACTTTTACACAGCGTGGCCACATACAGAGGTGCAACATGCAGGAAGCACCATCAGGCACTCTAGGAGCATAAATTATACATATAATTTGTTGACTACCTCTTACACTTTTGAAGGCCCTGGAGCACCAGGACAATGGAAATGCCCCAAAAATGACCAATTGTGGAAATAAAACAACCTGGCGTACAATCTGTGAGGCATATTGAGTCTTTTGAACATGTTATTTTTTTCTACAAGTTTCTGGAAAACGTGTAAAGAAAATGAAAACACATTTTTTTTTTACACAAAGTTATCCATTTATACAATATTTCTAACACATAGCATGTACATATCAAAAATTACACCCCAAAATAGATTCTCCTACTCCTCCCGAGTACGGCGATACCATCTGTGGGAGATTCTTACACAGCCTGGCCACATAGAGAGGCCCAACATGAAGGGAGAACCCTCAGGCATTCTAGGGTCATAAATGTCCAATCTAATTTGACTACCTGTTACACATTTGTGAGACATGGAGGTGGCATGGATGAGAACTGATGTGGCATGGATGAGCATGAATGAGGATGGATGAGCCGTGGATGGGGATGACTGAGTATGGATGGAATGACTGAGTATGGATGGGATGACTGAGTATGAAAGAGTATGGCTGAGTATGGCTGAGTATGGCTTGGTACGGGCAGGTATGGCGGGGTAGGCTTGTGCAATTCGTTTCGTAACGAATCGAAATTCGGCCGAATTTTGCATCTTTCGGACATTCAGATACATCCGAATGTCCGAATAAAAAAATAACAAATTACAACGAATACGAAAGAAATATAACGAATGAATTCGAATGAATTCGACATGATTCGAAATTATTTCAACTGCATTCGAAATGATTTCAACATGATTCGACATTATTTCAACTGCATTCGAAAATATTTTGTGACCCGAATTTAGGGCCATGTATCTCGGGGTCACTTGGTGCTAGACACTTCAAATTTGGATATGTTATATTGCTAGTATTATTGTGTTTGCATACCAAATTTGGGGTTTCTAGCTATAAGTGACCCCGAGATATGTGGCCCCAAAATCGGGTCGCAAAATGTCATTCTCTGCTCTATTAACTAATAACATTTTGTGACCCGATTTTGGGGCCACATATCTCGGGGTCACTTATAGCTAGAAACCCCAAATTTGGTATGCAAACACAATAATACTAGCTCTACAACATATCCAAATTTGAAGTGTCTAGCAGCAAGTGACCCCGAGATACATGGCCCTAAAGTCGGGTCACAAAATATTTTTGAATGTGGTTGAAATAATGTCGAATCATGTTGAAATCATTTTGAATCCGGTAGAAATATTTTCGAATTTCGTTGAAATATTTTCGAATGTGGCCGATTTTTCGAATTCGGTAGAAAACTAAACGAAATCCGAAAACGAATTTAAGGAAGTTAACGAATATAACTAAACGAAATTAATGAATTAACGAATTAAAACGAAACAAAACTAAACAAATTTTTTCCTTTTGCACATGTCTAATATCCTAACAACCACTCAGCTTCTGGGTTGTATTGTCAAAGCTTAAATTGGATGTAAACCCCATTCATGAAATTTGAGCTGGTTTGAGTGTTTTTGTCCCATAGCTTTGTCCTGCTCCGTTCAACTGTTATCAGCCTGATATCTTTTGACAAGCTCTCCGAGATGGGAGCCTGAAGTGTGTGTCAGGGGAGGTTGCTATAAATAGATTAGCAGTGTGTTAAACTATACACAGGCAACCTCTGCATGTGTGGGGAGGGGGTGTGTGCCTTTCCTCCAATCAGCTGTCTCACAGTGTCTAGCAATAATTCCCTCCTACAGTGGAACCAGGAAGAGAAAATTCTAACAGGATGTGCACTTTCTCAACAATATATCAAGCTGAAGACAGCAGAAATATATGTAAAACGTATGTAAGGAGAGTATCATCTGAGGCTGTTCACTTCACTGGGTATGTAGGGGTTTACATCCACTTTATGGGCCAGTTCACACCAGATGCAGTTCTGTGCACTTTTTTTCTGCACTAAAAATGCATGCAGTGTTTTCCATGTATACCAATGGCTCTATTTCACACCAGTACAGTCAGTTTCCGGTCAGTTTTCCGTTGCAGAAAAAAAGTAGAGCATGCTAAATTTTACATCGGCAATGTTCGGTGGCTTGGTTCTCAGTGTAAAGGCACTGGGGGACAGATGCAGCACCGGACCGATGCTGCATCCACCAAGATAAGTATGATGGGTAAAAAAAAAAAAAAATACATACTTCTCTTTTAATACTCAACTTTGTCAGAATTTTTGGATGCATATGATACATTTCTGCAATAAGTTAACTTTTTGTGTTTATGATTATTTTGAATTGTTATATAACTATTTATTTTTGGAATGTAGGCAGCACAAACTTACTAGAGCTGTCTTAAAACAAAAAGGCAACTGCATGTCTTAATTTTATTACACATCCAAAAATATTTTAGAATAGTGTTTGGAGCAATGCAAAACATTCTTTCATGCCCCTGTGACCAACTCTAGAAGCCCTGGTTTATAGAACAAATGCAGAAAAATGTAATTATTATTAACCACTTGACCACTGGGCACTTAAACCCCCTTCCTAACCAAACCAATTTTCACCTTTGTTGCTCTCACATTTTGAATGACAATTACTCAGTCATGCAACACTGTACCTATATGAACTGTTTGTCCTTTTTTCACACAAATAGAGCTTTCTTTTGGTGATATTTAATCACCTCTGGATTTTTTTTTTTGCGCTTTAAAAGAAAAAAGACCAAAAAAAAAAGCATTTTTCTTAGTTTCTGTTATAACATTTTGCTAATTAGTCATTTTTCCTCATGCATTTTGGGCAAAATTTATACTGCTACATTTCTTTGGTAAAAAATAACCCAAATTGGTGTATATTATTTGGTCTTTGTGAAAGTTATAGAGTCCACAAGCTATGGTGCCAATCTCTAAAAATTGATCACACCTGATGTATTGACGGCCTATCTCATTTCTTGAAACCCTAACAAACCAGGAAAGTACAAATACCCCCCAAATGACCCCTTTTTGGAAAGTAGACATTCCAATGTATTTAGTAAGAGGCATGGCGAGTTTTAATTACAATTAAATTGGAGATTGGCACCATAGCTTGTCATTTGTGTCATTTTGCTGTCAGACTGTTCTAAACATGGGAAAACTGCGCCACTTTACAGGCATACTATAGACACCCCCCCCCCCCCCCCCCCCGGCACATTATTTAAAGGAATATTTCATTTTTATTGTTTCACTTTAAGCATTATTAAAATCACTGCTCCTGGATAAACGTCAGTTTTTAAAACTTTTTTTTGCATTGATACATGTCGCCTGGGGCAGGACCCGGGTCCCCAAACACTTTTTATTACAATAACTTGCATATAAGCCTTTACAATGAGCACTTTTTATTTTTCACGTTCGTGTCCCATAGACATTAACGGTGTTTGCGTGTTCGTCCAAATTTTTTGCCTGTATGTTCTGGTGCAAAATTGGTAAATTAGCAGGTTATTTCTCACACACAGCATATGCATAGCACAAATTACACCCCAAAACACATTATATTACTCCTCCTGTGTATGGCAATACCACACGTGTGAGACTTTTACACAGCGTGGCCACATACAGAGGTGCAACATGCAGGAAGCACCATCAGGCACTCTAGGAGCATAAATTATACATATAATTTGTTGACTACCTCTTACACTTTTGAAGGCCCTGGAGCACCAGGACAATGGAAATGCCCCAAAAATGACCAATTGTGGAAATAAAACAACCTGGCGTACAATCTGTGAGGCATATTGAGTCTTTTGAACATGTTATTTTTTTCTACAAGTTTCTGGAAAACGTGTAAAGAAAATGAAAACACATTTTTTTTTTACACAAAGTTATCCATTTATACAATATTTCTAACACATAGCATGTACATATCAAAAATTACACCCCAAAATAGATTCTCCTACTCCTCCCGAGTACGGCGATACCATCTGTGGGAGATTCTTACACAGCCTGGCCACATAGAGAGGCCCAACATGAAGGGAGAACCCTCAGGCATTCTAGGGTCATAAATGTCCAATCTAATTTGACTACCTGTTACACATTTGTGAGACATGGAGGTGGCATGGATGAGAACTGATGTGGCATGGATGAGCATGAATGAGGATGGATGAGCCGTGGATGGGGATGACTGAGTATGGATGGAATGACTGAGTATGGATGGGATGACTGAGTATGAAAGAGTATGGCTGAGTATGGCTGAGTATGGCTTGGTACGGGCAGGTATGGCGGGGTAGGCTTGTGCAATTCGTTTCGTAACGAATCGAAATTCGGCCGAATTTTGCATCTTTCGGACATTCGGATACATCCGAATGTCCGAATAAAAAAATAACAAATTACAACGAATACGAAAGAAATATAACGAATGAATTCGAATGAATTCGACATGATTCGAAATTATTTCAACTGCATTCGAAATGATTTCAACATGATTCGACATTATTTCAACCGCATTCGAAAATATTTTGTGACCCGAATTTAGGGCCATGTATCTCGGGGTCACTTGGTGCTAGACACTTCAAATTTGGATATGTTATATTGCTAGTATTATTGTGTTTGCATACCAAATTTGGGGTTTCTAGCTATAAGTGACCCCGAGATATGTGGCCCCAAAATCGGGTCGCAAAATGTCATTCTCTGCTCTATTAACTAATAACATTTTGCGACCCGATTTTGGGGCCACATATCTCGGGGTCACTTATAGCTAGAAACCCCAAATTTGGTATGCAAGCACAATAGTACTAGCACTACAACATATCCAAATTTGGAGTTTCTAGCAGCAAGTGACCCCGAGATACATGGCCCTAAAGTTGGATCACAAAATATTTTCGAATGTGGTTGAAATAATGTCGAATCATGTTGAAATCATTTCGAATCCGGTAGAAATATTTTCGAATTTCGTTGAAATATTTTCGAATGTGGCCGATTTTTCGAATTAGGTAGAAAACGAAACGAAATCCGAAAACGAATTTAAGGAAGTTAACGAATATAACTAAATGAAATTAATGAATTAACGAATTAAAACGAAACGAAACTAAACACATTTTTTCCTTTTGCACATGTCTATGGCGGGGTAAGGCTGGGTACGACTGGGATGGCTGGGTATGGCTGAGTATGGATGGATGGATGAGTATTGCTGAGCATGGATGCATGGCTGAGCATGGATGAGTATTGCTGAGTATGGATGGATGGATGAGCATGGATGAGTATTGCTGAGTGTGGAGGAATGGCTAAGCAAGGATGGATGGATGAGTATTGCTGAGTATGGATGGCTGGCTGAGAATGGATGAATGGCTGAGTAGGGATGACTGGCTGAGCATGGATAGATGGCTGACTGGCCGAGCATGGATAGATGGATGACTGGCTGGCTGGCTCAGTATGGATGGATGGATGGCTCAGTATTGATGGGTCAGTATGGATGGCTCAGTATGGATGGATGGATGGTTCAGTATGAATGGCTCAGTATGGATTGATTGATGGCTCAGTATGGATGGCTCAGTATGGATGGATGGATGGCTCAGTATGGATGGCTCAGTATGGATGGTTCAGTATGGATGGCTCAGCAAAAACCAGAGGTGAGGGTAAACAAATCTTATAGTAAATCATAAAGACTATTCAATAACAAATAGTAATTGTGGGAGGTCATCAACAAACAATAGTAAATTGCATGACACAATGATTTTTTTTTTCATAATATCATTTTTATTAAAAAGGGTTTGAAAGTATACAATTTTACACAAGGTATGAATAATCTAGTGAATTTGCAGCACAGTATGGTGATAGGTGAATACCCCTTCCCATTTGCTAGCTGTATGTAAGCCTCCTATAGATATAACAGTCGGCCATAAGGTTGAGCCGAACACCCTCCTGGTTCGGTTCGCACCAGAACATACAGGCATAAAATTTGGACGAACGTGCAAACCCCGTTAAAATCTATGGGACACAAACATGAAAAATAAAGAGTGCTAATTTTAAAGGCTTATATCCAAGTTATTGTAATAAAAAGTGTTTGGGGACCTGGGTCCTGCCCCAGGGGATGTGTATCAATGCAAAAAAAAAGTTTTAAAAACTGACGTTTTTTCATGACAACTCAGAAGGGAAGAGGGACAGAGAGGTTTGACTCAAAAAGAGGGGCAGTCCCTTTTGGAGGAACAGAACTAGCCTTCCTCTTATGATATGGTAAGGGTTTTTAGGCCATATTTCTCTTGTGGGTCACAGTACTGCACTTAATTGTGCTTTCCTGTGACCCAATATTTATAAAATGCAATTTATAAGTTCATAAAGTGCTATAAATCTTCAGTGCCACAATAGTTCCTTTAAGTGCAATCCGTGCAATGGAGTATAGCAAAGTGATGAAAGTGCCATGCTCCCCTTCCTCTGGTGCCCTCACTCACCAGCTATCCATAAAGAAATTGCCTGTAATGGTGAAATGCTATATGGCTTTATATATATATATATATATATATATATATATATATATATATATATATATATATATATATATATATCCTTTTCTCTTCCTCATGTTCCCACTGGTTAGACGTACTCATAGGAGGAGAATGGAGCATACATGGTGTGATATAGTTTAAAAACTTTTTATTATAATAAAGCAGTGTACACTCACATGATAGTCTTTTAAAACAAGCATTAAAAGAAGCTATGCAATCTGCGGATTGCGTTTTAAGTCCAGGAAGTGACGTCACCATGGGTCCCCGTACCTCATGCATTTCACTCTGTGTCAGACATTGGAGTTTTCCAGTGGCTGGTGACTTTTTACATCAATAACACCTTCCCAGTACTGCCTCAAACCCTCCCTACCCTTCAGCTGGTCTCATCGGTGACCACCTATTTGTAAATTATAGGGCGATAGCCACCTGCGGATTCATCTTATGATTTGCACAGAAATATGTTGCATATTAAAATCCAAATATGGAAATGTAACAAAAGCGAATCATATTAAAAAGATTAGTTAAAAAAATAATGAAAACATGAATTATTAATAATATTATAATATTAATTTTAATATATATAATTTAATAATATATCATTTTAATATTAATATTATAATATTAATACTTTTTTCATCTTTTTTATTTTTAACTAATCTTTTTATTATAATATTAATATTAAAATAATATATTATTAAATTATATATATATTTTTTTAAATTCATATTATAATATTATTAATATTCTAATTCTAATGTTGTTTTTGTTACATTTCCATATTTGAATTCTAATATGCAACATCTTTCTGTGAAAATCATTAGATGAATTCCAGAGGCGGATATCACCCTACAATTCACATATAGATGGTCACGATTGAGACCAGCGGAAGCTTATAACGTGTGCAGCAGGAGGGTTTGAAAGAGGGTTTGCTTGTTTTAAAAGACTACCATGTGAGTGTACACTGCTTTATTATAATAAAAATCTTTTAAACAATATCACGCCATGCATGCTCCATTCTCCTCCTCTGAGTACGTTTAACCAGCGGGAAGGCGAGGAAGAGACAAAGAATATATCTATTAAACCATATTGGATTTCACCCTTACATTTATTTATGGATAGCTGGTGAGTGAGGGCACAAGAGGAAGGGGAGCACAGCACTTCTATGACTATGCTATATTCCATTGCACAGACTGCACATTTTAGATAACTTTTTCTGCACAGATTGCACTTTAAAGGAACTATCGTGGCACTGAAGATTTATAGCATCTTATGAACTTATAAATTGCAATTTTTTGAATATTTTAATATTTTGGCACTTTTATGTATATGAATTTATGGTTGATACTGTAGTAGATTTGTTTATGGCTTTTCACATCTTTATGTCATTTCATTGAGCACGGACAGCGTAGGGATTCTTTACTCTTAAACTTTTTTTTTAGATTTGGATAGAGTGGAGATAGATTAGAATGCCTGTCAGTTTTTTATTGCGGTCTGTGCCACCGATAAGGAGAGTCACCCTCTCTATTTACTATGATCATTGAAACAAAATAAAAAAATCCCAAATTTTGGGTTGTCCCCAGAATAGTAGTAGAGGGGAAATCTTCCAATGAGGACTTGGGGGTCCCCAAGGAATTCCTTTAATTTGCTTTGATTTCCTCTCATTTCCAGTTTGGCTATGGAACATGAAGTGAAGGAAAATCTCTGCAATATGACACAAATGGTGGAAAACACCTCAGGCCGCGTACACACGCGGGGACTGTTCGCTCAACTTTGTCCGTCAAACAGTTTCAGCAAACAGTCCGCTCAAAATTAGCATGGACGGACTTGCCCACACACGACGAACGAACAGTTTGCTGAAACCGTGCGCGATGACGTGAACGGCACGTACGACGGGACGGAAAATACAACGTCCTATACACTGCATTACAACTTTCGGCGTGTAAATCCTTTCTGAGCATGCGCGGAACTTAGTTTGACGAACAAGCCTACACACGAGGGGACTGTTCGCTGAAACCAAGTTTCAGCGGACAGTTTTTCGGAAATTCCGAAAAACCTTGTTCAGCAAACTGTTCGCTGAAACTGTCCGCTGAAAGCCCACACACGGGCGGACTGTCCGCCGAAACACTGTTCAGCGGACAAAGTTGGGCGAACAGTCCCCGCGTGTGTACGCGGCCTCACAGGCATTATAACCCTTCCTTGCTCTATCCAAAATGAAAAAAAAAATATTTGCCTATAGTTCTACTTTAAACTTTAGACAAGTAAAATCGGAATTCCTACTTACTGTAACTACTTACTTATTACTTATTACTTACTTATTCCTACTTACTTATTGCTTTAAATTATTGCAGTTTATATCTATCTATCTATATGTATATATAAATATATATATATATATATATATATATATATATATATATATATATATATACACATATGTATATATATATATATATACAGTATATCTACTGCAGCTTTCATTTTTTCCTTGATCACCATTTTACTTTATTTTCTTTTAGTGTCATTAAAGTTATAAATACCTATACAAATGTTTACAACTAACATCTGCCTTTTTCAAGCATAATGCTAAGCTGATAGCCACCAATATGTGGAAGAAATGCCTATAAACAATATTTTTTTTTCTGATCAACCTTCTAAAATAAATTGGACATTTGGGAAATGCATTTGATCCTATTATATAGTATATTGTTCTGTATGTTATTGTTTAGTTGAAATGTAATCACTGTATTGGGGCACCTGTTATTTTTATTAATGGTTCTTGTGAGGCAGGCAGGAGGGTTAATCAATTAGATCAATAAGGTGTATTTACATTTGTTTTTTTTACAGCAGAAAGCATTCCTTGAAATATTATTATTATTATATTATTATACACAATTTATATAGCGCCAACAGTTTACACAGTGCTTTACAATGTAGAGGGGGGGCAGTACAATTACAGTACAGTTCAATACAGAAGGGACAGGAGGGCCCTGCTAGTAGAGCTTACATTCTAAAGGGAGGGGGTGGTGTTACACAAGGTAATATAAATAGAAATATATGCTGGGTTAGAAATAGGATTTGCATTCTATTTATTAATAATAGTTAAATAATGCTTGACAATTCTAATAAATTATCAAGCAACATTTGTTACAGTAAAATATCTTACCAATGGGAAATTTTACTATTGATTGTATACATTATTCCTTTTACAATGTAATGATACATGCCTCCCAGCTAGGGATGAGCCGAACACCCCCCTGTTCGGTTCGCATCCAGAACATGCGAACAGGCAAAAAATTTGCTCGAACACGTGAACACAGTTAAAGTCTATGGGACACGAACATGAAAAATCAGAAGTGCTCATTTTAAAGGTTAATATGCAAGTTATTTTCATAAAAAGTGTTTGGGGACCCGGGTCCTGCCCCAGGGGACATGTATCAATGCAAAAAAAAAAGTTTTAAAAACGGCCGTTTTTTCAGGAGCAGTGATTTTAACCAGTTTCCGACAGGCGCACGCCGATATACGTTGGCAGAATGGCACGGGTAGGCATATTGGCGTACAGGTACGTCCATTTTTATATGCTGCCCTGCCATCGCATGTGCGCCGCCGGCGGCGTGCTCGCGTGCCGGTCGGGACCCCTGTGAGTCCGGTCACAGATCCCGCAGACTCGATCGCCTTGGGGATACCCGCGATCATATCACGGGGCGGCTGAACGGGGAGATGCCATTGTAAATGGCATCTCCCTGTTCTGCCTAGCAACAAGTGACGCTGATCTCTGCTCCATGTGATAAGAGCTGGAGCAGAGATCAGTGTTCACTAACACAAAGCTCCGCCCCCCACAGTTAGTAACATGCCCCTAGGAACACTTAACACCTACACTGCCACCCCCTGGTTAACCTCTCCACTGCCAAAATATGTAGAAGAATACGTATTGGCCTAAACTGAGGGAAAAAAATGTTTTTTTATATATTTTTGGGGCATATTTATTATAACAAAAAGTAAAAACTAATGCGTTTTTTTCAAAAATTGACGCTCTATTTTTGTTTATAGCGCAAAAAATAAAAACCGCAGGGGTGATCAAATACCACCAAACGAAAGATCTATTTGTGGGAAAAAAAGGACGTCAATGTCAGTTAAAGCGACGCAGTGCCGAATCGCAAAAAGTGGTCTGGCCTTAAGATAGCAAAATGGTCCAATCTGAAAGTGGTTAATAATGCTTAAAGTGAAACAATAAAAGTGAAATATTCCTTTACATTTCGTACCTAGGGGGTGTATATAGTATGCCTGTAAAGTGGCGCATGCTTCCCGTGTTTATAACAGTCCGAGAGCAAAATGAAAAAAGTAATTTATAGTACTAGCGTAAGTGCTGGCTATTAATGAATTGTCGGTCCTGACAATTCACATAAAAGTCATTGAAAGTCATTGAAAAAAAACCTCCAGGTCTGGTATGGATTTTAAAGGGAACTCCACGCCACAATTAAAAAAAATGGCGTGGGGTTCCCCAAAAATCCACACTAGACCCTTATCCGAGCACGCAACCTGGCAGGCCGCAGGAAAAGAGGGGGGATGAGAGAGCGCCCCTCCTCCTGAACCGTATCAGGCCACATGTCCTCACCATGGGGAGGATTTCCCCATGTTGATGGAGACAAGGGCCTCATCCCCACAACCCTTGCCCGGTGGTTGTGGGGGTCTACGAGCAGGGGGCTTATCGGAATCTGGAAGCCCCCTTTGACAAGGGGACTCCCAGATCCTGGCCCCCCCTTCTGTTTAAAATGGTAACGGTACATTGTACAGTGCTCTCAGCCAATTAAGTGTTCCGGGGGGCCGCCCCCTGTCAGAACACAATAGCTCAGTGGGGGAGATCAATGTACTAAGATTGGATTGTTAGATTGTCAGCTCTAACCTGTCCTTACAGTTTTTTTTTTTTTTTTCGTTCAACCCACTGATAGTGTGTACTAGGCTTTAGTGTAAAAGCTGCGGTGCTGATCTGTGTCTTACCTGTTACTGCTGTAGGTCTGCTGGTTCCTGTTGTTCCACAACTTGTGTTCAGCTCTTGCTGCACTCAGCAGTTATGGGTGTCGCCGGCTTCACCTGTTGTCTTTTATATACTTCCTTCCTGCTATTTCCTGTCCAGCCTCCCATGTGCTTCTCTATTTTAATTCCACACAGACCAGTTTCTGGTTGCTTGAGCAACACTTGTTTCTGGGCTCCCTTCCTGTAACCTGCTTTAACCTGACCTCTCGTGATCTGATCTCTTGTGTATTGACTTGGCTGGTTCTCCTGATTATATTGTCTGCTGCCTGCCCTGACCTTGGCTCACTATCCAGCACTCCTTTGCGTCATCCATCCATCCGTGACTGACAGTGTCTTCTGGTACTCCCCTAGTGAGCAGAGTAAACCCGGGGGTCCTGACCTGCGGTGAGCAAACAGCTAAGCCCAAACCCTCATGAGGGGGTCCCTGGCAAAATACCGGCTGGTCCTTGGACTCCACGCCCTGGGGGATCCCGTGTCATCTGCTCGCCTGTGGGCTTACTGTAGTAGTACCGTGACAGTCAGGGGCACAAAACTTACCTTTTAACTCCATCATGAGACAAACCACATGCCAGACATGTCACAAGAAGCTAGGGAAGCTTCTAAGACAGAGGCCTGTGGGGAATAGCAGGATACCACAATCCACAATATATGTGCTTACATGTTGCGGTACCATTATTTTTCAGTTGTACCACAACACACCTGTGTAGCAGAATACGTCAGTGCGGTAATGCACTAGTCAAATGTTATGGAAATATAGTCAAAGCCCTTAGCTAAAACAGCTTGGCAAATATCAGGGGGCCACAACCCTAAATGCATGTGAAATGGGAAATTGAGTGTTAAATGGTGATATATGCACATATATAGGTTTAAAAATAGTCGTTTATTCAAATAGAAAAACCATACATACACATAGAGATAAAAAGGGCTATCAAAATGGCCCAACGATATATAAAAATGAATACACAGCATGAAATCAAAAAGGTGTTAGATGGGAATTGCCAACATGTTTAATGACCACAACAGCCACTTCTTCAAGGCTTTATTGCATAGAATCTGACTCCACACCTATACTGTGTATAAACAAATGTTTATATGATTTTATATATCTTTTGGCCATTTTGATAGCCCTTTTTCTCTCTATATTTATGTATGTTTTTTTTATATTGGAATAAACGGCTATTTTTAAACTTATATATGTGTACGCTGTATAATCAGGGTATCATCACCACTTAAAGCCCAATTTGCCAATTTACCATTTCACAGGTATTGCAGGTTAAATATATAGTCCGTTGTGTTGCTTTTTTTTTACCAATTCAACTGAATAGAAAGAAAATACAAAGAAACTGTAACATTTTGGTGAAGTAGTAAAAAGCGTGTAACACCAATTTTCTATCTTTGTGGAATTTAAAGCACATCCTCTGTGTGTTAACTTACTATTGGGAGAGAAACCATCCATACATGACTTTTTCTGCTCAGTCACTTGGGCTCAATTAGATATCCATACAGATCTGTAGAATATGTAACATTTAACCTGTTGGACCCTGGAGACAGCTGCACTGAAGTAATTGTCCATTTGGCAGTAAAAATTCTGCTATGTTATTATAAGCTTAGTATTGGGTAGCAAATGCCATATACTTCTGGTCTGTTGCTGTACAAAAGCAGCAGACACATATAATAGCAGCGCTTAACTGCAAGTGGAAAATCTAATCTTCTTCAGTAATGCTATTCCTGAGTAGGATGATTTTGGGACAATGTATATGTTATAATAAAATGTAAAAAGTATGAATCAGACGCAGACACCTACAGGTCCTTTTAGATCCAAGGAGACATGGGTGATTGTATAGATTGATTTGTGTCTGCACTGCTCCATTGTTAACTTACTTATTGCAGTGTCATGTGTTTCAACCTTCCGTGCCTGTTACTGCTGTGACAAAATCTTTTATATTGAACAGTTACTGTTTCCATATATTGAAGTAAAAAGTAGTTAAAGCAAAACTAGCTGTTTTTGTGAGTTATCAGTTTTCATTTCAGAATGCAGATTAAAGTAAACCTTGTCATCTAGGATGGCTGGGGGTAGCCTACATATGCACACCCTCATTCCCCCAATACATGGTGTTGGGGGCAAAGCCCGCTGAAGCCCTTGCAGGGATATTAATGGGAGAGCGCACATGGCTGGGATTTTTCATTTCATTTCATTCTTTTACTTCACATGGGACAGCTAATTTTGCTGCTGCAAGCTACTGATCCTCCACAGGTACACATACCTTTCATCCTTCCCAATGAACACTCCATTGTGCCTAGTTATATTTTTTCTATTCACACATTTTAACATTTTCCCTTTTCCTTTTAGGGATTGCCTTTTCTGACATCCCTTTCACATATCTGCAGTCTTACACACATTCCTCATTGGCCTTATTATCCATCCTACCATCACAACAGGTTTGTTTATAGATGCATTCATGCTCTCCATTATATACTTTATGATCATTTTGCCATATTATATCATACTACATTATAGTTGACACCTGAACAGATTATTTAGGACTTCCAAGGTTACTAATTTCTACCCATGCCATGTTCGCCTTCCTATTGTTCCTTGGTTGAGGTTTTTTGGCTGGCTCCGCTCCCTCAGCTCCCTTCCCAAGCATATGTTGCTGCCTTTCTTGGTGAACATGTCAACAGGCACCTAGACCTTGCCAATTAGTGAATATGGGTTCTATTCTTTCTCTGCAAGGCCCTCTTACCATTTGTCCATTATTTATTCATGTGTTACATTACCTTTTTGGTCATTAATTTCCAGATATATCCTACATGCATCCACCTCTGAAGAGCAAGTCACATCTTGCGAAAAGCATCAGTTATTATAGATGTCATGTATACGCATGTATTTCAAATGCAATTTAACCTTTAACCATGTGCAACATTGTATTGGCTTTACCTTTGTTTATGCAACTCTTTCATATGTGATCATTTCTGCAATACATATTTATTGTATTTATATTTGTCAATTTCATCGGCCAATCGTACAAACCTCATATAAAGTCCCAAAGGGCGATACCTATGTCTTTATTTAAAGTGAACTTGTGCCCAGATCATGCTTGTGATGATTTCACTCTCAAGTTCACCCTGCACAGAGATGTTTCAGCTAGCAGTACATCTCTAAGGCTTGCCATACACTATACAATTTTCTTATACAATTTACTTTAGATTTACCTTCAACTTTGTAGTGCAAGGGCCTGCCTGACGGCATACACATTGAAAATGTTTAGGTCTGTCCTCATATATTTTAAGGTTTCAGTAAATAGGAAAATTGAATAAGAATATTGTATAATGTATGGCCAGCCTAAGTCTAATGCCGCGTACACACGACCAGACTTTTCAACATCAAAAGTCTGACGGAATGATTCCGGCAGACTATTCGATCGTGTGTGGGCTGCAGCGGACTTTTGATTTGCAAAAGTCTGACAGACTTTAGAAATGGAACATGTTTCAAATTTTTCTGCCAGAACTCCGTCAGACCCAGTTCCTACAGAGAAATCCGCTCGTGTGTGTGCTAGTCCGACGGACAAAAACCGATGCGAGGGCAGCTATTGGCTACTGGCTATGAACTTCCTTATTCTAGTCCGGTCGTACGTCATCACATTCGAAACTGTCGGACTTTGGTGTGATTGTGTGTGGCCAAGTCTGTTCATTCGGAAAGTCCGTCAGAACTCTGTCAGAAGTCTGCCGGACTTAAGTCCGGTCGTGTGTAGGCGGCATTAGTGCCAGCAGACCGACACTGATTGTCGTTGGGTTCGGTTAATTCTGCAGTTAACCCATTGCAAACAAAAATAGTACCTGCCACTGTGTGTTCTAATAGAAATACGTTTCCTAAATTTCTTATATAGAGTATTCCACTGGTAGCGGTGGAGACGATCGCATCTTTACTCCTGTGAGGCTGGATGCTGAGTGAGGGAAAGATGGCCTCTACTTGGCTCCATACAATTGGACGATGGAAGCGATGTCACATGTAACTTCTGCCCAATGGTCTTAAAGGGGAAATTATTATTTTTTTGCAAAAAAAAACAAAACACATTTATTTATTTATTGCATGTAAGTGTAAATGTGAGATCTGAGGTCTTTTTGACCCCAGATCTCACATTTAAGAGGTCCTGCGATGCTTTTTTTTCTATTACAAGGGGTCTTTATATTCCTTGTAATAGGAATAAAAGTGACCCAAAAATGTATTTTTAAAAGAACAATGTAAAAATAAAAAATAAGAAGTAAAATAAATAACAATTCAAGTGCATGCACACCCAAATGCTCCCGCATATTAAAACAATGTTCAAACCACACATGTGAGGTATCACCACGATTGGTAGAGGGAGAGCAATATTTCTAGCACTAGACCTTCTCTGTATCTCAAAAGTGGTTACCTGTAGAACTTTTTAAACATGGAGATTTTTAAGGGCCAAAGTTTGTTGTCATTCCACGAGCGGGCGCAATTTTGAAGCGTGACATGTTGGGTATCAATTTACTTGGCATAACAGTGTCTTTCACAATATAAAACAAGCAAACTTTACTGCTGTCTTATTTTTTATGAAAAAGTGTGTTTGTAAGACCGCTGCGCAAATACGGTGTGACATAAAGTATTGTAAAGAGCGCTATTTTAGGGTTTTTAAAAAAATATATAATATTTCGGGGTTCTAGTTAATTTTCAAGCAAAAAAAATTTATTTTAACTTATAAACACCAAGTCGGAAAAATAGGCTAGGTCCTTAACTAGAGGAAAAGCTATACAATCAGTCTGAGCTAACTACAGCCCAACAAAAAAAAACTGACATAGTAGCCCCCGTTTAGAACACGTAGGCTACATTTACAATCTAACAACCAATGCAATATTAAATACAATTATATCATGATTTCATAGACATCAAACATGATATGGATCGTATACATACTCTCCTTAGGAGATGGAATGTAATCAGTCTGCTTGCTAGTCAGTATTTACATATCCTGCATAAGCAGTACAAGTACTTTGAAACAAGCCTCTATTTATCTCTGTATCTGTAGGCATTGTGAAGAAATACATTTTCAAACTTTCCAACAAAGGCATTGTGTTTTTCTGTCAGAGTAGATCTTGGTAGTCTGTCAGCTCTCTAATGTAAGCACACAGCATTTCTAAAGTGTTTCTAATCTGTTGCAAATCAACTTACATTGGACTATAGTGTCTTCTTTATGACCTTCACAATAAAAGCAGCTAGAGATGGGTGACTTGTTTTAAAGCCACAGGATTCAGCTGCCTCCATTATGTGGGACACTTTAGTGCAGGTAAGTTAGGTCACAAAAGCTGTAGGGCCAAGAATATGTTTAATTAAACTGAAGTTTTAATGGCAAACACATCAGGTTCTTGAAGTTGGAAGAGTGACTCTTTTTCTGGTAACAGGCACACATGCAGACAAGAAAATACTCTTGACAGGTAGAGAAAGGTTATTTTCTGCAAGTTTAAAAAAACTAAAAAAACTTTAACAGCAGCAAAACACAACAGCTTTCACTTCTTACATCAAATTTATCTTCATATTGCCTCTTCCTCTCAAAATGACATTCATAGTATAGAGCAACATTGAATGGTGTCCCTTTTCTCACCTTTTTTTCTTCATCCATTGATCATCAAGAAAGGGTGGTGTCATGAACTTCTCCGGTTTAATCTTTCACAAGTTTATAAATGTTCTTTGCCACTCTGGGGTTGGTTTACTAAAACTGGAGAATACAAAATCTGGTGCAGCTCTGCATAGAAACCAATCAGCTTCCAGGTTTGTTGTCAAAGCTTAATTGAACAAGCTGAGGTTAGAAGCTGATTGCTACCATGCACAGCTGCACCAGATTTTTTACTCTCCAGTATTAGTAAATCCACTTCTCTTTGCCATAAATTTACCAGTGTTGTACTATTATGACATGTAAGGGGCTTTTTACCTGCCATTTTTTTGTGCACTGTGTCACTGTTTAACGTGCATTGCATTAAGGCAGGCCATTCATTGTGAAAGAATTGCCAATGCACATGAATGAGCAAAACAAGGACATGTAGAAATATTTCCAGTGCAGCGCACCACAATGCATGGCAGCTGCAATTTAGGAGCCACAGTGGATTTATGGTGAAGTGAGATGTGCTAGCATGTGTTGAGATGCTGTGCTAAAAAAATGCAGCATGTCAGTATTTTTGTGCAACACACTGTGACCTACCTCAACGCAGCACGGTGGTGTGAACAAAGCTCCTAGAAAACAATTGTTTTCTATGTGCTCTTGTGGTGAGCCTGCATTATTTAAGACAGGAGTTCACATATGATGATGTTCCTACCCTCCTCCGCTGCCACGTTTGGCAACTTTCGTGGGTGAGGGGGAGTAGGTACCTGTTTTTGACAGGGTACCCGTCCCCACTTCCAGGAGACCTCGCCGCATTGAGGTCCCCTGGAAGTTCCGACGGACCTAGAAAGAAAACATAAATAAACAAATAAAGTTGCGCTACGGACTCAAAGTGTTAATAACAAGTGGGTTAAAGCTGCCTCTACTTAGAAACCTTCACCCCCAACGAAAAAGGGGGAGAGGATACTGGGATATAAATATAAAGAGGTAGATAGTGGCGCTAGACTCAAAATTATACCAATCCTTAACGAAGGAGTTATGCTAGTTTACATAATCCTCTTATACAATACATACTTAATTGTGTGGGTGGAAATAAAAAAAAAAAAAAAAAAGAACTATAATAAATACTATAATAAGTATACTATGATAAATTATTAATTAAATAACATTACTTCATATGGTGTGTGCTCACACAAAGGTGCTGAAAAAAATGTCCTGATAAAGCAAAAATTAAATCAATTCAGAGATAACCTTAAAACATCAATTCAGATTCAATATGCAAAAACCATAATTCATAGCAAAATTCATTAAGAAACACATCCAAAACTCATTGAAAAAAGGAAAAAGAGGAAAATGTGCCATATGCCGGTGCAGTAAAGGGACTAGTGCAAAAATACTGGTATCTTCTGTAAAGAGAAAGCAATCTTCCCCGGTGCGCCGCTCAGTGCTATAATAATGTGAATGCTCTCACCAGAACTCTCTAGAAAGAAAACATGTTTCAAATCTATCTGATGGACTCAAGTCCTAAAAATCGGGAAACCCGTTCGTCTGTGTGCTAGTCCGATGGACCAAATACGGTGCAAGGGCAGCTATTGGCTACTGGCTATTGAACTTCCTTGTTTAGTCCTGTTTATGTCATAACATTCAAAACGAACAGACTTTCGAATGGACTTAGTCCGGTCGTGTGTGGCCAAGTCTGTTCGTTCAGAAAGTCCGTCAGACCTCCGCGAAAGTCCGTCACAAAGACCGTCGGACCTAGTCCATCGAAAAGTGCGGTCATGTGTACGCAGCATTAGAGGTAGTTTCTGGTCACCCTACTCTCTCTACCTTCCCCATTCATGCTACTCCATCACTACCTTATTACCCAGTTCCTCTTCAGTCCATATCCCACACTACATTGTTCTTATTCTCCCTGCACTCTTCTTGTACTTTCCATGGCCTTTCCTTTCTGATGTCAGCTCTAAACCCCTTTGCTGTTTATCAAACATGAAATCAAAATCTTCTTGAAGAATTGTACGACTCCATTCAAATGCAGTTTTGCAGTTCGGAAACGGGAGCCAGATGCCTCTTTTGTGTCCTATATCTGAACCTTTGAACTTTTTTTTTCTACTTATTTTTTCAGCTTTATCTTTTAATCATACTGTTGATTTTCGGACTTGTGTGCATAGTGTACTGATGTAATGGCACATGTGCATAGTTATAAAGGCCAGCATATATAATCAGCTACAACATGACTAAGCTGTCTCTGGTACCGTTTAGCAGATTATAATAATCTTTCACACATAACTGACCAAAGGATGCTTGCTGACATTCAAAGCATGCTAGCTAAAACCTGAGCTTGGTAAAAATGTATTTTTATCATCTTCCTTCAGCTGCTTCCTGATAACTGCCTTCAATTTGGCATGCTGTGCTGAGTGTTAAAGCTACACTTCTTATCAGATGTAACCAGGTTTGCTGAATTTATTTCCTGGTGACATCAAGTTACTGCACATTATCTCTTTGCACATCAGCATATTATAATGGGAAAAAAAACTCATTCACCTAAATACCTGGATATTACCTGCTGTTCTGGGCACCATGGTAATAAACCTGATTAGCCAGGTTTGTGGACATGTTATTAACCCACCGGAAACCTCACAGCACCTCCTGTGAACAGCAATCCCCCATCAATTCTGCCTGAGCAAAGCTTGAAAATATTTCATAATAAAAAGATGCATTGTCTTATGTTCACTTTTCTGTTAGATCTTACATCATAATTGTGTTATCGTATTCTTTTTATCTTTGCAAGTAAAGGGGATTTTCTCTGTTTATCAGTTTAGATGCAGATGCCACCCTTGTTCATTTCATCCAGGTGAAACCTGCATGCTCTGTAACTTATCATTGACATTTAGTTAACATCCTACTAAGCAATGTAGATGGTCTTCTTTTCGGGACAAAATACAGCCTGTCCCCCGGTTAAAAACAGGATAGGAATTGTGGGGTTGATTTGCTAAAACTGCAAAATGCTAAATCTGGTACAGCTCTGCATAGAAACCAGCTTCAAGTTAACAGGTACTCAGTCTATCTGAGTACCTGTCACAGTTCATCTGAGTACCTGAATACCTGTCACAGTCCATCGGAGTACCCGAGTGCCTGTCACCAGCCCGTCGGAGTAACGGAGTACCTGTCACCAGCCCGTCAGAGTACCCGAGTACCTATTTGCAGATCATGCCTCATAGTCTCACACATGTGTTGTTTTCCAAAATGGGGTCATTTTGTGGGTAATTCCATTGTCCTGGTGCTCCAGGGCCTTCACAAATGTAATAAGTCGTAGGAAATTAGAGGTGTAATTTATGCTCCTAGAACGCCTGATGGCGCTCCCTGCATGTTGGGCCTTTGTATGTGGCCAGGCTGTGTAAAAGTCACACACATGTGGTATCGCCATACTCAGGATGAATAGCAGAATGTTTTTTGGGGTGTCATTTTTGCTATGTACATGCTTTAAGTTAGAAACATCTTATAAACTGACCACTTTGTGTAAAAAAAATATTTTTTTCATTTATTTCAATGTTTTCTGAAGACTTGTGGAAAAAATAACTCTTCAAAAGACTCATTATGCCTCATAGAATATACGTTGGGGTGCCTGCTTTCCAAAATGTCCAAAAAAAAGGTCATTTTGTGGGTAATTCTACAGTCCTGGTGCTCCAGGGCCTTCACAAATGTAATAGGTCGTTAGAAATTAGAGGTGCCATTTATGCTCCTAGAACCCCTGACAGTGCTCCCTGCATGTTGGACCTCTCTGTGTGGCCAGCCTGTGTAAAAGTCCCACACATGTGATATCGCCATACTCGGAAAGAGTTGCAGAATGTATTTTGGGGTGTAATTGGAAGTATGCATATGCTGTGTATGAGAAATAACTTGTTATTATGACAATTTTGTAAAAAACAAAAAAAACAAAAAAAAACCACATTCTTCTATTTCCCAAGAATTGTGGGAAAAAATTACAACTTCAAAAAACTCACCATGCCTCATACTAAATAACTTGGACTGTCTACTTTTCAAAAAAGGGTCATTTGAGGGGTATTGGTACTTTCCTGACATTTCAGAGCCTCAAGAATTGAGATAGGCCGTCAGTGCATCAGGTGTGATCAGATGTGATCAATTTTCAATGATTTGCACCATAGCTTGTAGACTCTATAACTTTCAAAAAGACTAAATAATATCTACTAATTTGGGCTATTTTTACCAAAGAGATGTAGCAGTATAAATTTTAGCCCAATTTTATGAACAAAAATTACTTATTTGCAAAATTTTATCATAGAAACTAAAAAAAAGTGGGTTTTTTTTCAAAATTTTTGCTCTTTTTTCACTTATGTTGCAAAAAATAAAAAACACAGTGGTGATTAAATACCACCAAAAGAAAGCTCTATTTGTATGAAAAGAATTATAAAAATTTTGTTTGGTACAGTGTTGCATGACTGAGTAATTGGCATTCAAAGCGTGAGAGCGCTGAAAGCTAAAAATTGGTCTAGGAAGGAAGGGTGTATAAATGTCCTTTATTAAAGTGGTTAATAAATAAACTTGTTATACTTACCAGCTCTGGGTAGTGGTTTTGCACTTAGTAGCCCAGATCCTCCTCTTCTTGGGTCCCTCACCAGCGCTCCTGGCCTCTCCCTCCGGTCGAGTACCCCCACAGCAAGCTATGGAGGCACCAGAACTTAGCCGCAGCTCCATGTGCCCATTCAGCCACAGTTCGGCCCTGTCCCCTCTCTCTCTTGATTGGCTAACTGACTTTGATTGACAGCAGAGTCAATGTGTCAGCCAATCAGGAGGGAGAGTTCCAGATGGCCGAGGCGCTCGTGCACATCGCTAGATAGAGATGGGGCTCAGGTATGTTTTAGGGGGGCTGAGGGGGGATGCTGCATATAGAAGGTTGTTTATCTTACTGCATAGAATGCAGTACGATAAACAACCTTATGTCTTTACAACCTCTTTAATTGAACAAGCTGAAGTTAGAATCTGATTGGCTGCCATGCACAGCCGCACAATAATTTGCACTCTCCAGTTTTAGTAAATCAACCCCACTAGGTTTGTACTTAAAGGATAAGTTCCCCTTTGTGAACATGTTACACGTTCCACCCGATTTTAGGGTGGAACACTTAACATTTTCCCAGTGCTGCAGCCGCCCCTTTGATGCCCCCCTCCTTAGCCATTTGGGACGCGGCCAATGCGGCTGCATCATTCAAACACCCAACTCTTGTGTTTTCGAACAAACTACAAGCCCAGATATCCTTAGTGGCTGTCAGCTTGTAGTTCTCAATGAACTACCACGGCACTGTGGAGCACTGTGGAAGATCATTGGGTCTTCCTGTCAGGGAGTATTGACTTATCCATACAGATCTGCAGGAGACCTGCATGGTATCTACTGATTGCTGGTGCAATGCTTTACAGACTCCTGCAACAAAAAATAATCACACATTGTTTTACCCGCAAAAGATGTGCATTTATTATTTTTGTAGAAAGTTGAACTTATCCTTTAAGTTGAATTTGTATGTAAGTTGGAACAGGTACATTTTTTAAGTGCAACTTCAGCCCAAAAATATTTTTTTACCTTTTTTTGGATAGCATTGGGAAGGGTTAACACCCCTGCAATGTTTGTTTTGCTCTCTGTGCCCCTGTTCAGAAGATTTCACCTCACTTTCTGTCCCTGTGACAACTGGATTTTGACATTTTGGGGTTGGAGCCGCAATGTCCGCCAGCCACCGGCGATCCACCCGCGATCACTCCTCAGAGAGCCAGAATGGGCATCTGTCGACAGATCCCTGTTCTGACAGGGGAGTAAAGAGAGAGATCTGTTGTTCCTAGTGATCAGGAGCAGCGCTCTCTCTCCTCCTCCAGTCAGTACACTCCACCCACAGTTAGAAACACCTCCGTAGGGAACACTTAACTCTTTGATTGCCTCTAGGGTTAACCCCATCCCTGCCAGTGACATTTATACAGTAATCAGTGGCTATTTTTATCTCTGATCACTGTATAAATTTCACTGTTCCCAAAAAAGTGTCAAAAGTGTCCAATCTGTCTGTCGCAATGTTGCAGTCTCGCTAAATATCGCAGATAACCGCCATTACTTTATTTTAGTAAAAATAAATAAATAATAAAAAATCCATAAATCTATACCCTATTTTGTAGATGTTATAACTTTTGCGCAAACCAATAAATCTATGCTTTTTACAATTTTTTTTTTTTTTACCACAAATATGTAAAAGAATACATATTGACCTATACTGATGAAGAATATTTATTTTATTTTATATATTTTAATTTGTCTGGGTTTTTCTATAGCGCAAACAATAAAAAAAGGTGATCAAATACCACCAAAGAAAGTTCTATTTGTGGAAAAAAGGACATACATTTTGTTTGGGTACAACTTCGCACAACTGCGCAATTGTCAGCTAAAACAACGCAGTGCCCTATCGCAAAAAATAGCCCGGTCATAAGGGGGCAAATCCTTCCTGTTCTTAAGGGGTTAAAGGGGAATTAAGAGCAAAACAGTTGTTATAATGCAGCTTATTTCTTAGATGTAATAGCTATGTTTTTTTTTTAGGCTTTCTTTTTTTTCTAGGCTCTTCTTATTTTCACCTGGTGATCTAGCCAGTAAGTCTGTTGGTTTTACAAAAAAAAACAAGCTGTCCTTCAGATATAGCATTTGACAGGGGTGTTTACAATGGTCAGCTGTACATAAAACCTTTACATACAACCTTTATCCCAAAAGGAATAAAACTGCTAATCATTCTAATACTACCCACCCCCAGACTGACAATGCTGATGTCCATAGGTTGTTGCTCTTTCCTCCAGACTGTGGACCCATAAGACATGTATTGTGTTACTGGCCAGATCATCAGGTAAGGGAAAAGCCTAAATCATTGGGGGGGGGGGGAGGGGTCCTAAAAAAGAAAATGTTAGGGGGAAAAGTCTAAAAAAGATAACATATTCAACTAATACATCTAATGATTTGTAAGTTGCAATATCTTCATCTTATAGCAAAAAAGAAAAAATATTACTGCACAGATGATAAAAACCTAAGTGAAAAAAAGCTTCTTGCAATACCACAACAAAACCAATTTTGCAAAGACATACATAATAAAAATTGCAGCGCCAAAAAAATGAACTTCATGAAGTTCAAAGTAAATCATTAAAAAAATGGTCCATATAGTGCTTGAACACTAAAGTGACAGATGGAAAAAAATAGCCAGTGGTTAAAATGGTAGTTCCCAGAATAAAAACGACTTGTATACAAGCTCAATTGATGTGGTTAGTTCAGACATAGACATGCATCGTAACTGTTTTGTTATATGTGACATCATCGATGTCCCGATGATGTAACATATGATAAAACAGTTCTTTATGCATGTGTATATTCGTGATAACGAATATATAAAAATCATATATAAAAATCATAAAAAAACAATTATCCAAAAATGAAACAATTAAACAATAAAACAAGTCACTTTGTTATAACAAATATCTATACTCTACAGAAATAACAAATTATCTGAAAACAAATTAACGTTACATAACAAATATAACACTGCAACTGCGGCGGCTGGTCAGCTAGCGGTTAAAAGCAAAAGATTAAAAAAAGTTTTTTGCTAAGAAAAAAAAAATGCAGCGCTATATAATGTGAAATACTAGAGACAATACACACTAGACAAGTATCAAAAAAATATATTGTGATGAATAATCTGTGAGAATATAATCACTAGAAGCAGTGAACCCAAAATTATATTAGTGAAACTAATAAATATTGGTAAAAAGCAAATGAATATCAAATAAAAAATGCATAACATTAAATTATTAAAAAACGGTCTGTGCAGTTCATGTGAAATCGCAGAGAATGGGAAAATGCTATGCACATAAAAAAATCCTCATGATAGGTCAAGACTCTATAACATCAATGAATCAGTCCTTCATGTAACACCATCATATTCTTATACGGGGGACTTCAAATATGTGCGGTAGTGTGGAAATGTGATACTTGACGTCCAAATTCCACCAGTAGCAAACTTATAAGAAGATAGCAGGTGCACTTATCATAGAAAAATAATGGGTAATCTTACCCTAAGGTGTGGACCCACACACCGTGATGGTGGGTCAATCATGCATCAAATGTGAATCCACCACAAATGGTGCTCCAAAAGGAACAATCAAACTCCCGGCTCTTGATCGAGATATCTGATGCAGGTTGTCTGTGTTTTGAACTCCCAGAGAGTGCAGTCATGAAGGTAGGTGTAATAAGAAAAAATTGAAAAAAATTGCCTCCACATAGAGTAGGTCACTCCAGTACAGAAAAAAATGATTTATAAATATATATTAAAAAAAACATAATTCATGAAGGTACAAGCCATCAAGAGAAATGATGCATAGGCAGAATAATCGATAAAAAAGCGCGGTATATCTAGCCGACAGATAAAAAAAATAGTTTATTTCCCCTCTAGACTGGCAGTGACGTCATGATTTCACTGCAGTCTTCCAAGATCATAGAGGTGATCAAAGATGATCTGGCCTCCTTTATGGACAGCCACACAAAATGCCAGATCCTTTCTCTGGCACCCTGGTAAAAACTGTAAGCCCGAGAAACATCGATGAGCGATGGGGGGAACACTTATTCTGAAAGTGATCCAGTGAATAATTAGTAGCTCAGACTGCTTTCACGAGAAAGCCAACTGCTGGCTGAAAAAATAAATACTAGGGTTATGGCTGATAGCTTCAGCCATAACCCCGGTAAAACACTTGTGAGCCTCAGCGGATGTACACGTATTGAGGTCGGCAAGTGGATAATGTTCATGGCCGCCCTCCACATGCACATAAACACAAGCACACAAACGTACCTGTAAAAATTGCTGACTTTTAATAATTAAAAAAATATATAAAGTAAAGAGTTGGATTTTTATACTTTCCTTCGCCACATAGCTGGGCATGATGTCACCATCTTTACAGAAGGTTCATGGGGAATGCAGAACAGCCAAAATGTAATGAGAAGACACTCACATCTATTGCAAAAGTGTCTTCTTGTACGATTTGGTCTGTTCTTTATTAACACGAATCACTCATTTCACTTAGCAAATGTCTGACAGTTAGTTCCCTGTCTGTCACTTTGTTGCTTCATAATAGGTTAAAATGTTGCAGACTGATGACTGGTGACTATCTGTCATACACACACACACACATAGTAGGGCATGTCTTTGAAGTGTGGGAGGAAACTGGCATAGCTGGAGGAAACCCAAGAAAAGGAGAACATGCAAACTCCATACAGATTGTGTCCTGGTTGGGTTTCAAACTAAGGACCCTAGGGAGGCAAGGCAGAAGTGTTGCATATATGTACATTTTCCTTTATATTGTGCTTTATATTGTGGCTTGGTGGGATTTTTTTTCATACATATTTGTACAATTGCTAATTCCATTTTAATTTGTTGAACTATGTGTACATTTGGAGGAGAACACTCTACTGGACAGAAATTAGCTAATTTGCTTTTCACTCGACTGGATAATTGAAGTTAACATTCACACAATTAGTCTGAACTCCTTTAGAAAATCAGCCTCAGAAAATATTATGTGTCCCTTGGCTACTAACTGTAAGAATGCAGCCAATCTGGGTATTTCAAATTGTTTGCAGTCAGTTTTGGGAAAATTGTCTGGTATGTTTAGTGATCCATTAAATAAAACTATAAGTGTAGCTCACTACCACCTGCCTTAATTAAAAGTAGCTAATAATTTGGCTAAATGCAAAAATATGCACCAACATCTTTATAAGTAAATGGGAAGCAGAGATTTACGGGAAAGAGTAGGCCAGAGTTAAACGCATACCAAAGATATATTGATTTTCATCATTTTGGGAGAGGTCAGAAGCAGGCCTTAAACGTTTTTTGGAGGAAAATAATGTAAACAAATACAACATATCATTCTCAGTTAATTATCACAAAGAGAGAGTCCATTATTTGGACCTGGAAATATATCAACAAAATAATAGGAGAAAGACTAGAATGGATACATTGCGGTCTCCAGTGGTCACCATCCTAGTTGGCTGGGGGCTGTACCCAAAAGCCAACTAATGAGAATAAGAAGAAATTGTGATTGTGAACAAGACTTTGAAACCCACGTGGACACTATTTGCCGATTTGCAGAAAAGGGTTATAAGGAACAAAATCTTCACAAAATAAAACAACAAGTCAAAAGTATGGAAAGAGAACAATTACTGAAATCCAAACAACAGCAAAAAAACATAAAGATTATAGCATTGCTTTTAACACTGAATTTAACAGACAATACAAACAGATAGAAAAGACAAAAAAAAAAACACTGGGCAATATTGTGCAGAGACCCGACTTTGGAAAAGATCCTTTTCAAATGCCCCAAGTTTCTTTACAAGTGTCCACCCATCCTAAAAAATAGACTGGTCAAGAGTATCCCTGAACCACCGAAAAAGCTAGTTACATTTTTAGATCAGGTGGGGTTCTTTAAATGTGGGAGATGCATGGCATGCTAGGTATGCAAAAAAGGAAACAAAATAAATTATGCCATTCCAATCAAATAATACAGGAGAAACACATCAAATTAAAAAGTACATCACGTGCAGCAGCAAACATGTCACCTACTTGTTGGAGTGTACGCGTGGGTTGCAGTACATGGGTAAAGCCACCTGTGAATTAAGAATAAGACTAAGAGAACACATCCATAATCCTAAAAAGGTTTTGAATATCACAGCCTCTCAGAACGTTTTAGAAAGCACCATAATAGGCATCCATCTAGTTTAAAAATGTGTGCAATAGACAAAGTGGAGGGTCATTGGCGAGGCACAAATATGAAACAGGCTGTTTCACAGTATGAAACATGGATACATAGATTGGGCACTTTGACACTTCCACAGGCCTCAATGTGGAAATATTCCATTATGAGTGGTTAGTATTTTTATTTATTACATTTTATTGTTTTAACAATACTGCATAATGCTACCGGAATATCAACTACCATGGGTATAAAGACATAGGGGCAAAACCAACCACAAAGGAATAATTGAAGGACCAGGACCATAGGCTGAATTTTGACATTACAATTTAACACAGGGCCAACCAATCATAGCAACTATGTTCAAATCTGCAACATGGAGTAATGGGGTCACGGACTAGCGGGGCGGAAGTATCAATATGGTGTCCTGGGAGGGCAAATGAGAGTAATAAGAAGAGCCACCCTTGTATAAGATTCATTCAGCACCAACGTTCCCTACCTCTGAAGGTGCTCCAAAGGAGAAGTGAATTGCATTAGTTGGGAACCTGTTGGTGACTTCACGTTTAGTTCCAAGAAAGGATTTTATGCTTTACACAAGAATTTACTAGGCTCATGGAGAACTGCTAGGGATACAACACAGGATTCTGGGGATTCCAAGGATTGCCTTATACTGACAGGCGCAATACATATTGAGAGTTGGTGAGTGAGGGCACATGAGGAAGGGAGCGCAACACCTAATTGCCCTTTTCTGCACATTATGTGGAACATGGATTGCATTTTAGAAGATTTGATTTTACACTGTGAAGACTGCATGAACTAACACTTTATCTATGAACTTTATTTGTGAACTGATAATTACTATTGTTTTTTGGTCTAATCAAGGAGGTTAGGATTTGAGTGTTTAATCGAAGTAACACACTACCCCTGTATAGGGAATCACATTTTTTAAGACAGCACTGGGTTTGACACATAGTAAATGTGAAACTTTATCCTTATCTCTTTAGCTACCAACCTCAGCCACTCTTCCTACTGTTTCTACTGTTTCTTCTATTTAGTATGTTATATTAGCTAAAGGTACATTTAACTATAACATTTTTTAAACCCAGTCCATAAATCCCCATATAAGCTTTTACATGCTAATAAACCCAAGGTAAGTATAGTAGCAAGTCCTAGTTGCAATCTCGGAACACCCAATAAGAGGATAATATGCAACCGGTCTAAAATACGTGGCATGTTCACCAATACCAGGAGCCTGGTGGACAAGATGGGTGAACTAGAGATACTATTGTACGAGGGGGATTTGGATTTTGTGGGAATTTCAGAGACCTGGTTAAACAGCTCTCATGATTGTCTGGCAAACATTAAAGGGCATACCCTTTATTGCAAGGATAGAGAGGGTAAAAAAGGGGGAGGGGTATGCCTATATATAAAGAATAATGCACAAGTGAATGTGAGAGATGACATCACTAAGGGATCTAGGGAGGAGGTGGAATCCTTATGGGTAGAACTCCAAAGGGATGAAGCTAAGGGGAAAATAATACTGGGAGTATGCTTATAGGCCCCCTAACCTGAGGGAGGGAGGAAGGGGATTCTGATCTGCTATCACAATTTGGATTAGCAGCAAGGATGGGAAGTGTTATCATAATGGGGGATTTTAATTATCCAGACATAGACTGGGCGAAGGGAACCACACATTCATCTAAGGCTCACCAGTTCCTAAATGTCTTGCAGGACAGTTTATGGATCAGATGGTAGACGCACCATCTAAAAATAAAGTGTTACTGGATCTACTGATTACCAACAATACAGACCTGATCACGGATGTGGAAATACAGGGAAATTTAGGGAACAGCGATCACAGGTCAATTGGCTTCCATAGAAATCACACAAATAGGAAACATAAGAGGAATACAAAGACACTGAATTTTGAAAGAGCCAACTTTCCTAAACTAGGACCTTACTAGAAGGCATAAATTGGGATAAAATCTTAGGAACAAAGAACACAGAGGAGAGATGGGTTTGCTTTAGGAACATATTAAATAGGGGCATTAGCCAATGCATCCCATTGGGTAACAAATTTAAAAGAGCAAAAAAAAGTCATGGGTGGCTTAACTCCAATGTAAAAATGCATATAAAAGCAGGAATCATCATCAGCATGCAGACTTTATAAAGAATGAAACAAGAAATGTAAGGGTGCAATAAGGATGGCTAAGATAGAACATGAAAAACACATAGCGGAGGAGATCAAAAAAAATCCAGAGAAATTCTTTAAATATGTAAATAGTAAAAAAGGGAGGACAGACCATATTGCCCCATAAAGAATGAGGAAGGACATCTGGTTACAAAGGATGGGGAGATGGCGAAGGTATTGAATTTATTCTTCTCCTCACAAGGGAATTGGGGGGCTTCAGTAACCAAAACTACAGTGTTTATCCTCAAGACACATCACAGGAAGCACCTCCATGGCTAACAGAGGACAGAATTAAAATTAGACTTGGGAAACTTAACATTAATAAATCAAAGGGACCAGGTGGCTTGCATACGAGAGTACTTAGGGAACTCAGTCAAGTAATTGCCAGACCATTGTTCCTAATTTTTACTGTCAGTCTACTGACTGGAATGGTACCAGCTGAATGGAAGAAAGCCAATGCAGCACTAATATTTAAAAAGGGCCCAAAATACATCCCTGGGAAATACAGACCAGTTAGCCTAACATCAATAGTATGTAAACTCTAGGAGGGGTTGATAAGGGACTATATACAAGATTTTAGTAATGAGAACGGTATCATTAGCAGTAATCAGCATGGATTCATGAAGAATCTTTCTTGCCAAACCAATCTACTAACCTTCTATGAGGAAGTGAGTTGTCAGCTAGATAAAGGAAGGCCCGTAGATGTGGTGTATCTGGATTTTGCAAAAGCATTTGACACAGTTCCCCATAAATATTTACTGTACAAAATAAGGTCCGTTGGCATGGACCATAGGGTGAGTACATGGATTGAAAACTGGCTACAAGTGCGAGTTCAGAGGGTGGTGATAAATGGGGAGTACTCAGAATGGTCAGGGGTGGGTAGTAGGGTCCTGCAGGGTTCTGTGCTGGGACCAATCTTATTTAATTTGTTCATAAACGACCTGGAGGATGGGGTAAACAGTTCAATCTCTGTATTTGCGGATGATACTAAGCTATGCAGGGCAATAACTTCTCTGCAGGATGTGGAAACCTTGCAAAAAGATCTGAACAAATTAATGGGGTGGGCAACTACATGGCAAATGAGGTTCAATGTAGAAAAATGTAAATTAATGCATTTGGGTGGCAAAAATAGGAATGCAATCTATACACTGGGGGGAGAATCTCTGGGGGAATCTAGGACGGAAAAGCACATGGGGGTCCTAGTAGATAGGCTCAGCAATGGCATGCAATGTGAAGCTGCTGCTAACAAAACAAACAGAATATTGGCATGTATAAAAAAGGGGATCAACTCAAGAGATAAAACGATAATTCTCCCACTCTACAAGACTCTGGTCTGGCCGCACCTGGAGTATGCTGTCCAGTTCTGGGCACCAGTCCTCAGGAAGGATGTACTGGAAATAGAGCGAGTACAAATAAGGGCAACAAAGCTGATAAAGGGTCTGGAGGATATTACTTATGAGGAAAGGTTGCGAGCACTGAACTTATTCTCTCTGGAGAAGAGATACTTGAGAGGGGATATGATTTCAATATACAAATACCATACCGGTGACCCCACAATAGGGATAAAGCTTTTTTTGCAAAAGGGAGTTTAACAAGACTCGTGGCCACTCATTAAAATTATAAGAAAAGAGGTTTAACCTTAAACTACGTAGAGGGTTCTTTACTGTAAGAGCGGCAAGGATGTGGAATTCCCTTCCACAGGCGGTGATCTCAGTGAGGGGCATTGTTAGTTTCAAGAAACTATTAGGTAAGCACCTGAACGACTATAGCATACAGGGATATACAATGCAATACTGACATATACTCACACACATAGGTTACACTTGATGGACTTATCTTTTTTCAACCTCACCTACTATGTAACTATATTCTTAAAAAATAATCATTAATGGTATTAAATCTGCAGCATTCATTAAAATAATACCTGATAGTCCTGCCATTAAGGTATTTGTATAATCACTTCCTGTTATAGGGTGACAGCACTAACTGGCATTGTTCTCATGCTTGTCATCTTGTCATACACTCTCCCAACATAGACTGCAAGGTCCTGAAGTCAAACAAAGGATACAAAGAGGAAAACAATATACAAAAAAACTAAAACTAAAAAACAACAGGGTTTTTATTTTAAGTATACAGCATAATATGTAGTTATATATTAGATATTCAAAAGGAAAACAAAAATCGATCATTAAAGCCTTCTAACTGCTCCTTTTCTATGTTCTGCAGTTAAGACCTTGACAACCTGCCATTTCTTTATCAGTTGTGATTCATCTTTGCCCGTCAAATCTTGTACTTAAGGAAAATTTCTGAAAAATGTCTAGATATGGACAACCATGCATCAGTGATAGGACATGACATGATGAATTACTGAACCATGCACCTCTTATCTAAGAACTATGCTACTATGGTATTAATCAGTTATCTGTATCTGTTTATCAGTTGGAAGATGTGATGCATCTTGGTCAGTCACATCTTGTACTAAAAGAAAATCCCCCAAAAATCTGAGCGATAGGACACAAAATGATGGATAAGTAAACCCTGCATGTCTGAAAGCAAGCAAAAAAAAAAAAAGCAAAAAAAAAAAAAAGAAATGCGTGTATATATATATATATATATATATATATATGTATATATATATATATATATATATATATATATATATATATATAGATATATATATATGTGTATATATATATATATATATATATATATATATATATATGTGTGTGTATATATATATATATATATATATATATATATATATATATATATATATATATGTATATATATGTATATATATATGTGTGTGTATATATATATATATATATATATATATATATATATATATATATATATATATATATATATATATATATATATATGTATATATATATATATATATATATATATATATATATATACACATATATATATGTGTATATATATATATATTAATCCTCTTTAAAATAATCAAATTTTGTTGATTCGCAGTCTGAAATTAAGACAGACACCGTTTTTGTTTTCTCCAGCTATATTTACAAGTGCAGCTTATAACATCCAAACTACCTTTTGCTTTAATTACAGCCTTTAATCTGTTGGGATATGTCTCTACTAACTTTGCACATCTAGACTTTGCAATATTTGCCCATTCTTCTTTGCAGAACTGCTCAAGTTCAGTTAATTTGATGGTGACCATTTGCAGACTGCAGTCTTTAGGTCATTCCACAGATTTTCAATGGGGTTTATGTCTGGGCTCTGACTAAGCCATGAAAGGATATTCCCCTTTTTTCTCCCTCAACTACTATGTGGCCATTTTTGCTGCATGCTTTGGGTCATTGCCATGTTGGAAGGTAAACCGTCTTCCCATTGACAAATTTATGGCAGAGGGCAGCAGATTTTCTTCAAGAATTTTATGATATTTTGCCCCATCCATTTTTCCTTCTACCCTGACAAGTGCTCCAGTCCCTGCTGCAGAGAAACACTCCCAGTACAGGATATTACCACCACCATAATTTACTATAGAAATTGTGCTATTTGAATGGTAAGCTGTATTGGGTTTCCAGCAGACATATCGTTTGGTGTTGAGGCCAAATAATTAAATTTTAGCCAAAAACTATTGATGTAACTGCTTACGTAACTGCAGTGTGAACTTTGCGTTTGGCTTCAATTTGTTAGTGTATTTAAAACCTAAAACTGCTAGTACATCTAACATCCCCCACCCAGACTGCCAATGCTGATTTCCAGAGGTGCACCTGTGCTCCTTCATCCAGAGTGGGGGCACTCTAAGCCCTTGTACACACGGTCGGACATTCCGACAGAAAATGTCCGATCGGACCATGTTGTCGGATAATCCGACCGTGTGTGGTCTCCATCGGACTGTTTCCGTCGGAGTATCCGATGGACCAAGTTTTCCAACTTGTCGATACATTTTTTCCCACAATATGCTCCGATCGGACATAGTCCGATCATGTGTAGAGAATTCCGATCGGACAAAGTGCCACGCATGCTCAGATCAAATTCCTAGACCAAAGCTATTGGCTACTAGCCTGACCGTAGTCCCATCGTAATGAAATAATGTCATCACGTTCTGAATGATCGTATTTTCCGACAACTTTGTCCGACCGTGTGTATGCAACAGTTTCGGACAAAATCCGTCGGACAAAATCCGACGGATTTGGTTGTCGGAATGTCCAACCGTGTGTACAAGGGCTTATACAGGAGATGGGTTACTGGACAGATCACCAGGTGAAAGCAGAGGGGAAAAAAAGAAAGCTAATGCAGCCACCACATCTAAGGATTGGTAATCTGCAATATGTTACATTTTTGGCTTTGGGTTTATTACAGCTTGAAGCTTTGTATTGCTGTGTGGGTTATACTGATGTGAGGGGAGAGGGGACTTTAACCACTTGCTTACTGGGCACTTAAACCCCCCTCAGTCCCAGACCAATTTTCAGCTTTCAGCGCTGATGCACTTTGAATGACAATTGCACGGGCATACAACACTGTACCCAAATTAAATTTTTATCATTTTTTTCCCACAAATAGAGCTTTCTTTTGGTGGTATTTAATCACAGCTGGGAGTTTTATTTTTTGCTAAACAAACAAAAAAAGATGCAAAAAAAAAAAAATCATGTTTAATAGTTTGTTATACAATTTTGCAAACAGGTCATTTTTCTCCTTCATTGAAGTGCGCTGATGAGGCGGCACTGATAGGCTGCACTGGTGGGCACTGATAGGCTGCATTGGTGGGCACTGATAGGGTGCACTGGTGGGCCCTGATAGGCATAGTTAAGGCGGCACTAATAGGCACAGATAAGGCGGCACTGATGGGCACAGATAAGGCGGCACTGATGGGCAAAGACTGGCACAGATAAGATGGCACGGATGGGTGGCACAGATGGGTGGCACGGATTGGTGGCACTAAGGGGCACTGATAGGTACCACTGATAGATGGGACTGATGGGCACTGATAGGTGGCACTGATAGGTGGCTCTGATAGGTGGCACTGCTGGGCACTGATGGGCGCCACTGCTGGGCACTGATGGGCACTGATGGGCGGCACTGCTGGGCACGGATATGTGGCACTGGGGTGCAGCACCTTTGTTGAGGCAGACTGTGGGCACTGCTGGGTGGCACTGTGGGCACTGCTGGGTGGCACTGCTGGGTGGCACTGTGGGCACTGCTGGGTGGCACTATGGGCACTGCTGGTTGGCACTGACAGGGGGGACACATTTTTAATTCAGGCAGGCAAAGCAGGGGGCAGGTGGGCACTGGCAGGGCTGGCCGTGATCGGGACTGATTACCGGCTCCGTTATATCACATGATCAGCTGTCATTGGTTGACAGCTGATCACGTGATAAGGGGTCGGGATCGATCCCTTGCACGGATCGGTGATCAGGCGAGTCTCGTAGACTCGCCGATCACAGATCACAAAATATAAAAATAAATAAAAAATAAACAAACAATACTTAGATCAAGGTTTCTAGGTCAGTGCCAGTGTTAGTGCTTTGGTCAAGTACGAGTAAAAGGTCAAGGTCAGGGTCAGCATATTTTGGGAAGGATTTTTTTTATTTATTAGTGTCAGGGTCTTTGTCAGTGTGTTTTTGGTAGGACAAAAAAGCAAAATGCATACTATTGTTCTGGGCTGTACTATGGGTACATACAACAAATAACATACACATATGATATTTCTTTACTATTTTGGGCCAGTTTTCCTTTCATAATAGAAACAAAAAAAAAAAACAGGAGATATCTATTACCGTTTACCACCAAATGAAAGCCCTGTCCTGAAAAAACAAAGTAAAATCCATCTGTATGCACAAAGTAGTTGTATGTACGGTTTTACTAACACATGGGCATTAATATTTGTTTTCCCCCTAGCTGTGAAGGGGTTAAAAAAGGGGGTGGCAGAACAGCTTGTGGAATGTCCAATATAAATAAACTCAAATTTTAAAAATTAACTCCTTTAAATTAAATCTTTCAAAACTGAGGCCATAATATTTCCTTCCTCTTGCTCCCTCCTGCAACTTTTCTATCAAGATCAATTGCACAACCATTTTCCTTCACCCTCATGCCAGGTTTATAGATGTAATTATAAACTCTGACCTACCTTTTAGCCCTAAATCCCACCACTGTTCAAACATTGCCACCTTCATCTCCATAACATTTCTGAAATACACCTCATCCTACAAATGGCAACACCAAGCTACCAATTCACTAATTTCAGTCTGCAAACCCCTTGCCATAACTTTTATGGCTATCTCCTATCCTATCTCCCCAAAACCTCATATTTAGGAAAGTCTATTGCACCTACAACTTTTAGAAACAATTTCTCTCCAGATGGCACTTATTAAGTTATGAATTATAACAGAAATAGAGTAATGCCAGCACTGAACTATTAAAAAAACATACCGTGTTTTGTTTTTCGAAGGATGGAAATTGAAGACTTTTTACTCAAAGTGGTTGTAAAAGTGAAGGTTTTTTTTAACCTTAATGCATTATCTGCATTAACGTGGTTCTAAAGGTTGAAGGTGCATTCTAGGCATTAAGGCAAACAACCTGTAGTTTGCAGTTCTGCTGCCGCCCCCCAATACTTACCCAAGCCCTATCGCGATCCAACAATGTACACAAAAGTGGCTACTCTCCCGGGGCACTGTTTCCTTATTGAGACAGCAATGTATCAATCACAGCCAGTGAGGAGGGAGTGGGGGCAAGGCCAATCTCCATTCTGTGGGGCTTATGAATATACAGAGCGGGGCTCGGAAGCGAGCACACACGAGTGCCCCCACAGCAAGCTGCTCGGACCCGAGAAGAGGTAGATTGGGGCTTCTCTGTGCAAAAGCATTGAACAGAGCAGGTAGATGTTTGTTATTATTTTTTTGTTTTTAAATGTAACCTTTAATTTCACTTTAAGGTAAAAAAAACTTTCAATAGTAGCTCCCCTTAGCCCCTCCTACATACTTACCTGATCCTGATCTTGGTCCAGCAGTATGCATGTCTGCAGCAGCTCTTTTTATTGGTTGAATTAGTTGGACTTGTGTCTTTTTTTCAACTAGACTAACTATGTAGCTATGTAGCTCTTCTCCCTTCTTCCTTCACTCACAGGCTGTGCTGAGAGCAGACTGAGCCATTGGCTCCTCCTGCTGTCAGTCAAAACCTGTGAGCATTGAGTGGGGGGTGGTGGCAGAGCCACGCTGTGTGTGCTTGAGATCAAGCTCGAGAGTGCTCTGTGCAAAACCATTGCACAGAGCAGGTAAATATAACATGTGTGTTGTTAAAAAAAAAGCCTTACAATTCCTTTAGGGCAGCTGCAAAGTCTAATTGTTAGCATCCATTATGTTTAGTCTTGCTGTATACCTGAAATACCATTACAGTTGTAGATTAAAATAGTGTATGCCTTATAACGTTAATGTATACAGCTATTCTGCTTACCTCAGAAAAGAGTAATGGGACACAAAGTCAATCTTCAATCACATTTTTTTTTTCTTTTATGAAAACATAGAATGTAGATGGGTTATGTTACAATTTGGTTCATAGCATATGCTTGGCAAGCTAAACATCAAGGAAAGATTACATTTACGATCAATACATTTACCAATACCATCAAATAAGTCATAGTTAGCTGAATTGTGGATATAGTCCTAATCAAATGTTTAATTTGAGCTTTTGTTTTATTTATCTGAGCATCCACTTGTAATGTTGCTTCTTTTCTACTGTTTATATTCTACTAGGGTTGCATTTAGTTTGAACCAAAGCCTAAAAATGCAGGTGCTGCCCTTTGATCCAACCTATGAACCACAAAGGATCTAAGAATAATCCCATTTAGGGTTAGGGGATATATCAGAGTTGTATTCCCTTTTTTAGATCTGATAAGTCTACAATCGTACCTTACTTATGCTGACCCAGAGAGTGTTTTTACATTTTATCTAGAGACTCCAACCATGTTTGTCCTTTTGCTTTTCATGTTTCTTTGCTATCGATCTAAGGATAGGTTTTATGCAGATGCTATAAAGATGTACAAATGTTGTACACCTTTATCCATTTTAAAACAAACTACCATTTTATTTAGAACATACTGACAGCAACGTACAGTATATATATATAATGTAATCAAATCAGTTTTAGACATATTGAAAAGATATTGATCTTATCTGCAAAGATTTACATTTAGGTAATGAGATGTATGTTATATCGAATTTTGGTTCCTAATGTAAGTAATTGATGTTAGTATAAAAATAGAATATGTTGCAAATGTGTTCTGCATTTCCAGTAAATGTCTTTAATTTTTAGAGGTGCTTATATTCCAGTGTCTTTTCTCTGTGGTGACAGTATTGCATACTGCAATGGATGTGTGCTGTGCACAGTGTGCATGGGTGACTTTCACCATACTGGAAGGACTTTGAAATCACAGGTTGTCTTCAACATGCAGTTCTCTAGTGCAAAAGTCTAAAGCGAGTCTAACTCCTGCTTAAATATTATACTGTATGTAGCTAATAGTGTCCTGGGAGATTTACTAAAACTGGTGCACTCAGAATATGGTGCAGCTGTGCATGGTAGCCATATCAGCTTCTAACTTCTAAGCTTGTTCAATTAAGCTTTGAGCTACAGCAAATTGTGCATGCTCTAGTTTTAGTAAATCCCCCACGCCCATGTGTAGATAGAGCTCAGTTAGCATTTTTGATCCCCTGTGACAACTCACTCCATGTTATTGACCCACTTGGTTTTAGATATTGGCAAGGGAACATCATATGAGTTGCTCAAACAGGTAACTTGTCAAAGGTGTTTTTATAGATAAACACTGAAGTTGTTATTTTTCAGACACTGCAGACACATCCAACTCCCATCTTAAATCACTGTAAGTTCCCTGCTGCATATGTTGCTCAGTTTGTTCCATCGCCATGAAAATAATTTTTAAACCAAGTTTTATGTCACTTGTGAGCATTCAAAAGCAAAGGAATGTGAGTCCCACTGTTCATAAAGCATCTGTTACATGTATGAGCCACTTGCTGGTTTCCCACTGGTTGCACAGACCCATAAGTAGATTTCCTAGTTTAATTTAAAAAAACTAATGGAAAGGGGTTACTGTGACAAGGTGACTCTAAAATGCTGTAGCTGAAGTGATCTAGTAAATTGATCACAAGTGTGTGATAATGGGGCCAAGATTTAATTTTCAAAATAGTAGCCAAAATAACCAGCCTCTCATAGTTGATGTAATAAAAGCAAATAGACTGTTCACTTTTGCAAGGGAAGTTAGTGAATGTGGTGATGTTTCACTTTGCAAAGAATACCCAACCATATGCAAGGAAAATAAAAAACATGATTTTGTTTACACATGTTTGGATGATGGAAGTCAGCATAGCATCACTTCATTCATTAAGCTATGGGGCAAATTCCCTTGCAAAGTGCAACTTCCCTTGCAAAGTAAACAGTCTATTTCCCTTTAGTTAATTAACCCTATAGTCGCTATGTATCAGTCTAGTTTTAGTCTAGTTGTAATTTGGGGTCTAGGGGTTGTTCACCGTGACTGGGAGGATGGTCCATTGTTGCAAGACACCATTAACAGAAAACACTGCAGAATCTAGAGAAGACTGATGATTTGCATTATCGCCCACTTGGTACAAAACCTACCTGGTCTTTATGTATTACAGAAGGGAGAACCGCATTTAGTCTAATTGAAAGTAGTTTAGTAAATATTTTCAAATATGAATTTAGTAACACGGTGGGGCTATAGTTATAGTGCAGAGGGAGTTATCCTTATAAGGTTTGGAAATTAATGTAATGTTTGAACTTTGCATATCTTGAGGTATAGAATCTTTATGAAGAAAACAGTTGAAGAGTTGTACCATATGTGGGAGAGGAACTGGGAGAAAAGTCATGTAATATTCATAAGGAAGACCATCTGGTCCAAGGGCCTTATACTTGGGAAGTGATTTAATAAATTTCCTCCCCTGTAATAGGTGCATTAAGTGAGTGGAGGGTGGAGGCCATCAGAGTTTAAGAATACCACTCAGTATGAGGTATTGTATGCCATTTTGAAGGTCCTAAGTGGATAGGTTGTGAAGGATAGTTTCATCATTATATAAAATGCTTTCTCTACTCTGCCTAGGGCCAATTCTTTAAGAGTAATTTTAAAATTAACCATCTCCTTCAATATGTTTAGTGATGGAGAAATATGTAGTTGAAATTAAAGGGCTTGTAGTTTTTGTTCAGCTTGTTGTCTAGCAACCTTCCCATTTTTTTTAAGGCTGAGGAGAAGGCTATATATTGCACCCTAAAAACTGTTTTGTTTTCTTCCCACAAGGTGTTGTTTTCAGCAAAATAGTGATTGAGGGAGGATTCCAGTTCCATTTTTTATAGGAGATATTTAAAGCGGTTGTATACCCACTGAAGTTTTTTTTTTTCCTGACCTGCAAAGGAAAAGGCATAATGAGCTAGTATGGCCCGATCCATGCCATCTGGCCTGATCCAATGCCGAGGGAGCTGCCATGTTCCCTCAGCATTTCTTCGGGGTATCGCGGCTCCGGCGCTGTGAATGGCCGGAGCTGCGATATTGCATGCACGCGGGAGATCTCTTTTCGGCAGGGTCCGGCGTCTGCCGGACTTTCAGCCGAGAATCCCCTGTGCGCATGCACTGCTGCAGTAAGCGGTGCATTGCGAGGGGAATATCTCCTAAACCGTACAGGTTTAGGAGATTTTTTTTACCTACAGGTAAGCCTTATTATAGGCTTTCCTGTAGGTAAAAGTCATTTTTATGACTATACAACCACTTTAAGCAAAAAGTAATTCAGTTGCCAGTGAAATGATTTAAGTTTAATTGCATCCAAGGATAGTGTGGGAAGAATAAGCGCGTGGTCCAACCAGGAAATAGGTAAGATTTTGGAAATTTTCAATGCTCACAGCATAGGGTTTTTAAAAAAAATAATAATCTGGGTCTGATGTGAGTAGAAATAGTGTGTATACTGGTGGTCCAATGGGTGGGTGACTCACTATACATCAAAAAGTGCGTATCTCCCAGAAAGTTGCCAAAACAGTTGAGACTTTTTCGATATGTAGGACTGCAAAATATAATTGTCGGCAATCCCTCAAGGGCTTGCTACTGAGGTGGATTGAGGGGTCGAGAGAGGGCAAGCCAAATAGAACAGTAAGGACAGAATATGTTAAAGCCAAGCAAAAAGAGAATCAATAACCAATGTGTCACCAGGAAGGTAACTGAATAAGCAAATAACAGTGGATAATATACAGCAATATATGTCCCTAAATTCCCCAACACCATATCACTGAATGTGGGGATATGAGTCTGGTCTACAGAAAATGAACTTGGAGTTACTAAAATTTGGGTAGGGGGATAAGACCAATAGACAAGGTACTTTAAGGGCGCATAGCAAGTGAACCCCTCCTATATATAACGTAGAAAAGTGCATAATGGTAAAATGGGGGAGAGAAGATGGAAAGATAACCTGAGTAAGGCAAAAGAGATGCTCAAGTGAAGCCTACAAATGAGTAAGATGCTGGGGGCTTATAGGAACTTTTCAAAATCCAATGAGAAGTGTATTTAAGAGCTAGTTCCTGCCACATGCAAAAAGTGAAATGTAAGCAAATTTAACTCTACTGAGCAGAGGAGTACCTTCGCCAATTGTTGAATATTGAATAATAAAGGGACTAAGACAAAGAAAAAAAAGGAGGTCACCCAGTTGAAGGGACAAATCAAGGTACGCCTCTGCCATAGATAGGGAAATCTTAAAAATTAAAATTCTTCCTCCACTGTCTCAACTTTATTAGTCAAACAGTGGAAGCCATTTTGTAGAGCTTTGATTTTTCTTGGATTGGAAATCCTCTTTATTTGGGGTGGATTGAAGACATTCTTTCAAAGTGGTATAGTCATTACATGCAAGGGTGGATGAGGGACATGTCTGAGTACCTATGTGCATTCCTGCCCGAGCTGAAGCATGAGTTAAGTTCAGGCCATTGGATGATGGTGGGTCCCAGGGCTCATACCAGGCATTAGAATGCGAGGGAGAATGAGGATCTGCCAATTACTCCAAGATGTTAGAAGGATTAAAGCTAACGTCAGATTGGCTACCAGAGCATTGAGATGTATGCTGAGTTGAACTGTGACCTGTGACTCAGCACCCTCTGTGGTTTAGGGAAGCTGGCTGCAGAATGATTGTCAGCTCCCTGGTCTTAGACCTAGACCAAATGCAGGATGGTGCTAAGGGAAGTATACACGTTGACATAGTTAAAGCGGGAGTTCCGCCGTTTTTTTTCTTTAAAAGCCAGCAGCTACAAATACTGCAGCTGATGACTTTTAAAATAAGGACACTTACCCGCCCAGCGCGCCTGCGATGTCGGCACCCGAAGCCAATCTCTTGATCGTCTCTCGGGTGCTGCCGCTGCCATCTTGGGTATGGGAATCAGGAAGTGGAGCCTTGCGGCTTCATTTCCCGGTTCCCTACTGTGCATGCGCGAGTTGCGCTGCACAATAAGGATGGTCCCCGCTGCCTCTGGGATCCGTGTGTTTCCCAGCAGACAGCGGGGGACCCGCGGGAAGTGGTGTAAATATCCGCAGATTCTGCGGATATCTATGCCAGAAGTGGGTGCAGATACCTGTACTGTACAGGTATCTGCATCCCCCTCCCCCCTGAAAGGTGCCAATTGTGGCGCCGGAGGGGGGGAGGGTTCCAATGAGCGGAAGTTCCACTTTAGGGTGGAGCTCCGCTTTAAAGTTTACTGGCTGTTCCTGTGAAATAAATAGGGGGGGTTTGGCTTCCCCCTACTTAAATTATAAATATGTATTATCTTGTCTGTTCCTATAGTTAGCTAGTCTATCAAAGCTCTGATAATATTAAAGGAGAAGTCCAGCCTGAGCTCATTTGGTTGGGCTTCCCCTCGGGTCACAGGAGTGCAATTCGTTTTGCACTCCTGTGACCCGTTTTCAGTGGTGAGTGGTCTGAAGTCCACTCTCCGCTGACATCACTGCTATCAGTCGTGGCAGCATGTCATCCCGACTTCCCAAGTCTGGATCTGCCAGCCGCCTTGATTGATGGCAGTCTCAGTGCCTCAGTGAGCCACTGAGATGGCCTCTCCCTGCCCCTTCCCAGCTCGGCGCTACAGTGAGCGTGGAGAAGCAGAGAGGAGAGACGCTGACTGACAGTCAGCAGCTCTCCTCTCTGGGATCTGTGAAAACTGTTCGGTGGCTCAGTTCTCAGTGCAGAGATGGCGGGGGACATAATCACTAGGAAGCATGTTATTACCCCGAACATCCTCCAGGAAGTATGTTACTGTCTTCCACAAGGGGGCATCATTACTTTATGAACACCTGCCTTCACCCAGGTCAACACTCCAGTCCCCATCTGTTCCTTTGATGTTGCTACAAGTCAGAAAATTAGTCATTTTCATTTTCACCTCACCAGGAAGTCTGAGCTCATGCTCCTCTACCCCCCCCCCCCCCCATTCCTCACATTAGGAGGCCTATGCAAGAACATCCTTCAGGAGATGAATTCCCATTTGTGACTCCTTGTTACAAACACCCTGCTGTGTAAATTGATTTGCATGGTGCTTTAAGATGACCTCCAGCAGGTCATATCGCTCTGTGATAACCAGAGAGAAAAATGCATAAATGTCTGATATTAACCATGTTGCCCCTTCAAACATCCTTTCTTAATTCCTTCAGGCTTGTAATGGAAGCACAGTGTACCAGTGTGCCCTGGGATGGAGGCTGGGGAGTAACATTGTGACTTCAAGGGTAGGGACAGTGAAGTACTGCTAGCCCAAGCTGGGCCTGGCTCCTGTGTGATGAACTGTGTCCAGCTGTCAAGCCATTCACCTCCTGCCTTTCTGACAGGGGTGGTGGTGCTGCCGCTGAGAGAAACTGGTGCCTGGGTAGTTTGCTATCCTCTGCTGCTGAGAATGGCTGTGACTGGGGAGGAGAGAGCTGAAGAGGACAGTCCAGTGGCATCTTGTCTTCCTCATGCTGCTGCAGGGGTTTCAATGCATGTTTGGGTCATTTGTGAAGATGCCAGGGGGAACTTTAGAGGCCCCTTCCCCCCTGGTTGCGGGGTGCCGGTGCACCTAGGCTTGCCCATTAGAAGGTTGTAGGTTCCCTCAATTTAATCCAAATGTTGCTGATTCAGAGGGAGCTGAGTTCTCAAGCATCTATGTGGCTTGGCTTCTGGACACACTTCCCCGACTGATGATTTGTAATTTGCAAACATTTCCATTTGTACCTATGATTGCAAAAGAAAATGCATGGTTAGTTTTGAAAATGTTAAATCTGGACAAAGGTATGCAGGCAGGTGGCAATCCTGGCAGAGGTAGAAGGAATGCACTGTTAATCAGCACAAATACTGCTGGCTTCTAATGTACAATTGCCCTGCCTTGAAAGCTCCTCTGTGCTATGGGCTAGAATAAGTAATCAAAGTATGGTAATTCCATGACAGTTTGCAAGCAGTGAGGTGCAAGCCAGTGCCACAAAAGGTTCATGACTAATACCTTTGCTCTATAATACTTATTTGTATTACAGGATTGTGGATAATGAATGAGTCTGTGTTCCTTTGAAAGGGTTCCAAACATTCCAAGACTCTTTAAGAAGAGGGGTGCAAACCTATCACAGATCATTTCCTCTGCCATGCAAAGTGACTTAGAACACAGTTGTACTCCATTGCTGCATGCTAGACCTCCTTGAAAAGGTTTCAGATTCTGATTATGGTACTTTAAGGTCTGCTGGTTCTTGTAACATTGCAGAAAAGCATTCACATCGCTCCTGTTAATAAACGATTTTTAGGTTCAAATGGGAGCATGAGTGGTAAGGATGAAAGTCCAGGAGAGTTCCTGTGTTTAGCAAGAACATGCAAATGTAAATATGTATCCATAGTGTTTCTGTGGTATAGAACATCACTGGCCAAGTGGTACCCTGGTAAAAAGGCAACAGCGATGGGCACTTAATGAATGTTTAAACTATTTTTCTTTACAGGTTTACTTTAAAGTCCTTGTTCACTGCTGCACAAGATTTTATAAGCATGTACAGCACATATAATTTCATGTATTTTTAATAGATTAACAATACATGTCATTAGAATGAACCTTTCATGAAATGTTTCCTATGTCAGGCATTAAAAGCACATTCCCATTAAAATAGTTAAATGAAGAACACTTAAATCACAGAACAGAACAGAAAACCTGATTTAGATTATCACGATGAAAGAGGCAACAGTGCTAGTAGCCTATAAGATAAGACAGATGAATGTTTGAATTACACGATATGATGGTGGAGCAGGAAGTCTGGAAATCTGATAGTGAGAAATTAATTGAAATGTCAGAACCATGCTGCTTGGGACTGAAGAAAAATGTGCCATAGATGAAAGAGTATTAACAGTGCAAGCAAACAGAGGCGTAATTTATGTGGGAAAGTATAAATTGGAAACATGGCAGATTCGGAGCCCCTTTGAAATATATATAAGTAGAGCAGAATGAAAGCTTTCAGTCCTGGCAAGTAAGGTCAGTAATGCAAGAATGTGAACATGCAAATACATCTCATCTTGCACATGAATATATTACTCTCTTCATTATGAAGTTCAGCTATAAGAAGGTGTGCACCTTTGCTCAGCTAGGGTCAGATGCCTGATGACATTATTACTTTTATCTGCAAAGTCAATGTTGCCACCTAAATGAAAAAAAAAATGTTGAATCAGAATTTGACACATTTCCAGATATTTAGGATGTATGGTCCCCTTTTTTCCCTCTGGTTTCACCAGGCACACAATCTATGCACTGCACTATGGGTTGTTCCTTATTTCTGGAGGCAAACCTGCAAAATGTTTGGCCATGGAATTCACAATTCTCAGAGGTTTACTGCACACCCAAACCTCATCCCTGTTCAACAGCCTTCAGTTGTATCTTTTTAGTAGGCTCTTTATTTATATACATAATGTGTCATTTTTATATGTAATGATAATTAAGGTTTGTGTCCTTCATAAATAAAATACTAAGCAGTCATATTCTGCACACCAAATATTTTTCCCAGTGTAATCCTGAAGCATTGACACTGCCAAATGTGGGCCTTAACTCCTGTTTATGGCTCTCTTTTCCCTTGCATTATTCATACTCTTTTATCTATGGCACATTCCCATGAAGGCCATTGAAAAGTGTTCACAGAGGTCAAGTACTCCAGGAGTCAAACCATTTGTAAGCTCTGTATCCAGTGGTGTCATCCTCCTAATCAGGTGTTAATCAGGTGTTAAAACTGTATCCTGAGAGGAGGTTAAATGCTCACCAATGACAAAAAGGTCCAGGAAATAGTGATAGCTATTACAGAGTAATGGAGTGACAAGGAAGCACTGCACAGATAAATGCAAGTGATTTTGGGGGAAAGTAAGAGAATAGTAATTTGGGGCAAAGTGACAGATTTTGTTTACTATTTTGTTAAAAAAAATGTATTGTGCCCCTATCATAACCAATAATATAATCGGGGGTTATCCAATATATGCCAATACATTATTATCAAAAGGGCAATCTGCGAAAATGTCCATGCTTAGTACAGCTTACCACCTTTTGTTATGTTTGATTGTATTTCCTAAACTATTTAGATACATAAATATCACAATCACAATCTATACTACCAAAAAAATACAAAAAAACCTGGTTAAGACTCAACTCCAAGATACCCATATATAAGAATATCTTGCATATCTAGATCATCTAGCAAAAACATTCATGTAGCAAAAAACATAAATATTTTATTGAAAATATAATAAATATAATTATGTTTTTTTACTACATGAATAGTTTTGCTGGATGATCTACATATACAAGGTATTTTCACATATATATACACGTAGGTATCTTGGAGTTGAGTCTTAACCAGGTTTTTATTGTGTTTTTTTTTTTTTGGTAGTATAGTATATACTGGTACCGATGACTCCTCCAAGTTTTTACATGTCCTTATAGTATAGGACTTTGAGGATTTCTTTTTGTGTGGTTCATCACAATCCCAATGGCTGAGATCTCAGTTCTCAGGGGTGAGTGCAATGAAGCTGCCATGAATGTGACAGCTTCCCACACAGGGCTCTATTCCTGATCCAATTAGGCTGTTATCTGGGAGATTTACCAGCCAAAAGCTCAATGTAAACAAAGGGCGGGGGATTCTGGCAGTTTCAGTTATGACATTGCACTGACATGCACTGCAATCAAAAGCTAGGCAGACTGTCGGTGATCTCCACTGCTTGATTGATGCCATTGACTCCCCCTCCTTGGGGGTGACCCCCCTTCCCCAACCACCCTCCCTAACTTCCCCCAACACCCCCCCCCCTTTTTTCTCTTTCTCTCTCTCTCTCTCTCTTTTCCTCCTGCTCTTTCTTCATTTGCTTCTTCTCTATTTCTTATATAAGAAAAAAAATGATCGAATTCTGGTTTTCCAGCATGACAGACAGCAGTACACATGAATATATAATATATATTCGGCTGGTTCCTGCTGAACCAGGTGATTGTCGGTCCATGTATACCCTTCTCTAGTTCCCCATCAGGCTCTGGCCACCCAACTAAAACACTCCTCGACCATACGACAGTCTGTGTGAATGGGTGCAGTGGGCCGGAAGGGAGTGCACTGAGGGAGGAGTGTCCAGTATAGACACTTCCAACCTCACCGTTGACCTCCAAAGATTTATTTACCTGTTTCTGACAGGTATACGACTCTGATGAGAGCATAAGCAATTTCAATGTGGAGAAATTCTAAAGGGTCTTTATGAATTCCCCATAGTGGTTTTGTAAATGAAATGCCATTTAGGTCAGAATTACATCAAGTTTAATTCATGGCTGTTGAATGGATGCTTTTCAGTAAGTTTACGTTGTTTTATGGCTTATGGTTCCCACTGCTGTAGAATAAATTTTTATTCAGAATTGTCAGTGGTGTTTTAAGAATGCCTTTTGGGAATATATTAATCAAAGTATCTAACGATACCTAGTAAACACTTTAGACCCTTTTTGTCCTGTGATACGGGCATATTTCAAATGGCTGCATTTATTTCTTGTCAGGACTTCTCATCTACTGAAGTTATTTGCCCTAAGCATATACATTTTTTTTTCATCAAGTACTGGTTTATTCCCTTTTGAACTTGATGTTCAGCTGTTTTGAGGCTGTCCATAAATTTGTACAAAATGTTATCATTCTCCTATTTGATTGGGGTAGTGATGATAATGTCATCTGATTCTAAGTACATGCTTTCAAAGGCTACAAATACCTTTATTTGCTTTTATTTATCCCCATGCATTACATTTCTTCAAATACTTCTCCATTTTTTTTGTAGACTTTGCTGGCAGATTTTATTCTAAAATATGTACCTAGTAGCAATACCTGTCTAAATAGACTGTCATGTAAGTAGACAACATCTATATAATCTAAAATGATTAGGAATAGATTTCTACTTATTATACAAATTAAGGGACAAAAAATGCTGCATTTTTATTTCTTTGTTTAAAGGGGTTGTAAATCCTTGTTTTTTTTTTTTTTTTTTATTTAAATAACAAACATTTCATACTTACCTTCACTGTGCAGAACATTTTGCACAGAGTGGCCCGATCCTCGACTTCTGGGGCCCCCCGTTGGCGCTGGTAGCTCCTCCCCGCAGATGTTTTTTCACCTTAATGCAAAGGATGCATTAAGGTGAAAAAAACACAAGGGTTAAAAACCCCTTTAATAAATTTTTTAGTTTATTTTCTGTGAGTACATGAGTTATAAATTGAATCTTTAGTGTTTATGTGACTTGTATTTTGTACATATTGTGCTACTTTTTACATCTCTGTCTTTTTTCATTACTGCATTTCACAGATTTGTAGATTCCCCCTCTAACAACAGTTAGAATCAGCCAACTTCAGCCAATGAAAGAGCATAACGTTTATTTAGACGTACCTAGAAAAGTAAGCAGAACCATTGCACATCATTACTAAGCAGAAAGGTTTTTAACCACTTCATCTCTTGTACCTGTATACCCCCTGGATGAGGGCAATTTTTACATTTACACTTTGCGCCTGTGTAAGATAACAATTAAATAAATACATTTTATTTTTTGGGCACAAACTTGCTTTTTTATGTAAAAAAAAAAAAAAAAAGACATGGGTCCCCCAAAATCAGTGCCAGACCCTTTGAATCTGTAATAGATTTTGAGGGGGAACCCCATATAAAAAAAACAAAAAAATAAATAAATGACATGGGGCCCTTCAAGAACCAAACCAGATGCTTCTGATTTGGTGGGGGTTTTAAAAAGGGAAGTCTTTAAAAAGAAAAAAAAAAATGCATGGATTCCCTACCCAAATGCATACTGGAACCTTAAACCAAGCATGCAACAAGCATGTTTACTCTCTTTCCATCATGGCTTGTGGGACTTTTTTCTTTTAGTGGACTTTTCCATATATACTGTACCTCTATGTAAATCCCTTGTATTTAATTGTTTATGTTATTCACTGGATTTTACACTTGGTACATTCTTATATTTTATGCTGTGTCATGAGGTTTTATTAGCCTTAATATATATATATATATATATATATATATATATATATATATATATATATATATATATATATATATATATATATATATATATATATATATATATATATACTGTTTTATCTGTTTTAGCTGACATTTGATACTTAACTTCCATATATATCAATATGGCACATTGGGGGTAAGATTCTGTTTTGCTTAAGATTATATACACATACATATTTATTTACTGATTTTTTTTTATTATCACACATATTTTTGAGCTGCACTAATTTAATATTTATAAAACCTATATCCTAAAAGAAACAAAACTGTTTGCTGATTAAAACGTGTTAGCTGGAGCTTTGCTTCAATTAGTTAGTGTATCTAAATTTGCTAATACATTTAACACCTCCTCTCCAGCCTGACAAAGCTGTTTACTGCTGTGACTCCTGTTCTCATTCATCCAGACTGGTGTGTGTATAATACATGATCAGGCCAGATCACCAGGTGAAAACAGAGGATAAAAAAGCCAAAGAAAAGAAAACCGATGCAGCCACCACATCTAATGATTGGTAAACTGCAATATAATGCATTTTTGGTTTTGGGTTTAAAACCAATTTAGGCTCATCCCTACACACTGTATGAATCCTCTGTACGATTTGTAGCTGTATGTGTGCTTTTCTGACTGCTTTTCTGACTAAAGTGGATATAGGTATTGGTATACTAGCATGTAAAATATAAAATATGTAAAATATAGTAGAATAGCTTTCTTACATTTCACGATTGTTTGTAGTCTTCTATATCCTCTATATTTTCTATATCCTTTGGTGGTGCTGTAGAAAGTGAACCGTTTCCATAGGATTGGGCATTTAATTAACTATGCTCTAATTCAGCATCTAGTTTAAACTTGTGTATTGTATTTCAAAGGTTGCTGGCTCCGAATGCACTCTTATATTGTGAAACGCCAAAAGAAAGTTTACTTATTTTGGCTTTTCTGTGTTCTCCCAGTCTTAGAACTCTTTAGAAAATGATTTTCTACAAACTTTTGGAAAGCTTTTTGTTTTTTTTATGTGCTTGGCACTGTTTTTTCGTGTTTTCATTTACACAATGTTGTTTGCAGTTATGCCCCATACACACGGTCGGACATTCCGACCACAAAATCCGTCTGATTTTTTACGACGGATTTTGGCCCAAAATTGTCTTGCATACACATGGTCACACAAAGTTGTTGGAATTTCCAATCGTTCTGAACGAGGTGACGTCAAACACGTACGTCGGGACTATAAACGGGCCAGTAGCCAATAGCTTTCGTCTCTTAGTTTATTCTGAGCATATGTGGCACTTTGTCCGTCGGAATTGACTACACACGATCAGGATTGGATTTTGTTGTCGGAAAATTTTAGATCCTGCTCTCAAACTTTGTGCGTCAGAAAATCTGACAGAAAAAGTCAGGTGGAGCCCACACACAGTCGGATTTTCAGATAACATGATCCGATTGCACATTTTCCCGTCAGAAAATCTGACCGTGTGTACAGGGCATAACTGTCTTGTGCATTAGTTGTTTTGAAGCCATGATTTTTACTGCTTTGTCTCCAGTTTGGATTATGATAAGCTTGCAATGTTTCTTAAAAGGAAGGACTGATAATGCAGTACACAATTTTATGTCTAACTTAAAATGACAGTAGCAATATAGCAGAGTGCCATCTTTGACCTTTATTAAAGAACGCATTTTTTCCTGTTATAGAGCTAATGGAAGTATCGCCATGTTTATTACCAGAAGAAGGATTTCATACTCAAATTATGTTTATATCATATGAGGCGTTTGTGGTTATTGTATACATTTTTAATAATGAGAGAATTTCATGATGAGCCTTTGGTTTACACTTTATATAAGCACCCAAAGGGATTTAGGTATGTCTTTGGTGATAATGTTGTACGTCAATGTTTTAATGTTAGAAAATGGAGAAAAAAATAAGTGGACTATAATTCTTTACGACAGATCAACATTTTTTCTCTACTGTGAATATTAATGAGTATAGGTAGAAATCACAGCAGTGTAGCAGTGTTTGCATATATCATGTGAAAAACTGAAAGCTCATCTGGGAATGTCATCAAAATAAACTATTAACTAATGTAGGAAATAATGCAAAAATAACAAAAAACCCAGACACATATTTATGAATGGAAAGGGAACCACATCAGCAGCTTTGGTGTTGAATGGATACGTATGCAATTGACTGACCTGGTAGTAGAGAAGGGCAGAGAAAATTAATTGTAATCTCAGATGTACTGGAGCTGAGCACATGTATAGTAGAAGGGACACTAGTCAAATGAGCAAATGAGCAACAGAACAAGCTGCATTGAATTCTTTAAATACTTCATATGTACCAGATTTGTAATTTGGAGAGAAGTATTTTACATAAAATTATAATGTCTTTATGAGGCATTGTTCTTAAAAAAAAAAAATTATATATAGAGAGAGAGAGAAAGAGAGAAAGAGAGAGAGAGACTGGCTGACAGCTTTATGGACAGTTGTGTCACCTAGGTTTCTCAAATACACATGGTAAAGGGCTCCGGATATTATGTCTGCACTGAGGAAAAAAAAAATGTGTTTACTTAGATCTTAATCAGTTATCTCAGGATCTTCGAACCCAGATGCTTTGTAGAGCTTTGAGTAAGATAAATCCTCCAATTCTAGCTCCACATCTTACCTCTTAGCTAGACCTCATGAATTAGTCCAAGCTGTGAGAGGATGCTGCTGGGTGAAAATTCTGACAGTTGACAGAACACTAAAATGTACATGTGCTGTCTTTTTTAGAAAGCCCATTGGAAAACACCCTGTGTATTTTATTTAGTGGATCAGACATTTTGTTTGTTTTATGCCATGTATTTGCTATACAAAGCTCTCTTTATTTGTACTCCATTTGTTTTCCGCCTTGTCAAATAAAAGAGAAGGACAAATCTGCTTGGTCTGTTTCTAGATGTCACTGTCTTGTCTTGGCTTAACGCTGCCAATACCATTGAGCTTCTCCTTTTGCAAAATACGGTACATATCAAGGAGGTATAGGATGTAGTACACACTGGGGAACAGTTTGTTATTTATGTTTCCAGCTCTGGAATCTGTAATGGTTGGCTCCTGCAATATGAAATCTTTCTAATGCTGTATAAGTCACTTGTAGCCAAGATACTGATGTATTTACATCATAGATAACATAGACGTACTAAGATAGGTTTTGCAGCCTAGTAGCAATTTGTTAATGTATATGAAACTTAGTCAAGTCAGGTCTCTGAACAATAGGAATCCGTTATATGCTATGCTAAAATTACCTTCCTATCAAGGAATGCTGAGCACTAGCCAACCTTAATACTTTGGGAACTTAAACCTTTTCTTGTAAATACCAACACTTTTTAAGGAGGGGTTGAATAACATCTATATGTACAGCAGAAAACATGTGAAAATAAAATAAATAGGTAAATTATATAGGAGTTAAGTATTGTAGTATCACACTTTGTATTTTCCCTGAAATGTTTAGACCAGAACTATAGTTGATTTGTACACATCTTAATAGTTTTGCCTGGAAAAGCTACATGTTATCTGCTTTAAGATAAGAGAAGATAAATGAAAGGCAAAAAAGTGTATTATCCTTTCATTTCATACAGAGACATATCACGCATATATCAAGCAGTGTAAAAAAAAAAAAGTATAAAAATGAGTAGAGATAACTGAATTCATCTAACTGAAGATTTAGCTTTGGCGTGCCTTTTTCAGAGCTAGAATATCTAAAATGTAAAAGAAAGTGTGGTACTCCCAAACCTCAGCAGACTGCACTATAGGCCTATGTGCTCATTGCTGAATGGTTTAAAGGATAAAGAGAATGTGGACCTCCTGCCACTTTGTCAAGAAAAAATTAAACCTTAGCGCCTATTGATAGCAGAAAATTTTCAGCAATACACCATCTACAGAAAAAATGTGCTAAAAAGCAATGGACAATATAAAAACAAGTCACTGTGCTTAGTGTTAATTAAATTCATATACACACATATACATCTGATACAGTCCCAATAGGTGATGATATAAAGTGCTTGTGCTTAAATGAGGTATATGTGCGCAGATGTGCTCAGACATGGATGTGCACTCACCCCTAGATGTTGACCACCTATCTCTAGTATGGTCTCTTAAGCATGTGTGGATACCCCTGTAGAAGTCTGTTGACTGATGTCTCATGCAGAAGAAAACCTCATATAGATGGATGGAAATGACAAAAGAAGATCCTCATTGCGCAATGCCATTACAAACGAGTTTATTTGGTAAAAACAATAAAATATTTCCACTCACATTTAAAAGTGCCTATAGTCCTGTCACCTGGCATGTTTATCAGGTGATTAAATTATTGGGTAATTGGCCCATTCATGGAAGACACCGCTCATGGCATTCGGCTCGATTCCCAGGTGTGTCATATGGGTGGAAGTGTGTCGCGAAGACGCGGTAAAACCTCAACGCGTTTCAGCCTATGGATTCAGCTGGACTATCCTTTTATGCAATTGATACCATTAACAGACACTGGAGGGGTGCCAATAGGATCCAAAAAATATCCCAGAATGAAACAAAATGGATTTTTGAACTCCAAACTTTGACCCCGTTAGAATTAAATGTAGAATTAGATCTTAATGGCTTCATTACTGATTATTAAACATTAAATACATTTTCTATAATTTTTGTATAGTTTTTTATAATATTCTGAAACCTCTAGATAATTTCTACTAGCTGAATGTAAGCAACAAAGTTTCCATAAAACATTTATCATTAGAGGTATCAACTCACACTACCAAGGAGATTTATATTATGATACCAATTGTTTTATTTATTTTTATATTCTTTTATCTTAATCTTGTATTAAAGCATAATATCATATCATTCCAATTCATCAAGTCATTTAATTCACATTGTCACATAATATAAACTCAATAATAATAGATTTTATGCAAAAATCAATAATTTAATGATCACTATAAATCTAAATCCACTGTATTTTATTAAAACATATTTCATTTTACCTAATATTATTTAATATTATACAATTTCACCTATTCACTTTAATTCCAAATTTAGATTGCACCACTAGATGGTCTCTTTAAAACTAACATTACTGTTTTAAATGTTATTTGCCTTATGACCACTAGAGGACCTCCTTATTACTCACTTACTTTATTTTTTCCATCAACAATCTATCAGGTGTTTAATATAATTAACTAATGAGATTCGAGGTTAGGGTATAAATGTCCTTAACCAATATGGCGGAATCAGAACTTCCGATGGCTGATGGCTCTGTGATTGGCTGCCCATATGACACACCTGAGAATCGAGCCGAATGTCGTGAGTGGTGTCTTCCCTGAATGTGCCCAATAATTTATTCACCTGATAAACACACTGGGTGCCAGGACTATAGGCACTTTTAAATGTAAGTGGTAATATTTTATTGTTTTTTTACCAAATAATGAGGATCTTCTTTTGTTATTTCCATACATTTATTTGAGGTTTTTCTTTGCATGAGACATCAGTCAACAGACTTCTACAGGGGTATTCCCACACGCTTAACCTCCCTATCTGTGATCCCGAGTCTGGCTCGGGTTGGAATTTTAGTTCCACGAGCGGTAACCCCGAGCCAGACTCGGGATTGCATCGCTGGATACAGGGAGGACACGGAGAAGTTACTTACCTTCTCCCCTGGATCCAGTGATGTCCCCCGCGCTGTGTGATCGAGCTGTCCTCTGCTCGATTCACACAGTGCCCGAATACCGCCAATCTCCGTTCCCTGCGACGTTGCGGCGCACGGGAGCGGAGATCGGCGCCAAATTCAAAAAAGTTAAAAGACACAAAACACACACAGTACTGTAATCTTACAGATTACAGTACTGTATAAAAAATACACACACCCTTTGTCCCTAGTGGTCTGTGCAGTGCCCTGCATGCACTTTTATATTATAAATGCTGTTTTTTCTGCCTGAAATTTGAAGATTGTCCATAGCAACCAGAAAGTGCCCTTTTCAGTGTTTTAGGATTTGATTACATTATTGAATAATTTGTATTATTCTTTATTATATTATAAACTTTATCATACCCGGATGTCTGCTAGACTCTGGTTTGAACAGATTTAAGAGAGTTAGTCCTAAGAATTACAGGACTACAATATAAAACGCCAAATTTCCATGCAAAATAATTGTACCGCTTTCAGCACCTAAAACCAGACTGAATCATACCACCAGGGAGGTTAAGAGACCATACTAGAGATAGGTGGTCAACATCTAGGGGTGAGTGCACATCCATGTGGGGCACCCAGTCTGAGCACATCTGCGCACATATACCTCATTTAAGCACAAGCACTTTATATCATCACCTATTGGGACTGTATCAGATGTATATGTGTGTATATGAATTTAATTAACACTAAGCGCAGGGAATTGTTTTTATAATATGCCACTTTGTGTTGGTTTATCATATAAAATCCCAATAAAATTCATATACGTTTTTGGTTGTAATATGACAAAATGTGGAAAAATTTCAAGGGGTATGAATAATTTTTCAAGGCACTGTATGACCTTTGCTAGAAGCACTTTTCATTTGTCAAAGTCAAACCAACTATATTTGAGGGCTTGGGAAAATACACAGTGATGAAATATAACATTCTTGTGCAATAAAGGCAGTATTGACTGAAACTCAAATATTTTATTATATCTTTTCATGTGACAACACTGAAGAAATGACACTTTGCTACAATGTAAAGTAGTGAGTGTACAGCTGGTATAACAGTAAGTTTGCTGTCCCCTCAAAATAACTCAACACACAGCCATTCATGCCTAAACCACTGGCAACAAAAGTGAGTTCACCCCTAAGTGAAAATGTTCAAATTGGGCCCATTGTCACATGAAAAGATATAATAAAATATTTTCAAAAATGTGATGGGTGTAATCACTTTTTTGAGATACTGTAAAAGGAAATATAAAAAATATAGAGAAAAGGATAAGACAATCTAGAAGACTCCTATGTATTGGGGGAGAATATGTGATTACAGCAAAATCAGTTTGCTTAGAGAAATCAATGTAAACAAATTTCAGTTTTAGTTCCCACTGAGTTTTAATTTCAAAGACTTTAGTGATCTAACACAATTATGTGTTGTTTTATTAAAGCTAGAACATTTGCAATAAGGTGTCTGTTGTGCATAAAATGTTTTGCTTCTTTATTGCAGAGATCTACATTGGATATTACTACGTGCTCTGCTTTTGAGTCCAGATGTTTCCATGGGGATGCTTGGAGGGGGGCATCTCAATGCTGTACAAATGATTTGTTTACCCATCTGCAAAATTGCCGTATATGTTGGCGTGAGAGCGGGACTTAGGGGAAGAGATTGATTTTAGTGATTGAGTATCATGAACACAGCCCTGGCGGAGCGAGGATATAAGGTGCTTTCTAGATGGTACCTGGTGCCTGACCGCCTCTCCAAAATGTACCAGGGAGCTTCCTTTCTGTGTTTTTGGGTGTGTGGCCAACCAGGTACGATGTTTCATGTATGGTGGACCTGTGCCAAAGTTCGCCGGTTTTGGATTAGAGTTCATTCTCTGATCTATTCAGTGACCATGGTGAATATAGTTAAAAAGCCTAAGGTGGCTCTTCTTAACAAACCTGTTGTTGATATTCCCAGACACGTTCAGACTTTAATCTATTTTATGTTTCTCATGGCAAAAATCAATACAGGGACTGCTTGGAAGAAACCAGTGGCAGATTTAGCTATTATGAAAAATAATTAGAACTAGATTTTGCTATCACCTATCAGCATACCAGAATGGGCCGTGGATATACATGATATGCAACCACAAGTGATAGCAACTCAACTAGACAATAGAGGAAATGTGGATCCAAGAAAGAAAAGGGGGAGAAGAGGAAATAAAAGGAAGAAAGTCAAAGAAAAGGATGAAGGGAAGGAAGAGAGGAGAAGAAGAATGAGACACAGCAGAAGGAAAAGGACTGTCCGAATGCCCGCCTCCTTCCTTCCCTTCATCCTTTTCTATATACCAGTACAGTATCACATCGAGCAGTCAGCGAGGCTTGTAAGAGCCGCTAAGAGCGTGAAACTGTCATGTAGTGTAACTGCATGCAGAGACCAGCTGTCAAAACTTGGCGGTGATGTTGGAGGTGGGTCGGGACCGAACAGCTATTAAACATGAGCGAACAGGAAATGGGCTGGGCGGGTGGTGCCATGTATGTGGCTCCACCCCCTAAGCAGCCCAATAGCTGTTCGGTCCCGCCCACCCCTGACATCACCATTGAGTTTTGACAGCTGGTCTCTGCATGCAGTTAGATTACATGACAGTTTCACACACTTAGCGGCTCTTATCAGTCAGTGCAGCCTATCAGTGCCAATCCAAGCTGTCAATTAGTGCCAATCAGTACCACCTATTAGTGCCACAAAGCAGTGCCCATCAGTACTGCTAATCAGTGCTGCCAACCAGTGTTGCCTATCAGTGGCCATCAGTACTGCCAATCAGTGGCGCCTATCAGTGCCAATCAGTGGTACCTATCAGTGCCCATCAGTGCTCACCTATCAGTGCCAATCAGTGCCCATCAATGCTGCCTATCATTGCATATGAGTACTGCCTAACAGTGCTGCCAATAAGTGCGGCACTGCAATCAGTGCTGCCAATCAGTGCCCATCAGTGCACTGAGTTCAGCAGCCAGCCACATTGTCCATGGGGGGCCAACTTGGTGGGGCACAACTGAAATCCATCAATGTTTATTAATGCCACATGCTAATCTTTAGTATAAAAGGTAATCACCACACTCCACTTTACAATAAACTACTGAAGGTAAAATAAAAAAGTGTCAGTAAAAGGCCTGCTGCTAATCATTGTTCCCACACCGCAAAAAAATTAAAGTGTAGCGCTAACTTACTAATCAATAATTTAACAATAATGGTGAAACCCTCTAATGTATGGACATCTCAATAAACTTCAATATTACCACAATACCAGTCTCTGTGATATGTAATGTCACATATAATGCACATCAAACTGAAAAAAGACATTACAAAATTAAATAGTGGAAACCCCTCCTATAGATATTTGCCATACAGATTAACTTTAAGTGCAATAATTCCAGAGATATGTGATGTCACATGTAATACACATCAAAATGAGAATAAGACATACATTTTTTATTTTTTTTATTTAGAAAGGATGGTGGAAACCCCTCTACAGATAATTGCTATACAAATTAACTTCAAGTGCAACAACTTTTTAGTCGGGTGGTTCACATCATTATAGTACTTACTGGAATTTTTATTTTGTATATTGTTACACTTAACCTCCCTGATGGTATTCCCGAGTGTGACTTGGGGGAATTTTCAGTACCAAAAGCGGTAACCCCAAGTTACACTCGAGATCGCATCACAGGATCCAGGCAAAGTTACTTACCTTGACCCCAGGATCCTGTGATGTCTCCCCGCTGTGTGTGCGAGCCGTCCTCCGATCGATCTATCATGGAGCCGGGCTCCGTTCCCTGTGAGTGTCCCAACGCACGGGGACAGAGCACGGCACCAAATTCAAAAAGTTAAAAACACAAAACACTGTAATCTTACAGATTACATCACTGTATCAAGCTATTTCACATCCCTTTTGTTCCCTAGTGCCTTGCCCAATGCCCTGCATGCAGTTTTATATTATATATACTGTTCTTTCTGCCCAGAAACTAGAGATTGTCCATGGCAACCAAAAAGTGTTCCTTTATGTCAAAAGAAGTTGTAGACCAGCTAGAAAACAGTGATAATAAATTATAAGACTTGCAGAATTAAGTAATAACACTGAAACAACAGCGACAATTCTGCAACTGAGCAAATTTCAGTGTTTTTGATTTGATTACATTATTGAATACATTTTATTATTATTATTATATTACTATTTGTTATAATTATTTATTATATTATAATTTATGATTTTGTGTTTCAAACTTTATCATACCCGGGATGTATACTAGACTCTTGTTTGGACAGATTTAAGTGTGTTATTCCTAAGAATTACAGGCCTACAATATAAAACGCCAAATTTCCATGCAAAACATTGTACCGCTTTGAGCATCAAAAATCTGACATAATCATACCGCCAGGGAGGTTAGTTCTATATGCTTTAGTTAATGTTTTTGTGAATTTTTGCACTTGAAGTTAATTTTCCACCACCCTTACTAAGTCCATGTCTTTATGGACCTTGCTTTGTGCACTGGTGCGCAGTCATGTTTGAACAGGAAGGGGCCATTCCCAAACTGTTCCCACAGTTGGGAGCATAAAATTGTCCAAAAATGTCTTGGTATGCTGATGCCTTAAGAGTTCCCAAGCCCAATCCCTGAAAAACAACCCCACACCATAATCCCCCCTCCACCAAATGATTTGGACCAGTGCACAAAGCAAGGTTCATAAAGACATAGGTGAGCGAGTTTGGGGTGAAGGAACTTGACTGGCTTTCATATTAGTGTGGAGACTGCGAGCCAGGCTTTCTCGTCCACCATCAGTGCCTGACCTCACAAATGGCGCTTCTGGAAGAATGGTCAAACATTCCCATAGACACACTCATAAGACTTGTGGACAGCCTTCCCAAAAGAGTGGAAGCTGTTATAGCTGCAAAGGGTGGGCCAACGCAATATTGAACCCTATATACACGCACACACACGCATGTGTGTTTGAGCTTTGGGGTGCACACCCTAATGCCTATGAGCCTACATATATATACTTTCCTCTAGCTTCCAGAGCAGTTTGGGAGTCTCACAACCTAAGGTGCTCAGTATGCAAATATCAGCTTCCGGCTTTAAAACCTATGAGATTTTTATGATACTGAACCTAAATGCCTGTGGTTCTCCAAGTAGATAATAAAAACTCCATAGCAAGGGATATCATAAGAGTCTGCTATAAATGTGAATATCTCAGACCATGTATAACCAGTTTTATCTAGGCTTTCTCTGTAAAACATTCTCACAAAAACAATCTCAGCATTCAAGCCTGAGCATAGACTGCCACCCCTGAGCAAGAAGAATATTACAATCATTCTGATCTAAATGGATTTGTTCTTTAAATCAATAACAACTACATATAACTTTAGGATGGGGACTGCCAGAGTAATTTGCAGGACTGGATCCCTCTCTGTAAATTTTGTACTAAGCTTTGTGCCAGCCTGGCCACTATACATATAGATGGCATAAAATACCACCTTTAGGAATCCTAATATATGCCCCCCCCCCCATGAACTCTAACTTGGGGCACACTTTGGCATTTTTGTCTGAGGTGCTAGAAAACCATGGGGTTGATTAAATAAAGGCAAACAGGCTTTTCACTTTGCAAGGGAAATCTATCCCAGAGCCTAGTAAATGTGGGGTTCCACTTTGCAAAAGAATACTTAATGTGAAAGAAAAATAGAAAACATTTTTGCTTGGACATGATTAGATGAAGGAAGCCAGCTTCAGCTCATTCACTAAGTTGTGGGAAAAATTGTCCTTGCAAAGGGAACAGTCTACAACCAATATTACGCCTGGGTTCACATCTGAGCGTCGCGGGAACTAGTGTCCCTGCTTACATTTTGGAATATTTCTGCTCATTGTGCATAAAGCAGCCCATTCATTAGAATGGCCTGCCCTATGTGCGACAAACAGCCTAAAGAATATTTTTTGGAGCAAAGTGTTGTATGTTTTCTCACTGCATTTTTTGTCTCGTTTGTAGCATGTTTGCCATGCAAGCCCACACCTGCTTGGTGTACCATTAAAAATGTATGTTATCAGAAGTGTGAGGTGTGTGTGCAACGCGTTTCTAAATTTTCTGCGCACTTTGTCACTCCGCTCCAGAAATGCGAGGTGTTAATGGAGCCTTAAAAAAATAAAAATCTTGCGCACAATTTATAAATAAGCCGCAGGCATAAAGTGAATAAACACCTATATTGATAAGTGAATGCTGCACTAGTATAATCAACATTGTGTTAGATTGTGCCACATATCATAAGTGCTATTAATCTTACATATTGACCACATCGTGTGATAATCAATTTCACATGTGCCATAAACAAGCAAAGACATGAAAATATGTGTGTTGAGCAATTGTAAGTGTTAAAGAGAAGTAACATTTTTCCCCCTTCTCCGCAAAGTAAAAGCTTTGTATGTTACCATATTATGTGACACTTATCTGCAAACAAAGTCCGCCTCGTCCCCGTTGCAGGCCGCATCCATCTTCGCATTTCTTCCTTTACGGGGCCGTGGACTCCGGCTCTGTGACTGGCCGCAGCTGTGTCATGCCAGTCACGGCATTTGCTCCTGAAGAAACGGCATGGTTAGGCTTTCCCTGATGAGAGCATGCGCCGATCATGGCATCGGTGCAGTATACAGTAAATATCTCCTAAACGGCACAAGTTTAGGAGATATTTCCAGTACCTATAGGTAAGCTTTATTCTAGGCTTACATATAGGTACAAATCCTGCAGGAAGGTTTACAACCTCTTTAAGAAGCAAAGGGTCCATAAATGAAAGTCCTTTCAAAACTCCAACATATGATAAAAACTTCCATAAGTGAAAAACACTTCTGTCCTGTGGTCGTGTGTAACCTCACCCCCACCTCCTATGGGTACAATCTCGCCTTATCTTATTAACCTTTAAAATAAAAGGGCTTCGGTACATATCACCTTTGGAGCTTGGACAGGGCTATCACAGATCTTATCAATGATCAATTTATATAACTGGTTCAGAGAGATACAAAATGAAATGCCTTAGTACTCTCCGCAAATCAAAGTATCTGTTAATGAATAAAAAGGTACTTACATGTAGACAGATCACTTTCCCTTTAAATCACACATGCTGGGGAGGAGCACTCACGACCTGGCGTTTGCAGAACCATCACCTTACACGTGGTGCCACAAAGCTCCCCAGTGCCCAGAGTGCAGCTCTCCAGGGTGTGTGATTTAAAGTGAAAGAGATCTGTCTTCATGTAAGTGCATTGTAAGAACTTTTATTCATGGACACTTTGGGGTTGATTTACTAAAAGTAGAGAGTGCAAACTCTGCTGCAGAGAAACCAGCTTTCAGGGTTTTTTTTTTTTTTTTCGTCAAAGCCTAAATCAACTGCTTTGATTTTATGCACGAAAAGTGATTTTGGTAGACTGGAGAGACGTTGCTCCACCAACAGTTAAACAGTTCTATTGTTTAGTGAATAGGGATCTCCTTAAGTTTAATCACATCAAATGATGGAGTAGCAGTGCCACGCTTGCTCTGGGAGGTGCCCCAGAATGGCTGCTTTCCTAGGACATGGCACCGCTCAGTGATATCTCCTCGCAGGGGAGAACAGGGCAGGTAATCAGGGCTCTGATCATTAGTACCCTGATTACAGGAAAGCCCCAGCAGTGCCCATTAGTACCCCCAATTAGTGCCAATCATTGCCACCAATCAGAGTCCATCAGTGACACCAATCAGTGCCCATTAGTGATGCCAGTCAGTGCAGCCTTTCAGTGCCCAACAGTGCCTGCCCATCAGTGCCTTCCATCAGTGCCCATCAGTGCCGCCCATCAGTGCCAATCATTGCTGCCTATCCATGCTGCCTATCAGTGCCCACCAGTGCCCATCAGTGCTGCTTATCAGTGCTCATCAGTGCCGCATATCAGTGCCCATCATTGCTCATCAGTGCAGAATATCAGTGCCCATCAGTGCAACATATTAGTGCATCCTCATCAGTGCCATCTATCTTTTCATATACAGTCTTCACCTGTCTATGGCACTTGTGGTATTGATTATCTCAAGAAGGTGGTGATTATATATGATAAAAGGAACAGTCTATTTGCCCTTACTAAATCATCCTCCATGTCTGAACAAGGGGTGAGGCATGTAGTAGCAGGCTTATCATACAAGACAGCAATCTTTTCTTTAGCAGACATCATACAAGAGTCCTCTCCTTTCATGAAAAAAACATATTTTCCATTTCTGCTTAAAACTAAGAAGATTAAAGCAGGAAAGCTGCACAGGTCTGTGGATTTTAATTACTTGCTGGCCCCGCCGAGAATAACAAGGTAACTAAGCTCTTTCCACATGTCTTTGGCTTAACAAGGTAGTGCTTGGGCAGAGACTAACTACAATGTCCCTTTAATCCATTATACATTAGAATATGCGACAGAACTGCGATTCCTTGGTGAACTTTGAACTAAAGACATCTTTTATCAACTAACTTATAGCATGATATATGTAATTAGGAAACAGTGTTTTCTAAAAACAAGTGTTTACATCTGTATTCAAAGTATTTCTAGCTTATATATTTAACCACTTCCAGCCCAAGGCCATAATATGACATCTTATATGAATTACCCCTGCAGCTACAGGCATCTTTCAGATATCCTAATTTTCAGCCGGCGATTATGTGCACCATGAGAATGATGATAGCGGCAGTTCCACCTATTGATCATTCTCACAGGCGACGGGAGGGGACATCCCCCTCCCACCAATATCCGGTGCTTCTCCTGGCTCTCCCGTGCCATCGGGGACCCAGAGAAAGATTCGGCCACCACCAAATGATGACCATAGAGATGACTGGTGACCAAATGGTCACCAGTCATCTCTATGACTGCAGCGTTATGACGTCAAGTACTGGCCACCATTGTAAACAAAGCCGCGATCGCGGGTGGTAAGCATGAGATTGGGAATTTTTTTTTTTATCTCATGCTTTCCAGCCCGGAGGAGAGATGTGGGGTCTTTTTGACCCTGCATCTCTCCATAAAGAGGACCTATCATGCACCATTCTTATTACAAGAGATGTTTACATTCCTTGTAATAGTAATAAAATTGATCTAAAAATGTAAAAGAGAAAGTGTAAAAATAAAAAATAAACTAAAATAAACTATAAAAAACTATTAAAATGCCCCTGTCCTTAGTAGCTCATGCTCAGAGGCGAATGCACACATAAGTCCCGCCCAATATGTTAATGTGTGAGGTATCGCCACATGCGTTAGAGTGTGAGCAACAATTATAGTACTAGAACTCCTCTGTAACTCTAAAAAACTGAAATCGTCGCCTATGGAGATTTTTAAGTACTGAAGTTTGGCGCCATTTCATTAGTGTGCGCAATTTTAAAGCATGACATGTTGGGTATCTATTTACCTGGTGTAACATCATCTTTCACTTTATACAAAAGATTTGGGCTAACTTTTGTTATTTTGTTATTTTTTAATTAATTTTTTCCAAAAAAAAAACGTTTGAAAAATTGTTGCGCAAATGGCGTGCAAGAACTGCCATTTTATTCCCTATGGTGTCTGCCAAAAAAAACATATATAATGTTAGGGGGTTCTGAGTAATTTTTTCGAGCAAAAAAAATATGATTTTTACATGTAGGAGAGGAGTGCCAGAATAGGCCCGGTATGGATGTGGTTAATGCATAGGAACATGTATCATTGCTTGCAAATTTGAACACTTTTGTACATTACAATAATTAAATGGATAATTCACTTAGAATTATTTAATAGCTAATACTTTGCACCTGTCACAAATGCAAGTGAATCCCAGAGCGGAGCTCCGCTTTTGAGCAGAGCACTTTTAAACCTGGGAATTATTTATAAGTTCCGCTCACTTGAAGTTAATACAGTGAATTTGCTTGCTGGTTTTATTGATCGGGTCCTTGCTGCGGTTATTAACAACTATTGAAGTCAAAGACAATGAAATTGACAAAATGGTATTTTTAAGATAAAAAAGAAACCCGAATGAGACGTTTTGAGTTTTCTCTACATGCAAGGTCTTTCGATGATTCTTATAGACTGAGTGCTATTTCAGCTGAAAAACAGTCCTTACTTTGACATTTGTCTTTCTTTAGCAGCTTACTTCTCCACTAGCAAAATCTTTAAAGTATCTGCTATTCACATCTGAATATCTCTAAAACTAAGAATATAAAATTGTAGTCATTTCAAGCACTATTGTAGTATGCAGTCATTTTAAGCACTATTACCACTCATTCCCCACTGTAGCCTAACAACCTAACTCAGAGCAAGAAAACTATAGGTGCTTAAACCCAGAAACAGAAGTGTTAGGCCCCTTTCACACTGGGGTGCTTTGCAGGCGCTACAGCGCTAAAAATAGCGTTTGCAAAGCGTCCTGAAACAGCCGCTACTGTCTCTCCACTTTGAAAGCCCAAGGGCTTTCACACTGGAGCGGTGCTCTTGCAGGACGATCAAAAAGTCCTGCAAGACGCATCTTTGGAGCGCTGTAGGAGTGGTGTATTTACCACTCCTAAAGGGCCCCTTCCCATAGAAAACAATGGGGCAGCGCTGCAAACCCACCTACAAAGCGCTTAAAACAGCCCCACTAGTGGCTAAATAGCGCCGCTAAAATGATGGTAAAGCATGGCTAAATATAGCGCCGCTTTACCGCCAGCGCCCACAACACCCCAGTGTGAAGTAGCCTAAAAATTCTTGGGCCTTCACATTGGGATTACAGATGAGGCTTCTTTTAAACACTTTACAGGTGCTTTTTTTTAACGCTAAAGCGCCTGAAAAATGCCAGAAAAACACCCCAGGGTCAAAAGGGTCTAATATACTGTTTTTTTAATTTACCAGTCCTTAGATTTGTTAGTTTTAATTTTTAGGCTAAGTAAATTTTCTGTAAGCATAGAAAGATTCTTTGTAACTGGTGTGCACCACTGCCATGGGCATCAAATCTCCAGGGTTTACTGGCTTTACTGGGTTTGCAATTCATGAACTTTTGGCTCAGCCAGAAATAAGGAACAGCCCATAATAAAAATTACTATTGACTTTCAGAAAAAAAAAGCAGATTCTTATGCTTTTTGTTTAGAATGCCTTCCGAGCATGCTTATTAGCCTACAAATGGCCAGAAATGAATAATAAGATCAGCCCCCATAGACGTCAATGAGGTTTGTTGAAACTGCAAACTTAGGTGCAGACTCTGTTTGCAAACTCACCTGGGTGATATTTGATCTTCTCTACTTATAACTTCCTGTGCACTTAGCTGAAATATTAAACAGTGTAGTTAGCTTTGTCACTTTACCACTGAGAACTACAAAACACCCCTCCCATCTTTACAGGAATAAGCCAAGTGTGTTTTTGTGCAAATCAAGACAGCACCCAAGGGTGACAATGCTGCCCCATACAGTGAGCAAGTGTTGCCACCTTAGGAAAGAAAGTGTGTTACTGGCAAGTGTGAATAAAAAGGAGAAAACTGAAAACAAAAAAGTAATGCAGTTAACTAAACTAATAATTAAAAGTAAAAGTAATACTAATGTGCCTCTCCTCCCCCTCCTCTACTGTATTTGTAAGGTTTTCTGGGGGTAATTGGGTACCTTTTCTCACAGGTACCAGATCCCACTTCTCCAGTTCTAGACTAGGCAAGAATTACAGAAGTTTGGCCTGTCCCTCTATTTTCCATAACCTCCGGGGACACATCACATGTCTAACAGCAAAGCACAATCCTGTGCAAACACAATGGGGAGCAGGCTGTGAAACAGCAGGAAGTCACAGCCAGCTCCCACAGCCAAGATGGTGACACCAGGAGTACCTGAAGACTACAGAATAACTGGCCCAGTTGTAGACAGCACTGGACTCCTGGGCTGGTGAGTGTCTGGCACACACCTTGGAGCAGTTAAACGTTTAATGATCAAAGTTGGTTGCAGTCCTATATTTCATAGATTAAAAGTGCCTTGAATGCAGATCCATCTTTCTGAATTTGTAGAACCACACACACCGTGGCCATTGATGTCCGGTGGCTACTGAGCATGAAGTTTGAATCTGAAGGCCTGAAGGGAGGCAGACAATTCAGATTCAATCTGGGCTCAGCTGCATGTCAGAGCCTGCTGTTACTCGGCTCACACAGGTCGCTCCTATTGTCGGGGGGACATGGCTCCAGTCCAAAAAGTAAAATAATAAGTAATATCATTATATTAAAATAAATATCAAGGAATGCTAACTGATAGAAAACAAAATCATATTTTATCGTATTTTTCTTATACCAATATGCAAAATTTATAAAATTCATACAATTTTCCAGTGTCTCATTGCATTAAAATAATACGTTTCGTTTCTTCTTGTGCCTAATTGTGTCTTTTATTAAACTGAAAACATCCCTGTACATAGATATAAGACTGCTCAATCCATGTGCTTTTGTGTCTTATATTCTTGCATTTTTCTTGTAAATTATTATTTTTTTTTTTTTTAGTAAAACCAGCAGACACCAATGGTATGAGCATATTTAAAAGTAGTTCATCTCTGTTTGGTGCCTCATTCTTAGGATGCTTGTTCATACAACCTTTGCCTCCAGTTTAGCTGAAAGGCAACAAGACAGCCTGCTGACAGCTTGACAACGTCATTCTTAGCAAAATATAGACAGTGTATCACCGAGGCCACAGTTTAAAATAAACATTGCTTATCTGCCATATTGGAATAGGATTAAAGTGACAGTTTACCTTTTGCATAAAAAAATAGGCAGCAACATTGATCTCATAATCATTGTGCATTTACTAATGTTTTGCAATGAAGCCTGCAGAGCATTGCATCTGTAAAAGTTAATTGTGGTGCATTGGTTCTTCCAAAGTTTTTTTCCCCAGCCTCTGGTTTATACAGAGGTATCAACCTGCTGGAGGAAGTGCAGCTTAAATTACAGGAGGTCTTGGAGAGGAAGTAAGAAGAAGGAGGAATCGCTGGTGCTGCCCTGCCGTGGCCAATAAGACTTGTTTACTTCTCCGGGCTGGATGATGTGGCTGTGTGGGCAGAGCTACACTAAATAAAATTAAAAAAAGCATATTTCTGCAGGGAGAAGATCCCAATGAATTGGGTAAGGGAAGGGAATGATGGTGTGAGGGTGGGAGATTTGGGAATATTATCATGGTACAACCTAAATATGGGAATAACAGGAAACATGGGCGTAACATAAACCATGTTCACCAACATGGACTTAGTTTAAACACTTTCAGCATTTCATCTTGCCAAAAGTAGGTAGGCAAGCTGAAGCATGGATGAAAAATATATTGGGTCCTTTCTGGGAAATTTAAAAAGAAAACAAAGCATATCATCATCCTTTAGTCTGTTTTTAGTTCTAAAAGCATTCTGTCAGTTGGCTGATAAAAGTCACATAACAGAGGCTCAGTTAAAATTTGTGGGGGCTTGTCTGCTAAATGCAGCCTATATTCTTCTGTGTTTTGCTCATGCACGCATGCTTTTTGTACACTGTACTTCTCTAAAAAATTACTATCATATAAGGTTCTTTCACACTGTTCCGCAAGGGTGTTGCTCTGTGTAGCCACATCTTTTTGTTCGGGTTACCCATGCTTTCCAACAGACTTCTATTAGGCCGGACATTTTTGATGAGTTTTTTAAAAGTGCACCAAAGATGCAGCATGTAGGACTTTTGGTGCACTTTCAGAAAATGCATTAAAAATGCCAGTATAGGCTGTCCCCCTCATACCCCCCAGAACATAATCTCCAGCTTGGCCACCATATGAGTACCACAACCAAAACATTCCCTCACACTTCGACGAGACATACAGACTTGGAACATCCCCTCCTATACTCATAGACCTGCCTGCTTCCTGAGTATTACAGACTAACTTACCTACCCTCCTGTCAAGCATTAGTAAGCATGTAGGTGACCCCAACTCTCCCATTGTCACCACTTTCATAGATAGTGGATTTTGCAAGTCATAGGCCTATCCAATCCTTCACTTTCACATTGAGACTTTGAATGTGTATTCTAACTTGCTAGAATTTATCCCTTTCATGTTTCAGATTCGGATTTCTTATTGAATGACATGTGTTCATCCCTATTTGTGATGGATGAAGCAGGGCCATTCATGTGCTGCTTTACCATGGATTTCTTTGTAATTCATTGTAACTAATGTAGACTAATGTCTATACTTAATGTATGTTCTATTTCTTTTCAAGTAAAAATAGTTTTGAAAAAAAAGAAAGAAAATTACCGATATTATAGAATTCTATGGGAAAGCACGAGTACACCCAGGAAAACCGCGGACACACTGCACTGCACCCGCAATGCATCCAAACTGCAGCTTGACAATGTGAAAGTGCCCTAAGGTTGAATAAGTTGAAACACTCAGATATGGAAAACAGCAAAACCTATTTTTAATTCCAAAGGTGCATTTTTGGAGGAGAAACTCTACTGTTCTTGAGGGGAAAAAAATATTTCCAGGCCAATTATCAAAACTGCAAGGATTTTTTAGAAAATGTCATTACAGATTCCTACGCCTTGTGCTTTATGGTTACTGAGACTCTGTCTGTGAACTGACAGGAAGAGGAAGAAATGAGTGAGTGGGTCCTGCTAGTATCAGTCCTAGGATTTACAATAAGAAAAGCTTCTAGGAACATCAGTCAGTCATTCAAATGTGCAGCATATGCCGTTTTAGCAGACGTTCTGTACAAAAAACTCCTCAGGATGCTGGGGGATCATTCACTGGGGGGGGGGGCACTTTGGCTTATAGGAAAACAATAAAACCCCTTCATCCCTGGGTTTTGTGGTTGCATGTGGTAAACCATACAACTACTACACATTTGGTGGTGCAGTAAATTGAGGTGCCGTTTGTTTAGAATGGCACCCCAATGAGCAACAGAAGTAGTGAGCCGCATTCCACATACCATGCATTGTGGTGTGCTGCAATAAAAAAGGGGTCATGTCCATTTTACTGTGCATGACAGTGTTCAAAACCAATGGACCAACTTAGCGCAGCACACCTTAACACATATGCATGAATGGGACCAAATAAATGCTTGCAAATGTGTGAAGCTCCAGCATGACAGAATCCAGCTACCAAAGTCTGTTGCTAAAGAGCTTCTACCTTTGCCAGTAAAAAGTGAACGTTATTCTAAGGGCTTGTTTACCAACCTCTTCCTTTTAGGTTGCAAAGACAGCAGCTTTGGGTGGACATATGTCATGCCTGTGCTGCTATGCTTCACGGCTGCAGTAGAAGTTAAACCCCAGGAGGAATGGGGCTGCACTTGAACCATGTGCAATGCATGTGGTTGTGGCAAGGTACTGCAACATTCAGGGGATTAAGACAAGTGGTGAGGAGGTAATATATTGTCTCCCCACCACCTGTCAAAAACCTATGAAAAGCAATTAAAGAACAGAATGTTTTTTTGCAGGTGTAAGCAAGCCCTTGGGAAACAAAAACACATTGGGGGTCATTTACTATAGCACCAATAAATGATCCTGCAGTCCCCAAAAATAGCACCCAATTAAGGCCAATTAAGACTTCAACTCTGGAAACTGGGCGCAAATGCAAATCGATAGAAGCTCTATTGCCGGCGAACATGCCTGTCAGATCACATATGTGGGAATAGTGGAAGTCAATGGGGCTCGAACCTGAAAAATCCAAAGTTCTAACTGAAGGCTTATATGCAAGTTCTTTACCATAAAAATTGCATGGGGACCTGAGTCCTGCCCCAGGGGACATTTTAATAATGCTTGTGCTAAGTGAAACAATAAAAATGAAAAATTCCTTTAAATATTGTGCCTGGGGGGGCATAGGTGGCCTGTCCGTCGTATGCCTGTAAAGTAGCGGATATTTTCCCTGTTTATTACTGTACCGCAGCAAAATTACATTTCTAAAAGAAAAAATGTCATTTAAAATTGCTTGCGGCTGTAATGAATTGCTGGTTCCCTGCAATATAGAGTAAACATTAAATAAAAAATGGTGTAGGTTCCCCCTCCCAGTCCATACCAGGTCTTTTGAGTCTGGTATGGATATTAGAGGGAACTCCACTCCAAAATAAAAAAAAGACGTAGTGGTACCCCCAAAATACATACCAGACACTTATCTGAGCATGAAACCTGGCAGGTCAGGAAAGCGAGCGCTCCACCCTCCTGAACCATACCAGGCCACATGCCCTCAACATGGGGATGGTGCTTTGGGGTCCCCCCAAAACACCTTGTCCCCATGTTGATGAGGACAAGTGCCTCATCCCCACAACCCTTGCCAGGTTGTGGGGGTCTGTGGGTGATGGGCTTATCGGAATCTGGAAGCCCCTTTTAACAAGGGGACTCCCAGATCCTGGCCCTCCTATGTGAATGGGTTTAGAGTACGTTGTACCCCTACAAATTCACCAAAAAAAGCGGTGAAATCTGACAAAAGACAATAGCTGGTTTTTGACAATTCCTTTATTGTAAAATAGCTCTGAGTGGTCTTCTTCCTCCGTTGTGTCGTCACCCACTGTCTGGCATTTCCTACACAGCCATGGGGTGTGACCTTCCATTGACTTCACACGGAAAGTCTGTCCCCTTTTTTTCCAAAAAATAAAGGAGACGGGGCTCTCAGTGTGACATCAATGGATGGTCATGCCCCATGGCTGTGTAAGAAATGCCAGACAGCGAGTGACAACACAACCAAGTGAGATGGCAGCGAAGAAGAACACGGTAGGGAGGGAGAACACAGCAGCGGGAGAAGTAGGTGGTGGCTGGAGAGACGGTGACAGAGGACGGCGGCAAGAGAGAAAGCACCAGGAAAAGATTACAGTGGGAGACACGGCTCGGGGAGAAGACCGCTTAGAGCTATTTTACAATAAAGGAATTGTAAAAAAACGGCTATTGTTTTTTGTCACATTTCACTGCTTTTTTTGGTGAATGTTTGGGGTACAGTGTACCCAATACCCATTCACATAGGGGGGCCGGGATCTGGGGGAACCCACCACCACCGGGCAAGAGTTGTAGGGATGAGGCCCTTGACCCCATCAACATGGTGACAAGGTGTTTCGGGGGACCCAAAAGCACCCTCCCCATGTTGAGGGCATGTGCCCTGGTACGGTTCAGGAAGGGGGGTGCTCTCTCTAGTCCCCCCTCTTTACCTGCGGCCTGCTAGGTTGCATGCTCTGATAAGGGCCTGGTATGAACCCATACTAGACCCGAAGAGCTTTGTATAGACCTGGGGGTGCCCCAAGCATTTTTTTCCGATTTTTTTGGGCTGGCATTTTTATTTACTTTCAGTGGGGAAGCCACTGACAGCTGATGAGTCATTGGTTGTTAAGGATGCAGCAGCTGGCTTCCCAGTCCCCCAGTTAGGAACTAGTTTTATACAGTGTTAAAATAAGAACCGCAAGACACATCAAAAATCGCATCACAAATGCAGCAGTTGCGTTTCTGGTGTGGTCCCATTGAAATCTATTACTAGCAAATCGCGTGAAAAAAGTTCCCGATCATTTCCAAAAATGCACTGGCCGCAAAAAGCATAGATGTGAACTAGTACCATAGGAAACCATGTTCAATGGACTGTAGAATGTTTCTGTAAACTGCAAATTGCACTAAAAAATGCATGGGTGTGAACCTAGGGTCGGGGCCAGTTCACACTGGAACGATGCGGGAACCCTGCAAATCCAGTGTGGGTTCCACATCACATACAACTCGCAAGCAGTTCACACTGCCATATGCGAACTGCTGGGAGTGTCAGCAGAAAGCTAATGACACCCCCAAATCAGTTTGCATATCGCAGGGCGAACTGCAAATTCAGACATACGATCCAATTCTGCTGTGGACCAAAAAAATGGTCCTGTGCAAGTTTGATCCAAATGCGATGAAAATTCAACCATACAATTTGTATGGCTGAGTTTGCATCACACAGACATCGCATGTGATTTGCAGTGCGGGGCAAATCACATCTGATGTCAGACAGCACAGCAATATGAAACAGCCCTAAGGCCCCTTTCACACTTGTGTGACTTGTTCTGTCACTCCTGCACCCATAGACCTCAAGATTACACTGGCATTGCTTCAAATCACATCAAATTTGAATCAAAAAGCACTGCAAAATCCCTGAACTTTCAGGTCGCACAATTGTGAAAGGGGCCTTATGGACCTCAAGTTGTATGAAAAATCGGCCAAATGTGAAAGTAACCTAATGAGATTCATTGATAACACCTTTGAATTAGGCCCCATTTGCACTTGGGCGACAAATTCCTGTGTAATCTTGCGGTATATGGACCTCAAGTCGCATCAAAGTCAAACCAAAGTAGTGCATTGACCCACTTGCAGGATGCATGAGTGAGAATAGTGCTTAATTCAAAGGTATTATCCATGAATCTCATTCACATTTCTGCGACCTGAAAGTCACACTATTTTGCTGCCACTTTGCTGCTGCAACTTGGCCCCAACTTCTGGGAATGCCTGTGTAATATTGCACCCTATGTACCTCAAGTCACTTGAAAGTCCCACCAAAGAAGTACAGGGAGGGACTACCTTGAAGTTGTTGCAACTTGAAGTAGCACAGAGATGAATGGTTATCATTGAGAATCATGGGATACAACTTGTCATGTAACTCGGAGGTCCAAATTGGCTGGAAAAGTCACCCAACTGTGAAACAAGTCATATATATTTTAAGAGAAATGAGCTCTCATTTATATTTGTATAGACCTTACTGATTTACATCAGCAGAAAAAATGCAAGAAGTGATGTGTGCTCATGGGTCAGAAGCAAATGTGTGGTGATGACAAACAAATCAATGAACTCCACCCACACTAAATCTAACTACCACATCCACCCTCACATTAAGTAAGCATAAATAAATATCCTGCGCTTACCCGGGAAATGGGCAGCACCTCCCCTTTGCTAAAGAGGGACCTCGCCATGTCCACCTAGAAGGAGATCCTAACCAGTACAGGAACTTCCAAGTGATTACAATGACTCATTTCCAGGTCAGAAGGTGAAACCACGCTCTTTTGATCGCTGCTGCGAATATTTGATCACAACCACAATTATAATTTTTTTATTTTCGTTTATTTGCAGATATGCGAATCTGTATTTCTAAATATAATGATATTTGAAGGTAAACTAAAGGGAGTTCGATAAGAAATGGTGTCCCAAGGATGACAGCAGGTGAATTACAAAGACAACTGTCCAGTTTGAGCCCTGGTTCACACTGATAGTGGGAGGAAATTGTACGAGTTCAGCTGAACTCAGCTAAACTTCAACTGAGGTTTCTGCACTGATGTCAATAAAAATTGCACCCCGAATTCACAAGTACAGAAGCTACTTTTGGAAATTGCTGCACTGCACCAATTAGAACTGTGCGATTTCCGACAATTTTACATGTCGAATCGCATATAAGATCACACCAATGTGAACAAGAGTTGACACATACAACACAGCCTATTCATCAGCTGAATTCATTACCTGTAATTCTCCACAACTGTTATATATAAAAATTCCACCTTTATCAGTTACTTGCAGTTGTGCTGAAGAGATTTGAAATTATAAGATATAAAGAAAAGATATTGCACTTCCCCAAAACCATCACCCCCAAAACTACTTAAAAAGAAGAAAGAAAAGGGGGAAAAAACATAACAAACAAGAGCAATAAGGTACTTTTATTTTGCCAACAGAAACAAAAGTATGTACATTCATTTACTAGCTTAAACAAAAAAAATCTAAAGCCGCGTACACACGGGGCGGACTGTCTGGCCAACTTAGTCCGTCAGACAATCCGACGGACAGTCCATCATACTTTCGAATGAACGGACTTGACCACACACACCACTTTTTGAGCGGACTAATACGGCGTACTAAGTCCGCCATACTATCCGCCCTACTTTTGAAATGAACGGACTCGTCCACACACGCGGAGGAAAGTCCGCTCATTTCGAGCGCACCCCCCCCTTCCCCAAGGCACCCCCCCATGTTGAGGGCACGTGGCCTGGTACGGCTCAGGAGGGGGGGCGCTCGTTCGCCCCCCTTTCCTGGCTGGCTGGGTAGCGTGCTTGGACAAGGGTCTGTTGTGGACTTGGGGGGGACCCCCACGCCGATTTTTTTCGGCGTTGGGGTTCCCCTTTAAGTCCATACCAGGCGGCGGGGCCAGCGACGTCTCCTTCGTGGGCCCCGCCTACCTGGATACCCGCTCGAAATGAGCGGACTTTTCTCCGGGCGGGAAAAGTCCGCTCATTTCAAAAGTACGGCGGACTGGCACACACACGGGCGGATTGTCCGCCGAAATGCGAGTCTGACGGACAGTATTACGGAAATTCCGAAATACTTAGTCCGCCAGACTGCACGCTGAAAAAGTCCGCTGAAGCCCACACACGAGTGGACTGTCCGCTGAAATGTGTTTCGGCGGACTAAGTAGGCCAGACAGTCCGCCCGTGTGTACGCGGCTTAAGGGTTATATGGTGCTACATTTAGCAAAACAGTTAGCAATTGGGTTTTAAGGGCCCTGCTTAAAGAAGCTTATAATCTAAAATGTGTCTAAACCTTAGAGTGGACACAGCTTTACTTACTCACCCACCAGCCCACATAATTTTTATCTGCAAGATTATACTTAACAGTCATTATTCTTACAAAGCATCCCAACATAATATTAAAAAAGACACATATTCAAAATATAACACCCACCACCAGCCCACAATCCACACACGCATACATAGGTGACCCTGTTCTGCTGGAAGCTCCATTTCTGTGTACATGATTAAGCAATGAGATCAAAGAGTAGAAGGTCAGCAAATGCTCCCAAACCATGTTTGCATGGTCAGACAGGAAAAATACATACACAACATTGTCAGCATGGCCACATATATATATATATTTTGTTTCCTGATGTTGGTACACATATCACATTTTTTTGGGCTCAAATTATGATTATTTAGAAATAATAAAAAGCACAAAAATTCTGGCTCATTTTAAATTTTCATCAGCAATGGTATTGTTTGTGGTTTCTAAAGACACCTGTGTGAGTTTAGGTAAAGATTGTTGGGATATAGAGAGTAATGCTGCGTACACACAATCAGACTTTCGGGCAGACCAGAATCCGTCAGACAATTCGATCGTGTGTGGGCTCCAGCGGACTTTTTTTCCCCAAAATAAAAATAAAACATGTTTCAAATCTATTCGATGGACTCAAGTCAGACGGACTAAAAATTGGGAAAAACTTTAGTCTGTGTGCTAGTACGACGGATGGACCAAATACGACGCAAATATGACTATTGGCTACTGGCTATTGAACTTCCTTGTTTAGTCCCCTTTACGTCATCACGTTCAAAACAAATGGACTTTCGAACGGACTTAGTCCGGTCGTGTGTGGCCAAGTCCATTTCATCCAGAAAGTCCGTCGGACCTCTGCCGAAAGTCCGTCGGGAAGACCGTCAGACCTAGTCCGTCAAAAAGTCTGGTTGTGTGTACGCGGCATAACAAGTGACAGTGACAGAGAAAAATATACCAAAACATTACACATTTTAGCATTCTTAAAAACAAAATAGTTGAAGCAGAAGCAACAATGTTACAAAGGAAACAAATTTTCAGAGAAAGATACATTTCATCTCAACTTTAAAAGAATTTATTTGGGAAAGTTACAATTGTACCATTAGAATCAATGACTAAAACTTGCATTAGACTATAATAGCGATGATTTTCACTCCCAAAAAATGTTCTTTAAAGAGGAAGTAAACCCTCCTAAACATGTTTAGCTTGTTAAATAATACTTTTCTCAGGCAGCTGATCGCTGCCTGAGAAAGTGAACTTACTTGTCACATTTTCGTAAAAACCGCTGTTTACATTTCCGTGACGTCAGCCGCGCTTGCGCAGTGTGGTCGTGCGAATGCGGCGTATACTGTATTGCCGACTTTCATCTTCCTGCCTCTCTGCCTTTTTTTAATACGAGGCATTCTCCTCATTGCCGCAGAGGAGAAGTCTCGCGTTGTAATCCTATCCCTGCTCTTCCTGACACTCCCCCTTGTGACTGAAGACGTCACGCAGGGGAATGAATCATAGAGCAGAGGAGAGGAGAGCAGAGCAGAGCAGAGCGAGAGAGAGAGAGAGAGACACACACAGACAGACCAGAAGTTTACAGTGAAGATTGAAAATCATCAGTGAAAACCTAACTAAAAATGTAAGTACATTTAAAAAATAATAGAATCAAGATGTAAGAACATTTTTATTAGAGTTTTATGTTATTTTTAATTCTTTATTATTGGGACCAAAATATTAATCTTTTGAAATAGTCAAAAAAATATAGAGAGTGAAATAATAAAATAACAAATATTTAATTAACGAATTAATTCGGTGCATTGGCTATATTTTATTATTAATGTGAATTGTTAAATTTTAATTATTTTTATTTTTTTGTTTACAAACGATTTTTATTATTTATAAGGTCAGAGTATAAAACAGTTAAGCGAAGGTACAGGTATAAAAGCATATGATAATAACAATAAATGTAGTACAGGAATATAACAAGGATTATGGTTAAATGAATAATAGAAGAAAATCTGTAAATTTGCACATTGTTGTAATGTTGGCTATATATAAGTGGTAGAGGTGGGAAGGGTTATATAGCGATTGATACTTGCATGTTGCGGTGGGGGGGTGGAAGATAGTAAAAAGCTGAGTCTAGGTTCACCTTTTCTCACCCTATATCTCCCATTCTCTCTTAAATTAAAAGAGCGGTATCCCATGGCATCCACTTCTTTTGGTAAAGGGGCATTGAGTCGTATAGCAAAGCACTTAAAAAATGTTAATTTTTATTTCTAATATTTTTTAATAATTATCAATAATAAATAAATATTACTTACTAGAACCTTTTCCGCAAACAAACGATTTATCACCAACATTCTACATTAATTGTCTATAATTGTGTATTTAAAATAAAGCTCGAAAATAAAATATCTATGGTGTGTGTATATATATATAATAATATATATAATAATATATATAATTTGTAGTTTATTGCCATATAATATTCCGTTATGTGACAACAAATAGAAAATTATGTAATTTTGTTACAATTAAATGATTTATATTTTTCATATTTATTATAAGAATACATTATGGAAACCTCCAATTTTTTTTTTTTTGGTGGCTATAAATGACCTATTGATTGTAGAGTTTCTGGTTACATTTTTCTACAACTAGCAGATGTGGTCTGGCTGGGCAAACACCCAGTGTTTACCATTTCATTACTATCTACTCTTATCTCCAGGATAGCAACCTTCATGTACTTTTCACCTTTTTCCTTTTTTTTTTTTTTTCACTACTCATAAACGTCACTATCTGTAGTCAAGATAACTAAAATAAATAGAAATTTATATATCCAGAATACACTTTTATTATAAGAATTCAATTTTTTATAAAGTACAATTTACCCCTAATCCATACATATAAACAGATCTTATCAATGGCAAAGAGTTTTTTAATTCAGCATCTTTATCTGTTCAGCTCTTGTCTAGGTAACCAAGATTTATAGCCTCGGGCTAAGCTATCTATTGTTCTGTCTGTTATGTGGTTTTCTAAGTGCAGAAGGTTGTAAACTGCAATGTATAGAAGACAGATGGTCTGTCTGTACTAATCAGGTATATAAATTAAATTTATAAGGTGATAGGATTAAATACATAATACAAATTTAATTTCACACACATACACACACACACACTCACATCGCTATAACTAGATATAGAGCGATATATCTATCCATCTATCTGTATTTTGAAATAGAATATATATATATATATATATATATATATATATATATATATATATATATATATATATATATATATTAGGGATGAGCTTCGAGTTCGAGTCGAACTCATGTTCTACTCGAACATTGCCTGTTCGCCTGTTCAGCGAACAGTGAACAATTTGGGCTGTTCGCAGCAAATTCGAAAAGCCGAAACACCCTATACAAGTCTATGGGAGAAATCTAAAGTGCTCATTTTAAAGGGTAATATGCAGGTTACTGTCCTAAAAAGTGTTTGGGGACCTGGGTCCTGCCCCAGGGGACATGGATCAATGCAAAAAAAAGTTTTAAAAACGGCCGTTTTTTCAGGAGCAGTGATTTTAATAATGATTAAAGTGAAACAATAAAAGTGTAATATTACTTTAAATTTCATAGCTGGGGGGTATCTATAGTATGCCTGTGAAGGGGCGCATGTTTCTGGTGCTTAGAACTGTCGCTGCACAAAGTGTCATTTGTGCAGGAAAAAAAGTCTTTTAAAATCACTTGCGGCTAAATTGTCGGGTCTCCGTAATACAGAGAACACTCAATGAGTGTTCTCTGTATTAGCCAACAATTCATTCATTCATTGATTAAAAAAAAAAAAAAAAAAAAGCGTGGGGGTTCCCCTAAATTCAATCAAAAGGCCCTTCAGGTCTGACATGGATATTAAGGGGAACCCTGTGTCAAATTTTTAAAAAAAATTGACGTGGGGGTCCCCCTAAATATCCATACCAGACCCTTTATCCGAGCACGCAACCTGGCAGGCCGCAGGAAAAGAGGGGGGGACGAGAGAGCGGCCCCCCCTCCCTCCTGAACCGTACCAGGCCACATACCCTCAACATTGGGAGGATGCTTTGGGGGTCTGTGACCCCTCAAAGCACCTTGTCCCCATGTTGATAAGGACAAGGGCCTCATCCTCACAACCCTGGCTGTTGGTTGTGAGGGTCTGCGGGCGGGGGGCTTATCAGAATCTGGAAGCCCCCTTTAACAAGGGGACCCCCAGATCCCGGCCCCCCCCTGTTTGAAATGGTAAGGGGGTACAAAAGTACCCCTACCATTTCACAAAGAAAGTGTCAAAATGGTTAAATAAGACAAACACACTTTTGAAAAATTCCTTTATTAAAAAAAAAAAAAAAAAAAAAAAATTCCAGCGGTGCTAATCCACTCTTGCTATCCAGCGACGGGTCTCCGGGGTCCAGCGATGGATGATCATATCCAGCGACGGGGGATCTCTCAGTCCAGCGCTGTCCATACCTCCTTCTTCTGTCTCCACTGCGGAGACACTGCAGAGAGCCGAGCGCTGACATTTCTTATATTGGGAGGGCGGGGCCACCCGTCACCTGACCCCGCCCCTCTGACGCAGGAGAGGGAAGCCAGGGGTTCCCCAGTGACGTGTGGGTGACCCCGCCCCCTCTGATGTAACGGAAACCTGCGTTACATCAGAGGGGGCGGGGTCACCCACACGTCACTGGGGAACCCCTGGCTTCCCTCTCCTGCGTCAGAGGGGCGGGGTCAGGTGACGGGTGGCCCCGCCCTCCCAATATAAGAAATGTCAGCGCTCGGCTCTCTGCAGTGTCTCCGCAGTGGAGACAGAAGAAGGAGGTATGGACAGCGCTGGACTGAGAGATCCCCCGTCGCTGGATATGATCATCCATCGCTGGACCCTGGAGACCCGTCGCTGGATAGCAAGAGTGGATTAGCACCGCTGGAATTTTTTTTTTATTTTTTTTATTTTTAATAAAGGAATTTTTCAAAAGTGTGTTTGTCTTATTTAACCATTTTGACACTTTCTTTGTGAAATGGTAGGGGTACTTTTGTACCCCCTTACCATTTCAAACAGGGGGGGGGGCGGGATCTGGGGGTCCCCTTGTTAAAGGGGGCTTCCAGATTCTGATAAGCCCCCCGCCCGCAGACCCTCACAACCAACGGCCAGGGTTGTGAGGATGAGGCTCTTGTCCTTATCAACATGGGGACAAGGTGCTTTGAGGGGTCACAGACCCCCAAAGCATCCTCCCAATGTTGAGGGTATGTGGCCTGGTACGGTTCAGGAGGGAGGGGGGCCGCTCTCTCGTCCCCCCCTCTTTTCCTGCGGCCTGCCAGGTTGCGTGCTCGGATAAAGGGTCTGGTATGGATATTTAGGGGGACCCCCACGTCAATTTTTTTTAAAAATTTGATGCGGGGTTCCCCTTAATATCCATATCAGACCTGAAGGGTCTGGTATGGATATTTGGGGGGACCCCCACGTCAATTTTTTTTTTTAATTTGACACGGGGTTCCCCTTAATATCCATGTCAGACCTGAAGGGCCTTTTGATTGAATTTAGGGGAACCCCCACGCTTTTTTTTTTTTTTTTTTTTTTTTTTTTAATCAATGAATGAATGAATAGTCGGCTAATACAGAGAACACTCATTGAGTGTTCTCTGTATTACGGAGACCCGACAATTTAGCCGCAAGTGATTTTAAAAGACTTTTTTTCCTGCACAATTGACACTTTGTGCAGCGACAGTTCTAAGCACCAGAAACATGCGCCCCTTCACAGGCATACTATAGATACCCCCCAGCTACGAAATTTAAAGGAATATTACACTTTTATTGTTTCACTTTAATCATTATTAAAATCACTGCTCCTGAAAAAACGGCCGTTTTTAAAACTTTCTTTTGCATTGATCCATGTCCCCTGGGGCAGGACCCAGGTCCCCAAACACTTTTTAGGACAGTAACTTTCATATTACCCTTTAAAATGAGCACTTTAGATTGTGAACGTTCGAGTCCCATAGACTTTAATAGGGTTCTAAAGTTCACACGAAGTTTAGGTCTGTTCGCAGGTTCTGGTGCGAACCGAACAGGGGGGTGTTCGGCTCATCCCTAATATATATATATATATTTTTTTATTTTTTATTGTGTGGCTATATATATATATATATATATATATATATATAGATATATATATATAAAATCTCTATAAAGAACTAAACAAAAAAAAAAAATTTATTTTCCTCTATTTCCAGATATATATATGCACACACAAATATATATATATATATATATATATATATATATATATATATATATATATATATATATATATATATATATATATATATATATATATATATATATATATTTGTGTGTGCATATATATATCTCGAAATAGAGGAAAATAAAATTATTTTTTTAGTTCTTTATTTAGATTATATATTTAAAATTCTTGGGAAATTTTCAATGTATTTTTATTATTGAAGAGCGCTGTAATCACATCTACGTCTGTGTAGATATAGTAAAACAGCTTGTTGTGACTGTTTACTATATTGGTCACATGCTTTGTTGCCTTAGTAACGGCAACCGAGATCGAGGCTTGGTTAGGATTTCTATTGACGCTACGGCGCATGCGCGAGATTTCCGGAGTGAAATCTAACTAAGGGCGGAAATGACGTCCGTAAAGGACGTCAAAACCAGAATTTGAAATGGCGCGGGCGATACCCGGAAGGGAGCTATTTTGGAAAAGAGAAAAAAAGGTATTTACAGCGCTCGTTTTGAGAAATAACATATATAGAATGAAGGCTGATGTACAGTATTAGAGTAACAGTCGTAAATTGGAAATTTTTTGGGCGGGTTTACTTCCTCTTTAACACAGCGCTCATTTTGGTATTTACTATAGCTCCCTGTAAAAAAGACATTGGAGCTAAAATGAGAGCTATTTGCAGGTCTGAGCATGCTCAGTTGCGTTGGCACCTAGTTGTACAAAAACAGGAAATGTATCTCTTCTCAGACTTTTAAAGATATTTCAGTGTAGAAATCACTTTTTCACACAGTTTAAAAGCAGATTATCTTTAAACAATATACCACATATTTCAGTACCATTTAGACAATTATATCATGCTCTAAACATTATTTACATGTGCACTAGGTTTTAGCAGAGTTAAGGGCCGTACACACAATAGGATTTTCCAACAACAAATGTTGGATGTGAGCTTGTTATCAGAAAGTCGAACCGTGTGTATGCTCCATAGAACATTTGTTGTCAGAATTTCCACCAACAAATGTTTGAGAGCAGAATCTCTAATTTTTAGACAACAAGACCTGTTGTAGGAAATTCCGAGCATGTGTACACAAGTCCGACGCACAAAAGTCCACGCATACTCAGAATCAAGCAGAAGAGCAGCACTGACTATTGAACTTCATTTTTCTCGGCTCATCATACACGTTGTACGTCGCCACATCCTTGACGTTCGGAAATTTCCGATAACGTTTGTGTGACCGTGTGTATGCAAGACAAGTATGAGTCAACATCCTTCGGAAAAAATCCACAGTTTTGTTGTCGGGAAAATTGTATCATGTTTACATAGCATAAGGGTTTGGGCGCTATTTGTTTTCAGGGAACTATAGTAAATTCGATTTTGGGAGTATTTTTTTTCCAGTGCTATAGTGAATACCGTCTTAGCGTAAATTAGCGCTAATTCGCTGTAATTAGCACCGCAACACTATAGTAAATGACCCCCATTTTCATTTTTGACATTTAACATACTGTATGCAATATTTTAAAGTGTTCTTCAGTGGATTGTGAATGGAAGAGAAACAATGTGATCAATAAAATGGATGATGCATGTCATTCTATTTCTTTTTTATCTTTAAAAAGTAACTTTGATCCAAGGTTAGCTCAAGTAATGGTGGTCTAGCAGTAGTTGTCTAGTAATATATAATGGATAGAAACCTTTATAATGAACATATTTTGTCCTAACTACTTATTAGTTAGAGAAACATTTCTGAGAAATATATAGTTATTCTTAAATCGCCTATACATTTTATAATATAAGCTCTTCTGCAGTGATGTCCTAGTCAATACTGCAGTTATAATAGAATGAAATTGCCTACGGCAGATCTACCAGCCGTGAGAAAGGGAAAGAAGCCAAAGCATTCAGAATTGGAAAATTGTATTTTTTTCAGCATGATTTCTTTGGGAACTCATGCAAACATTTTGCCATTTACATCAAACATTTTGCCATTTACATCTTGCTGATTCAATGTTATTTACTTGTTTGAGTTTACAAAAATTAGCAAGTGGAATAAAATAGATATGAATCCATTATCTTAATTCCCATGCAGCAAAGGCTTAGGGAACTTCAAATCTGAAAACACCATTTGTCGCAGTAGTATATTCCTTTACAAAAATACTTAAAGAGACACTGTCAATGGATTAAAAAAATTAACTACTGGTGACCTGTAAGAGACGTGACTTCAATCTTCAGGCCCATGCAGAGCCATAGCCTCTGCTGGTAACCAACACTTCCATGCCTGGTGCCCTGCTGTGTATTGTGGTTCCACTTTCCAGCCTCTACCTCACTACAGGACACAGGGAGGGACAGCACAAGGATCTTATCTGACCTTTTTGCCTGAACATGTACTAGGGTTGCCACTTTTTCTTCAAGCCAAACCTGAACACGTTAGCGATGCACAGTTATTTTTATTTTTTTATTTTGTTAGTATACACCATAGGATTATAACAGACCTGGGATGCTTTTGGAAACGCCAAAGAGAATAATAATGTGGCACACCTAGTGTCCCCTTACCCTCCTGTTAAGTTCTGTCCTGAGCCACATTCCTGTCTGTTGGGTTTCAGGCAAGCTGGAATCTGGACTTATGATTAAAAACCCAGACTGTCCCGAGGAATCCTAGACAGGTGGCAACCCTAACATGTACTGGAGCTATGCTGACTGGAAGGAAAAGTGGAGTGAGCAAGGCTGATGATTTATCCTTCTGCTGCTGTTTGTTCATTATGGGTGGGGAGTTGGTACCATGACATTCCTTAAAGAAATTGTAAAGTCAATAAAAAAAATTCAAATAACAAACAGGCTTATACTTACCTGGTCTGTACAAACATGTGGAAGAAGGTGCTCTGGTCAGATGAGAGCAAAATTTAACTTTTTGGTCTCACCTGTGGCAGAAAACTAACACTGCACATCACCCTGCACACACCATCCCCACCGTGAAACATGGTGATGGCAGCATTATGTTGTGGGGATGCTTTTCTTCAGCAGGGACAGGGAAGCTGGTCAGAGTTGAAGGAAAGATGGATGGAGCCAAATACAGGAGCCTGCAAAAGACTGGGGAGGAGGTTCACCTTCCGGTAGGACAACAACCCTAAACATACAGCCAAAGCTTTTCATCTGATGATTTGCAAATAAATTGGTAGGGTGGTGTGGGAATGTCAGATTGCAAAAAATTAACCAAGTGCCATCTTTTCTAAGGTCAACAAAATTTTATTTGTCAAACTGAAAAAAGTGCCAGCTTTGCAAGCAAGAAAACCAATATGCAGAATATCTGTCTCTTTAGTCAGCTTGGAAAATGGTTTGGCATTGTGTGACTAGTTCATCTGAGACAGAGAAGGCTTTTTTGCCTAGATCAGATGGCACTGTTGAGCTGGCCATTCACAGAGTAAATTTGGTAAAATTCCTGGTAAACCAGATGCAGTTTGAGCTGTCATTGTGGCCCTATTGGAACCATCCTGTCAGACATCCTTCATTCTGAAATTTGTAGAGCCAGGCAGAAAATCATTGGCTGAACAACATCTGTATCCAATCAGATATGGGAGAAATCTGTCAGAATGATCCCCCAGGCAAGGTAGCATATCCCATCCATCCCTGTAAATTACATTGTTTAGTCCTTTTCAGCCAGCAAGAGCTGGCCTTTCAAAAGTTTGTAACATTGGAGTTGGTACATGGGATTTCCAGTTATGTGATCGCTGTCACAGTGATTATGTGATTGGAAGTCCATCCCATCTATTTTCAATAAGATGCAATGAACGAAAGCAGTTGGTGACAGTTTGGTCGCAGTTTTGGGTATGCCAAACAGTGGAGCGCAAAACCGTGAAGCCGGCTGTAGGCATATACACTCTCACAAAAGTGGGTACACCCCTCACATTTTTGTAAATATTTTATTATATCTTTTCATGTGACAATACTGAAAAAATGACTTTTTGCTACAATGTAGCTCTCCTGCTGGAAGGAAGCCTCTTCTAAAGATGATACACAAGAAAGTCTGCAAACAGTTTGCTGAAGACAAGCAGACTAAGGACATGGAATACTGGAACCATGTCCTTGGTGGTCTGATGAGACCAAGATAAACTTATTTGGTTCAGATGGTGTCAAGCGTGTGTGGCAGCAACCAGGTGAGGAGTACAAAGACAAGTGTGTCTTGCATATAGTCAAGCATGGTGGTTCGAGTGTCATGGTCTGAGGCTCCATGAGTGCTGCCGGAACTGGGGAGCAGTTAATTGAGGGAACTATGAATGCCAACATGTACTGAAGCAGAGCATGATTCCATCCCTTCGGAGACTGGGCCGCAATTAAGTATTCCAACATGATACCGAACCCAAGCACTCCTCCGAGCTGACCACTGCCTTGCTAAAGAAGCTGAGGGTAAAGGTGATGGACTGGCCAAGCATGTCTTCAGACCTAAATCCTATTGAGGATTTGTGGGGCATCCTCAAGTGCAAGGTCTCTAACAGCTCCGTAAAGTCATCGTGGAGGAGTAGAAGAGGACTCCAGTGGCAACCTGTGAAGCTCTGAGGAACTCCATGCCCAAGAAGGTTAAGGCAGTGCTGGAAAATAATTGTGGCCACACAAAATATTGACACTTTGGGCCCAATTTGGACATTATCACTTAGGGCTGTACTCACTTTTGTTGCCAGCGGCTTAGACATTAATGGCTGTGTATTGAGTTATTTTGGGGGGAAAGCAAATTGACACTGTTATACAAGCTGTACACTCACTACTTTACATTGTAGCAAAGTGCCATTTCTTCAGTGTTGTCACATGAAAAGATATCATAAAACATTTATAATAATAAGAGTGGTGTACTTACTTTTGTGAGATACTGTATATGTGGCAGCCCAGAAGTAAGGCCTCTGCCTTGCAGCCACATATATAGGCAAGGGTTGAGGTATACAGTAGGCACAGAAAATCTGTCTAATCTGCCTTGCCTATACTGGCATGGGCTCGTCAGGCACCAACTGTCAAAGTTCATCCGCCCTTGGTAAGTGACAGGCAAGTACAAATTTGGGCTCTCACCTATTTAGCTTTGAGGATGATCCAAATGTGCTATAAAGCTGAGAGCAATATTAGTCTGCAAACATTCCAAATGTAATTGAGGCTAGACTGCTGTATTGTTAAAAGTTCTTGTAAGCAGCCAGAGCACTACCACACCTTTGTAAAAGCAAAATGGCATAAATTGTGGTAGCTTAGATTACAAAATAAGACCTACAAGTTGCCAGACATGGACCAGCAAAATCCACAACAAACTTTAGTATATGAGGACTAATTCACTTATTCCTAGGCATAGTGATTTTCTAGCACTGGAAAATCTATAGCAGAATGATTCATAATTTCCTTTACCTAGGAGAAACTAACAGAAAATGTGTAAGGCGAGAAGGCTTAGTGTGTATGGTAAGCAATCAGACGAAGGAAATGTTTTGTATCAACTGGGAAATATATTCCTTTGTGACAAACTTTAAAACTTTTGCAGTTCTGGTGGCTTCAGGCAATAAAATAACACGTCTCCAAAGAATATAACAACATCACTCTACTCTTACTAACACAGACTGAATTCAGATTCTTGGCAAAAACTAGTGAAAAAGCCATAGTGAGGAAATGCAATTAGGTTACATTTATAAAAGTAGCTAAATTCACCCTGTTCGTGATCTGCCTAAGAAGTGTATAGCTGATTGTCAGTGTCCTTGAGTTCTGCATTCATCTTTACTTGTGCGTTCAGTTCCCACGGTCAAAACCCTTGGGAAAGTTCTTGAATAAGTTCATGAATAATTTTGGCCATATACTGGGTATTACTTGGAGCTTTATGATGAAGATTACAAATGTGAATAATTAGAATTAAATATTACTGAGCTAAAAAAAAATGTTGAAGATTGAAAAATCATTTAACATTTTTTGTATGTAGAAAGTTACCTAACTAATCATTTCTGTGCGTTGTCAGAACTGCGGCCTTTTTTTTCTTTATACATAAATGTATGTTTTCCACCTACCGACTATGTTTTTCTTAAACACCACACTACTAACACCAAATCAGACTATTTCCAAATTTTACAGCATGTAAGTCTTGAAAAATGTGGTAAAATAGAATAAATTAATTTTCTCTACTGTACTGATGGCACATTCATTACACACAATTTCATAATCTTGGCATGTGCTGCTCTGACATCAGGTAATAACACACCCTTGTTGCATGAATGTGAATGAAATGGGTGAAAGATGTCTTCAACTTCTGTTCTCCACCTGTATACAACTCCTCAGACACAATTCACCCTTTTCAGGGTTTAACCACTTGCTGACCCTGCTATAGCCAAATGACGGCTACAGTGTGGCCGGCCAGTTCTGGGAGGCCGTCCAGACACTGCTGATCACAGACTGAGGTAAAGAGCCAATCAGCGGCTCTTTACCATGTGATCAGCTGTGTTCAATCACAGCTGATTAGAATGTAAACAGAAGCTGACAGCGTGAGGAGAGGAGAAGAGGGCCAATAACCAGCTTGTGTAAAAGGGACATGTGCACTGATAATTAGTGTCCTGATTATCAGTGCAGTCCCAACAATTCCCACCAGTGCTGCCAATCTGTGTCCACCAGTGCTGTCAATCAGTGCCCACCAGTGCTGCCAATCAGTGTCACTTATCAGTGCCTCCTCATCATTATCACCAATCAGTGCCCATCAGGACCACTTATCACTGCCCATCAGTGTTGCCTATCAGTGCCTTTTCATCAGTGCCCTTTCATCAGTGCCCATCAGTGCCGCCTCATTAGTGCCCATCAGTGCAGCCTATCAGTGCTGCCTATCAGTGCCTCCTGATCAGTGCTTATCAGTGCAGCCTATCAGTGCCCATCAGTGCCGCCTCATCATTGCCCATCAGTGCAGCCTATCAGTGCCCATCAGTGAAGCCTATCAGTGCCCATCAGTGTAGCCTCATCAGCGCACATTAGTAAAGGAGAAAAATTACCCGTTTGCAAAATTTTATAACAAACTTATGAAAAAAAAATTTTTTTCAACATTTTCGGCCTTTTTACATTTATTCAGCAAAACAATTAAAAACACAGTGCTGATTAAATACCAATCAAAAGAAATCTCTATTTGTGTGAAAAAACTGATAAAAATGTCATATGGGTACAGTGTTGCATGACCGCACAATTGTCATTCAAAGTGTGAAAGCTGAAAATTGGCCTGGGCAGGAAGGGTGTAAAAGTGACCAGTAGGCAAGTGGTTAATCATAGAAGCCTTTGGGGGGCATTTGAACAGTGCTATTTTTTTTTTTTTTAGACTGCAGAAATATTACAGAAGACTGTTAAAGAGTACAGACATACCAGAGGAGATGGTCAGAGACTATGAGCATGCTACAAGTGTGAAAGGAGAAAGGGAACATGCTGCTGTAGAGAGTTATGCCGCGTACACACAACCGTTTTTTCCGTCAGAATAAACTCTGGCAGTCTTTCCGACAGAGTTCTGCTGAAACGGACTTGCCTGCACACGATCACACCAAGTCCGTTCATTTAGAACGCGGTGACGTACGACGGGACTAGAAAAAGAAAGTTCAATAGCCAGTAGCCAATAGCTGCCCATGCGTCGTTTTTGGTCCGTCAGAATAGCATATAGATGAACGGTTTTCCAGATAGGAATTGATTTCGTCGGAAAGATTTAAAACATGTTCTATTTCTAGGTCTGTCAGAATTTTTGAAAAAAAAGTCTGATGAAGCCCATACATGATCAGAATATCTGATGAAATGATTCTGTCGGACCTTTTCTACCAGAAAGTCCAGTCATGTGTAAGCAACATTAGCGACTGGGACCATGTTATACAAGACTGCTGGAGATATCTTTCATTACAACTACTTTACAAATTAATTCCCCCTCTCCCACTACTGTTTGTTTGTTAAATTGGTCTAAACTGGACAAATGCACTTATGTATAAAATTTGCATACTATACTCTTTAAAACCACAGTAGCACTTGCTGTCTTAGATGATTGCTAGTGACTTCACTGCACATGACAAGCAGTCATTGAGAAAATAAAGCACACTAAAACCTGTTATTACGCTGAGGAATTTATACATTAAATATTTTTTATGCTGTAACATCATACGTGTTGACAATAAACAGGTTATTTTCAGAGAATGTTTATGTAAATTTTTGAAATACTTTACACATTTTTATATATTAACAGTAATATAAGTGGAATATGGTAAGTATTAGAGCTTATTCCTCAAGGCTTAGCAGTTAACCCTTGCAATTATAGAGGTTGGGTACTGCAAGGATATTAACAAAACAAAAAAAAGATATTGGGGTCCAGCTTAAAGCTGGCCATAGACCTTTGGTTGCTTTTTTGTTCACCCAGCCAACATTTGACTTCTGTTGAGCAGGAAAAAAATTGATCAAAATTAGGCCACTGCCTGCTGAACTGGTCAAATTCCAATCAGTGTATGGTCATGTCAATGCTTTAGTCATGTCACTACTGTGCTGCTCAGTGTTCCATTTGCTGGAGAGAAAGCATTACCTAAGTATTTGCAGTGGAAGGATCTCAAGGATCTCACTCCTATGCTACATTTATTCTGTCTATCTGCATTTTCTAAAGTTTTCTTGCTGCTTTTTGATCATCCGACACTAGTCATTAGGGGTAACACTGACACAAGAAAGCAAAGCCCTGACTTTACCAAGCCACCTCCACACAGTGCAGAACAAGGCATGATAAGTCAGTAATGGAGTAAAGGTCGGCTGCAGGATGATCACAGGCAATACTGTTGACTAGTCATTTGCCTTTTTTTGAGGTACAGCTTCAGGTCCTCCTTAAAGCATAACTAAAGGCCACACATTGTTTTGTTTTAAATAGAGTGGAGAGGGATTAGAACCCCTGTCAGTTTTCATTGCTATCTGTGCCCCCATTAAGGAGAGTCACCCTCTCTATTTGTCCTACCATTATCATTGAAAGTGAAAGTAAAATAAATGACCCAAGTTTTGGGTTTGCCCCCAAAAAAGTATTAGATGGGAAATCTTCCATTGGGGACACAAGTTATGTGGACCTGGGGGTCCCCAAGGAATTCCCTTAATTTGCAGGGATTTACTCTCACTTGAAAACCTATGGCAGCCACGCAGCATTTTTTTAAAAGATCAGCAGTGGCAGCCTTTATTATGAATAGGTGTTTTATTTATAAATTACTACAGTAACAAGCTGAAATAAAAGTTAGTACGGAATTTAGAGGTGTGGAAAGAAAAGTTCTGAGTTCAACTAAAAGAAAATGCATTAAACATATTCCTGCAATCTGAGAAACTTGAAAATGGAATTTGAAATCACTTACGCTAGCTGTTAGTATCTGCTAATTCTCACAGTATTGTGATATTACTATAATTAACACTTAGAGGTTTCAGTCTGCTAAGGCTAAAATTAGGATGCAGAATATACAGGGAATTAAAATGAAAAAATTATCTCTGAAATGTCCATAAAATATAATCCCAGTGCAATTTCAGAAAACCAAAAAAAATTAAAAATATATAACCATTCATGTGAAAATATCTGTACAGTTTATTGTGTTGGAATGGCTTTCCTAGCAAGTGAGGACTCATTTAAATTGAACATGTAGTATGTTGGCACTCCTTTATGTGAGCTAGTCAAAAAAGTCCACAATGCAAGAGGATCTGTCCATGCAATGACTATGCAATAAAAGGTGACCACAGTACAGCTTCCTCTTCCAACTAGCAGCTTTCAGATCTGCCCCATGTGTCCTTTGCTTTTAGCATAGCGAGGCCAAGCAAAACATTGTGTTATAGGTGATTAACCATAAAAAAGGTATACAAAAAAGTACTGTATGTGTTAATCTGTATGGTAGCAATTTTGCTATTTTAAGGTAAGTTTTTTTATTATATTAAAATTAAACTAAACTGCCCGACCAAATAAAAACTTTTGGGCCCCTGGGGGGGTATTTGCCATAATGTGCTAGTATGTACTGCACATTAGAACTTCATGGCAGAGTTACCTAGTAGACATATGCACTACCAAAAAAATAGTTTAGATTCGTTTTCTTTTCATTCGTTTTTTGGGTTTCTTTTTTTTCGGATCATTCGTTTTGATTGGCATTCGTTACTTTGGATAATTTGTAACTTCAGATGCATTCATATTTGTTCCATTACATTCATTTAGATGTGGTATTCATTACTTTGGATAACTTTGGATGCAGGCATATACACTCTCACAAAAGTGGGTACACCCCTCACATGGAATACTGGAACCATGTCCTTGGTGGTCTGATGAGACCAAGATAAACTTATTTGGTTCAGATGGTGTCAAGCGTGTGTGGCAGCAACCGCGTGAGGAGTACAAAGACAAGTGTGTCTTGCATACAGTCAAGCATGGTGGTTCGAGTGTCATGGTCTGGGGCTCCATGAGTGCTGCCGGAACTGGGGAGCAACAGTTAATTGAGGGAACTATGAATGCCAACATGTACTGAAGCAGAGCATGATTCCATCCCTTCGGAGACTGGGCCGCAATTAAGTATTCCAACATGATACCGAACCCAAGCACTCCTCCGAGATGACCACTGCCTTGCTAAAGAAGCTGAGGGTAAAGGTGATGGACTGGCCAAGCATGTCTTCAGACCTAAATCCTATTGAGGATTTGTGGGGCATCCTCAAGTGCAAGGTCTCTAACAGCTCCGTAAAGTCATCGTGGAGGAGTAGAAGAGGACTCCAGTGGCAACCTGTGAAGCTCTGAGGAACTCCATGCCCAAGAAGGTTAAGGCAGTGCTGGAAAATAATTGTGGCCACACAAAATATTGACACTTTGGGCCCAATTTGGACATTATCACTTAGGGCTGTACTCACTTTTGTTGCCAGCGGCTTAGACATTAATGGCTGTGTATTGAGTTATTTTGGGGGGAAAGCAAATTGACACTGTTATACAAGCTGTACACTCACTACTTTACATTGTAGCAAAGTGCCATTTCTTCAGTGTTGTCACATGAAAAAATATCATAAAACATTTATAATAATAAGAGTGGTGTACTTACTTTTGTGAGATACTGTATATGTGGCAGCCCAGAAGTAAGGCCTCTGCCTTGCAGCCACATATATAGGCAAGGGTTGAGGTATACAGTAGGCACAGAAAATCTGTCTAATCTGCCTTGCCTATACTGGCATGGGCTCGTCAGGCACCAACTGTCAAAGTTCATCCGCCCTTGGTAAGTGACAGGCAAGTACAAATTTGGGCTCTCACCTATTTAGCTTTGAGGATGATCCAAATGTGCTATAAAGCTGAGAGCAATATTAGTCTGCAAACATTCCAAATGTAATTGAGGCTAGACTGCTGTATTGTTAAAAGTTCTTGTAAGCAGCCAGAGCACTACCACACCTTTGTAAAAGCAAAATGGCATAAATTGTGGTAGCTTAGATTACAAAATAAGACCTACAAGTTGCCAGACATGGACCAGCAAAATCCACAACAAACTTTAGTATATGAGGACTAATTCACTTATTCCTAGGCATAGTGATTTTCTAGCACTGGAAAATCTATAGCAGAATGATTCATAATTTCCTTTACCTAGGAGAAACTAACAGAAAATGTGTAAGGCGAGAAGGCTTAGTGTGTATGGTAAGCAATCAGACGAAGGAAATGTTTTGTATCAACTGGGAAATATATTCCTTTGTGACAAACTTTAAAACTTTTGCAGTTCTGGTGGCTTCAGGCAATAAAATAACACGTCTCCAAAGAATATAACAACATCACTCTACTCTTACTAACACAGACTGAATTCAGATTCTTGGCAAAAACTAGTGAAAAAGCCATAGTGAGGAAATGCAATTAGGTTACATTTATAAAAGTAGCTAAATTCACCCTGTTCGTGATCTGCCTAAGAAGTGTATAGCTGATTGTCAGTGTTCTTGAGTTCTGCATTCATCTTTACTTGTGCGTTCAGTTCCCACGGTCAAAACCCTTGGGAAAGTTCTTGAATAAGTTCATGAATAATTTTGGCCATATACTGGGTATTACTTGGAGCTTTATGATGAAGATTACAAATGTGAATAATTAGAATTAAATATTACTGAGCTAAAAAAAATTTGGAAGATTGAAAAATCATTTAACATTTTTTGTATGTAGAAAGTTACCTAACTAATCATTTCTGTGTGTTGTCAGAACTGCGGCCTTTTTTTTTCTTTATACATAAATGTATGTTTTCCACCTACCGACTATGTTTTTCTTAAACACCACACTACTAACACCAAATCAGACTATTTCCAAATTTTACAGCATGTAAGTCTTGAAAAATGTGGTAAAATAGAATAAATTAATTTTCTCTACTGTACTGATGGCACATTCATTACACACAATTTCATAATCTTGGCATGTGCTGCTCTGACATCAGGTAATAACACACCCTTGTTGCATGAATGTGAATGAAATGGGTGAAAGATGTCTTCAACTTCTGTTCTCCACCTGTATACAACTCCTCAGACACAATTCACCCTTTTCAGGGTTTAACCACTTGCTGACCCTGCTATAGCCAAATGACGGCTACAGTGTGGCCGGCCAGTTCTGGGAGGCCGTCCAGACACTGCTGATCACAGACTGAGGTAAAGAGCCAATCAGCGGCTCTTTACCATGTGATCAGCTGTGTTCAATCACAGCTGATTAGAATGTAAACAGAAGCTGACAGCGTCAGGAGAGGAGAAGAGGGCCAATAACCAGCTTGTGTAAAAGGGACATGTGCACTGATAATTAGTGTCCTGATTATCAGTGCAGTCCCAACAATTCCCACCAGTGCTGCTAATCTGTGTCCACCAGTGCTGTCAATCAGTGCCCACCAGTGCTGCCAATCAGTGTCACTTATCAGTGCCTCCTCATCATTATCACCAATCAGTGCCCATCAGGACCACTTATCACTGCCCATCAGTGTTGCCTATCAGTGCCTTTTCATCAGTGCCCTGTCATCAGTGCCCATCAGTGCCGCCTCATTAGTGCCCATCAGTGCAGCCTATCAGTGCTGCCTATCAGTGCCTCCTCATCAGTGCTTATCAGTGCAGCCTATCAGTGCCCATCAGTGCCGCCTCATCATTGCCCATCAGTGCAGCCTATCAGTGCCCATCAGTGCAGCCTATCAGTGCCCATCAGTGTAGCCTCATCAGCGCACATTAGTAAAGGAGAAAAATTACCCGTTTGCAAAATTTTATAACAAACTTATGAAAAAAAAAAATTTTTCAACATTTTTGGCCTTTTTACATTTATTCAGCAAAACAATTAAAAACACAGTGCTGATTAAATACCAATCAAAAGAAATCTCTATTTGTGTGAAAAAACTGATAAAAATTTCATATGGGTACAGTGTTGCATGACCGCACAATTGTCATTCAAAGTGTGAAAGCTGAAAATTGGCCTGGGCAGGAAGGGTGTAAAAGTGACCAGTAGGCAAGTGGTTAATCATAGAAGCCTTTGGGGGGTATTTGAACAGTGCGATTTTTTTTTTTTTTAGACTGCAGAAATATTACAGAAGACTGTTAAAGAGTACAGACATACCAGAGGAGATGGTCAGAGACTATAAACATGCTACAAGTGTGAAAGGAGAAAGGGAACATGCTGCTGTAGAGAGTTATGCCGCGTACACACAACCGTTTTTTCCGTCAGAATAAACTCTGGCAGTCTTTCCGACGGAGTTCTGCTGAAACGGACTTGCCTGCACACGATCACACCAAGTCCGTTCATTTAGAACGCGGTGACGTACGACGGGACTAGAAAAAGAAAGTTCAATAGCCAGTAGCCAATAGCTGCCCATGCGTCGTTTTTGGTCCGTCAGAATAGCATATAGATGAACGGTTTTCCAGATAGGAATTGATTTCGTCGGAAAGATTTAAAACATGTTCTATTTCTAGGTCTGTCAGAATTTTTGAAAAAAAAGTCTGATGAAGCCCATACATGATCAGAATATCTGATGAAATGATTCTGTCGGACCTTTTCTACCAGAAAGTCCAGTCATGTGTAAGCAACATTAGCGACTGGGACCATGTTATACAAGACTGCTGGAGATATCTTTCATTACAACTACTTTACAAATTAATTCCCCCTCTCCCACTACTGTTTGTTTGTTAAATTGGTCTAAACTGGACAAATGCACTTATGTATAAAATTTGCATACTATACTCTTTAAAACCACAGTAGCACTTGCTGTCTTAGATGATTGCTAGTGACTTCACTGCACATGACAAGCAGTCATTGAGAAAATAAAGCACACTAAAACCTGTTATTACGCTGAGGAATTTATACATTAAATATTTTTTATGCTGTAACATCATACGTGTTGACAATAAACAGGTTATTTTCAGAGAATGTTTATGTAAATTTTTGAAATACTTTACACATTTTTATATATTAACAGTAATATAAGTGGAATATGGTAAGTATTAGAGCTTATTCCTCAAGGCTTAGCAGTTAACCCTTGCAATTATAGAGGTTGGGTACTGCAAGGATATTAACAAAACAAAAAAAAGATATTGGGGTCCAGCTTAAAGCTGGCCATAGACCTTTGGTTTCTTTTTTGTTCACCCAGCCAACATTTGACTTCTGTTGAGCAGGAAAAAAATTGATCAAAATTAGGCCACTGCCTGCTGAACTGGTCAAATTCCAATCAGTGTATGGTCATGTCAATGCTTTAGTCATGTCACTACTGTGCTGCTCAGTGTTCCATTTGCTGGAGAGAAAGCATTACCTAAGTATTTGCAGTGGAAGGATCTCAAGGATCTCACTCCTATGCTACATTTATTCTGTCTATCTGCATTTTCTAAAGTTTTCTTGCTGCTTTTTGATCATCCGACACTAGTCATTAGGGGTAACACTGACACAAGAAAGCAAAGCCCTGACTTTACCAAGCCACCTCCACACAGTGCAGAACAAGGCATGATAAGTCAGTAATGGAGTAAAGGTCGGCTGCAGGATGATCACAGGCAATACTGTTGACTAGTCATTTGCCTTTTTTTGAGGTACAGCTTCAGGTCCTCCTTAAAGCATAACTAAAGGCCACACATTGTTTTGTTTTAAATAGAGTGGAGAGGGATTAGAACCCCTGTCAGTTTTCATTGCTATCTGTGCCCCCATTAAGGAGAGTCACCCTCTCTATTTGTCCTACCATTATCATTGAAAGTGAAAGTAAAATAAATGACCCAAGTTTTGGGTTTGCCCCCAAAAAAGTATTAGATGGGAAATCTTCCATTGGGGACACAAGTTATGTGGACCTGGGGGTCCCCAAGGAATTCCCTTAATTTGCAGGGATTTACTCTCACTTGAAAACCTATGGCAGCCACGCAGCATTTTTTTAAAAGATCAGCAGTGGCAGCCTTTATTATGAATAGGTGTTTTATTTATAAATTACTACAGTAACAAGCTGAAATAAAAGTTAGTACGGAATTTAGAGGTGTGGAAAGAAAAGTTCTGAGCTCAACTAAAAGAAAATGCATTAAACATATTCCTGCAATCTGAGAAACTTGAAAATGGAATTTGAAATCACTTACGCTAGCTGTTAGTATCTGCTAATTCTCACAGTATTGTGATATTACTATAATTAACACTTAGAGGTTTCAGTCTGCTAAGGCTAAAATTAGGATGCAGAATATACAGGGAATTAAAATGAAAAAATTATCTCTGAAATGTCCATAAAATATAATCCCAGTGCAATTTCAGAAAACCAAAAAAAATTAAAAATATATAACCATTCATGTGAAAATATCTGTACAGTTTATTGTGTTGGAATGGCTTTCCTAGCAAGTGAGGACTCATTTAAATTGAACATGTAGTATGTTGGCACTCCTTTATGTGAGCTAGTCAAAAAAGTCCACAATGCAAGAGGATCTGTCCATGCAATGACTATGCAATAAAAGGTGACCACAGTACAGCTTCCTCTTCCAACTAGCAGCTTTCAGATCTGCCCCATGTGTCCTTTGCTTTTAGCATAGCGAGGCCAAGCAAAACATTGTGTTATAGGTGATTAACAATAAAAAAGGTATACAAAAAAGTACTGTATGTGTTAATCTGTATGGTAGCAATTTTGCTATTTTAAGGTAAGTTTTTTTATTATATTAAAATTAAACTAAACTGCCCGACCAAATAAAAACTTTTGGGCCCCTGGGGGGGGTATTTGCCATAATGTGCTAGTATGTACTGCACATTAGAACTTCATGGCAGAGTTACCTAGTAGACATATGCACTACCAAAAAAATAGTTTAGATTCGTTTTCTTTTCATTCGTTTTTTGGGTTTCTTTTTTTTCGGATCATTCGTTTTGATTGGCATTCGTTACTTTGGATAATTTGTAACTTCAGATGCATTCATATTTGTTCCATTACATTCATTTAGATGTGGTATTCATTACTTTGGATAACTTTGGATGCAGGCATATACACTCTCACAAAAGTGGGTACACCCCTCACATGGAATACTGGAACCATGTCCTTGGTGGTCTGATGAGACCAAGATAAACTTATTTGGTTCAGATGGTGTCAAGCGTGTGTGGCAGCAACCGCGTGAGGAGTACAAAGACAAGTGTGTCTTGCATATAGTCAAGCATGGTGGTTCGAGTGTCATGGTCTGGGGCTCCATGAGTGCTGCCGGAACTGGGGAGCAACAGTTAATTGAGGGAACTATGAATGCCAACATGTACTGAAGCAGAGCATGATTCCATCCCTTCGGAGACTGGGCCGCAATTAAGTATTCCAACATGATACCGAACCCAAGCACTCCTCCGAGATGGCCACTGCCTTGCTAAAGAAGCTGAGGGTAAAGGTGATGGACTGGCCAAGCATGTCTTCAGACCTAAATCCTATTGAGGATTTGTGGGGCATCCTCAAGTGCAAGGTCTCTAACAGCTCCGTAAAGTCATCGTGGAGGAGTAGAAGAGGACTCCAGTGGCAACCTGTGAAGCTCTGAGGAACTCCATGCCCAAGAAGGTTAAGGCAGTGCTGGAAAATAATTGTGGCCACACAAAATATTGACACTTTGGGCCCAATTTGGACATTATCACTTAGGGCTGTACTCACTTTTGTTGCCAGCGGCTTAGACATTAATGACTGTGTATTGAGTTATTTTGGGGGGAAAGCAAATTGACACTGTTATACAAGCTGTACACTCACTACTTTACATTGTAGCAAAGTGCCATTTCTTCAGTGTTGTCACATGAAAAGATATCATAAAACATTTATAATAATAAGAGTGGTGTACTTACTTTTGTGAGATACTGTATATGTGGCAGCCCAGAAGTAAGGCCTCTGCCTTGCAGCCACATATATAGGCAAGGGTTGAGGTATACAGTAGGCACAGAAAATCTGTCTAATCTGCCTTGCCTATACTGGCATGGGCTCGCCAGGCACCAACTGTCAAAGTTCATCCGCCCTTGGTAAGTGACAGGCAAGTACAAATTTGGGCTCTCACCTATTTAGCTTTGAGGATGATCCAAATGTGCTATAAAGCTGAGAGCAATATTAGTCTGCAAACATTCCAAATGTAATTGAGGCTAGACTGCTGTATTGTTAAAAGTTCTTGTAAGCAGCCAGAGCACTACCACACCTTTGTAAAAGCAAAATGGCATAAATTGTGGTAGCTTAGATTACAAAATAAGACCTACAAGTTGCCAGACATGGACCAGCAAAATCCACAACAAACTTTAGTATATGAGGACTAATTCACTTATTCCTAGGCATAGTGATTTTCTAGCACTGGAAAATCTATAGCAGAATGATTCATAATTTCCTTTACCTAGGAGAAACTAACAGAAAATGTGTAAGGCGAGAAGGCTTAGTGTGTATGGTAAGCAATCAGACGAAGGAAATGTTTTGTATCAACTGGGAAATATATTCCTTTGTGACAAACTTTAAAACTTTTGCAGTTCTGGTGGCTTCAGGCAATAAAATAACACGTCTCCAAAGAATATAACAACATCACTCTACTCTTACTAACACAGACTGAATTCAGATTCTTGGCAAAAACTAGTGAAAAAGCCATAGTGAGGAAATGCAATTAGGTTACATTTATAAAAGTAGCTAAATTCACCCTGTTCGTGATCTGCCTAAGAAGTGTATAGCTGATTGTCAGTGTTCTTGAGTTCTGCATTCATCTTTACTTGTGCGTTCAGTTCCCACGGTCAAAACCCTTGGGAAAGTTCTTGAATAAGTTCATGAATAATTTTGGCCATATACTGGGTATTACTTGGAGCTTTATGATGAAGATTACAAATGTGAATAATTAGAATTAAATATTACTGAGCTAAAAAAAATTTGGAAGATTGAAAAATCATTTAACATTTTTTGTATGTAGAAAGTTACCTAACTAATCATTTCTGTGTGTTGTCAGAACTGCGGCCTTTTTTTTCTTTATACATAAATGTATGTTTTCCACCTACCGACTATGTTTTTCTTAAACACCACACTACTAACACCAAATCAGACTATTTCCAAATTTTACAGCATGTAAGTCTTGAAAAATGTGGTAAAATAGAATAAATTAATTTTCTCTACTGTACTGATGGCACATTCATTACACACAATTTCATAATCTTGGCATGTGCTGCTCTGACATCAGGTAATAACACACCCTTGTTGCATGAATGTGAATGAAATGGGTGAAAGATGTCTTCAACTTCTGTTCTCCACCTGTATACAACTCCTCAGACACAATTCACCCTTTTCAGGGTTTAACCACTTGCTGACCCTGCTATAGCCAAATGACGGCTACAGTGTGGCCGGCCAGTTCTGGGAGGCCGTCCAGACACTGCTGATCACAGACTGAGGTAAAGAGCCAATCAGCGGCTCTTTACCATGTGATCAGCTGTGTTCAATCACAGCTGATTAGAATGTAAACAGAAGCTGACAGCGTCAGGAGAGGAGAAGAGGGCCAATAACCAGCTTGTGTAAAAGGGACATGTGCACTGATAATTAGTGTCCTGATTATCAGTGCAGTCCCAACAATTCCCACCAGTGCTGCCAATCCGTGTCCACCAGTGCTGTCAATCAGTGCCCACCAGTGCTGCCAATCAGTGTCACTTATCAGTGCCTCCTCATCATTATCACCAATCAGTGCCCATCAGGACCACTTATCACTGCCCATCAGTGTTGCCTATCAGTGCCTTTTCATCAGTGCCCTTTCATCAGTGCCCATCAGTGCCGCCTCATTAGTGCCCATCAGTGCAGCCTATCAGTGCTGCCTATCAGTGCCTCCTCATCAGTGCTTATCAGTGCAGCCTATCAGTGCCCATCAGTGCCGCCTCATCATTGCCCATCAGTGCAGCCTATCAGTGCCCATCAGTGCAGCCTATCAGTGCCCATCAGTGTAGCCTCATCAGCGCACATTAGTAAAGGAGAAAAATTACCCGTTTGCAAAATTTTATAACAAACTTATGAAAAAAAAAATTTTTTCAACATTTTTGGCCTTTTTACATTTATTCAGCAAAACAATTAAAAACACAGTGCTGATTAAATACCAATCAAAAGAAATCTCTATTTGTGTGAAAAAACTGATAAAAATTTCATATGGGTACAGTGTTGCATGACCGCACAATTGTCATTCAAAGTGTGAAAGCTGAAAATTGGCCTGGGCAGGAAGGGTGTAAAAGTGACCAGTAGGCAAGTGGTTAATCATAGAAGCCTTTGGGGGGCATTTGAACAGTGCGATTTTTTTTTTTTTTAGACTGCAGAAATATTACAGAAGACTGTTAAAGAGTACAGACATACCAGAGGAGATGGTCAGAGACTATGAGCATGCTACAAGTGTGAAAGGAGAAAGGGAACATGCTGCTGTAGAGAGTTATGCCGCGTACACACAACCGTTTTTTCCGCCAGAATAAACTCTGGCAGTCTTTCCGACGGAGTTCTGCTGAAACGGACTTGCCTGCACACGATCACACCAAGTCCGTTCATTTAGAACGCGGTGACGTACGACGGGACTAGAAAAAGAAAGTTCAATAGCCAGTAGCCAATAGCTGCCCATGCGTCGTTTTTGGTCCGTCAGAATAGCATATAGATGAACGGTTTTCCAGATAGGAATTGATTTCGTCGGAAAGATTTAAAACATGTTCTATTTCTAGGTCTGTCAGAATTTTTGAAAAAAAAGTCTGATGAAGCCCATACATGATCAGAATATCTGATGAAATGATTCTGTCGGACCTTTTCTACCAGAAAGTCCAGTCATGTGTAAGCAACATTAGCGACTGGGACCATGTTATACAAGACTGCTGGAGATATCTTTCATTACAACTACTTTACAAATTAATTCCCCATCTCCCACTACTGTTTGTTTGTTAAATTGGTCTAAACTGGACAAATGCACTTATGTATAAAATTTGCATACTATACTCTTTAAAACCACAGTAGCACTTGCTGTCTTAGATGATTGCTAGTGACTTCACTGCACATGACAAGCAGTCATTGAGAAAATAAAGCACACTAAAACCTGTTATTATGCTGAGGAATTTATACATTAAATATTTTTTATGCTGTAACATCATACGTGTTGACAATAAACAGGTTATTTTCAGAGAATGTTTATGTAAATTTTTGAAATACTTTACACATTTTTATATATTAACAGTAATATAAGTGGAATATGGTAAGTATTAGAGCTTATTCCTCAAGGCTTAGCAGTTAACCCTTGCAATTATAGAGGTTGGGTACTGCAAGGATATTAACAAAACAAAAAAAAGATATTGGGGTCCAGCTTAAAGCTGGCCATAGACCTTTGGTTTCTTTTTTGTTCACCCAGCCAACATTTGACTTCTGTTGAGCAGGAAAAAAATTGATCAAAATTAGGCCACTGCCTGCTGAACTGGTCAAATTCCAATCAGTGTATGGTCATGTCAATGCTTTAGTCATGTCACTACTGTGCTGCTCAGTGTTCCATTTGCTGGAGAGAAAGCATTACCTAAGTATTTGCAGTGGAAGGATCTCAAGGATCTCACTCCTATGCTACATTTATTCTGTCTATCTGCATTTTCTAAAGTTTTCTTGCTGCTTTTTGATCATCCGACACTAGTCATTAGGGGTAACACTGACACAAGAAAGCAAAGCCCTGACTTTACCAAGCCACCTCCACACAGTGCAGAACAAGGCATGATAAGTCAGTAATGGAGTAAAGGTCGGCTGCAGGATGATCACAGGCAATACTGTTGACTAGTCATTTGCCTTTTTTTGAGGTACAGCTTCAGGTCCTCCTTAAAGCATAACTAAAGGCCACACATTGTTTTGTTTTGAATAGAGTGGAGAGGGATTAGAACCCCTGTCAGTTTTCATTGCTATCTGTGCCCCCATTAAGGAGAGTCACCCTCTCTATTTGTCCTACCATTATCATTGAAAGTGGAAGTAAAATAAATTACCCAAGTTTTGGGTTTGCCCCCAAAAAAGTATTAGATGGGAAATCTTCCATTGGGGACACAAGTTATGTGGACCTGGGGGTCCCCAAGGAATTCCCTTAATTTGCAGGGATTTACTCTCACTTGAAAACCTATGGCAGCCACGCAGCATTTTTTTAAAAGATCAGCAGTGGCAGCCTTTATTATGAATAGGTGTTTTATTTATAAATTACTACAGTAACAAGCTGAAATAAAAGTTAGTACGGAATTTAGAGGTGTGGAAAGAAAAGTTCTGAGTTCAACTAAAAGAAAATGCATTAAACATATTCCTGCAATCTGAGAAACTTGAAAATGGAATTTGAAATCACTTACGCTAGCTGTTAGTATCTGCTAATTCTCACAGTATTGTGATATTACTATAATTAACACTTAGAGGTTTCACTCTGCTAAGGCTAAAATTAGGATGCAGAATATACAGGGAATTAAAATGAAAAAATTATCTCTGAAATGTCCATAAAATATAATCCCAGTGCAATTTCAGAAAACCAAAAATCTGTACAGTTTATTGTGTTGGAATGGCTTTCCTAGCAAGTGAGGACTCATTTAAATTGAACATGTAGTATGTCGGCACTCCTTTATGTGAGCTAATCAAAAAAGTCCACAATGCAAGAGGATCTGTCCATGCAATGACTATGCAATAAAAGGTGACCACAGTACAGTTTCCTCTTCCAACTAGCAGCTTTCAGATCTGCCCCATGTGTCCTTTGCTTTTAGCATAGCGAGGCCGAGCAAAACATTGTGTTATAGGTGATTAACAATAAAAAAGGTATACAAAAAAGTACTGTATGTGTTAATCTGTATGGTAGCAATTTTGCTATTTTAAGGTAAGTTTTTTTATTATATTAAAATTAAACTAAACTGCCCGACCAAATAAAAACTTTTGGGCCCCTGGGGGGGTATTTGCCATAATGTGCTAGTATGTACTGCACATTAGAACTTCATGGCAGAGTTACCTAGTAGACATATGCACTACCAAAAAAATAGTTTAGATTCGTTTTCTTTTCATTCGTTTTTTGGGTTTCTTTTTTTTCGGATCATTCGTTTTGATTGGCATTCGTTACTTTGGATAATTTGTAACTTCAGATGCATTCATATTTGTTCCATTACATTCATTTAGATGTGGTATTCATTACTTTGGATAACTTTGGATGCATTAATATTCGTTTTGTTTGCTAACAGTTACTTTAGCAAAATTTGAAAGGAAATTCCAATAAAAATGTAAATTTAATCTATCCCAAATTAGCTGCTGTGGTGCAGACACCTGAATAGAAGAATGAATTACTTCAGCTATTTTACCTACAGTTTAATAATTTATAATACTAAATAATAATAAATTATATTAATAATAATAATTAATTGGTTAATAATGTAATTACATTTAATTATAATAGAAAATATGGAAAAGGATATTGTCTGAATGTAATCGATACGTTAAACTCATAGGTTGAATCCTTTTTCGTTCTTTCGGATTTTTGTATTTTCGGATTTTCGTTTTTTCGGATTTTTGTTCTTTCGGACAATTCATTTTTGTATGCATCCATAAAAAGAGTCTTTCGTTCATTTGGATGCTTCCAACTGTTGCCTTATGAGGAGTTTATGAGTAATCTCCATTAGCAACTGGGAATATTTGTATGATAGATGTATATATTAGGATAAGAAATAAAGAAGGTTTATAATAATTTTAGCTTAACCTGCCCAGATGATTTGATTTACAGGAACAGACGTCTGGTCAGCGTGTATAATTCAATTAACAATACCTTTGTCTCACAGGTATGCTAAGTGTGGGTGTGAGGGAGATGTCCTGCTGTTTACCTAATGTAATAATCAAAACCCACGAACAGATACCATTTGGGTGTGTAGTCGGTACGGAGCCGAATTCATTTGCTAGATAAAGGCTTGTGTATTCTTCCGTGCTAATCAACCATTTATCCATTTCAAAGGGTGGTTGATATGCTTAAAATATTTCTTTGATCTGTTCAGGAATGGACAATTTACCCCGTCTGGGACTATGCCTAGTTAAGTGTCCTATTCAAGAGCAAACTTCCTCTTTAATTAAGTGGGCTTCAGACTAATTATCACTAACCAATTAAACCCAAAAGAGGAGGTGCTATTGAGGGGAGGAGAGGGCTAACCAATCAGGGTGATCCTAGGCAAGTCAATGAGAAATGGCCCTTCTTAAGGGGACCCCAAACCTAGGATAATGGCAGATGAGACTGACCAGAGAGTAGGTAAATTATCAGATCATCTCCCAGCACTTACAAGGTATACCGAATTGTCATATGTCCTGTTTTGTATTGTAATGAATGTATTGTACTCTTGTTGTATTTTAAACTAATATTTTACTCCCTCACTTAGACTATAGATATTTTCTGTGTATTAGATAAACCTGTAACGTACTCTAATAAATGGTGTTATGTTAAACCTTCCTTTCCTTTGTCAATAAGAATTCTCTTTTCAACCCATATCATATCTTCTGATTAATAAATCAGAAATATAGATTTTGAAGGTTAACAGTGGCGACCACGAAGTTGAGTACAGGACTGAAAGTATTTAATATAATACCACAATTTGTTTATTAGAGATTAAGCTTATTAAGGGAATTTAAGCTGAGTCCGCTTATTCAAGCTATCTAGATAAAAAGGTTATTAGGGGGAATTTAAGCTGAGTCAGCTTATCCAATCTATAGAGGGAAAAATATAGGTAAATGTTTTTTTTTTATTATATGTTTTTATTATTAAGTGAGTATTAGATTAACTCTAAGGAGATAATATACACCACAAGTTATTATTATTGTTTTTTTTATGTTTTGGATTTTTTTTTTTATTTTTTTTTTTTTTATTATTAATTTTTTTTTTTTTTTTCATTAATATCCCAAAATTATAATTGAAAAAGTTCTTTGGATGTACCCTTATATACCGGTCGATGTAAGGGGGAGGAAGTAACTTTGCGGGAAAAGTGTTATTAATTTTTTTTATTATTGCATTCTTTGGTGCTCACCAAGCTTCATTGCTGTCTCTAACAATTGCTTGAGAGTCCTGCATGGTGAGTACATTTATTTTATTGAAAAGACGCCAATTGAGTGTGGTCTTGGTTTTGTTGAAAAGGTTCAACAAATGTTTGTTTTAATTTAAATGGTCTATCCACTAAATGCATAACATAGCTTTAAGAAAGTAGTTTGTTTGTTTTTACAGTGGAATTTTACAATCAGTAATATTCTCATTGTTGTCAGTTAAAGTACAGAGCTGTGGAAGTATTGTTGCTGAATACTGAAGATAATCTTTGAGAAAGATTATTAGTAGTGTATTAGTGTGAAATAAGGTGCACTGAGCATAGTATAATAGACCTTCCAAAAGTTTTTGTTGTTGGTTTTTTTTTTTTGTATTACTGAATTGAGTTACAAATACTAGTGTAAACACGGCTGCGTTTACCTTACTATTGTCAGCATATAGATCCATGGGGGCTTACAGTACACATTCTCAAAGCTCTTGGTTCTATTGTCCCCTGGGTCAATTGTTGTATTGAAGGCTCAATGTTATGGTGAGCATAATTAGTGTTCCCCCACTAATATAAAAGAGGGTTTTATTGTGAGCTGAAATATTGTTTTATTTTTACTGTATTTTCTGCATTTTTATTTGAGTCTGTTTATGTTTTTTTTTATTTTTTATTATTTTTAAGGTGTTTTCCTTCCCTCCTTCTATACGGTAATCTCAAAGTGGCTGTATAGTACAGGGGAAGTTAACATAATTTAGCTTACAAATTTTGCATTGTATCGATTGGTAATGGCTGCCATGTCCGGTCTAGAAAGTTTTGTAGCAACGTATACTCGTAAACATAAGAACAATGAATTTGCCTGTGATGCCAAGTTAAAAGCATCTCCTTGGACTTATGTCCAGGAGTTATTTGAGAAACAAGCTAAAACAACCAAAAAAAATCAGCATAAAAGTCTAGCCTTAGCAGGCATGTATGCAGCTTGCATGGCTATGAATACTAAAATGCAGAAATTAGAAGATATAGTCTATAATAAAAATATTACAATTTCTGAGAAGGAAAAAGAGAATACAGCTTTACAGAACCAGGTACAAACATTAACTACCCTTAATCAATTAGTTAATGCCTCACAGGAGGAAAATGTTAAAAGTGTAAATTTGGCCCAGAAAGAAGTGGTACAATATAAAAGCATGCTAACTAAAGTTGAGACTGAGCTGGACCACATAACTACTGCATACAAAGTAGTCCAAAATCAGTTACATGAAGCTAAGAAAGGAACATTTATAGATCACACACACTGCACGCAAAACGAGTCACAGTTGCTACAAACAATTTCTATCCTTAAAGGACAGGCGGCTGTGGCCAACAGATGCGAACAAGGTAATGCTACGGCACCTACTTGTGCCTATGAAATTAGGGACACAGAGGAATATGAAGAGTATTGGGGAGAGGAAGATATGGGTTCCGATTCCACATTTCCTGTGGCGATGGGAGAAATCGCAGAGCCACAGGAAAATCGAGAATGCACCATTGTCATAGACCCACCAGACAACGGGGACCAGCTATCTACAAATGAGGAGCATGACAAGTTCCCCATCATGGGTAGGACCCAGATTTCCTCCTCTACTGAAGGAAATCAAACATTTTTGGGCTTTGATAGTGAAGGAAATGAGGTGATTTCCAATGTATATCCAATTCAACCTGTAAAAACCCTTATGAGTGTAGCGGATTTCATTGGCAAAATTAAAACGAAGGAACACATTACTTCACATGCAACCAATGTACAACAGAGGTGTGAGCTCTTAGGTGTGCGAAATCCTAGTGACCAAGTTAAGGTGTTACAATTAACCCTTGACGCCCACACCTGGAATGCACTCCCAGATCAAATTAAGGAAGGCAAAGGGAGCTACAAAGTAACCGTGGCCAAATTGCAAAAAGTCATAAACCCCTCAGCTATAGGTTTGATGGTGGCCTATCAAATCAAACAAAGTAATGAGGAAAACCCTTTAGTTTATGCCAATAGATTGTGGGCAGCATATAACACTAACAATGGTAAAACCACTAGAGAGGACATGGAATATAAGAACCTACTGATACACAATGCCCATCCCGCTATTCGAATAAAATGTGAGCATTTGATAGATCCTAGAAAACATAGCTATGAGGAGGTGATTGGATTAATACATAGATCATTCCATGCCATCCAAGCCTATAAACAGCACAGGCTTAAGGAAAGAGAAGAGAAACAGCTGTTTAGGAAGGTGGCTGCAGTACAATGCAGGACTACCACCGTAGAAGGCCCCCATGCCCCAGGAGAAGCCAATCCTCCATACAACCCTAACTGGGACAAAAGTTTACAAGGGAGGGGGAGGGGATATAGGGGGAAATCAGGTTATAGAGGCAGAGGAAGAGAAAACTCTCATAGCCACCTATCACAGGGCAAGCATGTCAGTGACACAGAAAGAGCTCCTACTTATGCAGAGTTGCGACAACAATTACAGGCCTTTCAAGTAGGCCCTGGAAAGGAAGTACAGGTAGCTTCCCAGACAGAGGCTAACCGTCATCAATGGTGACAACTACAAGGCCCCAAAATCTTAGCACCTATTTCTCTGGATAGGTGTGGGCGCCCTGTAGTGTCAGCGTTGATTAGGGGCCGTCAATGTACCATGTTAATCGACACAGGGGCGGCGATATCAATTATGCATGACAAAGATCCCTTAAACTCAACACTATCTTCAGGAAAGCCACTGAATCTCCAGAGCTTTGCTGGACATAATGTTGAGTCTGCCTTGTCCAAGCCCCTAACAATCCAAATTGGTGAGTTAACCCTAAAACAGCCATTAGCATTAATGTGTTTGCCAAATGAAACCAGCCTGCTGGGTTCAGACTTCTTAATTCCCAATGGATGTATGTTGGATCTGACCAACCTGTTACTACTGCAAGGGGTTCCAACTGATCAGAATAGCACCATTGTGATACCTGATTCTCACACAATTGCAGCCATCAAACGCAATGATTTAAAATATGACATACTGGAGATCATTACAGATCACCCAGAACATCAGCTGCTGCAGCCTGTGATAGAAAGACATCAGGGATCCTTTGCAAAACACAAACATGACTGTGGAAAGGTAAATACGGTAATACACATCAGTGGGCCAGACCCAGTTCCGCAGAAACAATACCCCTTTCCAAAGGAAGCTATCAGCTACTTACAGGAAACCATAGAGTCACTGCTGGACCAAAAGGTCATCAGACCATGTGTATCAACAACAAATGCGCCAATATGGCCGATTCGCAAAAGTACTGACAATTCGTGGAGATTAACAATCGATTACCGCAAATTGAACAGTATTACAAACAATTGCGCCCCCACCATTGCATCTGTCCCGGATGTTTTGAGCATGTTAAATCCCAAACACAAATATTTCACAGTGCTGGACATATCAAACGGTTTTTGGTCATTACCGCTGTCAGAAGAATGTCAATACAAATTTGCATTTACATTTCTGGGAAAACAGTATACTTTCAATTCTGTCCCTCAAGGATTTCATAACTCTCCTACGTTATTTCATGCAACCATGAGAGATATTTTAATTGATTTTTCTTCTCCAAAGAATCTTTTCCAGTACGTGGACGATTTGTTGCTAGCCACATGCGACAAAGAAGAGCATTTGCGGCTATTGGAGGAACTTCTGCAGATCCTAGGAAAGGCGGGACTGAAGTGTAATCCCATTAAGGCACAATTGTTGAAGGAATCTGTGTCTTTTCTTGGGATTACAGTGACAGCAAACGGACGTAAGATAGCAACTGAAAAGGTAAAAGCCATTCTACAATTACCGCTGCCAGTGAGCATCCCGACTCTGAGATCTTTTTTAGGATTGGTAAATTATTCACGGGCTTTCATCCCTGAATTTGCACAAAAATCTGCACCACTGTATGATTTGTTGAAAAAGGATACCCAAGGGCGATGGAAAGCACCACACACTGCCTGCTGCACTGTCAAAGACAATAGGTACTTATGCCGTTGTGATGTGTTTGAAATTGACACTCCAGTCTGTGGTCTAAGCAATGACCCGGATCCCACCGCCAAAGTAGCGAGGGACCCCCAACTGGAAAGTCCAGCGAAGCTGTCAAAATGGAGAACATCTAGCACAAAGGTCACCTACCACATGGATGGACTGTACTGTGTCGTTACCAATCACCAGACATTTCTCTATGGGGGTCAGTCGTGTCCCATACCCTATCCAAATTTTTGCTTCATTCCACACGAGTACACTATTATTGGGCAAACTGTAGTAACCCCCATACCAGTGTTAACAGAAGACTATATCATTGAGAGTCCCCCTGATGTCCCAGATCCTATAACCTATCTACCCCATTTTGATATAAAAATTGATACTCTGTCAGTAAACCTTCACAATCTGCTCGCAAGGAAGGATACCCATATAATTCAAATTAGTAATGATATGGAGAAAACAGGGAAAAGGTTGAATGAACTTTTACATGATGGGGATTTCAGTTTGGTCACCACCAGGACCTGGGTGGAAATGGGAATAAAAGGTCTTCTCATATTGCAGTGTGGGGTACTGTTATTTATGACGGGTATGGTGATATATCTCGGCCGACTTCTAAGATGGCAGAGGGAGAAACTGAACTCACTAATGGAGATTAGACATAAACAATTACTCACTTAAGTGTGGCGTCGTTTCATTGGACTCAACTTGCCACAATGGGTCATCTGTTGCCTTATGAGGAGTTTATGAGTAATCTCCATTAGCAACTGGGAATATTTGTATGATAGATGTATATATTAGGATAAGAAATAAAGAAGGTTTATAATAATTTTAGCTTAACCTGCCCAGATGATTTGATTTACAGGAACAGACGTCTGGTCAGCGTATATAATTCAATTAACAATACCTTTGTCTCACAGGTATGCTAAGTGTGGGTGTGAGGGAGATGTCCTGCTGTTTACCTAATGTAATAATCAAAACCCACGAACAGATACCATTTGGGTGTGTAGTCGGTACGGAGCCGAATTCATTTGCTAGATAAAGGCTTGTGTATTCTTCCGTGCTAATCAACCATTTATCCATTTCAAAGGGTGGTTGATATGCTTAAAATATTTCTTTGATCTGTTCAGGAATGGACAATTTACCCCGGCTGGGACTATGCCTAGTTAAGTGTCCTATTCAAGAGCAAACTTCCTCTTTAATTAAGTGGGCTTCAGACTAATTATCACTAACCAATTAAACCCAAAAGAGGAGGTGCTATTGAGGGGAGGAGAGGGCTAACCAATCAGGGTGGTCCTAGGCAAGTCAATGAGAAATGGCCCTTCTTAAGGGGACCCCAAACCTAGGATAATGGCAGATGAGACTGACCAGAGAGTAGGTAAATTATCAGATCATCTCCCAGCACTTACAAGGTATACCGAATTGTCATATGTCCTGTTTTGTATTGTAATGAATGTATTGTACTCTTGTTGTATTTTAAACTAATATTTTACTCCCTCACTTAGACTATAGATATTTTCTGTGTATTAGATAAACCTGTAACGTACTCTAATAAATGGTGTTATGTTAAACCTTCCTTTCCTTTGTCAATAAGAATTCTCTTTTCAACCCATATCATATCTTCTGATTAATAAATCAGAAATATAGATTTTGAAGGTTAACACAACTTAACAAAGTTGAAGAATTTGTTTGAAATATTATTAGTAATGAAACTAATTGCACATGTCTATTTCCTAGCAAAGCAATATACTTGAGTGCTGTGGTATCCGCTCTCTCCTCCTTTCCAAGCACTTCCATCTTCTCCTGCTCTTCTTCCAAGACCAGAAAGTCTTAAAGTGGTTCTAAGCTCAAACCTTATTTACCTAAAGTGATTGCAAAGTTTATTTTTTTTTTCTAAAATACCACGCATGGTATACTTATCTGCTCTGTGCAATGGTATTGCACAGAGCAGCCTTAAAGACATTCTTTTCGGCCCCCCGGTGGCACTCTCCTCCCCTTCTGTGTGTGCCACTATAAGAAGAACCCGTCTCCTGTGGTGGCCCCCTCCCAAGCCAGGCTCTCTTTGGTCATTCACATCACATCATGGCTTGGACATACCCTCTGCTCCCTCCTTACTGGATTTGACTGAAAACCACTCTGATGCATTTTCTGCATTGAGGCAAACAACAACCCACTGTCTGTTCTACCCCCTCCCCCATTCCTAACACTTATCTGACTCTTCTCACCAATCCAGGGCTGTCCTGGCTGCAGCGTTGCTCTTACATAGTTAGTAAGGTTGCTCTCTTCTTGGTTTCCGAAGCCTGGCCAATCAAGATGTTTAACCTCCCTGGCGGTATGATTATGTCAGATTTTTGATGCTGAAATCTATACAGTTATTTTGCATGGAAATATGGCATTTTATATTTTAGGCCTGTAATTCTTAGGAATAACTCACTTAAATCTGTCCAAACAAGAGTCTAGTAGATATCCCAGGTATTATAAAGTTTGAAACACAAAATCATAAATTATAATATAATAAATAACTATAAATAATTATAAAAAATAATAATATAATAATAATAAAAATTATTCAATAATGTAATCAAATCAAAAACACTGACATTTGCTCAGTTGCAGAATTGTCTCTGTCATTACTTTTAGTGTTTGATGACTGATTTCCCCACGAATCACTATCGTTCAATCCTGCAAGTGATTCTAATTTATTATCGCTGTTTTCTAGCTGGTCTAAAACCACTTTTGACATAAAGGGACACTTTTTGGTTGCCATGGACAGTCTCCAGTTTCCAGGCAGAAAGAACAGTATATATATATAATATAAAATTGCATGCAGGGTATTGGACAAACCACTAGAGACAAAAGGGAGATGAAATAAATTGATACAGTAATGTAATCTGTAATATTACAGTGTACTGTATGTGTATTGTGTTTTTTACTTTTTGAATTTGGCGCCCTTCTCTGTCCCCGTGTATTGCAACGCTCGCAGGGAATGGAGTTCGGCACTGTAATAGATCCGGCAGAAGACACAGCCCACACACAGAGTGGGGAGGACATCGCAGGATCCTGGGAACAAGGTAAGTAAGCTGTACCTGGATCCTGTGATGCGATCCCGAGTGTGGCTCGGGGTTACCGCTTTTGGTACTGAAAATCCACCCCGAGCCACACTCAGGAATACCATCAGGGAGGTTAAGTGATATTTGAGGTGTTTGTAGCCATATTAGTGAAATTGTGACAGAGAAAATTGAGTACTGTCCCTGATACTTTTTTTATTTGCCCTAACATACAGTTTTTCAGGAAAAGCTTTCGGGGTATGTCCCCTTCAAGGTCCAAGCAGGACTGATTCACAAAAGTTTTAGCAGGATGTTAAAATGTTAAAACAAAAACACAATCTCTGTGAGAAAGGAAAAAAAAAGAAAAACAAACACATACAAATCAAAGTATATGGCAATGGTAATAAAGCTAGCAGCAGAGCTAGTGAGATAAGAGAGGGAGAGAACTACAGACTGGAGGTGGGTGGGGGGGGGGGTGATAGTCACAGAGGGGGTCGTAAAACTGTAGTATAATGGGTAAGGAAACCAATCTCTAAATTTAAGCCATTATTTTTTGTGTCAAAAAGAAGTATCATTCTTAGTTCAAATGTTTTCCTTTCCTGAATAGCTCTGAAATTCCATTTAAAGCGAAGTTCCACCTGTTTTTTTAGCTTCTTATAAGTCAGCAGCTCCAAAAAGTGTAGCTGCTGACTTTTAATAAACAGACACCTACCTGTCCCAAGGTCCAGCGATGCAGGTGCACAAAGCCCCACTCCTCTCCGCTGGGCCATCATAGCAACTGTGTGCACCTAGCCGTGACAGCTTACGGTTCACGGCTGGGCACGCACTGCCCATGCGCGAGTCATGCTGCGCTTTGCGATTGGCCAGGCAATCTTCTGGAACCTGTGATGTGTCCCAAAAGACCGCTGGCAGGGAGGTGCTGCCTAGGGCAAGAGGAGGGGTCACCTAGATGGCCAAGAAGAAGAAGGAGCCACTAAAAAGAAGGTACACACCCCCCCCCAAAAAAATGACCTGCCAATTGTGGCATGTCAGGGGGCAGGGAGTGCTTAAAGTGGAAGTTCCACTTTTGGGTGGAACTCTGCTTTAAGAACTAAAACATTGAGGTCTTCTATAGTGTGGTCCGGTGGTGAGAAGTGATGTCGCACAGGTGTGCATAAACTTCTTCTTTATGTTCCTTGATGGTATGACTGTGCAAATTCATCCTCACTTGTAACTTCTGTCCTGTTTCACCAACATAAGATCCTTTGCTGCACCTTTTGCATTGGATGAGGTACACCCCATTACTGGAGGTACAGTTGTAAGATCCCATGATATTGAAGGTCCCATTTGTGTGTGTGTGACACTTTTCGATAGATTGATCTGGTTGCAGAGTTTGCAGCATTTTTTATTGCGGGGTTTGCGACCATTATTTGTGACTTCCTAATCAGAGTGAAGTTTTCTCCTAATTAGTTTATGTCTGAGGTTGGGTGGTTGTCTGAAAGCCAATAATGGGGGTTGTTGGAATATTTATTTCAGAGTTTCATCCTCTGTTATAATGGGTTGTAAATCTTTGATTATCTTTTTGATCCCTTCTAGTGCTGGGTCATATATGGTGACTAGAGGTACTCGGTTATTTGTTTTTTTTCTCTATGTATTGGAGGAGATTTTAATAAAGTGATGATATTAACAGCTTAATTTTCATAAAATAAAACGATTTTATACTTACCTGCTCTGTAATGATATTGCACAGAGTAGCCTCCAATCCTCTTCATTGGTAGCAGCAGACATAGGCTCCTGCTGCTGTCAGTCAAACACCTGTGAAAAAGGAGTCGGGGTGTGGCTTGCTGGTGCTGTGTGCGTCTATGGACACACACAGCCAGGCTTAAGCACAGTTCCGTAGGAACACTCAGAAGGAGGCAGAGGACAGTGTCTGCGGAAGACCGCCAAAGAGGAAGTAGGGTACAGCTTTGTGCAATGTCATTGTACAGGACAGGTAAGTATACCATCTTATGTTTTAATAAGAAATAAATATTAGACTTTAATATAGACTTTAATATCTCTTTAAGCCTCTTCATTGACCAAGCTTGGGTGAAATTACTCCTATGCATGCACATGGGAGTTACTTTGTTCCAGCACAGAATTATGCTAAGACTGTACACTATACTGTGCATGCATGGCCCAGTGTACCAAAGCAGCCTTGGTTTCATTTTAATTGATTTCAAAGATCCTTATTTCAGAACAGCATTGATTGTCTTCTGTTTGAACATCTTGATAATTAAAAGGTTTCTGTCTGGCATCATTCCAGATTTAAAGGATAGCTTAACAAACATCACGCCCTCTTGAGCTTTATTTTCACTAGCCCTCAACTCAGCTGCATATTTACCTCTCTGGCAGCCCAATCTGACAATTCCATACCCATGCATTGTGTCCCCCTAGACTTGAATAGGGCCATTACTGTACATGTAGAACTGATTAGGCAGCTTTATAGACACCCCAATCGGTCTTACTAGATATCTGGTAGTCGGAAGTAAAAATGTAAACAGACCCCTGGTTACTATATCTACCTGGAGTCAGTTTACATGCTGGTAGCAGAAAACGGGTTAAAGGCACATTGTGGGTAGAATAAAAATGAATTATGAAATGGAAAAAACTAAAAAAGCAAGAAAAGTAAGAATTTAGAATTTAGAAGGAAAGTAAGAATTTCGATTTTTCTTTGCTTTTACCTGATTTAATCTTTTTTAAGGTACATGATGGTGTCTCTTTGAAGGTTCTCAGTACATTGGGTTATTAACCCCCCTGGCGGTATTTCCAAGTCTGGCTCGGGGTGGAGATTTTGTACCAAAAGCGGTAACCCCGAGCCAGACTCTGGACCGCATCGCTGAATGCAGGGAGAGGTTTACTTACCTTGTCCCCTGGATCCAGCGATGTCCCCCCCCCGCTGTACGAGCGGCTCGCCCTCCGCTCGATGTATCACAGAGCCGATCTCCGTTCCCTGCGAGTGTTGTGACGCACGGGGACGGAGAGCGGCGCCAAATTCAAAAAGTAAAACACACACATTACATACAGTATAATGTAATCTTACAGATTACATTGCTGTATGTAATTATTTTACATCCCCTTTGTCCCCAGTGTTCTGTCCAGTGTCCTTTATGCAGTTTTATAATATAAAAACTGTTCTTTATGCCTGGAAACTGGAGATTGTCCATAGCAACCAAAACTGTCCCTTTACATCAAAAATGGTTTTAGACCAGCTAGAAAACAGCGATAATAAATGAAAATCACTTGCAGAATTGAGCGATAGCGATTTGTGGGGAGATCCGTCATCAAATACTGAAAAGTAATGACAGTGACAATTCTGCAACTGAGTAAATTTCAGTGTTTTTGATTTGATTACATTATTGAATCATTTTTATTATTATTATATTATTATTTGGTATAATTTTTTATAGTTATTTATTATATTATAAATTATGATTTCATTTTTCAAACTTTATCATACCCAGGATGTCTGCTAGACTCTGGTTTGGACAGATTTAAGTGAGTTATTCCTAAGAATTACAGGTCTACAATATAAAATGCCAAATTTCCATGCAAAATAATTGTACCGCTTTCAGCACCTAAAATCTGAAATAATCATACTGCCAGGGAAGTTAAATAAAACTGGAGAGTGCAAAAACTGGTGCAGCTCTGCAGAGAAACCAATCAGTGTACAAGTTTTATATCTATAAAGGTTAATTTCTGCACTTACCTAAAAAATGAATTATATAATGAGTACAATGTGTAGGTGCTGCTACTCAAGAATCTAAATACTCAATTTAAACCATATGTAAACAAATAAGTGCGCAATCCGAATAATATGATATATTATTTGACATAAAAGCAAATTAGCATTTAAATATGTCCACTTTAGTGATCAAAAAATTATTTCCAAAAATTGTGTCCATAAGTGCCTTTAGTGCAGAATCGTGAATATCCGAGATTTTGTGCAATATGTTCTTTCACAATTGATGACAAAGCCTCTTACCAGAAAGGTTGGATCCCAGGTTATAAGGATCAGACACGCTAGGTTTAATTAGGACCAGGTGCGATATTCCACTCCTTCAACTCCACCAAGAAACCTGGTAGTACTAGTAGCTTTGCCTGGATATGGGAATATATATTCCCTGCTCCACCGATTATCCTGCTGAATGCTCTCCAGCACAAGGGGATGATAAGAAGGGAGAAATTTCATAGTACAGTACGTAAACGGGCATTTATTGAATAGTTCCATCAGGAGGATGTCCATGGACACCCTCCCGGCAAGTAAGGCCCACGCTGCAGCCGTCTTTCGGCTATAATGCGGACGGCAAAGTAGTTAATTGAACAAGCTGAAGTTAGAAGCTGATTGGCTACCATGCACAACTTCACCATATTCTGAGTGTAACAGCTTTAGTAAATCTCCCTCACTGTGTAATATAACCAAGAATAGCCAAGCTTTAGCTTAGTTTATGTTGATCTCCCTGCTGGGTGGTAGAGCAAACTAGTATCTCTTTTGTGTTCACTCCTTACTTATCATTATGTAATCTGACATGTATCTGTAACAAATCAGTATGCTGATAAAATATAAATTATTATAGCTAAAGTAATTCACATTGCTAGGACAAAGAAGGGCAGCTGCCAGACTTCATTTGATAGGTGGTGTGCAATGTTTTATTTGCTTAGCAACATATATTACAAAGAAAAAAAATGTGGGTACCCTTGTATTGCTTGCAAACAACATAGTATAAACTAGGTTTACCTTTACATTCCCGATTATTAGCATGACACCTGATGTACTTAGATAAAAACTAAAACATAATAAGGTCATTGATTGAAGCAATGGGCTCCATAAGTGTTTGTCACAAATGTGTCATATGTAATGACAAATAGCATCTTGCTAAAATAGATTCTATGGGAGAGCTTTAATTAAAATGAGCAACATGGTAATGTTCATTACTCATTATTAATTAAATAATATTCTCCACAAAACAGCTTGACTACAAACAACATATTTATGGCTGTTCTGTTGCGCCAAAATCAACATACATACAGTTTTATGGGCATAAATAAAAATCCAAAGCAATGTCCACTTGGAAAACTATAAACACAGTTCTATGTACTTCTAGTCAACTTTCAATTTTACTTCCCAAGAGGCTTTGCAAAATAAAAAATTAAACAGTTAAGTATTAAAGGTGACATTGCAAAGCACTTTTCAAATATTTCTCGTTGACAGCAAAAGATTGCAAGGACATCTTGTTGTGCTGTATGATAGAAGTGATGCCCATGCAGTGATGACAGCGCTTTGATGAAATATTGGAAGATGTTTTCAAAACAGCTTGGTCTAGAATTTAATCTAGAAAAATAATTATAATGTAAAGGTTGAAATGTAGGATGATGATGATGGTATTGTATTATGCTGATGATTATTATTATTAATATAATTATTATTTGTGTTGTCTGTATATGATTCTAATTTATAATATACAGTGGTGTGAAAAAGTGTTTGCCCCCTTCCTCATTTCCTGTTCCTTTGCATGTTTGTCACACTTAAGTGTTTCAGAACATCAAACCAATTTAAACAATAGTCAAGGACAACACAAGTAAACACAAAATGCAATTTGTAAATGAAGGTGTTTATTATTAAAGGTGAAAAAAAATCCAAACCATCATGGCCCTGTGTGAAAAAGTGATTGCCCCCCTTGTTAAAACATACTATAACTGTGGTTGTCCACACCTGAGTTCAATTTCTATAGCCACACCCAGGCCTGATTATTGCCACACCTGTTCACAATCAAGGCATCACTTAAATAGGAGCTGCTTGACACAGTAAGGTCCACCAGAAGATCCTTAAAAGCTACACATCATGCCGAGACCCAAAGAAATTCAGGAACAATTGAGAAAGAAAGTAATTGAGATCTATCAGTCTGGAAAGGGTTATAAAGCCATTTCCAAAGCTTTGGGAATCCAGCGAACCACAGTGAGAGCCATTATCCACAAATGGCGAAGACATGGAACAGTGGTGAACCTTCCCAGGAGTGGCCGGCCACCCAAAATTACCCCAAGAGCGCAGCGACGACTCATCCAAGAGGTCACAAAAGACCCCACAACAACGTCCAAGGAACTGCAGGCCTCACTTGCCTCAGTTAAGGTCAGCGTTCATGCCTCCACCATCAGGAAAAGACTGGGCAAAAATGGCCTGCATGGCAGAGTTCCAAGGAGAAAACCACTGCTGAGCAAAAAGAACATCAAAGCTCGTCTCAATTTCTCCACAACACATCTTGATGATCCCCAAGACTTTTGGGACAACATTCTGTGGACCGATGAGACAAAAGTGGAACTCTTTGGAAGGTGTGTGTCCAAGTATATCTGGCGTAGAAGGAACACTGCATTTCATAAAAAGAACATTATACCAACAGTAAAATATGGTGGTGGTAGTGTGATGGTCTGGGGCTATTTTGCTGCTTCAGGACCTGGAAGACTTGCCGTGATAAAAGGAACTATGAATTCTGCTGTCTACCAAGAGATCCTGAAGGAGAATGTCCGACCATCTGTTTGTGTACTCAAGCTGAAACGAACTTGGGTTCTGCAGCAGGACAATGATCCTAAACACACCAGCAAGTCCACCACCGAATGGCTGAAGAAAAACAAAATGAAGACTTTGGAGTGGCCTAGCCAAAGTCCTGACCTGAATCCTATTGAGATGTTGTGGTATGACCTTAAAAAGGTCGTTCATGCTCCAAAACCCTCTAATGTAACTGAATTAGGACAATTCTGCAAAGATGAGTGGGCCAAAATTCCTCCAGGACGCTGTAAAAGCCTCATTGCACGTTATCGCAAACGCTTGGTTGCAGTTGTTGCTGCTAAGGGTGGCCCAACCAGTTATTAGGTTTAGGGGGCAATCACTTTTTCACACAGGGCCATGATGGTTTGGATTTTTTTTCACCTTTAATAATAAACACCTTCATTTACAAATTGCATTTTGTGTTTACTTGTGTTGTCCTTGACTATTGTTTAAATTGGTTTGATGTTCCGAAACACTTAAGTGTGACAAACATGCAAAGGAACAGGAAATGAGGAAGGGGGCAAACACTTTTTCACACCACTGTAGGATCAAAAAAAGAAATAAAAATGTGTAGACTGTCTTAGGTTCTGAAGGAAAAACAAGGGGAGAAGCACCCCTAAGTGTAGGATAAGGAGCAATTTATTTGAACAACATCCAGTTGGCAACTCAAATGTATGTAGTAATAAACAGTCACACAGTGTGAAGAAAATCCCAAGAGATGTCATCGGTGGAGAGTCAGACTCCTCTGCTCCTAATATCCACAAGGCACTGGGTCTCCACTGTTCACAGCTGTGATGGAAAACGGTCATACTATAAAGGGAGCCGAAGAAAGGCTTGGTGTGCAGGTGGTCGGGCAGCTTGGAGGGATGACGTCACCAGAGTGGGACGCATTTCCAAACATGAGCTCTGCGTGTGTTGCAGCAGCTGTGCTCCTTTCTCAAGCATCTGGAAGTTGTTCCAATGAATTGCTTTTAATCCTGCACTTAAGCCCTTGTTTTTCTTTCAGCTCTGCTGGAATATGCCTTTTATTCCTATGTAGTGGCAGCCCTTAGAATATGGACTCTTATCATTATAAACTTGATTTATGGACTTCCTATGGACTTTTTCTATGTACATGTTGGGTTACAGTAGAACTTCTATTTTTTGCGGCTTTACTTGTTCTTAGATTTTGTAGGCACTGCTAGTCCACTTTTCACCTTTAGGGTCCATTTATACCAGTGTATTGCATTAACACACAGTAACACATAGACCCCTTTCACACTGCCGGTGCCCGGGCGTCAGCGGTAAAGTGGCGGTATTTTTAGAGCCACTTTACTGTCATTTTAGCGGTGCTATTCAGCCACTAGCGGGGCGGTTTTAACCTCGGCTAGTGGCCGAGAAAGGGTTAGAGACCACCGCAAATCACTGCTACAGCAGAGCTATACACCACTCCTTCACCGCTCCAAAGATGCTGCAAGCAGGACTTCTTTGAGCGTCCTGCCAGCGCACTGGTCCAGTGTGAAAGCTTTCACATTGGAGAGACAATTTTTTTTTCAGGGTGCTTACAATCACTATTTTTAGTGCTGTAGTGCCTGCAAAGCGCCCCAGTGTGAAAGGGGTCATAGAACAAAGTTCAGTGCTTTCGCTCTGAGCGGCACCTTATTGCACCTAATTAACACACCAGAGTTGTACCTTCTCTGATTTGTGGTTTACTGCACTGAAAAAAAAATGTGCAAGCCCATAAAATTTGTGTTGTGGTACTTTGTCTTAACATACATGATAATTTGCAAAATATTGCATGTTAATATGTGTACAGTGATACACCTCTGTGAATCATACCAGTGTGAATAATCTTTTAAAAGCCACTCCCCTGGGATACTTTATGCTTGTGTACTGCCTATTTCGTGTATCTAGGCAAAATGGACAAAATACTGCAAGGGAAATTTGTGGCTAGAAGATGGACCAGTTATTAACAGACTGGACCAGACAGTAATACTCAGCAACAGGACTGTTGGAGGGTAGCTAAACGGTGAAAAATGTACACAGTGAGTGTCACCAGTGGACAATGCCAGGGGCAATCAAATGTGAGCATCAAAAACAAGTACAAGAAGCAAACTGTTTTTCAGTATTTACATTGTAGGCAAAGCAGGCAACATTTTAGAAAGGTCAGGACATGGAAAGTTAGCTACAAAGCTAAGATTTACACCGTTGTGATAAACTCTATGAAAAACAACTCATGATTAAAACATATTCCTGTTGAAAATTGCAAATAAATCTGTATATTTTCCCTCATGTATTCCCTGCAGGTGGTGGTACATTTATAAAAATCTTTGGAAAACAGCGCTGTCCACAAAATTACTCAATTATTCAAAAGAAGGCCTAAGCCAGTGAGGCAACCTCTAAAAATAATAGTATGAATACTAACAATAAACTAAATATAAATATAAATTCTTGCTGCAACACAATGTGAGATACCCACAATATACACAAACCAAAAAATATAAAGCTGCGCTAAAACTTATAAAGTGCAAAAATTATATTGTGACATATTGAATTCTAATATCAAAATGCTAAACAGTGTGTACTACCAAAATTTTTTTGGTGCAAAAAAATTACTCAAAATTAAAACACATAAAAAGTCCAAGGGGAAGAGAAACACAAAGAAATAAATTCAGTCCATTGAAGTGACTCTTTAAAACACCCTTCAGATGTATAGCAGGTGCGCCCAGAGAGAGAGTTTTATCCACCACCAAATTCAGTAAGGCTTACCAGCTGACAAGATCTCTTTTTAGGGAGATCATACAAGCTTGAAAACAAAACGACCGCTCCTGGTCTCTGCAATAGGTTCTGCTGGCGTCTCCAACTCCTATAACTCCTTCATAGAGCGTCTCACATTCCACCATAGTTATTTGGTAAGAAAAAAGAGAAAGGCTCTCATAGCATAATTCCGTATAAAATTTTAATACGAACGTAATAAAAGAATAACAGACTCACAAATTTCCAGCTGAGTACAAGCGTGTGTATAATCACGAGCCGGCCGGCTCTCTCCTATTTACACTGCCCGCCCTTCCTGGTCAACGGGGAATGGCGGTGACGTCACGCTGCTCACCCTACGTCGTTTCGTCAAAAATGACTTCTTCCTGGGGTGGTGGATAAAACTCTCTCTCTGGGCGCACCTGCTATACATCTGAAGGGTGTTTTAAAGAGTCACTTCAATTGACTGAATTTATTTCTTTGCGTTTCTCTTCCCCTTGGACTTTTTATGTGTTTTAATTTGGAGTTGCACAATTAAATTTTTTTTGCACAAAAAAAATGTTGGTAGTACACACTGTTTAGCATTTTGATATTAGAATTCAATATGTCACAATATCATTTTTGCACTTTATATGTTTTAGCGCAGCTTTATATTTTTTGGTGGTACATTTATGATATACAGGCTGCCAGGGCTGCTGAAAATGGGGTAGCACCAGTCATCCTGTACGGGTTCAAGGCTCTATATGTTCAATGAGAGGCCTATACAGCTTGGCAGTCCACTAGACCGGCAGAGTGGGGAGCAATTCCTGGAACCGATCCCCCGTGAATACCCCTGCATTTTAACCATTGTCTCTTTCTCTCCCTCCCGGTTCAAGTGATTTTCCTTCAGATCTGCCCCCCATATGTGCCTCCTCCCTTTTGCAGCGCTGACGGGTGTCACAAAGGAGACGGGAGCAGTAAACATATTTACTGGCACCTTCAAAATCGCATTTCAAATCGGCAGAAATTGTCAGCAATCGCACCATCCTAATCTGTGCAACGCTGCATTTGCGGCGCTACACCGATTTCAAAAAGTGGTTTCTGTACTACTTTATGCAATTTCGGGCTGCGATTTACGTTGACATCCGCACAGATATCTCTGAAATCGTAGGCGAAATCAGGACTGACATGTGGGAGTGAAATCGTACGAGTTCTTCATTACTGCAGCTCAGTGTGAACCTGGGCTTAAGGATGTTAAGAACATGATGGGGTTTATAAAACACTATTGTCAATAATCTAAATGTTGGTTCAGTTCTCTGAATGGCTGCTTTTATAGTGCCTACAGTACACTGCAGTAGATCTGTGAAATAGTGTAATGACTTAGCAGCTCATACTAGCTATTTTCCTGGATGCCTAATCAGCATGATGGCTTACACATTGAACATATGTTGGAGGAAATCAACTTAATTTTTAATATTGTTGATAACTTCTTGTTCCTTTTATGTTGAACTATAAAATTATAATTATAGTATGACACAAATTTTATTTTGCAAGGCAAGGCTTTGCAATAATATTTGATATCTTCAAATGTTATGGCTTTCTCAGTTTTAAATGCTTCACTGCAGATCAATTTGATTCTGCAACTATAAATTGTATAGGAGAATATCTCCAAGGTGTGGAAGGTAATTGCACTTTCATCATATTTTTGTACCTTAGAGGTAGAAGCGATAAGTGTTATTTTTTATTGGTGTAGCAGACTCAGCTTGTTGAAGGAAGCATATATTCAAATAAGTGTTGGCCTACATTTCTTAAAAGGTAATAAAAAGCTCCTAAATAAAAAGAAAAAAGGACTTTTTCCATTCTATTTTAAAGTACTACGAAACCTAAAATAAAGTTGCTTTGTAAGTGGGAGTGTTCAGTATCTCAGACCCTACAAATGTCAGGCTTTCTACAACATAAAAGAAAAAGCCAGACTAGAATAAAGCATCCAAAAATTAAGGTTACAATAACAATATACAATATATAGTATATGTACATGGGGGTAGGTATGGTATATTTGCTCATTACATATGAAAGAAGGCTCAGCTTTGATCCCAGTAATATTGTGTTTGGTAATAACATTGGCAGCCTTATTCAGTAAAAATGTTTAGTGTTAAAATGGCACTAACAAGTTAATATGTGCACCCTAATAAGTTGTACAACCTACACAGCTTTACAGCCGCATCATTCATTCACAGAGATTTGTGAATGAATGAACTACAAGTCCCATCTCCACTGCAACAGACGGCTTGTAGCTCTCAATGGACTGTGAGGGCTTTGATGGACGTCCACATAGTCCACTGACACTTCCTCCAGCTTTTTAATGCAGAAAGCACCACGGAGGTAAAGGCAGAAAGCTAGACGATCTTCCTACAGGAGACTGACGTGATTCACTTATCATAGGTGCAATACTATGTGGGCTCCTATAGAAAAAAAATTATGCATGCACATTTTTTTTATCTGCAAAAATATGAACATTATTTAATTTTTTTGTTGAAGGTGAACTTAGCCTTTAACCTGTCAGCACTAAGCGAAATGAATAAATGCGTTTGCATAAAACGTATTCTTTAAAGGAAACTATAATGATTTTATGGCAATTTAATTTAATATTTTCTTTTACAAAAGATTTTTATTCAAAGGTTTAACAAAGTGTTTAGCATACAAACAGTATTGAACATATATAAAGTATTGAATGTGCCCGCAAGGAAATCAAGTGTTAGATCATTATAAACATAATGCAAAAGGTCAGTCTACTGAAATATGCTACTGCTTGAACAAGGCATTAGCAAGATAGATATAATTGCTCTTATGAGAAACAATGCATGGACAGTAACTTTGGAAAAACAATACTGCAACAGTTGGTCAAATGTTAACGCAATAGCATGAGAAGATATGGGAGCACTGATTGCCAGAATTAGGATAGCACCTGAAATCCTAATACTTTGCTCCCATATTGATCTTGAGATATAAGGGGCTCAGATAGCTCTCCATTTGCATCTATGGATACAGTATAGTAGCTAATAATGAAAACAGGAAAAGGAAATTAAAGGAAAGAAGAAGAAAGAAAGAAAGTGAGCAAGAATCAGTTCCCTCGACCCAGCTCCCCGCCCCGGACACCTCCCAAATCTATGGGGCTTAAAGGTATTTAATCCATGGGGTCCACACCTTTTTTAAATCTGGCTCTCTATGAGGATGCTGGTCAGTTTTTCATGATCCAAGAGAGTTTATATTTTACTAAAGCAACATTAACCACTGTAAATGAACTGAAATTTCATGTAAATGTCACTGAAATTTGTTTACGTATATGGAAATTCGAAATGGTATATATATAATTACTCTAATGTTTTGCACAAGGTATATTAATTTTTAATCAAATAAATATATTGCATGGTACTGTACATTGGCATTGCTTGTTTTGATGTATGCAGGAACATATTTAGAGCTCATTTACACTTGCTTCGACTTTCACGCACATTAAATCTCCTACTGCTTCAACATGCTTTTTTATGTTTTTTGATGTTTCTGTGATGCTTTGATGCTGTTTCCACAATGCTTCTGTGATGCTTTGATGCTGCTTCCACGATGCTTCTGTGATGCTTTGGTGATGCTTCGGTGATTATTTGGTGATGCTTCTTTGATGCTTTGATGATGCTTCGGTGATGCTTTGATGATACTTCGGTGATTCTTTGATGCTTTGATGATGCTTCGGTTGATTTTTCTATTTGCTTTAAAGGGGTCCATTAGAAGCCAGGCCTAGTAGTATCCCCACTCAGCAGATCCCCACATTTGGATTGTAATCTTGCAAAAATAAAAAAAAAGGGTCCATCCTTGCAGTGTGGCAGGAGTGCCAGGAAAGGGCAAGGTACAAGCAAGCATGCACCTATACATCTATGTTTGGTGGAACTGAGTTCCACCAAGTTCCCCCTGAAAAAAAGCCCAAGCAGGGCTTTTTTTCAGGGGGAACTTGGTGGAACTCAGTTCCACCACCTCTGGCTCAGACCCTTTGGTGCCTGCTCACCACATTAACTTGTAAACACAGAAGTCTGGTTTCTGTGTTTACAAGTGACAGCTATGCACTCTGTGTGTAGCCCCCCTGAACTCTGTACTCTGTATGTAATGCAATCCTGATAATTAATGCCCCTTTAAGACCCTTCTACTGTTTGTGAAATATGACCACACCCACTATTTGATGTGATTTGGAGTGTGTGTGTGGGGGAGGGGTTTTGGGGGGTCATGGTTGAGTTCCAGCACCTATTGTTTGAGGAAAAAAAGCCTTGGTACCAAGCGTGTTTGAACCCATTCAGTGGTGAGTGATTCACTACCTCTGCTGGAAGACTTTTCCAAGCATCAATTACTCTTTCAATTAAATAATACTTTTCAAGATTAGTTTTGAACTTTCATCTTGCTAGTTTGAGGTAAAGTCCCTGTGTTTTTATCTTAGCTTCATATTAGTGAAAGGTATGCTTTGACTTATAGAATCATATCTTTAGTCTTGTGCAGAAGATACGTATTGCACATTTATCCAAAATATAACAGGCTTTTTCAGTATCAAGTAGGCCTTGTGGGTATTTGCTTTGACTATTTGTAATACTTTCATAATTCTAGACAGATCAGTAAGATGTTTACTCTTTTCCCCATGAAGTGTGATTTACTGATAAATTAAAAAAAGAAGAAAAAAAAAGAAAAAAAAAACTGATATTTTCTTCGGTCAGCATATCATGCATACAAGGCTATGGAATTCTTTAATTAATTGGATTAAGCTAATTACCAGTATAGGGTCGAAAGGGAAAGGGGAAAAAGAAAGGATTTTTTTCTGTCCTCTCACAGTAAATTGGCCTATAATTGTAGGGGTTGTTTTTCCAACACTAACAAATTACAATAAACATACGCATAAAGGCTGAATTTGATATATTTGTACCTTTTTTTTTTAACCATATACACTATGTAACTAATGTTTGATGGATGTTTGAGAAACTCATCATCCCTACCTTTTCTGGTTGCTATTGCATCTTGCTTATTCTGGAAAAACACATGTAGAAAGACAATGTTCATTCCCATATTATCAGTAGTCAAAGCCAATGTAATCTTGTAGAATGTCTTAGACTTATTATTACTTTAGTATTTCAACTGGATTCTATTGCTAGATATGGGTGTTATGTGCTTTACATTTCACACCAAACATGCCATTCTTGTCCATTACTGTTGATATGGAAATTGACCCGAGGCCATTTTGAGCTGTCAAGAATTGCGTTCAGAGTGAGAAATTTAGCAATTACTTTACAATATATACCAATCATATTGCACATATACAGTACTATTGCAGTATATTTTTTAAAAAGATGGAAATTAATGATTTGTAAATATATCCAAATGGAATTGACATACAGTATAGTGTTATTTTATAAAAGACATCTGAATGGCTCTTGATGACTTCTGAATGTCAAGAAAGATTGACATTGGGCTCAATTCACAAAACAGTATGTTCCGCTTTAACATCAGAGGTAAAATAGTCCATAGTGTTTTTCAAAGCTTTTTTTTTTTTTTTTTTATTCACAAAAAAAGGCTACTTAAAAAGGCAAGCGTTCTTTCATTGGAATTGGAATGTTCATTGAAACAGTTCGATATTTTATCTCATGCAATGTCATATCCAGTGAGATGGATACAGTAGGCAAGGATTATAATACCTGTCAGTTTTTATTGCTGTCTGTGCCCCCATTAGGGAGATTCACTCCCTCTATTTTTACTGTTTCTCCTTATCACTAGAAAGTGAAAGGGAAAAAAAAGCACATTTTGGGTTGACATCAAACATTAATAGTGGGGAAATCTCCCCAAAGGGACATAGATGGAAAAAATAATACTGACAGGGGTTTTAATCCATTACTCTATATAAAATTAAAAATACAATTTGTGTTTAGTTATCCTTTAACTCATGGCCATCTTGAAGGTTAACTCCCCCTTCATGGCGAGGCCATTTTTTGCTTTTTGGCACTGCGTTACTTTAACTGACAATTGCATGATCATACAACACTGTACCCAAATAAAATTGATGTATTTTTTTTCCACACATATAGAGCTTTCTTTTGGTGGTATTTACTCATTTACCACTGTTTTTTATAAACAAAAAAAGACTGAACATTTTGAAAAAAAAATATTTTTTTACTTTCTGCTTTAAAACATATCCAATAAAAATAAAAAATAAACAAAAATAAAAGTCTTCATAAATTTAGGCCAATATGTATTCTGCTACACATTTTTGATTAAAAAAATGTAAACAAGTGAATTCCTAAGGCCACCCATTACCAAGATTATCTCATAAGAATGTATTTACAATTAGTTCTGCATATATTGTGATTCTAGGCCATTTCATAGTGAGTTAGAAATCTAAATAAGTATGGGGCACTTTATATGACAACATACTGTAACTTAAAGGTGCTTCAAAATCTCCAACATCCAAGTTCGTCCACATGCTCACCCCAATCATGTAAATAAAGTGTGGTCTGCGGTGTCAGTAGGGAACCGAAAAGAGAAAATATTGAAACTTATATGATTCTTTGAGCATTGGTATGAGTTATACTGCCACAATTCATTGTCAGACCTAGACATGTGCATTCATTTTTGTCCGAATTTCAGGTATTTTTGTTATCATTTTAACAAATGATAACGAAAGTGCAGAATCCGAAAAACGGAAGATCCGACATAAACAAATGCTTTATTTTCATTTTCATTGTGACAACAGTTCGATATAGATAGATTTGACATGGTGCTGACAATAACAATCTGTGTCCATCAAACCTGTGGTCGAATGTGCCTAACCTTAACTCTATTAGTCCAGGATTATTCTACATAGAGAGAAAAGATTCAACATAAAGAGAAAAGATTCGACATAGAGAGCAAAGATCGCTGCTGGAATTGGGTGGGGGAAGCAAAATAAAAATAATGATGATGATGAATGTTATTGGCTGATTATAACCAAAGAGGAGGAGCAGTAAAATAGCTAGAACTAAGTACACACGTACAGCCAACTTAATTTCACTTACGATTGCTAGCAGAGAGAGACACACACTGAATCATTTCAGAACACAGTCAATCTTAGCTGGTCCGTTTGTCAGAGAACCTAAATTATTTAGTAGTTAAGCATAAGCACTGCAAAAGAACAATAGTGAAGCAACCTACAGTTCAACCTAACTTTTTCATAATAATCTGCTGCTATTGTGTTAGTGTTGTGAAATTGATAGTGATACTAGTGTTGCTAGTGTTGTGATAGCCTCAGAGACTGCCCGTGTTGTGGGGGGGGGGATTGATTATTATAGATTCTATATTATAGATTGAGATTCTATATAAATTCTATATACCCTATCTTGTTACCTGTCTGATCAGTGATCACTATCACCAGTCCATTTTCTGTTTGAACTATATACATTCAACATGAACGACAAAGATTTGACAAAGCAGCGAAAAACATACAAACGTCGAAATCTTTGGCTTATGGTGTCTGTCGGAAGTTCTAAGAAGATTCGATGGAGCAGTTAAACTATACGGAGTCATACAGTTTAGCTGCTTCGTTGAATCTTCTTTGAACATTCCACAGACACCATAAGCCTTCAATGACAGATTAAACCTTATTTAATTAGCATTTTCGGACTAATGCAATTTTTAATGAAAAGCGAAATAAATAAAAACAAATCATGGGCAGCACGGTGGTGTAGTGGGTAGCACTCTCACCTAGCAGTAAGAAGGGTCACTGGTTCAAATCCCAACCACGACACTACCTGCCTGTAGTTTGCATGTTCTCCCTGTGCCTGCGTGGGTTTCCTCCCACAATCCAAAGACATGCAGGTAGGTTATTTGGCTTCTGCCCAAAATTGGCCCTAGTATATGACTGATGTGAGTGTGCAATGTACAGGGATAGGGACAATTGTAGACACTCACTCAGGTTGAACTGGATGGACTGGTGTCTTTATTCAACCTTAGCAACTATGAAACTATGAATTTTGGGAGTAACTAAATAAATGTATTTTTCAACGAAAACGAAATTCCGAAACAATATATTTCAGTGTGCACATGTCTAGTCAGACCTTACACTATTTTTGCAAGGCATTCTGTTGACTGAGTATGGATTAAGGTTGCATTTTATCTCATATGTACTAAAGTGTATTTAATAAAACTATTTATTGAGCAACAGTGCAGCTATTGTTTTGTTCACTAGAGGCTTTGGTGTATACACATTATAGTATATGGTACTCCCAGGCCAGCATTTAATGGTGATATGGTTCAGGTTTTTATTTTAGAAATGTTACTGCACTGCAATTGGTCTACAAAACTCAAAAAAGGTACCTTGGTAAAAATGAGGACTGGGGGAATAATACACTTCTATATATAAATAGATTGCATACAAATATATAAGAATTTTTTGTAACAACTTAAAAAAAAAAATTCACACTAGCACTTGATGTTTGGGAAGTAAGATATTTGCCTGTAAGGTATAAAATAGACTATATGTGTTTCCTGCTGTGTATATTGGTTGTTTTGATTGTTTTGTGTGAAAGTTATAGCGTCTACAAACTATGGTATATATACTGGAATATTTATTTATTTATTTATTTTTTAAAACTAGTAATGGAAGGGGTCAGCAATTTATAGCAGGACTGTGATAGTTTGGTGGGCGATCTGACACTTTTGAAATTTTGTGGGAACCAGTGACACTAATCTAAAAATATAAAACTGTCACTGTGCTAACGACACTGGCTGGGAATGGGTTAACATCTAGGGTAATCAAGGGGTTAAAAGTGTGCCTAACAGTGCTTGGTGTGTTCACTGTGTGCTGTTTTTACTAAGGAATGTGCTTGTTTTTATTCCCTGCTTTGTACATCCCTGCTGACAGGACAGAGCTTTACTGTTTACATTCACAGAGCTCTGTCTTGTCATCCTCTTTGCCAATGCCGGCAGTCAATTATTGGCCAGCACTCGCTGATTGGCTTGTGCTGTGACAGTGCTTCTGCAGCCGTGCCCACCCCCTACCTGGAGGTGCTGGATCATGTACTAGATACATGATCCAGCACAGGAGAGCCATTCTGCCGCCGTACTCCTACATGAGATGGTCCGCAAGCATTTTTTGCTGTGATATTTGGCAAAGTCGTATATCCCCCAAAAAGTCTCTGAAAATCTGGCGAAATAACAGTAGAAAATAAATATATTGTATAATAAGGTTGATTTACTAAAGGAAAATGTACTGTGCAGTTTGCAATCACAGCTGCTCCATAGCTTAGTAAATGAAGGGGAGCTCTGCTCACCTCCATCATCCAATCATGTGCAAGAAAAAGTAGTTTATTTTCCTGCATGTGATTGGGTATTCTTTGTAAAGTGAAGCTTTACCTCATTTACTAAGCTCTGGAGCCACTGCACATGCAAAGTGCACAGTTTATTTGCATTTAGTAAATTAGGAAAAATGATATATATAAAGTTGCGCTAAAGTTACATGAAAAATGAAAGTGAAAAGTCCAATACAAATTATTGAGATTAAAAATCAAAAAAACATCCTGTGTAAAGTTCAATAAAGAAAGAAGGAGTCTTTTTGTAATAAGGGACTCTTTGTTTCCACGGAAAACCAATGAATAGGAAAATCAATCCTTTTTACGAATTCAGTGTAATCTTCTTATAAATCCAAAGTTGAAAAAAGTTTGACCCTTACCACAATGGGTGGACTCCCAGTCAATGGAGTCGTTAGCGCGAGCAGACAGCCCTCTGCGGGGTTCTTTTGCGTGTAATCCGTTCCGTTGTGGTACTAAACGTATGGATAGATGTGGATCATTCGGAAGTGATCGGCATAGGTTACGACAATTCCGTACGTCCTACTTCCCTTCTCGAACACCGTAGGTAGTGGTAATTCGATCTCTCTGTGCGTCTGGAGTTTGTTTATAGCTCCCCAGCGAATCCTCCGATGTCAGGGTTTTACAATGCGCAAACCTGTGGTAAAACACAAACTACTCGGGCCTCTCGGCCACGAGTAGAAGGAAGGGGAAAACAAAAAAGGACTCCGATCGTGAAAGTACCGTTTGGCAAGGGACAATTTTATTAAAAATGTATAAAAAAATTTTTCGAACATACAGCAGACCAATGACCGAATAGGTCAGATTCTAGAGGAAATTTTTAGTATACAGTAGACCAAAGGTACGACCGAATCGGTCTAACTCTAACAAATGAAAAAATATATATATATGTATAAAAAACCGGTTAAAAATAAGAACAAATATACACCCATGCTAGGGAATATTCTAAGCATGGTGGTATCAGCACAAACAGCCCGACATGTTTCGTAAAAATTTACATCCTCCTGGGGCACAATTTTTTACAAAAACAAAAGTTTTTACGAAACATGTCGGGCTGTTTGTGCTGATACCACCACGCTTAGAATATTCCCTAGCACGGGTGTATATTTGTTCTTATTTTTAACCGGTTTTTTATGCATATATATATATTTTTTCATTTGTTAGAGTTAGACCGATTCGGTCGTACCTTTGGTCTACTGTATACTAAAAATTTCCTCTAGAATCGGACCTATTCGGTTATTGGTCTGCTGTATGTTCGAAATTTTTTTTTATATATTTTTAATAAAATTGTCGCTTGCCAAACGGTACTTTCACAATCGGAGTCCTTTTTTGTTTTCCCCTTCCTTCTACTCGTGGCCGAGAGGCCCGAGTAGTTTGTGTTTTACCACAGGTTTGCGCATTGTAAAACCCTGACATCGGAGGATTCGCTGGGGAGCTATAAACAAACTCCAGACGCACAGAGAGATCGGATTACCACTACCTACAGTGTTCGAGAAGGGAAGTAGGACGTACGGAATTGTCGTAACCTATGCCGATCACTTCCGAATGATCCACATCTATCCATACGTTTAGTACCACAACGGAACGGATTACACGCAAAAGAACCCCGCAGAGGGCTGTCTGCTTGCGCTAACGACTCCATTGACTGGGAGTCCACCCATTGTGGCAAGGGTCAAACTTTTTTCAACTTTGGATTTATAAGAAGATTACACTGAATTCGTAAAAAGGATTGATTTTCCTATTCATTGGTTTTCCGTGGAAACAAAGAGTCCCTTATTACAAAAAGACTCCTTCTTTCTTTATTGAACTTTACACAGGATGTTTTTTTGATTTTTAATCTCAATAATTTGTATTGGACTTTTCACTTTCATTTTTCATGTAACTTTAGCGCAACTTTATATATAATTTTTTCTGAGTTTTTTCATATCTTGATATTAGATGGTTGTAGTTGCAGCTTTTAGGTTTACCCCAAGCGCGATATTTTTCTTTTGTTTTTCATTTAGTAAATTAACCAGGGGATGGGACACCTGCCCTGGGTGATGCATCTAGGGTGGTGCTGCCAGGGGTGCCACCCCCACCCACACTGGGAATTGATGCTCTGTCACTGCTGCCCGATCAAGTGTAATGGACAGGCATGTCTCCCTCCTAGCCCTGCCCAATGTCCAAACAGCCTATGTCTTTTCTGAGTGAGGCATCCCAGAAAAGGGGAGGCTTCAAAGGAGGCCCTAGACTGGGAGGAGGTGCAGAGGAGGCCTGACCTGGGGGGAACAGATAAGACCCTGGACTTGGGGGATGCAGAGGATGTCGCCAGCTGGGGGGTGAAGAGGAGGCCCTAACCTGGGGGGCACAGAGGAGACCCTGTACTTGACTTGGGGGATGCAGAGAAGGTCTTAGGCGGGGGGTGCAGAGGAGGCCCTAGACTCTGGAGGTGTGCAGAGGAGGCCCTGGACTGGGGGGGGTGCTGAGGGAGGTGCTGGAGTGGGGGTGCCGAGGAGGCCCTGGACTAGAAGGGGGTACATCTGAGGCCCTGGACTGGGGGGTGTAGAGGTGCCCTGGACTTGAAAAGTGGGGTTGATAAAGGACCTGGATTCGGAGAGCAGGGTGCAGAGGAGGCTCTTAAGTTGGGATGGGCTGTAAAGTAGACCTTGGAGTGGGAGAACAGTGCAGAGAAGGCCATTGCCTAAGAAATGGTGGTTGGTGTGGCAAAGGCCCCTGGATGGTGGGGTATAAGGGAGATGCTGGACTAGGTGAGGGGATGCCTGGAGGTCCCAGATTAGGCGAAGGGGGTCTGGAGGTCCTGAACCAGGGCAGAAGGTGTCTGGAGGCCCTGGACTATGAGAGAGGGATCTTGGAGGCCCTCTGGACTAGGAAAGAGGGTGCCTGAAGGACCTTCCAGCTTCAGGGAGAAAGAGCCTAGATGTAAACCTGTAATGAGGAAGAGCCTGCCCGGGCCCTGGAGGGTAAGTTCACAACATAAATTGGGAAATTTACCAAGTAATGCCAAACAAGAGCAGAGAGACAGGTCATGTGATAGATTTATTAAAGGAGAAGTACAGCCAAAGCCTGTTTGGTTGTACTTCTCCTGTTGCTCACATCAGTGCAAATAGTTTTGCTCTCTGCGCACATGCCTGGACTGCCACCCAGCTCAGGCTCTCAGTAAGCTTCTGAGAGCCTGAGCTGGCCACTTCTTACCCCCCAGAGGCCAATGTTTAGGTGAGCACTGGGGGGGGGAGCAGAGTCAGAGACTGACAGCCACAGCTCTCTGCTCAGGGAGCACTGAGAACTGAGTGATCAGCGGTGTTTGATTACTCTGTTCTCAGCATTAGGGCTGACGGGGGAGAGATGCAGCATCCACGTACATTCAAGTAAGTATGATTCAAAAGATTCCCATACTTCTCTTTTAATTACCTGACATCTCCTATCTCCTCTTACCTGCTATCTGGCCCACATGAAAATTAGGCCTCATTTGCATGGAGCATATGCGTCCATGCCTAGTATGATGGCTGTGTACCGCATGAGGATACTTGGTGCTCTGTGCAGGCAGTCCAGTCAAAGTCAATTAGAAGGAGCAGCTGCATGGACATAGTCGAATGACAAAATTTGACATGCAGACAGGAATGGATGCATGTATCTAAACGCACAGTGTCTGCATTCAGATCTGTGAACCCACTTCTATAGGTGAAACTCTCTGGTGGATACAGATGCAGCAAGAAGTGTCTCAGCATACAGGACCTATCTGAGCGCCTGTCTGAATGAGCCTTTTTGGGAATTTATCAAAATTAGAGCAGGCAGAATTTGCAACAGCTATGCATGGCAACCAATCAGCTCATAGCTTTCATTTTTAAAGCTGAACAAGCTGAATATAGAAGCTGATTGGTTGCCATGCACAGCTGTTCAAAAATTCTGACTGCACCATTTTAATAAATTCCCCTCACTGTGTTTTACATTCTTACTCCTGACTACTGCATTCTAAGTACAACCCATTCTTTGTTAAAGTGGTTGTAAAGACACAACATTTTTAATTGTCATGCATTCTATGCATAAAAGGTAAAAAAAAACCCTGTGTGCAGCAGCCCCCCAGCCCCACCTAATTCTTACCTGAGCCCCCTCTCGATCCAGCGATATCCACGAGAGCCTTGGCTGTCCGGGGACTCACACTCCTGATTGGCTTTTGGCAGCGGCGGGAGCCACTGCCTCACATTGCTGTCAATCACAGCCAGTGAGCCAATCAGAAGTAAGGAGCAGTGTCGAGCCATGGCTCTGTGTGTGAATGGACACACAGAGCCGTGTCTCGGGAGCATGCCTGCTTTGGTGCCCCATAGCAAGCTGCTTGCTGGGGGGGCACCCAGGAGGGTAGGGCCAGGGGTGACTGTGAGGGAACCAAGAAGAGGAGGACTCAAGCTGCTCTGTGCAAAACCCCTACACAGAGCAGGTAAGTATAACATGTTTATTGTATAGAAAAAAAAAAACCAAGACTTCCATATCAGTTTAAGGGTAGCTGTGTGTAGTAAAGGATATGCAATAGAACAGATTTATTTTATTAAAATTAGTATACTGAGGTTTGTACTGTCTGATACATACTTGTGGTGCAGTCATTAAAGCATTTGGCCCTTTAAGCCCCTCCCACTGTTGATGCAATCTGACCACACCCACAGTTTTGGCGTGGTGCCTCTATATTGCCACACACCATTTTTCTTACGGGGGGGGGTGTGCAAAAAAAGTCCAGTCCCACCCCCCCCGGGTGCCAGATGTGCTAGCTATGCTGCTGAAACAAACCCCAATGTTTCTGCATTTTTATCCATATTTAGGTTGCTATGCATTAAAACTACTCATTCAAAAAAGGTAGAGACTAGTCCAAATTGGTTATTATATTTTTGTGTGTGCATTTATTTATTTATTGGCTGTAGTGAATTAACTTTAACATGCTTTTATAAGGTATTTACTGAGTGTTTTTGGTTTTTGAGGTAAATGGATAGTGAATTGACATTTTCAGCATTGCATGCGCTATTTTGGGAAAAATTTGTCAGATTACCTTAATACAGAATGCGATCTGCTTTATTGATTGGAACCCATTCTATTTTACTGAGCGTGTCATTTTAGTAATTATTGTATCCCATATAGGGCTGAAACAACTAATCGATTAATCGACAACTAATCGATTAATCGACAACTAATCGATTATGAAATGAATCGATTGCTATTTTCATAATCGATTAATCAGCCAGGGGTTAAAAAAAAGCTAAAATGAGCCTTTTATAGTACAAAAATATAATCACTACAGTAAATATTACTTTCACTGTTCTACGGTAAAAAAAAAATGAACCCCTTCCAGTAGTGATTATCTGCTTTTTTGTACTATAAAGGGCTAATTTTAGTCTTTTTAACCCCATTATGTTACTAAATGTCTTAGGCCTGGTTCACATCTATATGTTTGTTGGTGCTTTTTGTAGAAACGCACTACAGTTCATTTACATGGTTTCCTATGGGCCATGTTCATATCTGTGCTTTTTTCAGCCGCTGCATATTTGGAAAGGGTCAGGGACTTTTAACCCAAAAGCTGCAGAAAAAAAATGTAATGCGTTTTTGCAGAAATTTGTGTTTTTTAATCTGCCCAACAAAAATGCAAAAATCAAAACGCACAGCAAAAAGCACTGCAGAAACAGATCAAAAGCAAAAACTGCATAGGTGTGTACCAATCCTTATGGTGGCCTCACGGATCAATTTTCAGGTGAGAATATTCAGATGAAAATCTTTGTACATTCGCTGAATGAAGGAATTTTGTTTGAAATTTTCATTTAATTTCTGAACAAAAACCACATAGCCTGTCTGAAAACTCCTTTGACCAAGAAGTTTTCTATTTCCAAATTTTCCTGTCACTGTGGTTGAAAATGAACGTCAATTTGACCCACTTTTCCTTTTTAAGGTTATTAACCAATTAATCTAACCAATAATCGGCCAACTAATCGATTATGGAAATAATCGTTAGTTGCAGCCCATTCCCATATTCATTTGACTAATATTTTTATGATCTGAATACGGTATTTTCAAATCTGCTTATTCTGTGTTTATTTTGAAACACATTGGTCTTTGTGTTTTTTTTGTTTTTTTTTAAAGCCTAACATTTTTAAAAATAATGAAAGAGATGGCTTTGGAATTGTGTCCCTAGTCTTAAGAGGATATTTCTTATCCAAAGAAAAATGAAAACAGACATTTACAGTGTAAAATAGGTCTTGTGGGCATTTGGAGGTATTTATAATACTTTCATCATTTTAGATAGATCACGGTAAGAAGTTTACTTTTTTTTTCCTAGGAGGTTATTCACTGGTTGTTCTGGGTTTATTTTGATCAGCATTTATCTCTGTGTTATTTTTTATAAATTGCCTGACATGTTAAGAAATAGTGAAACGTGTACTATGACTTCATTAGTATTGTGTTTTTTTCTTTTTTGTTTTCAGTGGAATATTGCCTTCACTGCTTCTGTGACACCAGAGAGGGGGTCTCGTTCCACTCCTGATACAACAATACCAACATTCTCTATTATAGTATCAAATGAGTGCTGGGAACATCTGTTATCGTGATTATCAGAATTATGACTGTAACAATCATCATATATGCCTGCAGTCTTGAGTAGGGATGAGGTTTGGGTTCAGAGTAAAGTAGAATTTGGTCTGAACATTGCTTGTTCAGAAGACGAGTGAGCTGAATGGGGTGTTTGCCTGCCCGCTGACCCAAATCTCAAGCAGCCACACACAGGGATACATTTATCAGTGGTATTTCTACTGCTCCTAAATGTGGCAACTTCCCACTCATGGCCACCAGCTTCCTAGCAACCAATGACACATCCCTGCCTGGCCATTCAGGTAATAGTAGAGGATCCTGACTGACAGCTGAATGTGAACAAAGGGGCGGGGCTGGTGGCTAACAGCTCTGACCGAATATGGCCACAACCATAGTTGATCAATGATATCAAGGCACCTTCCCGATCCCTTTTCTTACAAACCAGCCTTCAGCTAGAAAATTGTCATTAGGGAGATGGGAGTGGATATGTCAGCAGGTCAGCATGCTTTTTGCTTCGGCTGATTAGTGGTCTCCTTTCAGCATGATTGATAATGATCTACATTGATGGACAGTGTGATTGATGATGGATTTACATCATGGGACTTTTTTTTTTAATAAGAACTTTTCAAAGTTGTTGTACTGTTTAATTTTGTATGTGAATAAGTAGGGGTACAAGGTTCTCCTTACTCATTTATGTAGTGGGGAGGTATTTGGAGGGTCCCCTAATTTTTAAGAGGGCGCTTTCAAGTTCCTCCACCTGAAGACCCCGAAAACCACCAGGCCAGGTTTGAGGGAAAGTGAGCCCTTGTCTTTATTTATCGACATGATGACAATGTGGTTTTCCGAGATCCCGCTTGGCAAGACGTAAATTGAAGGCATGTGGCCTGATATGGTTACGGGAGGGGCCCATCCTCATCTTTCCTGGCCAGCCCTGCTGCATGTGTTTTTTGTGTAGGGAACCCCCTAAACTCCATACTAGATCATCATCAAGGATAAAGATTTGGTACAGATTTTGAATGGGAGGACCCAACAATATTTTTATTTTTTTTGCCAATCAATTTTGTAGTAGGATGTGCAACAACAAAAGTTAACAGTTTTGCCAGTAGTTTATGTTTCCCTGAAGACTTTTTTTTGACTTGTTGGCTTTTTTTTGACTTGTTGGCTTTTTTTTTTTTCTTGTAAAAAAAATGGCATGGGGACTCCACATTTAGCCCAAATGCATTTGGGAAGAGTCCAATGCCATTTTTTACAAAGAAAAACAGGCTGGCATAGAAATGTAATTTATTGGCAACTTAAATGTATTTATTTTTTGTGAAATGTCACATTTTCTGGTTTGTTTTTTGAGGGTAGAGATCACGCTGGACTGACTCAGTCGGTCACTGTTTATAGATAGGAGGTCAAAGGGGCAGATAGGAAGGGTTTCCTTCAAAAGATTAGTGCCCAGCTTTGTTGGGAGGATGGTGGGCCCTGTTGGTGGCCTGGGCTGCTACCTCAGGGTGTGGCCTGATGTTTGCTTCCATATGTGAGCAAGGAAAGTGGGTGTAAAGGAGCAACCGGTGTCTAGTAGATATATAGATAGATAAATATAAAAACGTTTTATTGAGAGTACAGATTATAGGATAAAGACAACACATTTTGGGGGACAAAGGACACCCCCTTCCTCAGGGCTGCTGATGAATGGTATTTGGAAAGGATCATGATAGGGTTTGTTTGTAATGTATAGATTGGATCGATGATTGCCCAAATGCCGGCTGAAGCTCCAGAGGCAGCATACATTTGCTGTAGTAGGATGTATACACTGCATTCTCATATCACTTCAGAGAGTTTTATGCCATTCCCCAGGGCAGTGACCAATTCCCTATGCCCTTTGTTTGACAATCCCTTGCCTATTAGCACTGAAAACGATCAGAACTGATTTTAATGATTCAACTCCTATTGAGTTAAATAGGGTTTGGATTAATATTTATAACATTAGGACATTTCAGCGAATCTCCTGAAAACTGAGCCTTGTACATTCAGCTTGTCCCTAGTATTGAGAATAATTGAGGAAAAAAGAAAAATATAACATGCGTTTTCAGTATCAAAAAGGCTTGTGGGCATTGGTTTTGAGTATTTGGAAGTATATGTCACATTTTTTATCATTTTAGACAGATCCCAGATAATTACCTGGATGAACCTCCTATCATATTTAAGAATTCTTAGTACCCTGTTTATTATGTTGACTGAGGAAGACATCTAAATGATTTTTTTTTAGTTCATAAACACTCTCCTAGGGAAGAGAGTAAAATGTTTAAATTTACTCTCTTCCCTAGGAGAGTGTGGTTGAACTAAAAATAATCAATACCGTATCTTCCTCAGTCAACATAATAGACAGAGTAATAAGGATTCTTAAATATTATAGGAGGTTCATCTGGGTATTTATCTGATCTCTAGTATGGGATTGGGAGGAGAGGAGGACAAAAAAATGTTTTTTTAACTTAGTGAATGTGTGTCTTTTTTCAACCTTATCTGCTAGGTAACTGTGGGGTTGATTTACTAAAACTGGAGAGTGCAAAATCTGGTGCAGCTCTGCATAGAAACCAATCAGCTTCCAGTTTGTTTTTTGTTTGTTTTTTGTGAAAGCTTAATTGAACAAGTTGAAGTTAGGAGCTGATTGGCTACCATGCACAACCACACCAGATTTTGCACTCTGCAGTTTTAGTAAATCAACTCCTATGTTTTACGTTTATTGTTAATTTTCTGGTTGCTATTGCACTATCATCATTTTTCTCATATCATTTCTATGACTTATTTTTTCCATGGTATTTAACCACTTCCCACCCGGCCAATGCATATATACGGCTGGGTGGGAGCCGTCTACTCCTGATAGGACGTTCAGGAACGTCCTTCAGGAGTAGCAGGATCGCGCGCGCGCGTGCCCGCGCAGCGGCGCGATCCCGATGTGCTCGTGTCACCCGGACACGGCACATCTCAGATCGGCAGGAGGGCTCTGTGATTGGCCCTCCTGATCACATGACGGCTGTGTCCAATCAGGGCCGTCATGTGATGTAAACAAACAGCCGGTTGCTAGGCAATCGGCTCTCCTCTCCTCACACGGAAGTCACCGCTGAGGAGAGGAGAGCAGAACGCTGCAGCCGGCTGATGATCAGTGAGTATGGGCTGCTTTTTACAGCTTTTTACTCACTGATCATCAGTGTAGTGTAAACACACAACACACCACACAGTACAAACACAGTCCCCACATATGTCCCCAAATAATAAAAACACATGTCCCTAATAATAAAAACATGTCCCCCACATATGTCCCACTAAAATCACATGTCCCAATGATTATCTGCACACATATGTACGTGATCACCTGCACACATATGTACATGATCATTTGCGTACATATGTCCGTGATCACACAAACCAATTATTATACACTTAACGGAATTTTTTTAACCAAAAACATGTAGCAGAATACATTTTGGCTTAAATTTATGACAAAATTAGATTTTATTGGATTTCTTTTCAAATAGAAAAAAGAAAATATTGTTTTTTTTCCAAATTTCCACTTTTTTTGCGCTTATATCGCAAAAAAAAAAAAAAACGGAGTCGTGAATAAATAACACCAAAATAAAGCTCTATTTGTGCGAACAAAATGATAACAATTTCATTTGGGTACAGTGTAGCATGACCGCGCAATTGTCACTGAAAGCGCTAGAGCGCTGAAAGCTGAAAATTGGGCTGGGAAGGAAGGGGGTGAAAGTGCCCTGTATTGAAGTGGTTAAATTGTTGCTAGATATATGTGCTTTACATTCCACGCCAAACATGTCATTCTTGGCCATCAAAATTGATATGGAAATTGACCGCAGGCCATTTTGAGCTGTCAAGAGTTGTGTTTATGTTGAGAAGTTTAGCAGTCATTGTACAATATTTACCCATCATATTTCATATTGATATACAGTACTATAGCAGTATAATTTTTTAAATGGGTAGTAATCCATGATTTTTTTGATTCATATCCATGTATAATTGACATATTGTACTATTTATAAAAGTAATTGGCTCTTGATGTCCATAAATATTGACTCTATTACTTACTAAACATGTCATGCAGGTGAGCTTTTAAAGAGGAAGTAAACCCTGATGAGTTTACTTCCTCTTTCATTCCCTGTAAAGGCAAAGCATAATGGACTACTATGCATCGCATAGTAGCCCATTATGTGTCACTTACCTGACACAGGAGCCAGCGAAGTCGCCGCTGTCCCCTGTAGATGTCCGCATCCATCTTGTTGGTGGGGTCTCGCAGATCCGCCGCTGTCATTCGGCGAAGCCGCGATGACGTCACTCCTGCGCATGCGCACGGGAGTCGACACGCGCGGCAGCTCCATTCTTGGAAATGCCGCGCTCAGTGCGCCTGCGCGCCGCTGTCTACGGCGCATGCCATATAGGTTTAGGAGATATTGCTTGGACCTACAGGTAAGCCTTAATCTAGGCTTACCTGTAGGTCAAAGTGGTTTGTAAGGGTTTACAACCACTTTAAGTGTGCAATATCAATTATCATCAGGGCCTAGAATAAATGTATTTACTTGTGCAAGGAATATACTGTTTATATCTATGTCATTTGCCTTGAAAAGCACATTAAATGCATTTTAGTCACTATTAAAAAAAAATAAAAGTGAAACGTCTATACATGGATTTATATATTATTTTCTGGGAGAACACAATAGCTCAGCAGGAGGGATTTGTAGTCACTTGATTCAGATGGGGGAATCAAGCGATTTTCTTTCTTGCAACCTGCGGTTACAGGAAGGAAAATTGAACCATCAACTGCTTGTCAACCGCTTGCTGTCAAATAACGGGCAGGCGACGCGGCTCTCCATTTAAACAGGGAATGCGTGCGATTATGCGCGCGCATCCCTGTTCCTTCGGTGGTGGCATGGCACGGAGACACCACTCTCCACCGAGGGGGGGTGAACAGCCATTGGGTATGGCTGTTTACCACGTGATCGGCCGTGTTGAAGTCATGGTTCCACCCCCACTGTGCACGGCGCATGCACACGATCGCGAGCATGCTGCATGTGCACGTCAGTGGCGGCGTGTTCTCGGGAACACTGCTCATCACTGATGCTTGTAAACAGCCATTGGCCGTCTGTTTACCCACGTGATCGGCTGTGAAAGGATCACTAAATGTCAACAAACCGCGGTAACGAGATATTACCGGGTTCTCCTCCTCACACACCGATCGTGTGTGAGAAGGAGATTGCTGTAACATCTCATTACCGCTTACAGTACACACCAATCACACTGATTGCCCCCCAATAAAGAGGACCTGTCACCACCCATCATAGTACCTGTCACTCACGGTCCATCAGAGTACCTGTCACAGTCCATGAGAGTACCTGTCACAGTCCATATGAGTACCTGAGTACCTGTCACAGTCCATCAGAGTACCCGAGTACCTGTCACAGTCCATATGAGTACCTGTCACAGTCCATATGAGTACCCGAGTACCTGAGTACCTGTCACAGTCCATATGAGTACCCGATTACCTATCACAGTCCATCAGAGTACCCGAGTACCCATCACAGTCCACCAGAGTACCCGAGTACCCCTCACAGTCCATATGAGTACCTGAGTACCTGTCATAATCTATCTGAGTACCCAAGTACCTGTCACAGTCCTTCAGAGTACCCGAGTACCTGTCACAGTCCATCAGAGTACACTAGTACCTGTCACAGTCCATCAGAGTACCCAAGTACCTTTTACAGTCCATCAGAGTACCCGAGTACCTGTCACAGTCCATCAGAGTACCCGTGTACCTGTCCCAGTCCATCTGAGTACCCGAGTACCTGTCAAAGTTCATCTGAGTAACTGTCACAGTCCATATGAGTACCTGAGTACCTGTCAGTCCATCTGAGTACCTGAGTACCTGTCACAATCCATATGAGTACCTGAGTACCTGTCACAGTCCATATGAGTACCTAAGTCCCTGTCACAGCCCATCTGAGTACCCAAGTATCTGTCCCAGTTCATCTATGTACCTGTCACAGTCCATATGAGTACCTGAGTACCTGTCCCAGTTCACCTGAGTACCTGTCAGTCCATCTGAGTACCTGAGTACCTGTCACAGTCCATATGAGTACCTTAGTATCTGTCGCAGTTTATCTGAGTACCCGAGTACCTGTCACAGTCCATATGAGTACCTGAGTACCTGTCACCATCCTTCAGAGTACCCGAATACCAGCCACCAGGCCATCAGAGTACCCGAGTACCTGTCACCAGGCCATCAAAGTACCCAAGTACCTGTCACCAGGCCATCAGAGTGCCTAAGTACCTTTCACCAGGCCATCAGAGTACCTGAGTACCTGTCACCAGCCCATCAGAGTACCTGAGTACCTATCTGCAGCCCATGCCTCATAGAATATATGTTGGGGTGTTTGCTTTCCAAAATGGGGTCATTTTGTGGGTAATGCCACTGTCCTGGTGCTCAAGGACCTTCAAAAGTGTGATAGTTAGGAATGAAATGAGATGTGTAATTTATGGTCGTAGAACACCTGAAGTACTACTTCAATGTTCGGCCTCTCTATGTGGCCAGGCTGTTTAAAAGTCTCACACATGTGGCATCGCCATACTCGGGAAGAGTAGCAGGATGTATTTTGGGGTGTCATTTTTGCTATATACATGCTATGTGTTAGAAATATCTTATAAATAGACAAGACTCATTATGCCTCATAGATTATACGTTGGGGTGTTTGCTTTCCAAAATGGGGTAATTTTGTGGGCAATTCCATTGTCCTGGTGCTCCAGGACATTCAAAAGTGTAAGGCTGGATTCACACCTATGCATTTTTTGCTGCATTTTGCAGATTTGCACTACAGAACGTGTTCCATAGGAAACTATGCTAAATGGACTGTAGTGCAAATCTGCAAAATGCAAAAAGCACTAAGAATGCATAGGTGTGAAGCCAGTCTAATAGGTGGTTGTGAAATGAGATGTGTCATTTTTGCTCGTAGAACGCCTGAAGGTGCTACTTCAATGTTGGGCCTTTGTATGTGGCCAGGCTGTGTAAAAGTCTCACACATGTGGTATCGCCATACTCTGGAAGAGTAGCAGAATGTATTCTGGGGTGTAATTTGTTGTATGCATATGCTGTGTGTGAGAAATAACACAATAATATGACAATTTTGTAAAAAAAAAAAAAAAAAAATTAAAAATCTTAATTTTGCAAAGAATTGTGGGAAAAATTGACAACTTAAAAAAACTCTCCATGCTACTTACTTAATACCTTGGAATGTCTACTTTCTAAAAAGGAGTCATTTGGGGGGTATTTGTACTTTCCTGACTTGTTAGTGTCTCAAGAAATGAGATACACCTGATGTACTGAAGGCCTAATCAGATGTGATCAATTTTCAGTGATTGGCACCATAGTTTGTAGACTCTATAACTTTCACAAAGACCAAATACACACATTTTGGTTATTTTTATCAAAGATATGTAGCAGTATAAATGTTGGCTAAAATTTATGAATAAAATTACTAATTAGCAAAATTGTATGACAGAAACAAAGAAAAAGGACAGGAAGGGGGTGTAAGTGCCCTGTATTGAGGTGGTTAATGTCCTGCTAAGAAGGGAACCAGGAAGCTCATTGCTTGTATGAGTAATACTGCATACACACAATCAGACTATCAGGCGGACTTGGTCCGGCGGACCAGAGTCTGCCGGACAATCCGCCCTTGTGTTGGCTCCGGCTGACTTTTTCTTTCCAAAAGTCCGGCGGACTTAGAAAGAAGTTTTGACTCAAAATTGTCCACCGGAACTCGGCAGTCCGGCAGACAATCCACCCGTCTGTGTGCTAGTCCGCTGGACTTTTGAAATGAACGGACTTGCCCACATGGAGAAAAATCCATTAATTTTGAACGTGGCTCCAGGTAGCCGGGACTAGCGAAGAAAGTCAATGTCGTCGCCTCCATTGGCGAGATTAACACCTCGCTAGCCCCATCGGATAAGGGTCTGCTATGGACTTTGGGGGGGCCCCCACGCCGTTTTTTCAGCGTAGGGGTTCCCCTTTAAATCCATACCAGGCGACGGGGCTAGCAAGGTGTCAATCTCGCCGATGGAGGCGGCGACATTGACTTCCTTCACTAGTCCCGGCTACCTGGAGCCACGTTCAAAATTAACGGACTTTTCTATGTGTGTGGACAAGTCCATTCATTTCAAAAGTCCTGCGGACTCCCGCCATAGGGTTGTCCACTGGATCTAGCCCGCCGGAAAAGTCCAGTCTTGTGTGGGCAGGTCCGCTCGTTCGGAAAGTCAGGCGGACCTCAGCTGGATTAAGTCCGCCGGATAGGGTGATCGTGTGTACGTGGCATAGGAGAAACGTATACTCCAATATTTACCTGGCTATTAGTAAACTCAAAATTAATGTGGTATTATCAGTATAGCCTGTATCTGCCACCCTTCTGGGAAAAGAAGGTGCTTCAGCCTCAAATGGGGATTGAGATTTATCATTGGTAACTAAGGAAAGAAAGGGTAAGATGGGGAATGGGCATAGTTCATTAAAAGACCCTGTCCTTAGATTAAAATACCCTGTCCTTAGATTAAAAGTCTGTCTTTAGCCTGTTAGTTGCTCCTTACATACAGTATATGCTATAGTCACCCTGGCTGTGGCTGGTAGTCCTGATAGATTTTTTTTTACAAAAGGAGCCTTTAAGTGTCCTTCAACTAGACTATCTACATTTGCCCTTCCAGCATTAAAATCAACCCTTTTATTTCACCTACAAGACAGAGATCTGCATGGAGATAGAGATATTTTCCATTCACCTTTCTTATGGTTGCCAGCTATTCATGTTGGGATTGGGAACTGATGTATGTTTCAGTTTGACAGTATTTTTTTGAATGTATAATGTAAGTTTATAAAAATAAAAGTTGTGATGCGCTAATTTCAAACCATAAAATAATCGTAGTAAACCACAAATGTACAATTAAAAAATACAAAGTGCAACTGTGCATAAATTAATCAAATAATGCTTCTGTGCATACATAAAAGTGATAGCTAGTGCATAAACCATAGGGTGACTCTATGTGCAGACAAACGCAAATTTGTCATAAAGACCAAAATACATACATATATACAGTGTGTGAACTTGTTGCAAAATGTATATAGTGAAGCAAAGACAAGTTTAGAGTATACGTTTAAGTGATAACTGGTGCAAAGACCATAAAGTGACTAAATGTGCAAAAAAACGCAAATTTGTCATATAATGTGCAAAAAAACGCAAATTTGTCATATAAAATTTAAAAAACATATAAAGAGTGGATATACTTAAAAATGTATAAAATACAGGTACTAAATAACAAACAAATATAAAATGTTCAATTCAAGTGACCAGCGTGATTGGAGATAAAATGTCCCATACACAGACAGATCATGCAATTCGGTAAATGCACTAAGTGAAATGTGCAACGTGCTGGGCAATCAATCCATCCGTGATGATCCGTGCAATAGAGTGCAAATAATATGCAATTACCTCACTGCTGTGAGTAAACAGCAATATAAATGATGATCACCAGGATGATTGCTGAAAACGGCAGGGTAACACAATCTTTGGGAGACTTCTCTAACTTCCTCGTGAATGGCAGGTAAACTCAAAGGAATAGATTAAAGGAGACCGCCATAGTGTAGTATTTAAAACATCTGAGTTTTATTAAACAAGTTTTAAAACTACTCACAAACGAAGCTGGTATAAACACATCAGACAGACAGCATTAGAGTAAAACCGGATATGGACGTCACTTCCGGGTTCCTACGCGTTACGTCTTGGAGACTTCAACTGGGATAGTTACACAGGGTACAGGAAGTGACTTATAGGTGTACTGGGCGGGGCTACGCCGCCCATTTCATTAGTATGCTAATGCATCGCTGTGTAGCCATAGTACACCTATAAGTCACTTCCTGTACCCTGTGTAACTATCCCAGTTGAAGTCTCCAAGACGTAACGCGTAGGAACCCGGAAGTGACGTCCATATCCGGTTTTACTCTAATGCTGTCTGTCTGATGTGTTTATACCAGCTTCGTTTGTGAGTAGTTTTAAAACTTGTTTAATAAAACTCAGATGTTTTAAATACTACACTATGGCGGTCTCCTTTAATCTATTCCTTTGAGTTTACCTGCCATTCACGAGGAAGTTAGAGAAGTCTCCCAAAGATTGTGTTACCCTGCCGTTTTCAGCAATCATCCTGGTGATCATCATTTATATTGCTGTTTACTCACAGCAGTGAGGTAATTGCATATTATTTGCACTCTATTGCACGGATCATCACGGATGGATTGATTGCCCAGCACGTTGCACATTTCACTTAGTGCATTTACCGAATTGCATGATCTGTCTGTGTATGGGACATTTTATCTCCAATCACGCTGGTCACTTGAATTGAACATTTTATATTTGTTTGTTATTTAGTACCTGTATTTTATACATTTTTAAGTATATCCACTCTTTATATGTTTTTTAAATTTTATATGACAAATTTGCGTTTTTTTGCACATTATATGACAAATTTGCGTTTTTTTGCACATTTAGTCACTTTATGGTCTTTGCACCAGTTATCACTTAAACGTATACTCTAAACTTGTCTTTGCTTCACTATATACATTTTGCAACAAGTTCACACACTGTATATATGTATGTATTTTGGTCTTTATGACAAATTTGCGTTTGTCTGCACATAGAGTCACCCTATGGTTTATGCACTAGCTATCACTTTTATGTATGCACAGAAGCATTATTTGATTAATTTATGCACAGTTGCACTTTGTATTTTTTAATTGTACATTTGTGGTTTACTACGATTATTTTATGGTTTGAAATTAGCGCATCACAACTTTTATTTTTATTTTCCAGTAGTGAGAGACAACTCATTTAGTGATTGCTGCTTTTTTCTACTAGTTATTCTCCATTCTTTCCATAGAGCGCAGAAGTTTTTAGATATATATAATGTAAGTTTATTATCAATTATTACAGGTATTTATATAGCACCAACAATTTACAAACTACTTTTAGATATTATACATGCACAACAGTCACTGTCTTCAAGGAGCTTACAATATAAGGCCCCTAAGTGTGGGGGGGGGGGGAATCCATGCAAACACATGGAGAACATACACACTCCATGCAGGTAGGCATTTTAACCAAATATGCTAGTCCTGCAAGGCATATATGTGAACCACTAAACCATCCTGCAACCGTGTTACCTTCTTTCCTGCTAGTATCTCTTTTTATATTCTTTTTCAGAGCATATATTCTGATAAATACAGCACAACGCAAAAAATGTGATGTTTTAAAGAGGTGCTTATGGTCATAAATTTAAATAAATCAGCAGCTTAAATCTGGTATAGATATACAGTATCTCACAAAAGTGAGTACACCCCTCTCATTTTTGTAAAATATTTTATCTTTTCATGTGACAACACTGAAGAAATTACACTTTGCTACAATGTAAAGTAGTGAGTGTACAGCTTGTATAACAGTGTAAATTTGCTGTCCCCTCAAAATAACTCAATACACAGCCATTAATGTCTAAACTGCTGGCAACAAAAGTAAGTAAACACTAAGTGAAAATGTCCAAATTGGGCCCAAAGTGTCAATATTTTGTGTAGTCTCCATTATTTTCCAACACTACCTTAACCCTCTTGGGCATGGAGTTCACCAGAACTTCATAGGTTGCCACTGGAGTCCTCTTCCACTCCTCCATGATGACATCATGGAGCAGGTGTTAGAGACCTTGCGCTCCTCCACCTTTCATTTGAGGATGCCCCACAGATGCTCAATAGAGTTTGGGCCTGGAGACATGCTTGGACAGTCCATCATCTTTACCCTCAGCTTCTTTAGCAAGGCAGTGGTCATCTTGGAGGTGTGTTTGGGGTCATTATCATGTTGGAATACTGCCCTGAGGTCCAGTCTCCGAAGGGAGGGGATCATGTCACAGTACATGTTGGCATTCATGGTTCCCTCAATGAACTGTTGTTTCCCAGTGCTGGCAGCACTCATGCAGCCCCAGACCATTACACTCCCACCACCATACTTGCCTGTAGGCAAGACACGCTTGTCTTTGCACTCCTCACCTGGTTGCCATCACACATGCTTGACACTATCTCAACCAAATATGTTTCTCTTTGGTCTCATCAGACCACAGGACATGGTTCCAGTAATCCATGTCCTTAGCCTGCTTGTCTTCAACAAACTGTTTTCAGGCTTTCTTGTGCATCATCTTCTGGGACGACAGCCATGGAGACCAATGTGATGCAGTGTGCAGTGTATGGTTTGAGCACTGACAGGCTGAACCCCCCACCCCTTCAACCTCTGCAGCAATGCTGGCAGCACTTATATGTCTATTTCCCAAAGAGAACCTCTGGATATGACACTGAGCATGTGCATTCAACTTCTTTGGTCGACCATGGCGAGGCCTGTTCTGAGTGCAACCTTTCCTGGTAAAACGCTGTATGGTCTTGGCCATCGTGCTGCAGTTCAGTTTCAGGTTCTTGGCAATCTTATAGCCTAGGCCATATTTATGTATAGCAACAATTCTTTTTTTCAGATTCTCAGAGAGTTTTTTGCCATGAGGTGCCATGTTAACCACTTACAGACCGGACCATTTTGCTGGTCGAAGACCAGACCACTTTTTGTGATTCGGCACTGCGACGCTTTAACTGACAATTGCGCAGTCGTGTGACGTGGCTCCCAAACAAAATTGATGTCTTTTTTTTCCCACAAATAGAGCTTTCTTTTGGTGGTATTTGATCACCCGTGCGGTTTTTATTTTTTGCGCTATAAACAAAAATAGAGGGACAATTTTGAAAAAAACGCATTATTTTTTACTTTTTGTTATAATAACTATCCCCAAAAATATATAAAAAACATTTTTTTTCCCTCAGTTTAGGCCGATACGTATTCTTCTACATATTTTTGGTTAAAAAAATTGCAATAAGCGATTATTGATTGGTTTGTGCACAAGTTATAGCGTTTACAAAATAGGGGATAGTTTTATGGCATTTTTATTAATAATTTTTTATTATTTATTTTTTTACTAGTAATGGCGGCGATCAGCGATTTTTATTGTGACTGCGACATTGTGGCGGATACATCGGACATTTTTGACACATTTTTGGGACCATTGTCATTTATACAGTAATCACTGCTATATACAGTAAATGCCTGTGTAAATGACACTGGCAGTGAAGGGGTTAACCAGTGGATGGCAGTGTAGGGGTTAAGTGTTCCTAGGGGTGTGTTACTAACTGTGGGGGGGTTGGGCTTTCATTTAGTGAACGCTGATCTCTGCTCCAATCACATGGAGCAGAGATCAGCATCACTAGTTGCTAGGCAGAATGGAGAAATGCTGTTTACACGGCATTTCCTCCATTCAGCCGTCCCGTGAGACGATCGCGGGTATGCCCGCGGTGATCGAGTCCACGGACCCGCGACCGGACTCACGGGGGTCCCAACCGGCATTGAAGATTGGACGTACCTGTACGCCAATATGCCTGCCCGAGCCATTCTGCCGACGTACATCGGCGTGCGCCGGTCAGGAACCGGTTAAACTTCCAGTGACCAGTATGAGAGAGGGAGAGCAATAACACCAAATTTAACACACTGTTCTCCTTTCACATCTGAGACATTTATATATATATATATATGATACAGTATTAGCTTAGAACTTTTGGAACAGAGAAATCCTCCCAGAAAGCCCAAACATAACATTATGCAAAGCAGCTTGGTTAGCATTACAAATTGTAAAGAGTAAACTGGGGAGCAGGAGTGAACACATTACACATCATAAAACTAAGCATGATAATGATCATGTGAGGCTCAATCCCACTTTCAATTGATATCCCAATAAGGTGTCCTAAAAGGTTGGTGGTTAATATAGTATTTTATACTGAGCAATCAATTTTTGGATAACTTATCTCATTAAATAGTAAAAATTGATTTCTGGTTCCAAAGCTGCTGGTGGATCCAAAGGTTTGGGATTTTTTAACTAATATTTATCTGCATACACAGAGCTATAGAATTGATGATCTGTTTGTGCTTTATTTAAATATTTTCTATTTGAATCATGATCTCTGATAGAATTCACACTCATTTATATGAAGTTTTATGTTATCTTTAATAAACATTAATGCCTTTGATTTTGCAATGGCTGATTTCTAAATGACACTTAGCAACACCTACACACCAATGTTATATATCTGCTGGTAACATTGCTGTCAGATTAAATCTGAGGACATGGCCTTATATCACTCTCCATCAAGTTAAAAATATTTGACAAGGCCTTATTATGTCATCAATTATTTATAAGGTGGAAAGGCTTTATGTAGAAATAAATAATGTTGTAAGACAGCACAAGCATGTCTGAGCATTCAGCAACTTGAACTTTTACTTAAAATACTTATTTTCTAAGATTGTGATATGATTATTGGATTTTATAATAAAACAAGCAACATTAGGTCATTTCCAATTCAAATAAAATGTTAATTTTGAAAGATGTCACTGCAACAAGAATCCCCTTAGGAAGACATCTTTTTTATTCCAATTTTGATGACAGCTCAAAACTTACATTTTTAACTTACTTTGAGTCTTGGTGGCGATGATCACTGGTCTAAAAAAGCTGCTGACCCTTCTCTACTTTATTCAAAAAAAACAAAAAAAAACTTCAAATACTCTTTTAGTCACATGTATCAAACACAAGGCCCACGTGGCAAATCTGGCCTCCCAGGCAATTTCATTTGGCTCTCATACCTCTTCTGCAGCTGCCACACCCCCCTCATCTCCGCCCCCCACCTTGTTTCAGTGGTCAGTATCAGAGAAGAAGACAGGACTCCTCTGTCAGATCCTGCGCTTCTTCGATCAGCAGACATTAAGAAGTTTGTCTCTGTGCCTCCAATCCCTCCCACCCAACTCGGCAGTCAGCAGCAGAGAAGAGGACAGAACTCCCCGTACAGAACCTGTGCCTTGTCTCTGCTTCTCCTGGTCTCAGCACTCAGTAGACTTTGGCACCTGATTCCAGCCCTCCCCTGGGCCTCCTCCAGACCCTGCACTTTCTGCTTCCCAGCTTTGCCCCATATTCTTCCTGGCAGCACAAGGTCAGGTGGGTACACTGTGAATTAGAGGAGGGTTGAGGGACTTTTTACTTCTGATGGTGGGGGAGCTCTGGACATCTGATGTAAGGGAGGGTGGGCTGCTCTGGACATATGTTCATAATTATTATGAGAATAATACAATTCTATGCCAATTTAAAAGGAGGGTCGCACACCACTTGTATCATCCACAAGAAACTTTCCTGGAGACTGCTCAGAGAGAACACCATGGCAGAACCATGTTTTGTCTGAGCAGTCTCCAAGAAAGTTTCTTGTGGATGATACCAGCGATGTACAACCCTCCATTTCATACTTGCATCATCTGCTATAGAAGTGCGAAAGGGTCCTGTGCTGGTCTGCACCTGCCCTTCACAGCTTAAATCTCAAGTTATTACTAAACCCAATAACAATTGAATGCAGAGGCAATTATTTATTATGATAAACAGTAGATACATTTATACAGTCTTAAAGATACAAATTGCTCCTTAAGGGCAAGCATAATGTTGATGTGGCCCACGGTAAAATTGAATTTAAAGAGGAAGTAAACCCTGATGAGTTTACTTCCTCTTTCATTACCTGCAAAGGCAAAGCATAATGGACTACTATGCATCGCATAGTAGCCCATTATGTGTCACTTACCTGACACAGGAGCCAGCGAAGTCGTGCTGTCCCCTGTAGTCCGCCGCATCCATCTTGCTGGTGGCGTCTCGCAGCTCCGCCGCTGTCATTCGGCGAAGCCGCGATGACGTCACTCCCGCGCATGCGCACGGGAGTCGACACGCGTGGCAGCTCCATTCTTGGAAATGCCGCGCTCAGTGCGCCTGCGCGCCGCTGTCTACGGCGCATGCGCCGTAGACAGCGGTGCCCGTTTTCGGGCAAATATCTCCTAAACCATATAGGTTTAGGAGATATTGCTTGGACCTACAGGTAAGCCTTAATCTAGGCTTACCTGTAGGTCAAAGTGGTTTGTAAGGGTTTACAACCACTTTAACACCCCTGCTTTAAGTGATCTAATGAACTATTCACTTCTGTTTTAGTGGATACATTGCAATCACAGTGAACTTTTCTTTGCAATAAGACTATGTTTGTGGCTTATGTAAAACTATGTTGCCATTAGAATTATATGTATCAAGCTTGATACATATAATCTTAATTGCCACATAGTTTTACATAAGCCACAAACAGCTATAACATATATAAGCATGCAGTATGGTATATTTACAGTGCAATCTTTATTAGATCTACCAAAACTAGTAAAGAAAAGGTTGGTTTGAGAGTGCTAGGGATAGTTGCTCATGCTAGCCCTCTAGGCAGTCCCAAACCAAAAAATTAAAAAAAATTGGACTATACCGGTACTTTTAAAGAAAAACAATAACATTTAAAATGTCATCTTGTTTAATAAACATATAGAAAAAAGGGAAAATGACAAACATCACCCATTTAAAATACAAATAAATACATATCACAAAAAGGGGCGTCCTTGACGAATTCTCCACAAAAGGGAGTTCGAATCAATGGCGCATAGGGGTCTCCTCTACTAGTTTCGCGGGATGAGACGCTTCTTCAGGAGGATATCTATACAGAACATAATAAATAATATATAGCAATTAACAAACAAAAGCAAATTATCATAAAATTTGTTGTTAATTGCTATATATCATTTATTATGTTCTGTATAGATATCCTCCTGAAGAAGCGGCTCGTCCCACGAAACTATTAGAGGAGATCCTTATGCGGCATTGATTCGAACTCCCTTTTGTGGAGAATTTGTCAAGGATGCCCTTATTGTGATATGTATTTATTTGTATTTTAAATGGGGGATGTTTGTCATTTTCCTTTTTTCTATATGTTTATTAAACAAGATGAAATTTTAAATGTTATTGTTTTTCTTTAAAAGTACCGGTATAGTCCAATTTTCACAATTTTTTGGTTTGGGACTGCCTAGAGGGCTAGCATGAGCAACTATCCCTAGCACTCTCATACCAACCTTTTCTTTAATATTATGACTTGTGGATGATGGTACTTAATTGTTATCTATGCCAATCAGAGGTGATACTCTTAAACTTGTGAATCTACCAAAACTATGTAGTACAAACTTTACCTAAACAATTCATTCTATTTGTGTCAAGTTAAGCTGGCTCTCAACATACAGGTAGTTGGTAGATTTAAATAGATTGTACAGTCAGGCTGCAATGTGTATGGGGTGTTTTATAGAAAAAAATGCACATATCATGATGTATTGTTCCTACGTGAAAGGCCAATGCAAAAGAGCTAACAGATGTAAAATAGCCCCAAAAACATTTGAGAAATTCCCATTTTGAGTCCTAGTCACATCACTACTAGTTGGCATACATTCTTACAATGGAGCGTGTGCTGGTGAGCAGACCACATTTTTCCTGTGAATTGGCTGTACGTACCCTGTGATAATTATGTACATATCCAATAGAGGTTATTTTAGCCTGGTTTGCAGATTCTTCTACTCAGCTATGAACAAATCTATTCCTATGAGTTGGCCGACCTTTGGAAAACCATGAACTCATGGGGGTTGATTTACTAAAGCTACAGAGTGCAAAATCCAGTGCAGCTCATAGAAAACCAATTACCGTTCAGTTTTTTTTGTCAAACTTTATTGAACAAGCTGAAGTTAGACTCTGATTGGCTGCCATGCACAGCTGCACCAGATTTTTAACTCTCCCGTTTTAGTAAATCAAGCCCACTGCATAGTTGATATTGAATAACAACGTCTGTTGGTTGATGAAAGTGGAATACAAAGACCAATCTCTGTATTTAAAACATAAACAAAAATGTGTAATATATTTGGATGTGAAAGTGTAAGTCACCCAAAATTAAGCTGTAATAATAACTCAAAAATGTGGAATCAACTTGGTCTGAAACCTTTGACACAATTGAACAATTTCTTGCCTTGTTATCTGAGTAGGTTGCCATTGTATTTCCAATTCCATAACTTCTATAATTCATTAAAAACAAGAGGTGATCTTCACCGCTCCCTTACCATTTTTAAATCACAATGTATACAACCTGATCCCCCTACACATATCTCCCTTCTTCATAATTTTCTCCTAACCAAGATCGTTTTTGATAAACCTTCTTATTTCATGGAATGGGAAAGGGAGCTAGGAGTTATTTTTATGGAGGAAGACATTTGTAAATTTCATATGGACTCATAAACCTATGTTTTTAAAATACAGGAACAAAATTACAAAGTGACGGAACTGCTGCCCTTGGACACTGCATAAATTATTCCCAAATACATCTGACCCATGTTGGTGATGCCTAACCCATGTAGGTGCCATGCAACATATATGGTGGGGTTTTCCTGCTTTGCGCCCATTTTGGGATAACATTTTTAAAATATATAATGCTTTTCCCCAGAGACAGTGCCCCAAACTCCCCAAATAGCACTATTATCTATTATCCATGTTTCCAGTTTCAGTTTCAAAAGTCAATAAGGGGTTTTACGTTTCTTTTAAATGGCTGTCAGGACGATAATTCCGAGATATTGGAAATCACAGTGCATTCCTTCAATTACAGAATGAATAACCAAATTTAATTAAATAAGCTTATGAGAATGGAAGAACTATTGGCGCAACTACACAATCAATATTCCCATTTCCAGGACGTATGGTTCCCCTGGATATCCTTTATGAAAAACCCTGATTTTGCAACTTTCCTATCCTCCACCTGAACCCAATATCCCTACTCTTTTATATATATATATATCTCGTCAACAGGCCCATGTCATTTTTTTTCCCTTTTTTTCTTTCTTGTTTTTTCCCATATTAGTCATGGTTTATAATGCTCAATTACTTAACGTATATTTACAATTCTATTTTAATATTTCTTATGGCAATTTATGTTAAGATCTATAGGTGTATCATCTTATGAGCCCAACTAAATACCTTTATGACTTTATGCTGTGAATTGTATTGTTTTTTTTTTTCTTTTTTCCTCTTTTTTTTTTTTTTTGTAAAATCTTTATTTTGAGATATTTTGACATTGAAACACACTGAAGTATACATTAGACAGGTGTGTCAGGACCAATCAAAGAACAAATAAACTGTAGGAAACAATGACACCCATAAAAACCGACCCAGTGGTCAAGAGTTGGCGGATCAAACCAGACACATGAATTAGGCAAACGGGTGGAAATGAACGTCTGGAGTGTCTTCTAGCTCATACACGTCAAGTCCGGCCTCCGTGGGCTAGGGCCCCGCTCCAAGGTGCCTCTGAGCGGAAAGGAGAGGACGGGCCGGTGCCCAGTCCCCCACCTCCCGTCATACAAAAAGCCGGGGAGGCATGGGACCACCCCCAGGGGCCGCCCAGGAGAGGGGGGCACAATCACCTCCAGCAACCTCTCCCGAGCGTCCCCCGGGGGCAGGACAGGCCCACAGCAACCCCCCCGCCCAGGAGGGACGTCCCAACATGGACCGCTCCGGACAGAGAGATTCCCCCCGTCAGCCAAACAAAGTGGCGGCAGGGCCAGCCAGCCCACAGGAAGCCTAACGCACCACCACAGCTCAATACCACGTAGGTCAATAAAAGGCAACATCTTATAGTGTGGAATACAGAGAAAGAAGGTAAAAAAAAGAACAGTAGGAAGGGTGAGAGAGAGGCAAGAAGGGGTAGAGAGGGGATCGGGAGATAGGGTAAGGGAGGAGGGTGGAGCCTACTTGACATCCCTGCGAAGTGCAGTGGTCCAGCACCAGGCGAGTCTCAGCAGCAAAGTCGTCTCTCCGTCCATGGGGCAAGAAGGTGAAAAACAGCCACTAGGTGGGAACATCATTGCGTGTGCGGGATCTCAAAGAGGGTTCCGCTAGCTCCAGTAGAGCCAAGTCCAGACTGGAGGAAGCGTATATAGTTTCGGACATGTAGACTGTCCATGATTGCCATATGCTGTCACACTTAGCCCGTGTACCCCTACAGGTTGCCACCCAATATTCCGCTTCTCTGATGTCATTCACTTTTTTGACCCAGTCCTCCACTGTGGGAGTCCTAGTTTGTTTCCAGTAAATCGGTATAAGACGTCTGGCCGCGTTCAACAGATGCGGCAGAGGGCTTTTTTTGTATCTACCAATCGGGATCGGAGGAATGTGCAAAAGATAGTTGGCCGGAGACAGTGGCACATCAAGATGCAAAACTGCCTCTATGCGGGATCGGATGTCCTCCCAGAATGGCTTGATTCGTGGGCAATCCCACCAAATATGAAGGAGGGTGCCCAGTTGGCCACAGTCCCTCCAGCACCGGTCTGATACCGAAGGGTAGATACGTGCTAAGTCTGCCGGCACTCTGTACCAGAGAGACAGTACTTTAAAATTAGTTTCTTGGGTTTTGGACTCCATGGAGCTAGCGTACGTGAGTTTGTAGAGGTGGGACAGTTGGGCCGCGGAAAAGTCAAGTTGGAGCTCCCTCTCCCAGACCCGTATGTATGTCGGTCTAGCGACCTCGGTAACACAGCCCAGCAAGTGATATAATTCGGAGATCAGGTGGGGAGTGGGTTCATCTGCTACAAAAAGACGCTCAAATGGTGTGAGGAGCGCTTCGTCCCTGATTAAGTGGCCATGGGCTTCAAAAAAGTGGTGCAATTGCCTGTATCGCCAAAACTTCATAGCTGTCTGCGCATGCCCGGTCTGCAGGGATTCATAGCTGACCATCTGGCCACCGCTGAGAAACTGTCCACAACTGGCATTCCCGTCAGCCGCCCAGGGGCCAAAAAAGGCCCTCCGCTCCCCTGGCGGGAACCATAGGAACCCTCCCAGCAGGGCAAGCGGAGAAACAGGGGGGATAGGTCCAGCGTCTTGTTCAGTTTGTCCCAAATCAAAAGAGACTGTACCGTGAGCGGGGAGACATCCACCGATAACCCCCTATATTCCGGGGACAACCAGGGCGCATAAGCCAAATCTCTCCCGGCTAGCCATTTTTCCAGAGAGACCCACACTTTCGACTTAGTATGACATTTCCAATTAAGTATCCTCTGTAGAACAATAGCCCTGTGGTACCTCTGAATATCCGGAACCCCCAGACCCCCCGTCAGCTTCGAGCCTTTCAACAAGGCCATGGCTATTCTAGGTTTCTTTGTGTTCCACACAAATGTCGACAGAATGCTATTCAATTGGGTAAAAAACAGTTTAGGGAGGGAGATGGGTATCATTTGTAAAAAGAATAATACTCGGGGCAGGATATTCATTTTAATAATATTAATGCGGCCGAACCACGTAAAAGCGGTTTTGGTCCACTGCAACAAATCCGCCTTGATCGCATGTAATAAGGGGGGGAAATTAGCGGCATATAAGGCATCAAAGCGGTTGGTCAACTGGATGCCTAGGTATTTAATAGAAGACGTGGCCCAGGTAAAGGGGAATGCTAATTGCAGGTGGTCCGCTTGGGGCGGGGTGAGGTGAATAGGCAAAATCTCCGATTTGGAAAGGTTTATCTTGAAATTGGATAACTCACCAAAAGTCCTCAGCTCCTTCAACAGAACCGGCAACGAGATCAGGGGTTCAGAGAGATAAAAGAGCACATCGTCCGCATACGCCGACAGTTTGTGCTCCGTCATCCCAACCTTCAGGCCTCTAATGTCTGCGTTCGCCCTCACCCTGCAGAGCAGTGGTTCCAGTACCAAGGCAAAAAGGAGAGGAGACAGTGGACACCCCTGTCTCGTGCCGTTTCGAATCGGGAACCGGGAGGAAAGCACCCCATTCACCTTCACCTGTGCACACGGAGTGGAGTACAAGGCCATAATCGAGGACATCATACGCGTCCCCAACCCCTGAGCCTCCAGTACCGCCTGTAAGTACCCCCAGTCGACGCGGTCAAACGCCTTTTCGGCGTCCGTCGAAAGGACGATACAAGGTTTAGGATCAGGACTGTTACGTGCCCAATGAATGAGTTGGATTGCCCTGATGGAGTTATCTCTCGCCTCCCTGCCACGAATAAACCCTGCTTGGTCTGGGTGGATAATTTGGGGCATAAGACTCCCAAGTCTGTCTGCCAGGACTTTTGCTAGAATCTTAATATCGACGTTAAGAAGGGAAATCGGTCGATAGCTCTGGGGGACGGTAGGATCTTTGCCCTCTTTTGGCAGCACCGTAATGTGTGCCAACAGTGCTTCGGTTGGGATAGGCTTCCCCTCCGCGATGGAATTAAAGTAGGTGCACATATGTGGCGTTAAGAGGGGCAGGAAGATCTTATAGTAGGAACCCGAAAAACCATCCGGTCCCAGGCTCTTGCCCTTGGGCAGGGATTTCACCGTTAGCGCAATTTCCTCCGGCGAAATCGGCCGCTCCAAGTCGACGCATTGTTCCGCCATAAGTGTAGGAACTCTCGCCGACGCTAAAAATTCCTGAATGGCAGCAGACCTGGGAGGCTGAGCGTGTGCGGGCGAGGCCGGGGAAAGGTTATAAAGTTGGGCGTAAAATTCCTGGAACCCCGAGGCAATCTTGTTGGATTGGACCCAAACGGCACCCGAGGGGGAACGGAGCTTCTGTACATAAGCTTGAGCATGTTTCTTGCGAAGGGCCCTGGCCAGCATACGGCCGCATTTGTTACCATGTTCATAGTACCTGTGTGAAAGATGCCTGGCCTGCCTACACGTGTGGCGATCTAATAATCGTAAAAACAGGTCACGCAATTCAAAAAGCTTCTGCTTAGCCTCTGGGCTTATGCTGCTTATGGGAGAGTTCTGCCGCCTGTAAGGCGGCCAGAACCCTGTTGAAATCCGCTTGATGTGCTTTCTTGATTTGGGAACCCAATGATATCAGTTCCCCTCTAATCACGGCTTTGTGCCCCTCCCAAAGCACACCCGCACTTATCTCATCCGAGGCGTTTTCCCTAAAATAGTGGGAGATGGTCTCCGACACTTTGGCAACCGCAGCAGAGTCATCCAGGAGATTTTCGTTCAGTCTCCATGTCCAGGCCCTGTGGGGACCAGATGGTAATTGAATGGTCACGCCAACCGGTGCATGGCCTGAAAGGGTGATGCTGCCAATGGATGCCGTCTGCAGAAGCTCAAGCGTGGGACGGTCAACATAGACATGGTCTATGCGCGTGTATACGTCATGGACGGTCGAGTAGTAGCTAAAGTCTCATCCCGAGGGATGCAAAATCCTCCAGGTATCAAGTAAAAGGTGTGCCTGCAGTGATTTGCGAAAGTGTTTGAAAAAGGCATGGGAGTGTGAGGGTCGGGTGCTCGAAGTGTCGAGCAGATGGTCCGGGCAGACATTAAAGTCTCCCCCTAAAACTAAATACCCAGCTTTAAAGTCTGTCAATAGGTCTAGGGTAGCGTCCAGGAAGGTAATCAGAGTTGGGGGTGTATAAGGAGGCGAATGTGTACATGCACCCAGCTATGGTGCCCTTTAGGAAAACAAATCGGCCCTGAGGGTCAATTTTGCTATCCACTGGCTGAAAAGGGCACGTCTTATGGAACGCTATGGCAGTCCCTCTGGACTTAGCCTTAGGAGATGTACTGTGAAACCACTGATTAAACATATGGGTGGGCAACCTGGGTAGGGAATGGCTGGTGAAATGTGTTTCCTGCAGGAAGACCACTTGGGCCTTCAACTTTTTAAGTTCCCACCACAATTTGTTCCTCTTCCCAGGAGAGCAGAGACCCCGTACATTGTAGGAAATTACCTGGAGTGTAGACATGGGAGAGTTGGAGGGTGGAGGACTGGGCAAGCGTCCCAACCCGCCTGGTGCAAGGACCGCAGCAACAGCAGGCTCCTAGGAAAAGGGGGGAGTGAAAAAAGAGGGAGAAGAAAAGGGGAGAGATAGGGAGATAAAAAACACAAAAAATTAGTACAAAAATACCAACAACATAGAAACAAAACAGCTACATCAAAATTAGACAATGCAGCAGTTTGGGGGGAGATGGGACCCACCCCACTATCCGGGGGGGCTCCCAGCCCCCTCCTAAAGTCCCAACAGGGAACTAAACCCATGGATGGGTGGCCTATGTGGGGAACGTAAACCAAAACAAGGGGGAAAAGGAAGGTCCCCGCCCCGCCCACCACATCTGAGAGCAGAATAGCCTCAATTTGGGGGAAAAACCGATCCAAAAAAGCAACAAAAGTAAAAAATAAAAGAGGAGGAAAAAAGGGGGTGAAGCCCAGTGTGGGCTGATTGCATTCGGGGACGTGGAGTCTGGCCGGTCCCTGGCAGAGGCCCCCCCGCCACGGTAGCCACGCAGCAAACTGCAGACCGCGGAGGGGGGGGTCACGGAGGTAACTACGATGGCAAAAGAAAAGGGGGAAATAAAAACAGAAACCAAAACACATTAAACCCCCCCCCCCTCCCCCCACCCCTGGTGTCCCGCAAAGGGAAGAAAAAGGGGGCGCCATGCAGACCACCTTCCAACATTGGGAATGTAAGCATTCTCCGCCCTGTAGGCCTAATCTGATAGTCAAACAGTAACGAGGGCTGGAGAGAAGTCACCAAAAATTCTTGCGCCACGGCAGCCACAGTCTTCGGCCGCATAGGGCACATCCAGGTCCCTGGAACACCCGGGGGGGTACAGGGTCAAAACATCCCATTTACAATTCCCGTGGGGGGAGGCCCAGACACCAGCAATCATAGTAGAAAAAGTCCGCAATCAGCCGTCTATCACACAGCCCAGGCTCGGTATCAGTCCCGGGTGGTAGAAGGAACCACTGAAGAGTCGCGGGTTGAACTATGTCTGTCCCTCCGTCGATGCTTGCGTGTGACTGTAGACCATCTTTGAGAAAGGGGGGGGACAAACAAGTCGCTCGGGGGTCCTCTCCAATCCGGAAAGTCCACGGGCTCCAGCCCCAGGGAGGATAGAAAATGTGGAAGATCGTCTTTTGTGTGCAGGGTCACCTGCCTGCCATCCTTAAGCACATGCAGAGAGAAGGGGAAGCCCCAGCGGTAGGACAGTCCTGCAGCCTGGAGCACAGAAAGGAGCGGGCGAAGGGCTCTCCGCTGCATGAGGCTGCGCCGCGAGAGATCCTGATAGAAAGTCAGTCGAGCACCATCAAAATCATAAAAGGGCTTACCCCGCACTTTTTGCATAATCCGGTCCTTGATAGTATATTTGTGAAGTTTACAGATTATATCCCTGGGATTGTCAGCGTCTTGAGACGGGGGGCGCAGTGCTCTGTGGGCTCGGTCTATTTCGATAGGAGCAGTGGCTGGGAGTCCCAATATGTCCCTAAAGATATCAGTCAGAGTGGGGACAATATCCCTGGGTCCAGTAGCCTCCGGGAGCCCCCTGATCCTGATATTGGCCCTCCTGCTGCGATTTTCAACATCATCCAATTGCCCCAGCAGTACCTCAAGCTGATGGTCTTGTGTTTGGCACCTAGATTGCAGCAGAGCAATAGCGGGGAGAGTCTCCTCTAGTTTTTCCTCCAGGGCCTCCACTCTGTGACCCAGATGTGTAGTATCAGCTTTAAGCTGGGCAATATCAGCGGTGAAAGCCTTCTCCACTCTGCTAGTGAACTTTTCTAGGTCCTCTCTGGTGGGGAGAGACATAATATGGCGGCGTATTGCGTCATCTCCCATGAGGTCTGAGACCTCTGAGCGGCCATCCAGGGACCCGGGGGATGCAGGGGGGGCCGAATCGCTTACCGATCCTGGGGAGGGCACCGGAGAAGCCAGGGGAAATGGTCCGGTCGACTGGGAAGGCGCCGCTGCAGCAGGCTGTGAGGATTTCCCAGCTTTCTGAAGTTTCCCGGTCGGCGCCATATTGGGTCCGTCGCGGCCCTGTCCGTGGGGGCCCGGGAAGAACTGATCTAGCTGTCCCTGCCGCTTCTTGTTACCCTGCGGCGGTCGGGAAGACTGCCGGGATCGTTGGGACATCGAGCCCGGTGATGTGGATCGGATTTCCCCGCTGAGGGCAGCTGATATGTGCGGCGATGGAGCGGAGCTGAGGTGAAGCACTTCCTCACTCCTCCATGGTCAGGACACGCCCCCTCTTTTTTCCTCTTCTGCACATTTTTATAATTTTTGTGATGAAAATTTCAGTAAAGTTATATTATTTAAAAAAAAAAAAGTGGAATCACTAAATATACAGAACGTGTTTCTATAAAGTTGTAACATGGCTTGCGTAGCAGTTAAATGCTGCATTTTATTAATTTTCTATTTCTGAAATATTGTTTATTATTATTATTATTATTATTATACAGGAATTATATAGCTCCGACAGTTTACGCAGCACTTTACAACATTAGGGCAGACAGTACAATTACAATACAATTCAATACAGGGGGAAACAGAAAGTTCTGCTCGTTAGAGCTTACAATCTAGGAGGGCGGGTTAAGTTATACAAAAGGGTAATAGCTGTGGGGCATGAGCTAATGGAGAAAATAGTGCAGTTGTTAGGTGGAGGCAGGATAGGCTTCTCTGAAATGGAAAGTTTTCAGGGATTGCCTAAAAGTGTATAAATTTGGAGACAGTCTGACAGATTAGTAGCGAATTCCAGAGGATGGGCGAGGCTCGGGAGAAGTCCTGGAGGCGGATATGGGAGGAGGTGATGAGGGAGCTAGAGTACAGGAGGTCTTGGGAGGAACGAAGAGGGCAATTAGGTTGGTATTTTGATACTAGGCTAGTAATGTAGCTTGGGCCAGAGTTGTGGATGGCTTTGTAACTTATTGTTAGTATTTAGAATTTAATTTGTTGGGCAAGTGGCAGCTAATGGAGGGATTGGCAGAGAGGGGTAGCAGACACTGTGCGGTTTGTAAGGTGGATGAGTCTGGCAGCAGCATTCATGATGAACTGAAGGGTGGATAGTCTATTTTAAGGTACGCCAATGAGAAGTGAGTTGCAGTAGTAGTATATTTAAGAGAAAGTGGCGTTTCCTTTAAAAGACAAAAGAGTAAACACAGACCCATGTTAATTTCCTGAAGGTTCACATAAAAAAAAGACATCTATGAGTTTGGGACAAAATGTACACTCTCCCCTTGGGAGAGGCTTGTCCTGTCAATGTTAGAAATGTTGTATCATCTTGTCTAGCACAATGCCATGTCTATGAATCTAAAAATGCATCTGTCTGTATTTCAGTCCCAAGTACTGAGTAACGGAATTCCTTTCATTGATCTCATAAGCAAATTTAGATCACACAGAAATAACACAGCGCAACCGGGACTATTTTTAACTTGCGCACAATGACCACTACGATATCAAGGATTAAAAAGCTATTTAAATTGGAACACTTACAAAACTCCTTGAAACATGAGATTGTAGTCTCTGTACATAGTAATTTCAGTTCTCAGAGTTAAATTTCATTTTGAAATGTTGTGACCCAGTAAGCAGCAGAATAGTATAAATTCCAGTATCCGCATAGCTAAATAATTCATTTAGTACTGTACAATGTAACTTTACAGAAATGACTACATAGTTCACAGCATTGGCGTTCTTTATCTAAATTGACAAAACTCCTTTCTTTTTAAGATGTAATTATAGTTGTAATATTTATTTATATCACTAAGCTGCCAATGTGTTCTATGGTGCTGTACATTTTTAGACAGGAGTTGTATGAATTAGATTAATACAAGGGCTAACGACACTATGCAAAGAGCTTACAAAATAAAAAAGAAATAGGCACAGTGGTAGTGTGCTGCAGATAATAGCGCAGTAGTGGTAGAATAATAAAACTGAACTGTGAGAATACTTAGGAATTTGTGTTTTGCAAAATAGCATGTGAAACATTTTCATTTTTTTCTTTTTTCAGCCATAAAAGATGAACAATTGTTATCTGCAGGTCTGAATTTAGGTATGTATTATTATAGATATGTTTTCATGCAGTGCCAGACAAGCATAGCTATAGGAGAGCTCCTTTTAAAGCCATAGCTTTTCCTATGTACAGCTCCTTACCATGCTGCTACTCTTCCAACAGGTAGATATTAATCACTTATGTCTGTTAGATGTGTGATGAGTGATGTTAGATTAGCCCCAGGCAATCAGCAATTCCTCTAACAACATGCTATCCAAGCATTGCAATGCCTTTTTTTATATTATCCCAATGGCGATGGCAGGTCTGATGATTCCTGTTAATTCCTGATATCAAACAGCTCTTATCCTTTGAGATCCTGTGCCTGCAGTTTGTCCACTGCTGCTGCATGCTGGACCCAAAATGTCAATCTGTCAGTGTGTATAGAATATTTCGGTGTTCAGCATATCCCCTATATGTTAGTAATCTGATGGGGTCTATCTACAAAATATAATATTGGACCCAGCAGTCCCCATATATTTTAAGCATTCCTCAAATTTTCCACTCGCCTACTCGCATTTTGTGAGTGGCAAATGGTTTCTGGCAAGCGTTGGCTGTCTTTGTGTGGGGGTGGGCGAGCACTGCCAGAAGGCAGGGTTGAATGGGAGCTGTTCTCCCAGCGATCGCCCCCTGAGGGAAGTGAGAGTGGAAGAAGGGGCAAGCTAGCCAAATCACAGAGCAGGGATAGCCCGCTGTGACAGCTTACATTTGAATTGCTGTCCGCTCGCCGCCACACATAGCCCCGCCTCCTGACCAGGTGCCTGTGACAGACAGAACAAATCCCAGCATTGGGCCAGCATTCTATCTGACACAGGAGTGAGTCAGGAGGCAGGGCTGTGTGTGACCGTGAGCAAACAGCAATTCTAATATAAACTAGTATGGCGGGCAATCCCTGCTCTGTGATGATTCAGCCGCCCTCTCTCTTCCTCTGCCCTGCACATGCTGCAATGATGGGCACAGGCGAGGCTGCACTGATGGCCACTGGTCATGCTGCAATGATGGGCACAGGTGAGGCTGCATTGGTGGGCACTGGTCATGCTGCAATGATGGGCACAGGTGAGGCTACATTGGTTGGCACTGGTCATGTTGCAATGATGGGCATAGGTGAGACTGTATTAAAGGGCACTGGTCACACTGCAATGATGGACACAGCTGAGGCTGCATTGGTGGGCACTGGTAATGCTGCAATGATGGGCACGGGTCAGGCTGCATTGGTAGGCACTGGTCATGCTGCAATGATGGGCACAGGGGAGGCTGCATTGGTGGGCACTGGTCATGTTGCAATGATGGGCATAGGTGAGGCTGTATTGATGGGCACTAGTCACACTGCAATGATGGGCACAGGTGAGGCTGCATTAGTGGGCACTGGTCATGCTGCAATGATGGGCACAGATCATTCACACCTGAGACCTTGTAACACTAATGAGTCACATGACACTGGGGAGGGAAAATGGCTAATTGGGCCCAATTTGGACATTTTTACTTAGGGGTGGTACTTACTTGAGTTATTTTGAGGGGATAACAAATTGACACTGTTATACAAGCTTATACACTCAATACTTTATATTCTAGCAAGGTGCCATTTCTTCAGTGTTATCACATAAAAAGATATCATAAAATATTTACAAAAATGTGAGGGGTGTACTCACTTTTGTGAGATACTATGGGGGTTATTTACTAAAGGAAAATCCACTTTGCACTGCAAGTGCACTTGGAAGTAAAGTCACTGTAGATCCGAGGGTGACATGCAAGGAAAATAAAGCGCCTGTATGTAGCGCCTGAAAACCGCCCCAGTGTGAAAGGGGCTTAAGAGCGACTGCCCTTGCAAGTGCACTTGCAGTACAAAGTGGATTTACCTTTCGTAAATAACCCCCTATATGTATATGAAGTATATACATGGTTCTGCATAGCATGGCCGCCCCTGTAGCAGTAAATCTGCTATAGGGCAGTCAGCAAGGGGTTAAATATTGACTGGTGCAATTGCTAAATAAATAGGCAATAATAAAAGTCTGAGTAACATCAGAACTCCTGTATGCTTATTCCGAGTCACAATTCCAATGTTTTAAAGCCAATAAATCCGCATAATACCCAGGCAACTAATATATTCAAAAAAGATCAGCAATAACAGCTCATATATTTATCTTAAAACAGAATTCTGAAAAAAATGATAATAGTGAAATATTTTTCAATGATATGCTTTAAATTAATTACTGTTTTTGAATCATATACATAATAATTTATAATATGTTTGCTGTTTTTGTAGCCAAGGTGGCCCACTCTGTGACAGTTCGGTCTTTTGCAGCATGGCTCACTGATCCAATTGTTGCAGGTCTGAAAAATTGAACAGCTGCAGTGAATGAAAATGGAAGCTGAAAAAGTGTAAGAATATGTAGGGTTGCTATGGAGATGTTTCCATGATTGGTTAGAGATGATTTGAAAAGGTGTTTTAGTCAAGGTCAAAATCAACATTTCCTGTAAAATACTCGCTGAATTCTTTACACTAATCAGTCAGTTTTTAGCTCTCAGTTAAACATTTTGATGTCTACAATGTAGAGTTCTGTGCTAGGAATATATTAATATGGAGAGTGCCATTAACAGTGTGAGGGTTACTTTGTTGCTGTGCCTCAGAGTTCAAGAAGCTTGCCATTCAAGGAGTCAGGCCAATCCCAGATTTATGGAAACTTTAAAGCAGACTAACATCATTTTGCACAGAACACAACAAGCCATACTGCTTTCCAGATAAAGAAGCAAACGGGACCTTATGTTGCGTTTGTGCTCTGCAATAACATATCAGCCCTCTAGTCAAAATGTACATCATTTTTCTGGTGGCAATTCCCTTTAAAACTACCTGCATCTAATTCAGGCAAGCATTTGTGCCGGTTTTGGTTATATTTCCATATAACCAAATTATAACAAGGCCACAAATTCAGGTAGTTCCTATCACTGACAATTTAATAACCTGTTGCTATGGCAGTAACAGATTTTTAAAGAATCACCACCACTTTATAGATTGAGGAAGCCAACGATAATAAAGACCAGCTCTGAGCTGGCATACAGAGCTGGTCAGTGCTCAGAGTGGAGCATATCTGTACTGGAAAGCTGAATGTGACAGTTCCGCATCAGGTTCCCCTTGCCTTTGATTGACAGTGAACAGCTCTCAAATATGATGAATATAAAACACAACATGTATATAATGAGTAAAAACACAGGTGAGAAAGTCCCAAAGGTGAAACAATCCTATGGTAAACATAAAGGGCGTCCACCCGGAAAAGTTGTTGCTCAGAAGAGGGGTACAAAAGCCTCAGTAGACATGTAGAGCATCAGGGATAGTGTGTCCTCCACCCACGATGTCAGCGACGAGTCAATCAAGCGAGGATAGCCCGATCAACAGGTTTCCAAAACGATCCAAGGAATCCAAAGAGCTCCAAGAACTAATCTACAACTTTTGAGAGAAGTAAAGAAAGTGAACTTTTTGATGACTCAACAATGTGCTCTTGTAATCAGTTTTTGGCTTTCCAGTCTGGCTGTTAACATCTGAGTTCCAGCCTCAAGGTTACCCGCACAATCCCTTGAATTCGTTCTTGGAGCTATTTGGATTCCCTGGTCCAATTTGGAAATTTGCTGATCGGGCTATCCTTGCTTAATTAACTCGTTGTGGCTGACATTCGAGTCCACTATTTCCGGTAAGAGTGTATACCCTCGGGTGGAGGACACACTATCCCTGATGCTCTACATGCCTGCTGAGGCCTTTGTATCCCACTTCTGAGCAACAACTTTTCGTGGTGGACTCCATATATGTTTGCTATAAGATTGTTTCACCTTTGGGACTTTCTCACCTGTGTTTCTACTCATTATATACATGTTCTGTTTTATATTCATTATATTTGAGATTGACTTTTATCACAAAGTTTTTATTATTTACACACAATACTTGATATATTGTTCAATGTTTATTGTTTTATATTTTTTTATATTTTTCACTAAGCTTTAAGGACATGTCATAGATCCCAGGAAGCCGCTAGGATTCATAGCCGCATTTCTACACTAAAAATGCAGACATAGGGACCCTAAAGCCTGGAGAAGAACCGGCCCGGCTGAATCCCTGGACAAATAAGTGTCCCTTTATTAAAAGTCAAAATTCTACAGTATTTGTAGATGCTGACTTTTATTTATTCGTTTTAAACAGACTGAAGAACCTCTTTAAGTTATTCTGTACTCCATTTTAACTTTTTTAATAGTAGAAATCCTAGCATAAACTACAAGATATACTTTTATCTTTATTAACTGCTTCAGCCCTGGAAGATTTTACCCCCTTCCTGACCAGAGCCCTTTTTACAATTTGGACTGCATCGCTTTAACTGACAATTGCGCGGTCATTCGACGCTGTACCTAAATTAAATTTGCATTCTTTTTTCCCACAAATAAAGCTTTCTTTTAGTGGTATTTGATCACCTGGAGGCCTAGAGGCGATTCAGTTCGCATTGTGCGCTATACAAATATTTCATTCATTCATTCATTCACCTCTGCGTTTTTTTTATTTTTTGTACTATAAACCAAAAAATAGCAACAATTTTGAAAACACACACACATATATATATATATATATATATATATATATATATATTACGTTTTGTATAATAAAGATCCCAAAAATTAAAAAAAAAAAAAATTTCTTTATCAGTTTAGGCCAATATATATTCTTCTACATATTTTTTGTAAAAAAAAATAAAAAATCACAATAAACATATACTGATTGGTTTGCGCAAAAGTTATAGCAGCTACAAACTATGAAGAAGATTTATGGCATTTTTATTATTTTTTTTTTTACTAGTAATGGCGGTGATCTGTGATTTTTAGTGGTACTGCGACATTGCGACGGACACTTTTAACACTTTTTTGGGACCATTGACAATTATACAGCGATCAGTGCCTTTAAATATGCACTGATTACTGTGTAAATGTCACTGGCACGGTGCTGATCCTGCAGCAGCTCACTGATTCCCCCCCCCCCCCCCATTGTATCAGCAGGTAGGTAGTTCAATTCTGAAGTTACCTAAGCATAAAAGTATGCATTGCATTAGGTACTACTAAGCAGTACACTTGCAAACCATTTTAGATAAATATGAAGATATTAAAGTATAACTAAAGACAAAACATTCTGATTGGCTTTGGACAGAGTGGAGAGGGATTTGGAGCACCTATCTTTATTTATTTATTTGTGTCTATTTGTCCTGTTTACCATTATCATTGAAAGTGAAAGGGTTGTTCCAAGTAAAGTAATAGAGGGGAAATCTAGTTCTTGTGACCTGGGGGACCCCAAGGGATTTCCTGCATTTGCAGGGATTTCCTTCTATACCCGTTGGGCTATGGGACAGGAAGTGAAGCTAAATCTTCCCTATGGGATACAGATTGCTTAAAAAAAAAAAAAAATTTACACGGGTTATAACTCCCCTTTTATCCAAAAAATAAAAAAATAAAAAAAGTTTTGCCTATAGTTCTACTTCAAGATCTCTTTCACACATGCTGTCTGTTTGTCCGTTGTTCAGCCATCCGTTGATGGTTGAAAAGCAGACATCAATGCATCTCTATGGAAAAATGGATGGAAATGGATGATCATCCATTTACATCCGTTTATATCCGCATCCGTCATCATCCATTTTTTGTAACTGATCAAAGCTCTATTTTTCTTCTGTTAAAAAAATGGACCGGACGAAAAACGGATGTAAACTGACATATGGTCAGTTTTTTATCTGTTTTTGCATTGGTAGTGAACATAAAAAAAACTGATGAGCATTGATGAAAAACTGATGAAAACTTCATCCATTTTGACGTGACTGATCTGATGGAATGAACGATCTGTATGTGTGGAAGAGGGCTGGACTCCGGGATAAGCAAATATTATCTAAATACAAGTATGTAGTGTATACTTATGTGAATTTTTGCCTGTACAGGAGCTTCCTGTAATAAAAAGCAGTCACTGTTGCATTCTCTCCTCTATATATATATATATATATATATATATATATATATATATATATATATATATACACAATATGTAAAGCTGTTTGTAAAATGTTGGTGGGAGCAACTTGATATAACTATTTGCTGTAATAAATTGAAACACTAAGTTCACTACAGGTGTTGAGCAGTAATAGGCACATGTACTGTAGTGTATATCACTAAATGAAAGTCTAGATTGTAGGAGCTGTCAATCTATGTACGGTATGTACTGTATTTGCACTGGCCAATATCTGCTGACGCTGTTACTGCAAATTCCCATGATAACATACAAAATAAAATGCAAAATAGAAAAAAAGAGATATATATGCATACTGTGCTTTCTCTGCTGTCCAAACAGGTCATATAGTCACAAATCTAGGATGACTACAATAAATGAGGCAAGCAATATTTTCTATCTGCTCTGGGTGTTGTGTGGCATGGCATGGGATGTATATCAATATATCTTTATGCTGCACTATGCCACTAATGGTCTTCACAAGTTGTTTCCCTTTTTAAGCACAGCTGGAGTAAATGCTCATTTATGCTAACTTAGAAAGAAAAACGCTCAATATCCAATCATTTTACGCTGTTTGAAGGAATATTTTTTTATAATCCTTTTTTTAATCCGTTTGCAGACATTCCATAAGTATGTTCAAACACAGGCAGATTTCTTGTCCCATTTTAAAAAAAGATCTAACATTTGGACATCCTCATTAATAGCACAGAGCATCAGAGGTTTCCTTCTGAATTTTGAAACTTTATTTATTAATGCTATGCATTTCTGTACCACAGACCTATTCTCTGTTATTTATTTACTTAATTCCTGTAGTTCATGACATATGAGCAGCAGAATGATAATTTTCATTCTTATAATGAAAGCAGTAAAGAAACCGCCCTTAAAAGCCATGTCCACTCAGAACTATTACAGTTTTGCATGATTGCTGGCAAGCTGAATATCATACACATCTATTAAATCTCACACTGACTCCAGCAAACAAATGATGGTATAATACTTTCGGATGAATTCACAAACAAAAAATTAGAGGATTACGCTGAAATGGAGTAGTATCTCTGTAATAACTATGGTATAGGGAACATCTAGAAGTGTTAACAGTGTCTAATTAGTACCCTGAAATTCTATCTTCTGTCCTTACATCATTATCATAAAACCTAGACACATCTGTGCCCTAAGCTTTATAATTGTATATCTACAGTAGGAGATCATCAAAGTAACTGCTGCCTCTGACTGCTAGCCTAATGAGATTTGGTACTATATCAAATATTTCCCTGTGCAGCTACCCATCACCATCAATAACCTATTTGTAGAGCTAGCTAACACCAAAAAATATATGTGAGCTCACATCAAAGAACTAAGAGGGGTACTGCTTCACACTCCTGGACCCGGCTCTGTTGACTCACTCTGGGGTTGCTGGCTGGGAAGTGCCCATCCAAACTCTTGCTAGATGCGGGAAAGAAAAGTCCCAAGCACCTCATACTAACACAACCCAACAATTGATATAGCAAATTAAACCTTGCCTGACTCTGTCCAGGCCACACACACCAACAAGTTTTGCCCAGCCCACAGGGCTTAGTCATGGAGGTCCATGACTAAGCCTCGTGGATGGAGCAAAATAAATTTGGGGTGTCTCATGAACAGAGCCAGGCTGAGGCTGATTTAACTATACAGATTGTTGGGTTGTGTTGGTGTGTGGCGCTTGGGACTTTTCTTTTATGCACCAAAAAGCATATCACATATACCTCAAGACTAATTTATAAACAGGTATAGTGCTACTGAATACAAAATGTGAATATATACAGTATCCACCAAAAAAATGACTGATTAATCTCTCAACTAAAAACATTTACATCATATATTGATATATTCATCCAAAATTAGTGAAAAAAACATTTTAAATGCCACGCCCAAAGGTGCCACAAACGAATGTGCTTCAATAATATGTGATTATAAGTTTTTAAAAGTTAATTTAAACATCCGCAGAAATCAGTGTTCAGCTATGTTTAAGTGCTCTCCATTCAGTGCCACCCTGTGATCACTATACGTGTGCAAAAAATGTGCCCGCTGTCAGGATTTGGCATATATATATATATATATATATATATATATATATATATATATATATACAGTACCTGCCGCTGATATTGTGTATCCAGTGCGATGGGATCGCGCTGGAAATCACCGTTGCAAGGCTGTGCTTCTCACGCTCGCCACCCCCATGAGATGCAGCGTATCCATAGGAATGTATTGGGGGGCGGCAAGTGGGAGGAGCGACATAGCTCGGCGCTGACTCCCACGTCGTGGCTCGCGGGTGTCAATCTCACCGCTAACAGTAGCGAGATTGACACAATATCAGCGGCAAAGAAGGAGAAGGGGGCGCCTCTGGGTGTAGATTTTTTTAAAAGCAATTTATTCACAAGTCTAAAACAGAGAGATTTTGCACTCACATTTTCCAAAAAATAAAATGGCATGTAGGATAAGAGGGGTCATCTGATTTGTCCGTCACTTCAAATCCGGTCCGCAAGTGTCCTATTGTCCTCTCCTGGCGTTACCACTGGTTTGTTGTTTCGAAAAAGCCGGCTCGGTGGACGCAGAGGGTGTTTATCCAAAGCGAGGCTTGGTTGACTGTGACACGCGGGTCGCGGAATTGTGACGTCACGGCGGGCGACGCGTTTCCTGAGCGTTCGGGTCGAGGTGGAGAGACGACCGCGCTCTTTCATCAGTCCAATCAGATGGGAAGGAGGAGACAGAAAGAGCGCGGTCGTCTCTCCACCTCGACCCGAACGCTCGACTGCTCTCCATCTAAAATAAAATGTATAGACCTCAAAAATAATACTTACATAAACAGAATTTGTAAAGCCGCCTGTAATGGCACCTGTGCATTCACTCCACTGCTTGGTCTCATTTGAATCAATGCAGCTGTCTAGTTCACCCAATGGCTTTGTCGAAAACTCCTCATTGATAATCTAACACTTATTAGAACTGAAGTCGTGACTTGTATAAGCTTTGGAGCATCTTCATTATTACAGAATAATCCCAGATAAATGTGGTTAACTACTACTAGTTTCTAGTTACTAGTTTCCATCAGCTTACCTTATTTATATAGCCCCTTTTGTCAATTGCCTATTCATTTTTACCACATTTCAACAAAGGTGAACATGTATTTATAGATTGACTTAACCCATGAAGGGAAGCTGGAGGATCTTTTCTAAAGGTGCCATTGCTGTTTTAATTTAGAATTTAATGTGTTGTTGCTGATCTATGTTTCATAGTTTTATCTATTCACTTTTAACTTTCCACCTTTCTAAATTTAAAGTGGCAACCGTGGATAGCCATGTTTTTTCATAACATATGAACACTCTTCCCAGTGTTTTTTCTCTTCTAGCCCTTCTCACTATGCAAGCCTATGAGGCAGTAAGAATTGCTGAAAACAATGCACTCCCTCTTTATGATTTATATTTTATATTGATAGTTGTTAAAGCCAATAATCACCAGATAAAATGAATTGGGAGGAGCGACACGCTGACGTCACTTCGTGCTCCATTCGTTTACCCAGAAGGATGGGTTGTTTGTTTGTGCTCCGGCTGGCGCATCAGGCTTCAGGCTCTTTTTATACTGCAACATTGTAAGTGCATTACTTTCTTTTAAAAAATAAATATTCATAAGGTTTTACACTATATGGAGCACTTTTATTTTTTATGTACCATGCTATCCATGTGATGGTTTGATTGGCCGTGAGGTGGTTATCCAAAATTCATGATTGCGCCTGCTGTCTTTTGGAGCCAAGTTGTGATCCATCACATGCATTCCTTGATCCTCTGATATGGAGGATCTTGGGGATTTGGTAAGAGTTTATTCCTGCTGGTTTGGTGGTGGAATTAACAC